>NC_046162.1:57311647-57911647 GCF_011064425.1 Rattus rattus
CTCTGCTGTGTATCCCTCAATGAAGTGAAGATCCAGGCCCACAAAGTGTCGCAAAGCTAGCTATGCAAACCCCACCCCCATGTCACTGTCCCTAGAGTCCTATTTATACTCCCTCCAAATGTCACGTGTCTTTCCATGGTGTACTGGCTGGTTTTGTGTGTCAACTTGACACAAGCTGGAGTTATCACAGAGAAAGGAGCCTCCCTTGAGGAGATGCCTCCATGAGACCCAGCTGTAAGGCATTTTCTCAATTAGTGATCAAGGGGGGAGGACCCAGCCCACCGTGGGTGGTGCCGTCCCTGGGCTGGTGGTCTTGGGTTCTATAAGAGAGCAGGCTGAGCAAGCCAGGGGAAGCAAGCCAGTAAGAAACATCCCTCCATGGCCTCTGCATCAGCTCCTGCTTCCTGACCTGCTTGAGTTCCAGTCCTGACTTCCTTTAGTGATGAACAGCAATGTGGAGGTGTAAGCTGAATAAACCCTTTCCTCCCCAACTCACTTCTTGGTCATGATGTTTGTGCAGGAATAGAAACCCTGACTAAGTCACATGGGTCTTCCCTCACCACGTGTTTTTCCTTTACTGCATCAGTCTGTCTTAGAAAAACTCCACATAGGTCTGTATCAACTGACATCAGCCTGCCAATCAGTGAGAAACTCCCAGAACATCACCAGAAGTTCTTTAATGCATTTGTTTCTATGAAGTCCCGACAAGCAAACGATGACCATTAAGGAATGGCAAGGCATACCAAGAACATCCAGAATCGTCCACCGTCTGTTGGGTCCTTCTTCATCACGCGTCGCTTCACGCGTTCACTTTAGCAAGAATCCTTTCACCTGTGTCTGCTCAGGACAGCCTTGTTTTGACATAACTGACTTTTCAAAGAAACCAGGCATTTCCACTTCAAAGGGTATTTTTCAACTCAGTGTTCATTTGCATTTTAAGAAACTCCTTAGCAGGGCGGTGGTGGCCTTTAATCCCAGCACTCAGGAGGCAGAGGCAGGTGGATCCCTGAGTTTGAGGACAGCCTGGTCTACAGAGTGAGTTCCAGGACAGCCAGGGCTGCACAGAGAAACCCTGTCTTAGAAAAAAAAAATAAGACAGAAAGGAAAGAAAAGGAAAGAAGTCTAACACGCATAAGGCCAAGGTTGAGCTCTGGCACTATTAAAAGAGGGGGAAAGACAGCTGTGAAGGAAACGCCTTAGCGGGTTATTTTATTTATGGGCATGTGTGTGTGTGCATTTATGCACGTGCACACGTGTGCCCATCGAAGCTAGAAGAGGGTGTTGGATCCCCTGAAGTGGGGGTGCAAGCGGTCCGGAGCTGCCTGATGCGGCTGCTGGGGACGGAACTCTAACTGCTCTCAGCTTCTAAGCAGCCTCCCGCCCCAAGGATGTTCTTACCCTGGGAGAATATGTCTAGAGGAATGGCATCTGCAATAGGCGTCATTTTACACGGGGGAAATGCTGATGTCGTCACAGCCCAAGGAATTGGTGGGTTGGCGGAGGCTGCGAGCCAGTGTATTCAGTTCGTTTGGCAGCTTCCGTTGTTGCTACCGGTATTTTATTTGCTCAAGACAGGGTCTCATGTAGCCCAGGATGCTCTCAGGATGTAGCTGAAGATGACCTTGGAACCCTTTTCTTCTGGTGCCCTAATGCTGATATTATAAGCCTAGACCATTCCTGGTTTATTCAGTGCTGGGAATCGAACCCAGGGCTTTGCGTGTACTAGGTAAGCTCGATACTCACTAAGCTCCAGCCCCTAACTCGATGTCTTTGCAAAAAGCAGAAACCTGTCAATCTATAGAATGCAATTCCCTATTTGCCTATTTCAGAATAAACAGTACATCAAGATGCTCCCGGGAAATGAAGGCGTTAGCAAGCATCTCTTGCTTGTTTTGGCTAAAATGCTTTTATGCTCTTGACTCACGATACTGCCAGCCAGTGACAGATCTAAGAGGTAGTTTTTATTTCAAATACTGTAAAAACTGGCCTGTAACCTCAGCATGGGAGGCAGAGGAAGTGAGTGAGCTCAAGGTTAGTGGGAGCTACGCAGCAAGACCCTGTCTCAAAATATCATAAAAAGTGTATTGTGTTTTACAGTCGAGATCATAAGTTGGAAGCTCTAGTCAGTGCCAAGCAGTACAAAGAAAAAGAAAGGGCTGGGGTGTAACTCAGTGGCAGTCTGCTTTCCCAACACACACTAGGCCCTGGGTTTGGGTTCCGGCACTAAGAGAGAACAATGAGAATTCTGGAAAAGGCAGAGAGATGGGGAAAGGGAGCAGAGGGGAACATGGCTCTCATCCTAGCCTTGGGAGGTGATCAAGACAAGAGGAGCAGGAGTTCAAGCCCACCTTCACACAGCGAGTGGTAGAGCCAGCCTTGTTTCAAAAGAAGAAGGAGGCTGGGCACGGTGGTCCCCACCCTGAGTCCCAACACTTGGGAGGCAGAGAGAGACAGGTGGGCTCTGGTGAGTTCACAGTCAGCCGAGGCGACATAGTGAGATCCTGTCTCCAACAAAAAGGAAAAAAAACGAAAGAATGGAAGAAGAAAGAAAGGAGGGAAGGAAGAAAGGAAGGGCCACACGTGTGATTTTACATCATGGTGGATGAGAAGCCTCTTATCACCAGCTCTGGAGTGGGAACTGAGAAAGGCCATCTGGCCACTGACGCCATAGTTCAGCTAAGTGAGTAGCGGAGAGAGATCGCTATCCAGTCACTTGCACAGCCTGGCTTGGGGGTCCACAGTGTCCGGCTACATTGACCTTTGAAGATGGTAGGATGGTGGTTCAGGGGTCAATTTATGCTGGGCCTCACCTACCTTCTTTGTCAGCTGAGATCTTCCTGCCTTTCCGAAGCTTTCTGTCTTCTTGTACAAGTACTTAGGTGTTCAAGAATCACTTTTAGAAAAAAAAAGTTCTCTCTCTTTGTTCTCGTCCCCCCAGGTAATTAGGAACAGGAGGAAAAGCCTGGATTCTCCTTGTGACCTTTAATTTGGGTCACCTGATGACCTCTGCCATAGGCTCCTTTATCTCTTAGGGATGTCGCCTAGAAACTGATAACACCTAACCTCCTTCTTCCTGAAGGCTGAAGGCACAAAGATAAGAACAGCTGAGGCATCTTATGATGTCTTGTTCCAGACCCAGGAAGGTGCCTGAAGGTCTCCAGCGACCATCGGCCAGCAGTACAGCTCAGAACCAGAAAAGCCCTGACTGACCAGGAAGGCTTAGCTGAACTCACCTCCTACTCACTCCCCAACCTTCCGCCTTTCTTTTTATTTTTTTTACCCCCACCCCCCGCCTTTCTTTTTTTACCTATTTATTCTTGTGTATGTAAGTGATCTGTCTTCAGACACACACAGAAGAGGGCACCAGATCTCATGACAGATGGCTGTGAGCCACCATGTGCTTGCTGGGAATTGAACTCAGGACCTCTGGAAGAGCAGCCTCCTCTCTTCAGCCTCCTGATTTTTTTGCTTTAATTCAAAGCTTCACGTCAGTGCATGAAGACAGACTTGGGGATAGCTGGGCTACTTTGTTCCTTTTCTCGGCTTGTGCTGATTGCCCCGCCCCATCGTTCATCCCTTTGATTGATGTATTGGGAGGAGTGGCCAAGCACAGCCTGTTCAGGTTGCTGAGGCAATAGCTTGTGACTTAAAGGTCTGGTTAACCTGGAGCACCCTTCGTACATCCTGCTTTATCTGCCTTACCAAAAGGGAAGTCCAAAATTAAGGTTACATTTAGGGTCTCGATTCCAGGATATGTGGGTTATGGGGCTCAGACGAGTTGTTCATAGGGAAAGGTCCTCTTCTGGCAGCTCCAGAGGTGGGGGTGTGGGGGCTTGCCTGACTGTCCCAGAGCCCTGTTACCTGGTAGTGAGAGGCTCAGCTATTCTCCAGATGCTTCTGGAGGTGGTTGGGGTCCACATGAAGAAGAGGTTTCCTAACTCGTGAGTGCTCTGAGTTATGGTGGCGCAGAAATGGTCTGAATGGGCATTCATAGGTCGTGCACTCTATGTAGTTTCGTCTACTCTCATTTAACAGTGCCCAGGGTCACAGGCTTGAGATAACTTAAAGTCTCTGAGTGTGGCAAAATTGTTTATTTCTAGAGTGCCTGGCGCCCTCTTGAGGATTCTTGGAGAATTGCACTTCTGGTGTGTGTGTGTGTGTGTGTGTGTGTGTGTGTGTGTGTGTGTGTGTGTGTGTGTGTGTGTGTGTTCTCTCCTTCCAGCTGTGTTCCGACCCTTGCAGTCCATTCTCCCACCCATACCCTTCCCGTAGCTCAGCCCACCCACTTCCTTCCCGGATACTTCATTTTGAGGTACCTTTCATTTTAAGGATCTAGTATGTACCCGATCGATGGCTTGGTGCCTCCTGTTTGGAATTGCCTGTGTGAAACAACTCTTCTACTTAGAATATGAGGGCTGTGACCTCACCACCTGGCCTCGTTTCCTCCTGCTACCCCCTGCTTTGCCCCATACACTCCCCTCTTGGTCAGGCCCTATTTTTCTTTCCCCATTCATCATGGAAGGGGCCTGGAGTGACACACAGCTGTGCTTCGAGCCCACTCCAGATTTTAGAACATTAAGTCCATGCCCTCCCCTTTGCCCCAGCTGGCTCTGCTTTCCAGCCAAAAAGCCAGATGTTCAGGCTTGCCCCGAGGCCCAGCAGTTCATTGTCAGGACCAGACTGACAGGCCTGAGAATGGAGACCACCATTCCTTTCTATTGAGCAGTAAAGATGATCACTGTCCATCTGAATGGCTGCCCTAGGCCCTGAACAGGCTCCACAGATCCGGTCCAGAGTCAGACCACCAACTCTCCTCAGCCACGACCCACCAGACCCTGTCAGGGATGGGGCAGTGGAATTTCAGACACCTATTACCCTGGAATTTGAGGTGCTGAGACAGTGAGATTGCCTTGAGTACAAGGTCAACCTGGGCTAACAAAACCCTGTCTGAAAAAAAAGTGGGGAAGCCCCAGTATAGCTAACCATGTGGTGTCGGTGTATGTCTCCATTTGGCAGGCCAGAGGATTTCAAGCTGAAGTCCAGCCTGAGGTACACAGCAGCACTCTTCCTCCAAAGGCGATTGAGAAAGAAAGAAAAGGACCTTTCTGAAGGGGACAGACTTACGGAACCAGTAAGGATGACCACAATCTCCTCTTTGCACCTGTCCAGCTGGCTCCTGCATTCAGCTGAGAGAGGACACACAGAGATGGCACAAGCTACAGAAGACCCGGTTCCTGCCTCTCAGGGACTTAAATGTTGGAATTGGGTCTGTTTCAAACTCCAGTGAGGAGGGTGAACACAGGCTGGTCTCATTGGTGTTCTGCTCTGAGGGGAAGGTGGGGGATGGAGACAGTGTGTGCTCAGTGTTATAAAAAGGGCCTGATATATGTAGGCTTCAGCTGGCTTGGGGGATGGGTTGCAGTTATTTCTGGCATATGGTGTTAGGTCAAGTGTGTTCATGTTAACAGTCTCCATAAATAAACTGGAGATGTGAAGCAGGACGATCACAAGTTCAAGGCCAGGCCACATAGCAAGACTGTCTGGGGGGCTGGGGATTTAGCTCAGTGGTAGAGCGCTTACCTAGGAAGCACAAGGCCCTGGGTTGGTCCCCAGCTCGAAAAAAAAAAGAACCAAAAAAAAAAAAAAAAAAAAAAAAAAAAAAAAAAAAAAGACTGTCTGGGCTGGAGAGATGGCTCAGTGGTTAAGAGCACTGACTGCTCTTCCAGAGGTCCTGAGTTCAATACCCGGCAACCACATGGTGGCTTGTAACCATCTGGAATAGGGTCTGATGTCCTTTTCTGGTGTGTGTGAAGAGAGCTACAGTGTATTCATATACATAAAATAAATAATTCTAAAACCAACCAAACAAACAAACAAGAAGGACTGTTTAATTTGACAACAAGACGGAACCAAGCTAATAACTGCTGGTGCTGCCCGCTATAATGCTGCCCGACATAATGGCTCAGGCTTGTGGCTGAGGTAAGAGGGGTACTGTGAGTTCGAGACTAGCCTGGGCTACATAGTGAGTTCCAGGTCGGCCTTGGTAACATTGGAACTATCTTAAAATAGAACAGAACAAAATCCTCTGCCACCAACAAAAGCCCCTGCAAAGGCAGAGTCCGCTCTTCCTGGAGATGGGGAGAGAGGAGAAAAAGCCGTGACTAGACGTTGCTAGACTTTTGCTTCAGCCTAGCTCGTGTTTCTGGGCACTGGGAGGTGGAGGTGATGGGGGCATTTTAAGCAAGAAAGGTGCTAATTTAAATATCACCCGGGAGCTGGGATTGGTGGCTTAGGCGATGTCCATGTTCAGGAGGCTGAGACAAAAGGATTGCTGAACATTGAACAGTCAGGGCCAGCCTGGACTACACAGGGCTTCAGGGAGTCTGGGTACAGCATAGACAATGTTTCAAAACAGACAACTGGAGGGCTGGAGAGATGGCTCAGCCGTTAGGAGCACTGGCTGCTCTTCCAGAGGTCCTGAGTCCAATTCCCAGCAACCACATGGTGGCTCACAACCATCTGTAATGGGATCTGATGCCCTCTTCTGGTGTGTCTGAAGACAGCTACAGTGTACTTATATACATATATAATAAATAAATCTTAAATAAAAAAGACAACTGGAGACACACACACACACACACACACACAGAGAGAGAGAGAGAGAGAGAGAGAGAGAGAGAGAGAGAGAGAGAGCGCTCAGTAAGTAAAGTGCTTGACTTCAAAGTACCAAGGACTCATGTTTGCATTCCCAGAACAGTTCATGCTGTCATCCCACTGGGGATGAGATGGGAGATGCCTTAGTTAGGGCTTCATTGCTGTGAGCAGACACCATAAGGCAACTCTTCCAGAAACAACATTTAATTGGGGCTGTCTTACAGTTTCCGAGGTTCGGTCCATCATCATCATAGCAGAAAGGATGGCGGCGTCCATGGCACTGGAGAAGTTGAGACTTCTACATCTTGTTCTGAAGGCAAATGGGAGAAGACTGGCTTCCAGGCAACTAGGACAAGGGTCTTGAAGCCCAAGCCCAGTGACACACTTACTTCAACAAGGCCACACCTTCTAATAGTGCCACACCCTGAGCCAAACATATGTATAGCATCACAGAGATAGATACAGGCCAGCGGGCCTACAGATGGTCCAGGCCAATGAGACCTTATCTCAAACAAACAAGATAGAAGGTTCCAGAGGAAAGACCTGATGCCACATGAACACATTCACATGGGCACGCCCACGCCCATATACACACCCATATACGTGGACAATCACAAACTACGCAAAGGAAATCCTACAGGCGAGGCCAGAGGTCTGAAAGCCGGTATGTGCGCAGGGCCAGCTCCTCCTCAGGGCTCAGAGATGCTGCCTACTGCTGCCGGTTCACTGCATGCTGGACATTCCTGGCTGTGGAGCTCTCCCTCCCGTCAGCTTGCCCACCACCCATCGTGCCACAGCCCATTTCCCAGAGTGCTCTTCCCTGTGGCCAACTTTCTTGTTCACACAAGGAACCGGTTGATCTGCCCATTCCCTGCTTCCAAATAAGGCCACAGTTCCAGGAAGTAAAACATCCTGTGTGTGTGTGTGTGTGTGTGTGTGTGTGTGTGTGTGTGTGTGTGTGTGTGTGTGTGCACACACACATGCGTGTTCCATGGTTTACATGGGTTCCAGGGATCAGACTCAGACCAGCATACTTGCATGAAAAACTCTATTTATCCTCCTGAGACATCCTTTGTCTTGTTTTGTTTTTGAGACAGGGTTTCTCTGTGTAACAGCCCTGGCTGTCTTGGAACTCACTCTATAGACCAGGCTGGCCTCGAACTCACGGACCTGCCTATATCTGCTTCTCAAATGCTAGGATCAAAGGTGTGGGCCACCACATGTAGCTACCCTGAGTCATCTTGCCGGCCCAAACGAGTTACCTTTTTTTTTTTTTTTTTTTTTTTTTTCCGGAGCTGGGGACTGAACCCAGGGCCTTGTGCTTGCTAGGCAAGTGCTCTACCACTGAGCTAAATCCCCAACCCTACGAGTTACCTTTTGTCAAGCGCTTCCCCCAGTCCTTGGTCAGTGCTGACTGAGTACTGAACCCAGGATTGACTTCCTGCATGCTAGACACTCACTCTATTCCTTTGGAGATGGACCTTTTGGAGCGGCATGAGTCCATATACAGCAGTGGCTGTGAACTTTCCCCAGAGCCTGAGAACCTGTATTTTTCAATGAGCGGTCACAGGCCAAAGTCTAGGACAGTCTTTATTGGAGCTTGGAATGTCATAGCAATTCACCTGACTCAGGCAAACTGGGAAATTGAGCAGCAACTGTAACAGACACCAGCAACAGCGGAGGTGTCCTGGCTACGTGAGGAAGCCTGCTCGCCGGCGAGCAGGACACACACACACTCCTACACAAACGTACGCTCACACTGGCTCACTCCCTCCTGGGTGGATCTGAGGCCAGGCACCCCAGACTGCTCTCCACCTCTTGGGACTTTTGCTAAGCTGAGCCTGAGGGGGCCACTGGTGGAGCAGGGATGGAGGAGCCGGAAGCCGAAGGTGCTTTGCAGTTTGGGAGAAGGGGATGCAGGACAAGGGATGGGTCAGGGCACAGGGAAGATGCTGAAGGGAGGACAGAGGGGAAAGGGGCCATCTCCTCTCCTTCACTTACTCCAACACAGCCAACGCCCTGGGCACGGGAAGTCTGGGTAGCATCAAGGGGCCCTCTGTGTCCAAGGAAGGCACTGAAATGGGGGACGGATCTGGGGAAATTGGCATCCCTCCCAAACACTCCCAGAGGAGGAGGGTGGCTGAGCGAGAAGGGTCTGACACACCAGACTCGGGGTAACAAGACGGGGGGAGCACAGACTCCACTTCCATCCCAGTGGTGGACCGGGAGTGTGCTGAGATACAACCCCTCTGGCCAGCAGAGGGGGAAAGGGCTGGAGCCTAGGCTGCCCCTTGGCACTCAAGGGCAGCGAGAGGGAGCCCGACCTCACCCACATGTCCATAGCAGGAGCTGGGGCAGGAGTGATGAGCTAGAGCCTCCTGCCCCGAGGCCAGGGTTACCAGAGCACAGCCCCATCCAGGTTCCCATAGCCTGGCTCAGCGCGTAGCCTCCAGTATGTATGGTTGGTCACCCACCACTCCTTGCCGCTGCTGTCTGTCTGTCGCCTGGGGAAAAAGCATCATTAGGTGTGGGTAGGGGACAGTCCAGTGCAGGTTAGGTCCCTGGTACTGCCTCCCACCATCACTCTACTCAAAGAATAAGGGGCAATGAGAAGCCGGGCTGCGGAGGGATGCAGGGCAGGTAGGGCTGAAGCACCTGAAGAAGCGCGCCTGGTGGACTATGTTGTTTTCCTCCATTACTCTTCTCCGGTCGCGCTGTAGCTGCTCTATCCTTCTCTTCTGGGCCTCAGCGGCCTGTATGTTCCCCTCCTCCAGGTACCTGACGATCCAGACCTCGGTCAGTGCACAGGCTAGTCTCGGGGGTCCCCAAACCCGAAGTCTCTGCCCCTTCCCCATTTTAAGGAGTTCCTTGAGGGAGCCAGCCAGGCACTGACCTCTGGTCAGGCCGTAGCCGTGTGTCAGTGGAAGGCAGCGTCCGCTTCAGCTCTGCCGTCAGCTCATTCAACTCCAGGGCAAACTGCGTGAACCCGAAGTTTCGCTCATGGTCTGGGGGCATCGAGTCTGGGGGAGGCAAGGAGCTGGGACAGGTGAACTATGTTAGAGCCATCCTCATCCTTCCCAGCCCGCCCAGGACACCCCACTTACTGGGTTTCCAAATGCACTGCCCACCCGGTGGGGGGCCTCGGTACAGTCCCTCATGCCACTTCCCGAAGAGGCGGTGGAGGACGCGGCCACTCCTGCTAAGCACCGCACCTTGTACCTCATGGATGTTAGAACTCCAGTACTTGGCCTAGGGTGGAGAAGGCGGCCCGAGTGAGGAGCTCTCTCTACGTCCCAAAGACGTCCGGATTAGAGGCCTCTCTCATGGTGGAGGGGCGGGGTCAGGGTGGAGGGGCGGGGTCAGGGTGGAGGGGCGGGGTCAGGGCAGCATGCCTACCTTGCAAAAGGTGATTTTGCAGTGGCAAGAGCTATCTTGTGTATTTCGGATAAGCACTTCTCCGTAATGCTCGATCCAGCGCTGACCACTCAGGATGTTGTGAATACAGGACGTTACCTTGTTCCACTCAAAGTGGTCCCCAAACCTGAGAGAGACAGACACATAGGTAAATAGTCAGTCAGCCCTGGGAGGAAAAAGTGGGCTTTGAAGGAAATGTTCCCAGCTTGCGGTATCAAGTCACATGGGCCCGAAAGAAGGAGTCCCAGGGTCCTAGTGCCGGCCCTGTGATGTATGACCCTGTTCATTCAGCAGAGTCGCCATCACAGAACGTGAGTGAACGTGTCTGCATCCATTAGAAAGTCCCTGAGTGCCCCCAGAATACGAGAATCCCAACCACTCTCTGGTTCTGGGTTTTCTTGAGGCAGAGTTCCACTGGGTAGCCCTGACTGGCCTTGGGATTTGCTGCATAGCCCAGGCTGCCTTGAACCCACAGATAGCCACTTGCTTCAGCCGTCCAAATGCTGGGATTAAAGACAATGTGCTCCACCACACCCGGCCCATCTGTATGACGGACTTAGAGGAGGTCTTTCTATTTCAAGACAGGGTTTCTCTGTGTAGCCTTGGCAGTCCTGGAGTGCACTCTGTAACCAGGCTGGCCTTGAACTCCGAGATGTGCTTGCCTCTGTCTCCCAAGTGCTTGGACTAAAGGTGTGTGTCACCACAGCCGGCTGAAATGAGGATTTTTGGACTTGGTTTGTGATCCATTTGTCCCAAGATTCGTTTAGATGTCTGCGTGTGTGTACGTGTATCCCAAGATTTATTTAGATTTCTCTCTGTCTGTCTCTGTCTCTCTATCTCTGTCTCTCTCTGTCTCTCTGTGTGTGTGTGTGTGTGTGTGTGTGTGTGTGTGTGTGTGTGTGTGTGTGTGTGTGTGTGTGCCTGCATGCATGCTGGTTTGAAGTCTCAAGTGCATTTCTTAATGTGAATCACGATCAAAAAGTTGTGAAAGACACTTAGTCAGATGACCTCGTTAGGCCCCGCCCCCACCCTGTTCTTAGACATCGCACCTTTTTTTTTTTTTTTTTACAGTAACTGTTGCAAACGCAAGTGCAACATGTACAGAGGCTGCCTGCTATAAGCTCCTGAAGCTTAGGGCTAGACTAGACCCCTCTAATCTGCCACAGCACTGGCCCCATGGGCAGCCAGAAGGCCCACGGGCAGGCCCGGCCACTGGGATCTACAGTACTCACCTGGGCAGGCTGACATTGACTGTCCCCACGGGCACGATCTCCAGGGATTTGCCCCAGAACTTGTTCTTCCATTTCATGTCTGGAATTCAGTTGGGGGAGGGACAGGGAGCAGCAGAGATGAGGCCAGAGTGATCCAGAATGTTCCAGCCACCCCCACCCCGCTATCCCTGACCTTCATGGTCATCCAGCCCCACATCCCTCACCTTGCCAGAAGATGAAGTTCTCAGATTCTGCATGACACGCGGAGATCGGGGGATGATGGGAGACCTTAATGAGCAAAGAAGTCCTTAACACTGTCCTTGAGGAGCTTGGGATCTTCTCCTAATATGCCTCCCTCTTACCCCAGGTTCTCTGACGCGACTTAGTTACACAAGAATCAGTTAATTGTAAGTCTTTTTTCCCATTACCTCCAGTGGCCATCCAAGTCCTTATTCTCTCCTTCCGGTGGGGGCCCTGTGTTCTCCCTGCTCATCTGCCTTGCTGGCTAACCTTGGCCAGTCCTTAGATAGAGCCCTTAACCAGCTTGCTTTGGGCAGACATTCCCTGCAGTGTACCAAACAGGGCCTCCAGCCTGTGCCCTGAAACCTGGCCCTCCCTGAGGACCTGCTTCCGTCTCCATTTGCCTCCTCCCCATCTGATCACAGTTGGCTCTACTCCACAGTCTGGAAACTTTTGGCCTTATCCTCACTTGGAAATGGCTTCACATCTGCAACCTTCAAAGTGGACATTCCTACAGTCTCACCTCCCTGTTCCCTGGTCTTTCCCAGACTCTGGCTGCAACCAAGACTTTCTCCTTACCACCCTGCTTTCTCGTGGCCTGCAGGCGGCACCTTGGCTTCCCTTCCTTCTACCCAGCATTCCTACCCTTGCTCCCCCCACTTGCCAGAAATGCCAGGGCGTCCTGAGTTCAAATCCCAGCAACCACATGGTAGCTCACAACCATCTGTTATGGGATCTATATCAGATCTCTTCTGGTGTGTCTGAAGACAGCGACAGTGTCCTCACATAAAAAAATAAATCTTAAAAACAAAAACAAAACAACAACAACCAAAACCATGCTTGTCACCAACCCCGATAACTTGAGTTTGATCTCTAGAACCTACATGGTGGAAAGAGAGGAGACTCCGCAAGCTGTTCTCTGACTTCCACACGTGTGCTGCGTGTGGAACATATGCTCATATACACATACATACATAAATAAACGGAGTAAGCAACTTTTTTTTAGACAAGGACTGAAGAGATGGTTCAGCAGTTAAAAGTCCGAGCTGCCTTGCTGAGGACCTTAATTCAGTTCCCAGTCGGACAAATCCCGACTGCCTGTAACTCTACTTCCAAGGGATTCGGCGATCTCTTCTGGCCTTTGTGGCTACCTGCACACGCGTGGCATAGCCACATACATCATAAATAAAAATAATGCATCTTGGAGACCAGAGAGTCGTCTCAATAGTTAAGAGCACTGGCTGCCCTTTTGGAGAACTTCGTTTTGGTCCCCAGCACCCACATGGAGGCTCACGACAGCCTGCGACTCCAAGTTCCAGGAGCTCCAACACCCTCCTCTGGCCTCCATGGGTCCTCCATGAACATGGCACATGGGCGTACATGTAGGCAAAACACTGATACAGACATAATTAAAATACAGAAAAAAGCTTGGCTGGACAGCCACTCTTTGTATCCATCCCTGGCCGAGACCTTATCTGGACACACGCAATCTACAGGGGAAAGATCCAGCTTCATATAGCTCTACATCTAGGCCCTGGGCGCTCAGCCATCTTCTAAGGCCCTAAGCCTGAGCCACCCCTAAGGCCCTCTGCTCCTGCAGTGAGAGGGAGAACAGAGAACAGGAAGAGTTAACTCCTTCCACTCTCGACTCACCCCTGCTCCTGCTCCCCTCCTCAGCTCCCCACCCCCATGCCGCAGCTCTCCTCAGCTCTCCCACACCTTCTCCCTTCAGTCCTTCTCTCTGCGTGGCCTCTTCTCTCTGAACGAAAGGATTTCCTGTTTCTCCCATCCTAAGCCGCAAGCCTCCTCTTTCTTTTCCCACACAAGCACGCATAGCCCTTTTATTCATAATCTCCCCAAACAGGAAACAATTCAAATGTCAATCAAAAAGAAAACAAGCAAATTGCGGTGTGTCCGCACAAAGGCGGATTCAGTAATGAAGGAACAAAGCTACGGGCACACTCGGCCGTATGAACAAGGCTTTATACTGCGTGATGGGAGCCATCGGCGAGAGTGCAGGGGCTATGACTGCATCCTCAGCCTTCCCTCTCTAGAGATGGACGTCCTGCTGGCATCTGTGGTCACCATTCCTGGCAGCACACCTAGTGGCAAAGGTTCTCCCCGGGGGCCGGAATGGGAGGCTGCCTCCCTACGCTCTATTCTGCTTTGTAAAATTTTCTTTCCCTTCCCTGGCACACGCCTTTCATCTCTGTTCTCAGGAGGTAGAGGCAGGTTCAAGGCCAGCCAGGGTTACGCCGTCATAAGACTTTGCCTCAAAAAACAAAGCAAAAACGCCACCCCGACAAAAACTGGACCAATTCATCTCTCTGCCTTGTGGTAACCTTTCTTGAAAACAGTTGCATTTTTTCCTAGTTTTGAATTAATTTTTTCTCTTAAAAAAGTTATGTGAATGAGTGAGTGCCCACGCGGATGCATATGTGTTATTTGTCTGCAAAGACCAGAAGAGGGCATCGGACCTCCTAGAACTGGAATTACGGTCAGTTGTGAGCCACATTGTGGTGCTGGGCACTGAACCTGGGTCCTCTAGGTTCTCCATCCCTGAGCCATCTCTCTAAACCCTAGTGCGTGTGTGTGTGTGTGTGTGTGTGTGTGTGTGTGTGTGTGTGTGTGTGTGTGTGTAAATATGCACCCATACACATAAATACACTTATGTTTAGGGAATGGAAAGGTGGATCAGCAGTTAAGAGAATATACTGGGAACCTCCTCAAAACATCCTACAGCTACCGCTCCAAAGAAATCCAATGCCCTCTTCTGCCCTCCTTGGGGACTGCATTCATATGATGCCTGTCTCTGTCTCTCTCTCTGTCTCTCTCTCTCATATATTATTTACTCAAGAGTCCATACCAGGGGTTAGGGATTTAGCTCAGTGGTAGAGCGCTTGCCTAGCAAGCGCAAGGCCCTGGGTTCGGTCCCCAGCTCCGAAAAAAAAGAAAAAAGAAAAAGAGTCCATACCAACCCTTTGGGAGCGGTTAGAATCTATTTTATAGTGTGTTGGTCACTGACCTGATAAGTCATAATCGTTCAGAAAGCATGAGTTTTATCAGGTAAGGGCAGCTGCTGGGCAGGCACTGGAAATCCGGACTGCATTCATATGATGCCTCTCTCTGTGTCTCTCTGTCTCTCTGTCTCTGTCTCTCTCTCTCACTCTCCCTCTGTCTCTGTCTCTCTCTTTATCTCTGTCTCTCTCCCTCTGTCCCTCTCCGACTCTGTTTCTCTCTGTCTCTCTTTGTGTCTGTCTCTGTCTGTCTGTCTGTATGTCTGTCTCTCACCATACACACACACACACACACACACACACACACACACACACACACGCACGCAGCTTCTCAGTGTAAACAAATGAATCCAAGTTCAATTTCCAGCACCCACATGGCAGCTTACAAATATCTATTACTCCAGTTCCAGGGGATCTGATGCACTCTTTTGTCCTCTGCAGAACCAGGTAGGCAAGTACTGTACAGTAGGGGAGGACCTACTGTACAGGCAGGCAAAACACACACATAAAGTTTAATATATCTACACACGTACCTATAAATGCCTGTTCGTCATACCTGTGTCTGTACACAGGAGCATGTGTGTGGAGGTCAGAGGACAATTTGTCGGAGCTCGTTTGTTCTTTCTACCATGTAGGGCATGGAGATTGGACTCAGGTCGTCAGGCTTAGCGGCAAGCACCCTTACGTGCTGAGCTATCACACTGGTTCTTTTTCTAGATTTTATTCTTATTTTGTAACTTTCACTCTTCTTGGGGAAAGGGGAAGTGGGGGAGGGACTAGGAGAGGAGGAAGGGAAACTGCAGTTGGGATGTAATGTATGAGAGAAGAATAAAGTTTAAAACAAAACAGGGCGGGGTTGGGGATTTAGCTCAGTGGTAGAGCGCTTGCCTAGGAAGCACAGGCCCTGGGTTCGGTCCCCAGCTCCGAAAAAAAGAACCAAAAAACAAAAACAAAAACAAAAACAAAACAAAACAGGGCACTGGAGAGATGGCTCAGTGGTTAAGAGCACTAACTGTTCCTCCAGAGGTCCTGAGTTCAATTCCCAGCAACCACATGGTGGCTCACAACCATCTGTAATGGGATCTGATGCCCTTTTCTGGTGTATCTGAGGACAGCTACTGTTGTACTAATATACATAAAATAAATAAATCTAAAGAAGATAAAACCTTTCCCTCTTGTCAGGGTTGTCCAACCCTTGTGGAGGGGGAGGGTTGAGGCAGGGTCTCTCTCACTATATATAGTCCTGACTCTCCTAGAACTCGCTGTGTGGACTACTGGCCTCAAACTCACAGAGACCTTCCAGCCTTTACCTCCCTAGGAATGGCATTAAAGGCACATGCCACCATACCTAGCCTTGTCCAACATTTGATGCAGTGATATGATGTCATCTACAAATGTGTTGGGCTGATGTCACACTTGTCCATGGATGCACTCAGCCAGTGTGGGCTGCAAGCTGGGTACACCTGCTACACTCTATAACTCCATTTCTGCCCCTGTCCTTTCTGCCCCTGGTCCCACGGGCCACTGCCCCTCCAGGTGACACCTGATTTGTCACCTCATGCCAGCCCCAGGTCTGCAGGCCTCAAAGTCAACAGGATATTCCTCTGAGAAAGTGCCACCCAGTGGGCAACATGGTTTGGCTCCTTTCTTACCTTCCGCCTCTCTCTTGCTAGGTGGCACCTGCACCCATGCACAAAGTCTCTTCAACTAGAAAGACAGGACCGTCCAGCTTTCTCCATCAGCTCACCAACCTCACTTCCCGGTACTGTAAGAGGCCCCTCCATACTTGTTCCAGTCTGCTGCCCACACAAGGTTGGCAGCTCCTTGGAGCTGGGCCCTTCACTGTGCCATGGGTGGGTACCCTGGTACAGGGTCGACCACTTCCCAGGCCTCTCTCCATCTACCTGGCTGCTGAGTTCTGTCAGTGGTGACGCAAACAAGAGCTCCTGAATCTAGCATGCCACGGGCTAAGTGCAGGATGTCCTTGGCTCTCAGGTAGATGACTTTAATGGCCCGATAATGGCCTCTGCCAACTGTTGCACACCACTGCCTGAGTGTTCTTTAGAGATTGCCACTGCGAACGTGCCCGAGTCTCCCACGCCTCCCACTGCCTTCAGATTTAGAAGCAAATAAAATCCCAGAATGCACCTCACCTTCACCTACAAAGCACAGGGTTTAGCCTGCCCTCAGCCCTGTCTCTAGCTTTGCTGAAGTTGATCCACCCTGTTCTACACACATGTGAAACAAACCATTCTTCCAGCTCCTTACCCAGGCTTTCTCCAATCCACCCTTCGAGACCTAGCTAGCAGTGCTGCCCCGCACAGCACACCTTGGATGTGCCTTTGGGTACCCCATAAGTTCTGCTTTCCTCTGCCTCCCATAAGAAGAGCAAGGCCCTTCCCCATTAGCACGTCCCTAGCCTGGGGCCACTGCTTCCTGCTCTTCTCCGTGCACTAGCTCCGCTGGCCCACTTTCTGGTCCCCACAGCCCAGGCCCTCCCTGGCCCAACCCTGGAAATAGTCCTCCCACCTCGGGGCCCACACCTGCTCGCTGATAAAACGGAAACCCCGGTCAGGCCGCTCACACTCGTAGGTCTCTCCCAGGACCGGGTTGAAGGGCTTGCATCCCGCCCGGTGGTACGTGGAGGAGTAGGCAGAGACAGCAAAGGCTGCGATGTACACCTGTGGGCAGGCCAAGCAGAGTGCCGTAGGTAAAGAAGCCCCGGAATGGGGACAGTTGCCCGCCGTAAGCAAAGTCCGGGACTTGGATGTAGTGCTCCAACATCTGGGACCCACCCGGCAGGGGCCTGGGATGACAGACAGAACCCGAGGAGAAACAGGTGGCCCTGAGTGGGTACCATGCGCTCGCAGGGGTCAGCCATGCGGCTGGCCTGGTCCAGGAGGCTGCTGTACTCCAGCTCCTCATGAGCCTCTGCAGCGTGTTGAGCGGCTCGTTGAGCTGCACGGGCATTGACACCTTGGACAGGTCTTTGCCGATATTGTTGCGGAGGATATTCCACAGGCTCACGTCTGTCCCGGGCCCACTGGCAGCTGGCAAGCAGCGGCGTCGAGGGGGCCCTACGGCAATCCCTGGAACACAGGCCCCTGGGCCAATGCAAACGCTTTAGTCTCCCTCTGGACACTGGCATTCCAGACATGCCAAGACCACGGCACAATTGCCTCCTAACCACCTGAGGCATCCCAGCGTTGCCCGCTATGGTAGGTGACGGGCATCTGACTGTTTGTGATAGCCTGAGGATGTGCGTGGGCAGCAGGGCTAAAAACCACCCAGACAGGACGGGTCCACTGCTGTACACAGTGCACAGAAGCTGGACCGATGAACAAAACAGATGCCAGGGTCCACATTATCCACTGTCCTGCCGCTATTCGGGAGGGACAGGGTCCCCTTGAGTTCCAACTCCCTGTGGAGCTGAGAATAACCTTGATCTCACTCTTCTGCCGCCACCTCCTGAGTGCTTGCTGGAATTAAAGGCGTCTGCCGCCATTCTCAGTTCATGCTGCACTGGCGCCTGAACCCAGGGCTTTGTCTGTAGGAGGCAACAGTCTACAAACCACACTATACTCCCTGTCTCTGGCCATTTTTAGTAAAACGCCAAGCCCAAAGCTACTCTGCTAATGTGCTCAAGTGGAACCACGTGTCCCCCTGCCATACCCTATTACAGCCAATGGGATGAGGGCCAGCACCGTTCCCAAGTCTGGTGCACCTAACCCCAGGAAGTGATCCCCCCCATATATTTCTCAACTCATGGTTCCAAGGTTAATTCTAGAATCAGTACCCAAAGGCAATCTCCCACCAGACACAAAGGACTGCCCCCCCCCATGACCTAGGCCACCAGCAAACAGCTGCTCTACACATAAACCCAGGTTCCCCCTCGTCTCTCGGCCCTCATCCAGTTGGTACCTTTTGGATAGCGGTCAGCTCCCCTGATGTCCAGCACCTCTTCAGACAGGCTGGTGGTGATCTCGCTAGCACATGACTCTTCCTCCTCAGAACCCTGGGTAGGAAAAATTGGTAGGTAGGGGTAAAGAGACGGGCAGTGCCCAGGACCTGGTAAGAATGTGATGAGTTAGCCCTTTGCTGGAAGCCCTAAGATATCGTCCTGTCATGGCTGGTACCAATTTGTAGAAAAGAGCTGAGAACTTGGTAAGCCAGAGAGGAAAGAGGAGTTGATGGTACTGAGATGCTGAGTCTGGGTCAAAGGAGCATGAAAGCTGAAATGGGCTCATGGGAAGGATAACTTCAGAGAGCCCACAGGTAAGGCATGGCCAACAAGGAGAAGAGGTTTCTAGAGCCTCACATATCTAACAGCTGGGTGTGCTCTCAGAGATGGCTGCTGAGGTGGTGAAAAAGAGCATGGGGATCTCCGGGCCCCACACCCATCCTGCCCAAGTCCCTTCTCTCCTGCTGCCAGCTCCCTCCTCCCTCACCTCATTCTCGGAAGAACTGGCAGAGAGGAGCACCTCACAGGCATCAAAGAACTCGGTGTGGGAGTCAGCGAGGGATAGCACGCTGCTCTGGGACAGCTGGGGGGTCAGCTCCCGGCCTTTCCTGTACAGAGCTTCTTGCTGTGGGAACCAGATGGAGGCGAGACCTCAGAGGCCACTGGAGTGACAGTTCCTAGAGAGGGAACTGTCCACCCCCCACCGGACTTAACTCCTGCTAAGCGGAAATAGCAGAGGGAGGAGAGAGCTTAGGGAGAGGGATAAACTTGGACTTGGAAGAAGTGCTGGACACAACAGAGCCTGGCTCCACCCTTCTCCCTTGCTGGCCCACTCAGTCTGGACCCATGGACAGGTGAAGCTGTGTCTCCATCTTGCAGATTAGAAGACTGAGGCTCAGAATACAAAGCTGGCATGCAATGACCACATTCAGACTCTAATCCAGGCTGACTACTACTGAGGGACCATGAGTCCACTGATTAGATTCTTTAGGTTTTAGTTTTGTCATGCAGATATGTCCAACCTGTGGCCCAAAGCCGTACACAATGGAAGGCAGACTAATGCAAAATCATAAATGTATTTGAAGCACTGTAAAAATTGTTTGTAGGGCTGGAGAGATGGCTCAGCGGTTAAGAGCACCTGACTACTCTTCCAGAGGTCCTGAGTTCAATTCCCAGCAACCACATGGTGGCTCACAACCATCCGTAAAGAGATCCGATGCCCTCCTCTGGTGTGTCTGAAGACAGCTATAGTGTACTAATATATAATAAATGAATAAATCTTTTAAAAAATTGTTTGTAACTTTTTATTGTTATTAACTTGTTTATACGCTTTTGTTTGTTTGCTTATTCAAGACAGGGAGGGTCTCTCTGTGTAGCCCTGACTGTCCTAGAACTCACTCTGTAGACCAGGCTGGCCTCGAATTCACAGAGATCCACCTGCCTCTGCCTCCCAAGTGCTGGGACTACAGGGGTGGATTATGCTGTTCTTGGGTGTGAATTGTGATGTGAAAAGGCTGGGCAGGCCTGCTAAAGGGTAAGAACCAGCTCTGAAGTAAAAACAGAAGTCTCAGAAGCCAGACATGCAGCTCAGACATAGACTTCTTGCCTAGCATGGGCAAGGCCCTGGGTTCACGCCTCAGTACTACAACCAAACCAAACCAAACCAAAATATGATGCACAAGCCATCTCCAAGATCAGTCAAGAGAACTGTGGTGTTATGTGAGAGAAAGGGAACCTGGATTCCCTCCAACCCCTCCCCGTATTTCTAGACTTAAAAAAAAAAAAGTAATAATAATAAAAATAAATAAAATAAAATCAACCCTGGCCCCTGCCCCTGGCTATCACACCTGTTAGGAAAAGCACAGGGAGGACTCCATTGTCTACCCTAGAGCCTCACCTCCTCCGGGTTCAGGGAACTGAAGGAGTCTGCTGTGGTGTCTGAGGAGATGGAGAGTGAGTGGAGGCGTCTCTGACCGTCCGGAGCCTCAGAAACCTGAGGCAGAGGGTGAGGGACTGGGTGTGGGAAGGGGAAATCCTCCCCATCTACCACCCGCACCAACTCAGGGACAGCCCCTGTCAACCCCCAGCCCTGGCACAGATTTCGCCAATGGGACCTGCAGTCCTCAGTCTTGGGCCCTCCCTCTGATCAGCTATCATGTCCCCGAGGCTCACCGCCATCCTTGACAGCTCTGAGCCCTGGTGCAGGTCTCTCAGTCGGTCCCGTTCTGTGGTGAGGGCAACCAGGACACTGCTGAGGGAGTTGTGTACTGTCGGGGACAGACCAGACAGTCAGACTCTGTTTCCTTTCCCGACGGACCTCTCGACCCCGCTCCTAGCCCCCTACCTAGCCCGTACTCACCCTTCTGGGCCAGAGCCCAGAAACTGCGCTGTAAATGGGCATAGTCTGGAGGTGGCAGGCCACGTGGGCCGGAAGTGTCCCGAGATTCCAGGTAACGAGACAGGTTGGGAACAGAGCCATGCAGACGGCCAACCTGACAGTGAACACGAAGGGTGAAGGGGCGCCTCCTTCAGAGCATTGTGTCCCTGCAACTTGGGGCTCAGCACCCCATCTCACCCGTCCAATGGTGTCATCCTTGGCAAAGCCCTGTGTGCACCACATGCGGCTGGTCCGTTTCCCCTTCTTGGGTCTCTCGGTCGTCACTGAGGCCTGGCACGTTGAAGAGTAATTTCAGTCACAGAGTTGGGAGAGACCATGGAGGAGCGCACAGATTGCCCGGGCGGGCATAAGGGTGCAGCATGCTGGCAGTAATCCAGGCAAATGGAGCAGAGAAACCGTCCGGAGACTGCTGGGCAGGTACGAAGTAGGCAGGCCTGCCCCCATGAAGTGATGGGGATGAGGGGCCCTGAGCATTCCCTGCCCACTCCTCTGGCCCTTACCTGGTGTGTGGGGATCACAGGGGCGGAGGGGATTCTGTGTAGGGACTCCAGGCTCTGAAGGAGTCTGTGTAGTTCCTGCAGCTTACCCTGGCATTCTGACAGCGCTGGGGGAGAAGGAAGGAGAGGGCACTGCTCTCATAGAGGTACTAGGGTTCCCTGTGTGTTCCCACCCCACCCCTGACCAACGACCTCCCTCAGGTTCTTTCCACCCGAAAAGGTCGCTGGCGCCAGGGAGAGTTTGACACTCTTCTGTGTGTCTGTCTCAGGAGTGCAAGCACTTCCAGTTCTCTGGGGTAGCTGCTTCTGATTTTCTGGGAGGCCAATGGTCTATCCTCACCCTGTCTGCAGACCACCTCTCACCTCTTTTGCCTGTGCACGGGCTCCGTTCCCTTACTATACCTCCTTATTTATACACACTACCCTCTCTGGGTCACTCTCTTGGTTTCTTACTGCAAGAATACATTTCTAGGGCACAGCCTTCCCCTGTTGCTATTCAGAAATTTTACTGCGCTGCATCAAGCAGAAGTCCCAGGGCCTGCTGTGTGCCCAGGGCACGAGCCTACTATCTTTCCTAAGTTGGAGCTCCTCAGAGCCAAGAAGATTTGACAGAGAGGACTTGATCATTTTGGAGGCGGGGGGGGGGTCCCTCTGAGGAAGTGGTGAACATTCTCCCTTCTTGTTGATACTTCCCAGATCCGAGAACATGGGCCCTACCCACAGAGGCCCTGGGCCAGGCACCCTCACCATGAGAACATCGGTCTAGCCCATCACTGTCCCTCAGCCAGGATGACACTTTCTCTCGAGGTCCAACCCCAGGTAAGGCTGAGGCACTGCCTGCTGTTAGCGTCTGGGTGCCAGGAGCCTGTGGGGAGTAAGTCAAGGGTCAGGAAAGATGGTGTCTAGCCCTCTGGATCTCAGTTCCCAACAACCTCCACCAGATCGTCCTATAACCTGCTCTCACTCCAGGGCCCATCTTACCTTCCGGTGAGTGGCATTGGGCAGGTCCGAGCGCTGGGCCAAGCGGTGGGCTCGAAGCTGAGACACCCAGCTTTGGAACAGGTCCTGAGATTTGATCTGAAGAAGTGTTGGAGAGAGGTGAGAAGGGAGGGGTTGCTTCCCAGGAGCAAAATATCAGGTCTCCAGGCATGCAGGGAATTTCCCTAGAGCACCCAGTCTGCACAAAACCCTATCACAGTCGGAGGATGACATCCCAAGCATCAGAGTTCTTAGTCCTAAATCTGTTAACAGCCAGCCACCAGAGTGGGCTGGCTCCTGGCTGTTTCGCACAATAGAAACTTTCTTCTCCTCAAACTCTAAGACGAGCCCTCGGCAACTATGCTTCTGCCTTGACCACCTCTGCCAGGCTGGTACCCACAACACTCTGTCCTCAGGAATGTCACCTTTAGGTGGTAAATGTTGTCTTCTGTGTCGAGGTCAATGCGCTGGGCCTTTTTGTTGATGGACATGACGGACAGCCGGACATCGATGGAGCCGTGAACCTTCCCCTTGGTGATCTGAAGTGGAGGGTTGGTGGGGACAGGGGAATGGCTTGAGGATCTCTGGAGCACAGTGTCATCACCTCCTGGAGGCCACTCCAGATTCAAGGGTCAAGCACCTCGAGCCGTATACAGAGGGGCTTTTTCGTCACCTCATAGGTACAGAACATTATGCTATGTCCAGCTTCACCCAGGTCTGAGAGGTCATAAAAATACTACCACCCCTGGGAGTCTACGTGGAGGAGGAAGGACCACGCCCTGGAAGGAGCCTGAGGGTCCAGCCTTGCTTCTTGTTCCCAGCACAAGAGGAGGACAAGGTCTAAGGTGACAAAGCCCCCATTTCTTGGGCATTCAATTTGCATCATTTGATAGCTCTACAGGTGGCTGAGTGTGCCCCCCACCCCGTGACAGCAGGAAGGAGGCTGAGTCCTAGGGAAGCAGTTGTCTCATGGTGTTTTGGGTTCTAGGGGGCCACAGAGGAAACCAAAATGCAAACCTGCTCATTGTCTAATAGCAAAAGGTACAGCTTCTACACACAACTTATATATACGGTCTCCCGTGCGTCCTTTAAGCACTTCTAGACGACTTCAAATCCCTAATGGCAAGCAATGGGCACGCTATGGGCTGACGGTTCTAGTGTTTAAGGGATCATGACAAGGAGAAAATCTATGTGTTTAGTACAGACGGATTTTGAAAGTTTGCATGGGTGGTGTGTGTGTGTGTGTGTGTGTGTGTGTGTGTGTGTGTGTGTGTGTGTGTTTAAATTGTTGAATCTGCAGATGTGGAGCCTAAGGATGCACAAAGCCAACTGTAACTCGACAGAGGTTGCGGAGAAGTGGAACTGAGTGAGATCCATACCCTGCTCTGGCTAACTCAAGACACCCCCCAACCTGCTCAGAGCATCCTGGGTCAGGCTCCCCCCATACCCCAAGCCCGGAACCTGACTCACATCTTGTCGAGTCGTGGCGTAGTGAAGGACCCCATCCTCGAGCACAAAGTACCTCTGTCCCAAAGGGGCAGGACCAGGCAGGCAGCCAGGAACACAGCGGGTGGAGAGAAAGCAAACACACACCGTTTTTCTTCTCCTTTCCACACAGGAACACCAGGGCTGTCCAGCAGCCTCCCTCTCATAGCTCCTCCCTTGCCCTGCCACCCTACCTTGTGCCAGCCCTTAAGAGGCCACTTCCTCTTCTTGAGCAGGTGTCCTTCCTGTCTCTCAGGCATGATGTCTTCTGCTCCCAGCCTGCCCCGAGGCTCCTCCACCACCTCCCACAGCTCGGAGGCCTGAGGTCCAGGGTAGAGGGAGAACAGCAGTTGGTGAGCTCACTACCTCAGTCCACGACCCAGGGACCCGAGCTCCGTCCACCCTCCGCCATTCTTCTACTCAGACCTGCTGGGTACTGCCGGGCTTTGAAGACTGAGTACTCTCAGCCAGGGAGGGAGTGTCTCTTTCCTGGAAGTCCATGAGGAAGAAGTTATTCCCTGGTGAGGACAGCAGAGCAGGGTGGGATGGGGAGAATGTCACCTTGTCCTGGGGGGACCCTTGAAGCAAGAGAGACCCATGAGTACCACCATACTGTCATGTGTCCCACCTCTGGTCCCTCCCGCACCGAGATACACATCCTCCACTCACATGCCATCCTCACACCCCCAGGATGCCCTGACCACCCCTGGGCCTGAGCAGCAACACCCAACCCGACCCCCACTGTGGCCGCTGCACCCAGTGGGTGGCTCTGCCTTGGATAACACCCCAGGAATCCAGGAAACACTCTGTGTGTGTGTGGCTGGGGAGTAAAGAAAGAAAGGGGTCCAAGAAAAGATGGAGGGACTCAGAGACTAGGTGGGCAAAGAGCCTCAGCTCAGTTGCTTCCTCCTCCAGAATCTCTTTGCCATCCCTCTGCCACAACTGCTCTGCAAACCAGCCTCAAACTTCTACTAATTGGCCCCCTACAGCTGCCAGTTCTCAGGCTTCCATTTTCTGCATGGGGAAACCGAGGCCCGAGACAGTCCTATTTTCCCACGCCCCCTCTCACCAGACGTGCCCAAGGATACCCACCTTGGACTCTCTTCCCTGCAAAGCCTCACCAGCCCCTTGCTACCATGTTAGTCCTCTGTGCTCCTGAGAAGCACCTCCCACTCAGAAGGAGCAGGACACTGGCCGGCTGAGACACTGTGGGTGGGAGAAGAGGTGGCCAAGAACATGTCGAGGTCCACCCAGGTCCCGCGGCAGTGCCCACAGGCGCCCTTGGCACCGGCGCTGGCCATCCTGGCTCCGCCAGGAGATCAATAATGCATGAGTGTGTGTGTGTGTGTGTGTGTGTGTGTGTGTGTGTGTGTGTGTGTGTGTGTGTGTGTGAAGGGGAAGGGACAGGAGGGTGATGTTGCCCTGTCTGGGGAAGCAGCTCAGTGCAGCTAGCAAGCACCTGAGGAGTTGAGGCCCAGAAGGGGCAGGGAAGTGACAGTGTTTAAGTGTGGCCAGGAGGTCACAGCATAAGGGCCCAGGCTACGAGAGGCTGGCCCAAGGGGAAACTCCTGCATTCAGCCATTTAAAGTTTCAAAACTCTTCCGGTGCTGGGGTATTTCTATGCCCTTGTCCTAGCCGCTAGAACCCTGGCCATTTGCGGCTGGCCCCCGGCAGAGGTGGGAGGTGTCTACCAGTAGGAAGGAGAGGTCGAGTGAGTCAGGTGAGTGCCACCCCCAAACCACCTCCATTCTTAGCGCCTTCACCAGAGGAGTGGACCCACCAGCTCCAGGAGAGAGGAAACCTTCCCAGGAATGTCAGGTAGTGTCAGCAAGGCCCCCTTACCCCAGGCTCCATGGACGCCAGTGCTTCTTGGTCTGTATGCTGATGTGCCTCTGAGACACTGTCTCCGAGTCACCCGTTACCTCTTCACAGAGCTGAGCAGCAGCAGCAGCAGCAGCAGCCGCTGCAGAACCAGGAAGGAAGGAGACGTTGGAGCCTCCCCTCCAGCCGGATCTCCCCACCTGCCCCTCCCCCGTTGCCTCCTCCCGCCAAGCTCCGGGCCGCCGCTCAGCTCTGCCCCCCTGCTCTCGGGAGGACTAAGGACGGAGTGGTACCAAGTGACTTGGAAATGAGGGGCATAGTCCCCACTGGGCAGGCATAGTTCCACATGCTTGAGAGTACTGGATAACTGCTGGCTTCAAGCCATTGGAGGTAAAGGATTTATTCAAGCTAACGTGCCCTTGACCCCAGTGAACACTCAAGGCCATTTCCTTATTCACCCTGCCTCTCGATTTACACCTGAAATAGATGGCACATTTCGGACCAGCAAGGATATCAGGTTGACTGGGAAGGGACAGAGACACCCTCCCACCCCACCCCCACACACTCTGGGACATGACAATCTGTGCCAGGAGCACAGTCAGCAGACAAGAGGGACAGCAGAAGCCCCACAGAGGCTCTTCATTGAGAGCAATGCCCTACCGGGTCAGCCCACGGTAATTAGGAAGTGTGGGTGCAGCAAATCTCTGAGGTGGGAACAGCTAGCAGTCACAGGTTGGCAGTTATAAAAGAAAGCCAATTTGGGGGGTCCCTCCCCTGACTCTCAAACACTTTTATCCCACTATGTTCAGTTGCTGAAGTAATTAAGAATTGTCTCTTGACACAGACCTACAATTCATCCAAATGGATGAGCATAGTCTAACAGGTTTGGTGCCCTAGAAATGGTAGCACTGGTAAGATCTGGGTATGACAGGAAGCTGGTATGTGGCCTTAGAGATGGTGTGGGCCAATTGTCTGCTCCCCCTTTCCAGTCTTACCACACAGATAGCTGCTGTCTGGGCTCCCTTCAAAACCTCAGCTTGGATCTGCCTCCCAGGAGGGAGGGGTGCCCTGGGCAGCACCAGGCAGGCCTCTGGAGGCAGAGCCATGAAGTGGCACCAGGAGGAGCTACTCTGACATCCAGAGCCTTAAGGGCCTTTTAAATGATTGAGTATCCCTGGGCATCTGCAGAGGTGGGGATTGTGGGAAGTTGGTCCTGGCTCAGGCCAGAGGATGGCTGCTGCAGATCTTCAACTGTCCAGGATTAAAGACGCTGGGGCACTGCTCCAAGTCTGGGAAGAAATGCTAAGAAGTGCTTCACATTCAACCCTCATCCATTCAGGATCAAGGACAATGGCAGGCCACAGGCTAGAAGACTCAGGAGTGCCTCTTGCCACAGCCCCCAGAGCCCATGTTAAATGAGAATTCTAGTTCCCCCAGTCTTCATAAGGAAAAGCACGTTAGGTGTTGTATCTGTAAGGACAGGCGACTAGGGAAAATGGTTTTAAGAAAGGAAAGTGAGGATTTAGAGAGGACTTTAAGTAACCCAGACAATAACTTTGTAAGATCAAGAGTTCAGACCTGGAGACTCGGCTGTAACACTTGTTCTTCAGAGGACTCAGGTTCAACCTCCCACCCATGGTGGCTCAACACCACCAGGAACTCTAGGTCCAGATCAATGCCCTCTTCTGACCTCTGTGGGCGCCAGGCACACACATGGTACACAGATATAAACGTAGGCAGTTTGGTTTTCTTAGACTTATTTATTTATGTCTGTGAGTACACAGTATCTGTCTTCAGACACACCAGAAGAGGGTGTCAGACCTCATTACTGATGGTTGTGAGCCACCATGTGGTTGCTGTGAATCGAACCTAGGTCTTTTAGAAGAGCAGTCAGTGCTCTTAACTACTGAGCCATCTATCCATCCACTTAGGCACAGTTTTACACATAAATCTTTAAAAAGAAGTCAATAAAAGGTATTTTATTTTTATTATGAAGCCCGCCAACCAGGACCCACTCGTGAGTAACTTTATGAAGAAGTTCTACTTTGAGAATTTGAGGCCTCAGAGAACCGAATTCAAGGCCTTTTCCAGAACTCAAACTCCTCTGTGGTTTCCTGAATGGTAGGGACCAAAGGAGCTGGCATCTGTGCTTGGCACAAGATTCAGCAGGTGCCATTCACAAGTCTTCCCAACTGGTGCACCATGGCATGAGCAACCAAGAAGGTGGGCTGGGAAAACAGAGCAAGGGGTAGTGGGCGAGGGGCTGGGCAAGACGGTCTCCATCCTCTCTGCCTTGTGCCAGGAGGACTGAAGGAGACTGCTCCTATCGGGTCCCCAGTTGGAACAACTAAAGACAGTGATCAGTGAAACCGAGGCCATTGGGCAGCCTCACTATGGAATGGAATTTCTCTGTATCATCAAGAGGCCTGTCCCCAAGGAGGTCATTGTGAATGAGAGCCAAGTCACACAAGGCCACTCCCACACTCCAAATTCTTTTAGATCTCTGCCAGACAACAAGACAGACAACAGGGACAAAGTGTGTTTATGGGCAGAGCAGGGTAAAGCAGGTCAGCTAGGAATCTGGAGCAGGGTCCGGAGGATGTGGCTTCCCCTCGGTTGACGTAGCACAATCTCCCTCGTGCTGCTGTCTGACGTACTGATCCAACAGGGAGGTCAGCTGGACAGGTTGGTGCTGAAGCAGGTAGCAGGTCTGGGCCGTGAGGTGAGTAAGCCCCCCCACCAGCTCCCCCTGTAGCCGGTCCAGGCTGGGCAGCTTGGCATACTCTACAAACCCCTGCCTGCTGAGAATGGTGTCATCAATGCAGCCACCTGCAAGAGCAGAGGGTCAGCAGGCTCCCTGCAAACGTCCTTCTTGAGAAACATCATCCGAACCCAAGAGTCTGCTCCCCGTGCCTTCCCCCCTTCCCACTTGGTCTTAAAATCAGAGCCACACTTGCGCCTCAGCCCACAGTTGGGAATCCACACTTCTCCTCTCTCCTTGAAAACATGCATAAGCCTCCACAAGTCTCAAACCCCTAACGTCAGTGGCTTGTAAACGTCTCTGAAGACGCACAGGGCTGACGACGGTTGGAGGAGCGGCCGGCACAGCACCGCCAATGGTCTGACACTTACAGACCAGGAGGATGGGGCACTGCATACTCTGTGTGGTTAGCAATGAAACAGTGCGAAAGAAAATCATGGGGGTTGGGGATTTAGCTCAGTGGTAGAGCGCTTGCCTAGGAAGCGCAAGGCCCTGGGTTCGGTCCCCAGCTCCAAAAAAAAGAAAAAAGAAAATCATGGAGTGTGTGCTGGGGTATTAAATACAGGTTCCCAGGAAATCTGAATTTTCTGGGGTCACAGGCACAATGAACCCCAACACACACTGGTCACAGCTCTGTACCTCAGCTGAGATACTTTATCTTATCTTAGATAAGGGGGGGCGCATCTCTTCCAGCACCACAGCGCAGGTGCTGAGTGCCACCCTCAGTCCCCACCCAAACCTACTGTGGCCCAGCTCTACCAGGCAGGGCAGCCTACTCACCCAGCAGTGGCAGGAAAGGAATGCTCTTTAAGATCCGCACCATTTCCTTGACCTTGGGCTCTTCACTGACCAGCAGCAGATTGTGTCCAACAAAAAGGGGTAGCAGGTTTTGGTATTTAGAATCTTCTAGAAAAGGCTTTAGGACCTGGGTTCACAGAAAGAATGATTAATGGAGGACAACAGGATTCTTAGTCACAGGCTGTGCCAAGCTGACTGCACCCACAGTTTAGGCTCTAGGGCAGCTGGCCCAGGCTGCCTAGGACAGAAGTTGGAAGTGCCCTGTGTGGGCAGCCAGCAGGCATGAGAGAGGACAGGCATGAGAGAGGACAGGCCTGAGCCAGGCCACCCTACCTGGCTGGGGAAGACTTTGATGAAGATATTGTGTTTCCGAAGCTGGTGCCTCAGGAGAAGCTTGTCCTCTGCACTCAAGGCCACGTTCTGACAGACAGCTATCATTCGGTTGTCCCGAAAAACTGCCGCTATATCTCGACGCAGGAGCCGGATGAGGCCTGACTCCTGTAGCAGGAAGGAATGAATGGCTGAGGAGACACGAAGGTGGTCTGGCACCCTCCCTTTCCCCACACAGGCAACCGAGTGCTCAGTGATGCCAGAACGTGTAACAAACTGGAGAACGGGTAGGGGAGCTGGACCTGATTCCTACAGCATGGAGCACCCCCACCATAACCCTTCTACTTCCCCTAGAGGACTGCAGGTCTCAGAGCAGCGTCTGCAAGCCTCA
Organism: Rattus rattus; assembly: GCF_011064425.1. Classification (NCBI taxonomy): domain Eukaryota; kingdom Metazoa; phylum Chordata; class Mammalia; order Rodentia; family Muridae; genus Rattus; species Rattus rattus. The sequence goes on from NC_046162.1 coordinate 57,341,604, forward strand.
GAGCACCGACTGTTCTCCAGTCACCTTGTCAGGAAACCTGTGCTATCATATTTAACAAAAGTTGCTTCATTATAGACTGTAGTAATACAAGCCTGTAAAGTTAATTCTAGCTACTCAGGAGGCTGAGGCAAGAAAATCAGAAGTTCAAGGCCTGCTTGAGCTACAGAATAAAAGAAAAGGCCGAAATTTGAAATTGAATTAAAGGCTCTCTCAAGAGAAAAGTTAAAATAAAGGCTCAGGATAAATTTGTCTGCAGCCCCCTTGTCCAGTATGTGGTTCAATGCCTAGTATGACAGGGGTCCTGAAAGATGGCTCAGTGGGCAAAGACACTTGTCATCAAGTTGTCATCAAGTCTGGAGGAAATGAGTCTGGTCCCTAGAACCCAGGCTTAGCAGAAAGTGCCTTTACCTCTCTAGCCGAGGACTCCATTTTCTTTTTTTAAAAAATTATGTGGGGCTAGAGAGATGGCTCAGCGGTTAAGAGCACTGACTGCTCTTCCAGAGGTCCTAAGTCCAAATCCCAGCAACCACATGGTGGCTCACAACCATCTGTTATGGGATCCAATGCCCTCTTCTGCTGTGTCTGAAGACAGATACAGTGTACTCACATACATAAAATAAATAAAATAAATCTATATGCATGTGTGCACCCTATGTATGCAGTACCCTAGAAGGGCATTACGGGCAGTTATGAGCTGGCTTGTGTGTGTTTAGGATCCACCCTGGGTCCTCTGGAAGAACCAGTAACTGCTGAGCTGTTTCTTCATGCTGCCCCCCCCCCCCCAGCTGAGGACCAAACCCAGGGCCTTGGGGCCTTGAGCTTGCTAGGCAAGCACTCTACCACTGAGTTAAATCCCCAATCCCGCCTTTTTTTTTTTTTTTTTTTTTTTTTTTTTAATTGAAGACAGGGCCTCCTTATAGTCTGAGATGGTCTGAAGCTAATTAAGTAGACAAGGCTAGCCTAGAACTCATAAGCAATCTTCTTGCTTCGGCCTTCTGAGTGCTAGAAGTAAAGGTATGCGCTGCCCCACCCAGTTTGTTTGCTTTCTCAAAACAGCTTGTCATCTAGTGCCAACCGGCCTTGAACTCCCTATATGGCCAAGGGGGACCCTGGACAACTGATCCTCCAGCTTCCACCTCCTAACTGCTAACATTGGAGGCTTGTGACACCACCCCTAGCTTCTATCACCGCTCAGGGAAAACCTGGAAGCTTTGGTTCCTTTAAAGCAGGAAAGAGTGGGGTGTGGTAGCTCACACCTGTAATCTCCACATCCCAGAGGCTAAGGTGAGATCAAATGAACACAGCAAATGAGGAGAGCAGGGTCCTAAGACTCCATGCCTCAAAAAAAAAAAAAAAAAAAAAAAAGCGAGTGAAATTCCGCCCACAGATTTGTAAAGCTTCCAGATGCTTTTTTGGGAGACAAGTAAAAACTACAGAAAATGCAGACGGCCCAGGCAATGCAGAGTATGGCACCAATGCAGAACCAAGTTATATTTTACTATAAAGGATCTGGGATGGGTGAGAGACTCAGAGAGTAAAAGTGCCTGCCGTGAGAGCCTGACAATCTGATTTCAACCCCCAGAACTCACGTAAAAAAGCCTGAGGTGGTCCCACACATCTGCAATCACAGTGCTCTTGCGGTGAGACAGGAGAACTGACCGGAAACTTGTGGGCCAGTTAGGATCATGAAACATGGCAGAAACAAGAGACTACAAGCTGTTAAGAGAGAACTGAAAGTTGCCCTCTGTCCTCCACCCATGAGCAGAGGCAAGTGTACACACACACACACACACACACACACACACACACACACACACACACACTATTTGAACCTTGGGCTCAAGGTGGGAAGGTGAACTGTTGACATGAGTAACCACAGGGCTTGGTCACCAGCCCACTACCAAGTCACGTGCACTGAGCTGCCTTACCTCCTTGGGGGGCTTGGGAGGAGGAGGCAGGCATCTCGGGCTGACGGCAGGTCTGGGAGGAATATACTCAGTTATAGCCATTAGCTTCTGACGCTGAAAGTGCATGACTCGACGGTGGCGGGTCACGGCCTTGGAGCCATGGCGCACAGGCTGGAGGGTGGGCAGCCAAGCTGAGGGGAGATGGCAACATAAGATATAGCTCCTTGGAGGACCTAGCTTGTCTTCAATGGACAAAAAGAACACCTCCACTTCCACAGAGAACGGCATGGTTCACAGAGCTAGACATGGCACACACAAAAAATCTCTTCTCCTTTTAGTGGGTGACCCTAGCAGGCTCAATGCCTTAAGACACTCCTTTCTCCAGGTTTCTGATGCTGTTACTTCTTGTTTGTTTGTTTGTTTGTTTTTAGACAGGATCTCATATTGCCCAGGCTGTCTTGAACTCACCGCCCACTCCCCGTGTGCTGCCTTTAGGACTGTGGGTGTATGTCACTATGCCCGCTTTAAGCGTGTTGGGGATTAAATACAGGGCTCCACGCACGCTGGCCAGCACTCTGCCAAATGGACTCCAGACCCAGCCCTCTACAAGTCCTCTTTACATATAGCCCTAGAATTTTAAAAGATTTTCTTTTTCACAAGATAAAGTCTTTTAAAAGTACAAAGGAAGGCTGGAGAGATGGCTCAGTGGTTAAGAGCACTGACTGCTCTTCCAGAGGTCCTGAGTTCAATTCCCAGCAACCACATGGTGGCTCACAACCATCTGTAATGGGATCTGAAACCTTCTTCTGGTGTATCTGAAGACAGCTACAGTGTACTCACTCTACAGTGTACTCACATACGTAAAATAAATAAAAGTACAAAGGAAATGGAGAGCCAGGAAGTGCGTGCACACTGTAATTCAAACACTTAAGAGGCTAAGGCAGAATTGTCATTAGTAAGACGCATTACAAGACCACCTCAGAAAGAAAAAAAATGTTTAAATTAACAAATAAAGCATATGGGGAGAGGATTAAGAAAAACCTTTCCTTAAATGGCCAAAGAATAAATATTTTAAGTTTGGGGGTTTAAATAGTCTGTCACAAAACTCTGCTAAGAGAAGTCATAAAAGCCTAGGCATGGTTGGGGCTGGAGAGATGGCTCCGTGGTTAAGAGCACTTTTTGCTCCTACAAGAGAACCTGGGCTCACTTCTCAGCACCTATATGATGACTCCCAAGCCCCTGTCATTCCAGTTCCAGAGGAGCTAAAGCCCTCTTCTGACACCTGCAAGCACCAGGCAGGAATGTGGGGTGTGCTGTGTGTTTATGTAATCAAAACACAAAATAAATTATTAATAATGATAACCTAGGTATGGTGGAACACGCATATAACTTAGCACTCAGAAAACAGAGGCAGGACTGCCCCAAGGTTAAGGCCAGATTAGTCGATTAATGTACGCCTTTGAGTTCTATGCCAGCCAGTGCTGCACTGTGGGCCAGTGTTCTTTAAGATGAAGAGGCAAGCTGGGCATGGTGTGCACGTCTTCACTCCTAGGGCTCTGGAGTTAGAGGCAGCTGTATCTGAATGCCAGGCTGGCTGGGAACGCACGGGGAGACCGGCTGTCAAGATACATAAGTAAGATGTACAAAAATCAACCAACTAACCGAAAACCAGTGCCCACAAACAACGTGTAACAACGAGTCTGTGCTCCAGGAAAACTTTAATCATAAAACAGTCATCTGGGCTGGGACTGCACCTAAGAGGGGCAGAACTAGTCTACCTGCCCAGCCCAAGGTTCCATCGCTAGTAGCAAGAAAAATGGAGCAAGTGAAAGAAAGCCAATCCTCGCTCTAAGCGGCAGTTCTTGAAGCACAAACCTCTCCATCAAGCCACCAATGTCAGCTTCGCCTGGGAACCTACATACTTTCCTGCCTGTTCTAGGCCTGTGAAATCCAAACCTCGGTAGTGGGATTCAGCAAGTTGTATTTTAATAAACCCTCCCCATACTGATATCTCTATCCCATGGCTCTGAGGCTCTTAACTTGAAGCAAGAAGGGGGTAAAAACACATTACAACATCCTCACAACTCTCCCAAAAAAGTCTTTCTTCAGGTTGGATGTGGTGGTGAACGCCTATGATCCGAGTTCACGATCAAACTCAGTAATGTGAGACCCTGACTCAAAATGCAAAATTAAGGGCCTGAGAGATGACTCATCCAGTACAATTAATGCACTCACCACCAAGCCGGACAGTCTGAACTTGACCCTTGGAAGCCCCTATGGTAGGCAAGAGGCATGTAAGCTGCCCTCTGACCTTTTTGTGCCCAATGGCACAATCTTGCTGACAGGAAAAACTTGAAAGGCCCCTCAGGAGCTGGAGAGAAACCTCTGAGCACCGGCTGCTCTTCCACAGGTCCTGAGTTCAATTCCCAGCAACCACATGGTGGCTCTCACAACCATACATGCAGGCAGAACACTATATACATAATAAATAAATAAATCTTAAAAAAAGGAAGAAAGAAAGAAAGAAAGAAAGAAAGAAAGAAAGAAAGAAAGAAAGAAAGACTGACTCAGCAACTAAGGAAATACGCCAAAGCTCTGAGCTCTGACATAAAGACCAACAGTGTAGGTTCTCAGGGAAAGGAGCAGCTAGAAGACTCAAGGGAATACGGAAGATTGCCAGGGTGAGAGGTTTTTATGGTTAAGGAGCACAAGGTCTATTAAGAGTGCCTTTGGAATGAGACAGAACTGGATTTTAGGCTCCACACTAACTTAGTAGTGTTATTAACTGGTCCAAACTTCCGTGTGCTTTTCTGTAAAGAGGGGTTAATAATGCCTCCCTCGGTGGTTAAGAGCACTGACTGCTCTACCAGAGGCCACGAGTTCAATTCCTAGCAACCACACGGTGGCTCCCAACCATCTGTAATGGGATCTGATGCCTCTTCTGGTGTGTCTGAAGACTGCTACCATGCACTCCTATACATAAATAATTCTTAAGAGAGTAAAAATGCCTTCCTCTCAAGGGGCCTTTGCTTTGAAGCAATGAGCGTAAAACATTCATTACAATCCTACAGTTTGGTGTCAAGTTTGCTCCCTAAGTGCCTAATGTATGCCACTTGCTAGCTCTCCGTGAAGTTTAACATCGCAGATGAGACAAGTGCATCGGCAAAACTAGACTGAATTGACTGAGCGGGAATGTCAATAATCAAGATACAAGCAAAAGATTTTACCGAGGAACCTGCTTTATGGAGAGGGTAGTTGGGAGAAGACCCGAGTCTGTGTTTGGGCTAAGACCTTAAGAAAGAATACATACAATTTCTGGCAAGGACTCTCCGGGGTCAGGGGTAAGAACTGAGCGAAGGGTTAGAAAAATCCAAAGCGGAGTCCTGGGGTGTAAGAATAAACAGTTTTGGTGACAGCGTTGCTGTGATTCCCAGTTTGGGGGGCGGAGTTGTGGAAGGGATGTCACAGGCTGGTAACTGGACCCAGTCAAAGAGGCAGGGTCTCCGAGAGCTGTCGACGGCCAGGGATTACTGGAAAGGTCAGAAGGAAAGGAGGGAGGCGAGGGCTAGAGAGCGCCAGCCTGTGTGCAGTGGGGCCCTGGGCCACTCCTTACCCGCCCGGGGCGGGAGACCTCCTCGTAGTATGCAAGCCACCGCCGCAGCCATCCTTACAGGAAGTTCCCGTGAGGGTTGTCCGGAGGCGGAAGTAGCTAGGGATTGTGGGGCATCCCAGGGCCGGAAACAGCGGGCGTGCCGCCGGATGAAGCAGCTATCCGCATGCGTAGAGCTGGGTCTGTGGTGCCCGCCCTCACTCCTCCCCACCCCCCGCCCTGGGTCCGTCAGACCTGGCGTCCTGTCTCCTAGCAACGACGCGAGCCTTCAAGGAACGGTTCTTTTTCATCGTTCTGGTCCTTTCAGTTTAAGGCCAGTAAAGCCACGCCACACACCTGTAACTCCAGATCCTTCGCTCCTATTTACTCCTATCTTCCACCGCACCCCCAACAACCCTCAGAACCCCCTGTCCTTATCTCCTTAGTCTTCCCTCTAACCTGGGTTCAACCCTCCCAACCGTCTAACCTTCACAGCTTTTCTTCGTCGATCTGCCTCAAGCAGCCGCTGTTTTAGATCATGCCAGGAGACAAGCAGGAAGGTGAGTTGACGGACAGAACAGTTGGTCAACAGGAAGGTCGGGTCTCCAAAAAATGAACACAGGTGACAAAAGGCTCGTCTTTCCCCAGCTAAGAATGCTACCCAGAAAACCGAGGAAGGTGTCCACATTACTGAAGCCCTTATCACCAAGCGGAACTTGACCTTCCCTGAAGATGAAGACCTGTCAGAAAAGATGTGAGTGGACGGGAAGGAAAGGGTAACACTGATGTTCAGGTTGCTGAGCTATACAGACTTCGCAACTCATGATTGTCTCTTAAGTTATTCCATGCACCGATCAGTATTACTTTCCAATTGGTTTTTACTCCTTAAAGACGATTTTTCGTACATCCTCAGCTGCCTTGGAGGTCACTACTACTTAGCAAACCCCAAAATTCTCTGCCCAGTTCCCAGTCTGGCCTCCCCACACTGTTGTTGCCCCAGTGATTGTTATAAATGATAAATCTAGTTACTCCCTGGTAGAAACTTCCTCAGCAACCTATTACAGCTAGAATAAAATCCAAATAGCATAAACCAACCTTACAGCCACGCTCTACAAGTGTGCAATTTCTCATACTGTGTTCTTTTTTTTTTTTTTTTTTAATATTTTTATTATGTATGCAATGCATATCTGCCTGCAGCCAGAAGAGGGCACCAGATCCCATTACACATGGTTATGAGCCACCATGTGGTTGCTGGGAATTGAACTCAGGACTTCTGGAAGAACAGCCAGTGCTCTTAACCTCTGAGCCATCTCTCCAGCCCTCACACCATGTTCTTGCCCCTTGTTAGTCAGAGCAGTTTGACATCACCTGAGAGCTTGGCTTGCTAGAAATGAAGAATTTCCACAGGGTATATAGCTCACTTGACACATTGCTAAGAACCACAACTGGCTGTGGTGTAATCCTGGCACTCGAGAAGTCGTGGCAGGAAGATCTGAAGTTCAAGACCATCCTCCTCAGCTACATAGAAAGCCTGAGGCCACCCAGGGCTACACGAAGCTCTCTGCCTTTAAGAGAGAGAAAAGAGGGGGTTGGGGATTTAGCTCAGTGGTAGAGCGCTTGCCTAGGAAGCGCAAGGCCCTGGGTTCGATCCCCAGCTCCAAAAAAAAAGAACAAAAAAAAAAAAAAAAAAGAGAGAAAAAGAGGATACCAGTCTCAAACCTACTGAATTAGAATCCGAATCTTCCAGTACCCAAAAGATTCACAGGCACATGCAAGACCAAGACAGGCTGGATTAGCGCATGCGTGCACTGTTTGCTCTGCTTGAAATGCTTCCTTGTCCCCTTTCCCTTGCCCCTCTCATTACCTCTGCATTGGTCACCTTCTCTAGGAAGCTCCTGATCCCCCCCAGTCTGGAGTTGGTATACAGCTCAACTCTTAGTTTCCTGTACCCACCTCTGGCATCCACTTGTCATAGACATCTCCCTGGTTTCCCTAATAATGATGGGCAAGGACCTATGTCATTTGTCTGGAGGACGCTCGGTAAATTTGGAAATAATGAGAGTAAGAATAGAAGTGATTTTTCTTCCATGATCATTCAAAAGGGAGAAAGGTCCGGCCAGGAGACATGAGAGTATTTCTGCATCTATCCTTATCAGCCTTGCTTCCACCAAGGAAAGCTTCTCTTGTTCTGAATCTCTAGGAAGCATGAAGAGCCACCAACCAGTTATCCAGAGGGCTTGTGCTTTGCTTTCTCAGTGCCACCACTGGAGAGCCATGTGCCTGACAACCAGCCAGTCTCATGACTTAGACTAGTGTCTCAAAGCTGTCCTTGACATCTCAAAGCCACTCAGCCTTCCTCCTTTCCTTGAAACATGTCCTCTTCCCTCCCTATCTACTGAAGGCCACAGGTATGAGCCCTAGCATAGCACCCTGCTTACTGTCCTCCAGGTTTCACACTCTCGACGATCTGGAGACTGTCCGCCTGGATGGGGAAGGGATTACCTGTATCGGGAATTTAGAGCGTCTCCGGAATATTCACAGCCTTTACCTGCAATCGGTAAAGCCCTCCCCAACCCCCTACCCCACACTTCTGTCCCCTCCCCGCTGTGCACCTAGTCTGTCTAATCTAAAAACAGTGGAACAGCTTTGCTTGCATTTCTGGTGTTTTGGTCAGGAGAACATTCCCAAATGAATCAGGAATTCTCCAGAATTGAAGCACTGATTTCTGGCTGGGTGGTGGTGGCACACACTGTTCATTCCAGCACTGGGGGGCAGAGTCAGGCAGATCTCTGTGAGTTTGAGGCCAGTATGGTTTACACAGTGAGTTCCAGGACAGTCAGGGCTACACAAAGAAAGCTCATTTCAAAAACACAAAGCAAAAAGACTGATTCCTACCCCATCTTTCCTGAGCTCCTGAGAGTAGACATGCTCTTAGACCTTCATCCCCTTCAAAAGACTTCCTACCCAGCTGCCTTACCTTGGTTTCCCCACCCTGGTTTCTTCCTGCAGAATAAGATCCAGCGCATTGAGAACTTGGCGTGCATCACCTCCCTGCGGTATGTGGGACCAAGGCAGGGAAGGAGTAAGGGGTGGGTGGCAGATGGCAAGAAACTGGCTACACCCCTAGAACTGGCTTGGGCTCTCTAAGCCTGGCTCTGCTTCCCTCACCCCACAAGACTTTGAGTCCCCACTTGTCAGCCGGCAGGGAGCCTAGGTACCTGGTGCCCTCCTCCCACTTCCGTCCTCCTCCTCCAGCAGTCCTGTAGCTCAGCCTTGTCTCTGTCCCTCCCTTCTCCCTTGCAGCTTCCTGTCTCTGGCAGGAAACCAAATCAGGCACGTGGAAAACCTCCTTGACCTGCAGTACCTCCAGTTTCTGGACCTTTCTGAGAACCTGATAGAAACACTGAAGCTAGGTAGGAACACCTTGCCCGGGTGCACGCAATGTGTCCTACGTGGGGTCCTCCTCCCTCTCGGCTCCAAGCTCCTTGTGATTTTTGCTGTCGTCCCCATGCCTGTCTCTCTTGATGGGTGGTACAGAGCAGGCATGAGACCCCATTCTTTCTGCCATTCAGATGAGCTCCCCCAGAGCCTTCTCATTCTCAACCTGTGTGGAAATCCCTGCACCAACCAGGATGGCTACAGGTGAGGAGGGACAGAAGGTGAGCTGAGTGTCGCCTGTGCTCTAGGCAGCCACTGTCAGCCTGCAAGTCCTCATACCCTCTGCCCCTAGACTTGAGTCTGTCACCTTCCAGTCCCATATCCAGCACCTCATGGGAGTCAGCCCGTTGCTCTTTGAGGCTGACCCCAGGCCCATCTCCTAAAGTTATTCCTGTCCAGGTATGGGCACTACAGCATGTCACGGTCCCCTCCCAGGTCCCACAGCAGGGATGCCCTTGTGTGTAGCCTCTGCTCCCCCTGCCTTACAGGAAGATGGTGATAGGAGCCCTGCCGCTGCTCCTGGACCTGGACAAGCAGCCTATACTGGAGCGGTGGACCTCGGATGAGGAGGACAAATCCTCAGACGAGGAGGAGGAGTTTCCAGAGCTCAATGGCCCCTTCTGCGCAGAGCGAGGTGACTGTTTCCACACCTTGCAGTCTCCCCAGGCTCACACCGTCCCAGGAGACTGGGGAAGCACACCACACTGTCCTAGGCAGCTAGTTCTGTGGAGGGATCTCTCTGCAGCTCTGCGGTCTCCTCCACCCCAGGTCCTTCTTGATTCCAGAGTGCCACTCAGGATGGTGGAATGTGTGTCACCCTCCCAGCATGGCACATAGTCCCTGGGGATTACATGCTCACTTTCCATCAGTCTCAGGGCCACCTGCTCTCCACGATAAAGTGAGGGAGTGCCAATGATCCACCTCTGGCTGGATCAGGACAGGATCTAACTAGGGGATGGATATTCCTTTTACTGGGGGTGGCAAGTGGTTTACCAGGGACATCCCTGAGCCCAAGGCCCTCATGCTGAACCCAGGACTACACCTCTCCTCCCCAGGATTCTTCAAGGACTTGGAGCAGGAACTGCATCAGCATCAGGAACGCAGACAGCAGGCTGCCCTGACGGAGCACTTGTCAAGGATGGAGACACAGCCTGTCCTCACAGACCTGCCCCTGCTGCCTGCTGTGCCCATGGCTGGGGACTGCAGCCCTGCTGTCACTGAAGAGCCCGGGAAGGAGGCAGCCCCTAAAGCTACCTCCTCAACCCAGATGGCCTCTTCTACCAAGAAACAGGTTCCCAGGAACCAGAAAGGCTCTGTCCAGGCAAGGAAGGGGGCTCTAGCAGCCACAGCATCCAAGACCTCTCTGGCTGCAGCTCCCAGCATGACAAAAAGTACAAACAAAAGAGGCACAAAGTAACGCACAGCCTCTACTCACAGGCCTCCTTCCCAGGTCCTGCCCCAATAAAGCGTCTCTGGGCTTGGAATGCGTTTCATGTTACATGGGGGTAAGTCCAGGAATCAAAACCAGAAGCAAAAACACAGTCCCTCAAAGCAGCTTAACCTTTTAGGGATGACCGAAAGGGCTGGCATTTCTCTGGGTCCCCAAATGTCTTGCTGGTCCTCAAGAGGTTGCTATCTCATGGTGAGATAGCTTTGGGTTTTTTTTTTTTTTTTTTAGTTCTGGGGTTATAGGCATATGCTACCACGTCTAGTTGTGAGGGAAAAAAATCTCTTATTTTGTGAAAGCTAGTTTACTGAGCTAGATTTAAGAGCATCTGTCCTTGATAGCCTTGGCTGTCCTGGAACTCACTCTGTAGACCAGGCTAGCCTGGAACCCAGAGATCTGCCTGCCTCTGCTTCCTGAGCAATTGTTTTAAAGATGCCACCATGCAGTCCACGCTAGGGGCTAAATCTTGGAATCCTGACTGTCCCCAGATAGCAGCCAATAGCTACCTAATGAGGGTCTTCATGAAAACACCACCACCACCACCACCACCACCACACACAGTTGGGTCCCACCACACCCATCATTGGGGTTCATGGCTTGGCACCATGAACCAGGTCCACGATACAGTGAATGTCGACGGTCCACCTGAGTCTGGAATCTGGGGAGGATCTGAACAGGGTCCTGGGCTCCAAAAGTGGGGGACAACACCTGGGGGGACTGGGACACCCCCACTTCAAAGATGAAAGGTTTGAATACCGACCTAATAAGACACAGGTTGAAGGACTGAAGTAACAGAAAATGTCCTGTCATGTCCCTGACAGTATGTCCTCTTCACCCCTCACCTGGATGGGTCTGGTGTGGCAGTGAGGAAGTGGACACAGGGCTTTGTGGGATCCTGGGGCAGGACCGACACCATACTGGCTGTGGTACGGAAGCCTCCAGGTTTAGCAACCAGCCTGCTGGGACACCCCGCCATCCCCCACTCCGCTCTTCCCAATAGACTTGAGATCCAGTTCACTGAGTAAGGAAATAAAACACATTTATTAATCCACTCAGAACCTGGATGAGCAGGGAGAAGGGATGGCTGATTCACCCCCAGCGCGCCCACCACAGCTCAGGGCAGCTGGCCCCAGAGCTGCAGGATGCTTAAGCATAGACCTGGTGCTCCCTCTCCACAAAGGCCTGGAAGAGGCTGCCCAGCCCCTGGGGGGGTGGGGTCTGTTCACCAGTAAGCAGTCCTCTGAGAGCCTCCAGGCCCTCCTGCTCCAGACTCTGCTGCTCTTGCCGCAGTTGTGCCTGCTTCTGTTGGGAAAACCAGAGGTGATAAATGTGGACCCTCTCCCCCAGGCAGGAGAAACCCAAGACTAGCTGAAGGTCCCACCTCCCCCAGATCTACCGCCGCCTCTAGGCTCAGGCCCTTTCTGGTCCCAGAATATCCGAAAGGTATTTCCTCCCTGCCCTCAGCACAGTCCCCTTGGTTACCTGCTCGTCCATCAGCCCCAGGGCTGCCTGGTGTCCACGATACAGTGAATGTCGACGGTCCACCTGAGTCTGGAATCTGGGGAGGATCCGAACAGGGTCCTGGGCTCCAAAAGTGGGGGACAACACCTGGGGGGACTGGGACACCCCCACTTCAAAGATGAAAGGTTTGAATACCGACCTAATAAGACACAGGTTGAAGGACTGAAGTAACAGAAAATGTCCTGTCATGTCCCTGACAGTATGTCCTCTTCACCCCTCACCTGGATGGGTCTGGTGTGGCAGTGAGGAAGTGGACACAGGGCTTTGTGGGATCCTGGGGCAGGACCGACACAATACTGGCTGTGGTACGGAAGCCTCCAGAGTCCATGCAGATGCCGCTCTCCTTGTTCCTGAGGATGTCCATCATCACCTCTGCTGTGATGCTCCCTACAGAGGGTGAAGTGGAGAGGGCAGAGAGGGCTTAGCAACCGGGGCTGTGAGAGACTCCAGCTGGGGTGCCGTGGCCTCGTGCCCAACACTCACAGACCTTGTTGTCGCTGCAGCATCTCAGACCCTGCCCGGAAGCGGGCCTTGGCAGCCTCCATGCGCACAGGCTGCTGGGTCAGGGAGAAGACCTCAGCAAAGTCAAAGACGCCCTGCCCAGACCACCAACCCTGAGCCTTGGCATGGCTGCGGAGCTCTGGGTGTTCTGCTGAGATGTCTGTTCCAATGCTCAGTTGGTTGGAAATATTTCGGGCACCTCCTGTGTAAGAAGAGGAACTTGTTTGTCACTATGGGGCATCCATGATGTGCTAGGCCCTGGGTGAGCTACTTAGATGACAGTTTGACCAAGTACAACCTGCCCTCAAGGGGCCTATGGTGATGAGGAGACTGACAAATCAATCAGAACGAAATCATAGGGACAGATGTGACACAGCAAAGTGGTAGCTGCGTGCAAATGCCCTCCTAACCACACAGGGAGATCCAGGAAGGCTTCCCAGAGGAAGGGGCAGGCTGAAGCATGGGAGTATTTGTCCATGTGAAGGAGAAAGGGAGTTCCTAAGTGCGTTCATTTCTAGTCCCTAGTCTAGTCCTCCCTGGCTGCCTCCTGGCCCACCTGCCCAAGGCTCTCAGAACAAAATGGTAGCGTCCAGAAGTGCAGGGCAGTACCTGGGGAGGTCTAGGTTCCCTCTTGGAGGCAGGCTCTATGCTAGACTCCTACCCTGGATCCGCTGAGCAGCCCACAGCCTCCCAGCTGTCTCCAGCACCCACGCCTCTGTCCGATCAGCCAGTAAAAAGGTGTTGTGATAGCAGAAAGGCTCTGGATCCTCCCGGCAGCTGCCTCCCTGCCCATAGCGGTCCAGCAAGCCCGCAATCACGTGCACAGCCTCCTGGGCAGTACTGCTCCGTTCCAAAGCCAGCCTGACGGAAAAGTCAGAGCACAGGAGTGAGCCACACAGATGTGATGAGAAGCCTGTGTGACACAGCCAACCCAGCTGCAATGATGTCATTAAACAGTCATACAGGCCACCGAAGGGGTGGAGACAAGAAGAGCAGAAGTTCGTCTCTAGACTCAGCTACATACTACGTGATTTCTTATATTAAAACAAGCAGACAAAAATACCAAAGCAAAGTAAAAAAATCAGAGTAGTGGTACGCACTTTTAACCCCAGCACTCGGGAGGCAGGCAGATCTCTGTGAGTTTGAGGCCAGCCTGGTCTAGGTAGTAAATTCTAAGCCAATCAGGCTTATGCTGTGAGGCCCTGTCTGAAAACATAAAACAAAAACAAACACGAAAAAAAGAATAATAAAGCCATATGGTTGCCCAGCTTTGAACTGAGAGTTCTATGGAAAGATCTGGAACACTCCCCAAGGAAGAAGCGCCTGAACCTCTCCTCAGGCAGAGCTGCCCGGTGTTTATCAGTTCTTATAAACCAGAACTATAGAATATTTCAGTCAACAAAAATAGTACTGAGTCCCATGTGTTGGCACACAGGCAGGAGGATCTCTGTGAGTTCAAGGCCAGCCTAATCTACAGAGCAAGTTCCTGGACAGCCAAGGCTACACAGAGAAACCTTGTCTCAAAACAAAACAAACAAAAAAAGTACTTAAAAAAAAAAGAAAGAAAGAAAGCACTGTTGGCCAAGGGAGGTTCTGTGAAGATATGACTGTAGCCTCCTTAGGAAGACCAGGAAGGCAAGGCCAAGGGAGACAAGCCCAATAGACTCAGGGGTTAGGTGGGGGGGGAGTGGAGCACTGAAGAGCAAGCAGGTCCTTACCTGAGTAGATCCATACCCAGCAGGGCTTCCCCCTCCCCTACGGGTTCTTTGGTCCACACCGCTTCGTTGCCTATGCAGACACCAAGCTCGTTGGCACCCATCTCAGCCCCCCACAGCCAAGAAGGGCGGCTCAGAATGACAGCATGCGTCTTCCACACCTGTTCCACCTCGATGTAGGTGCACTGGAGGTAAAGAAGGGAGAGGAAGAATTCGCTGAAAAAAAAAAAAAGACCCAGAACTTACGTTGCCAGGACACTTTAATGGCCCTGAGAAAGGTCCTATTTTCAGGTCACACATGAGTAAACTGAATTAGCAGAGACTAACTCGACTCAAGGGTCCAAGTTGGTGGACTCGAAGTCCATACTCGGGGCTGGAGAGATGGCTCAGAGGTTAAGAGCACTGTCTTAATGACACCCAGAGGTCATGAGTTCAATTCCCAGCAACCACATGGTGGCTCACAACCATCTATAATGAGATCTGGTGCCCTCTTCAGGTGCAACGCTATATACATAATAAATAAATCTTTAAAAAAAAAAAGTCCATACTCTTTCCACTATAAAACGAATAATGTTGAAACCCTCCAACTCCTAACCCACCTGAAGCCGGCTCCCAGGGGTGTGAGTGCCTGCTGGTATAAACACCACCTCCTGCACTTCATCTCGGGGCCGGTCTGAGTTCTTTGCAAAGATTACAGCTGGGATGGCTGAAGCCGGGGGCACAGAGACAAAGCAGTCGCAGGAACAAGGGGCGTCGGGGTTCGATGATGCCATCTGTGAAAGAGTGGGGATGCTCACTTCCCTCCAGTGCCACCTCTCCACAATCTCTCCACAATCTGGGCCACAGGTGGGGCCTAGGACACCCCCCACCCCCAATACACCCTGAGAAGATAGGGTCAAAAGCCTGACGCTTTGGGACAACAGCACTGTGCAGTGTGTGCACTAACAGACTTGGAGTCGGGAGACAGAGCAAACTCTGCAAGCTAAGAGCGTCAGCTTTGGAGTCCTAACCCTCCCAGGCTGACTGTAATAGTTCCTAGGCACTAATGCTGGCTCCGAAAATCCCACGCTCCTGCGCATGCCCACATTCGCGATTCTCCTCCGTCCAACCCTTTCTAAGTTCTCAGTGCCTCCGTCTCTCACCTTCTCTGCCTCCAAGACCCTCAGACACGGTTCCGAACGCCACTTCCCCCTCTTCAGGTCAAATCTGTTCCTCTGGACCCGGGTTCTCTGGTAGGCGACCTGGAAGGCCTTTGTCCCCGGGGGCGGGGCCAGCACAGAACACCTGCGATGCCAACATCTTCCACGAGGGTGCGCGCTAGCTAGCACCACTTCACGGAGCGGAGTGGCCTTTCAAATCCGCTTTAAGTGTCCTGGGCTTTCCCTTCAGGCTTATCAGATAGTCATTAATAGGAGGTGGAGCTGAAGAAGAAAAGAAGCCCGAGTGAAAAGGAAGAATTCATAGAATAGCCAACACTGCTGGGGGTTCTGGAGATTAAGGAAAAACTTTCGATACCCACTTCCTTCCTGACTTGAATTTCAAAGACAATGCCAGGAAAACTTGGCAGACACAAGAAGTTCCGGTTAAGTTTTACTGTTTTTGTTTGTTTGTTTTGTTCTCCTTTTTAAAATTAATTTATTTATTTCATGTATATGAGTACACTGCAGCTGTCTTCAGACACACCAGAAGAGGGCATTGGATCCCATTACAGATGGTTGTGAGCCACCATGTGGTTGTTGGGAATTGAACTCAGGACCTCTGGAAGAGCAGTTAGTACCCTTAACCACTGAGCCATCTCTCCAGCCCTCTTTTGTTTTCGAGACAGGGTTTCTCTGTGTAGCTCTGGCTGTCCTGAAACTCGCTCTGTAGACTAGGCTAGCCTCAACCTCACAGAAATCCGTCTGACTTTGTCTTCCAACTGCTGGGATTAAAGGCAGGTGCCACCACCACCCAGTTTTATTTTACTAATTTTTTTAAAAAAATTATTTTTAGAGGCTAAAGAGATAGCTGGATGCTTAAAAGCACCTAGCAGCTCTTGAGAACATGGGTTCCATTCCCAGCACTTGCACAGTGACTCACAGCCGTCTGTAATCCCAGTTTCAGGGAATCCGATGCTCTCTCTGGTCTCCATGGACACCAGGCACATATGTGGTCCTCAGGCACACATACAGGCAAAACATCAATACACATAAAATACATTTTTAAATTTTGTAACTATGTATGCGTGGGTTATGTGTAGGGAGGTGCATGTTCCCATGGGAACCAGGAAAGGGTGCTCTACCCCCCAAAGCTGGAGCCACGGGTGGTTGTGAGCCACCTGACAGGGATGGCGGGAACCAAACTCAGGTCTTCTGTGAGATCAATATTCACTCTCAAGTGCTGAACCTTCCTTCTCTAGTCCCTTTTTTTTTTTTTTTTTTTTCCGGGCTGGGGACCCAACCAGGGCCTTGCGCTTGCTAGGCAAGTGCTCTACCACTGAGCTAAATCCCCAACCACCTCGTCCCTTTTTTATTTTCAACCCTAGATGCCGTATCTTATGAGCTTCCACTTCATGGGTGCTGTGTGTAACATTTTCCAGCTTTGGCTTTGGGAGATTATCTGTGTGTATGTATACCTGTGTGCAGGTGCACAGGACCATGTAGGTGCATGTTTGTGCCGACTAGAGGTCACTGGACATCTTCCTCAGTTACTCTCCGTCTCGTTCTGTGAGAACAGGGCCTCTGACTAAGGCTGACTCTTGATTCTGCTTCACCGGCTGGCCGGCAAGCTCAGAGATCCTCCTGTCGCCACCTCCACGGGGCTGGGACTACAAATGCATGTGCTGGACACAGAGCTCAGGCCTTCATGCTTGTGTGGCGGGTACCCCTACTGGCTGAGCCATCTCCCTGCCCCCCCCGTACCCCCATGTCACAAGGTGAAGCACACAAAACCTGACTGTCTCCAAAACCCAAGTTCTGCCCACTAGGAGCTTAATAGAAAGAGAACGTTGAGAGGAGATCTAGATATTTCTAATTGCAAAAATGTCATTCTGCGTACAGTGAGGCGATGGGAAAGGAGAAATCTGAGCTCAGAGGGGCATACAGTGGTGTGGAACTGGATCCAAACTTCATGGTTTTGGCTTCCAGTTCATTTTTCCTCTATGAATCATCTCTGTAGTCAACACTGAAGAATATGCATCTCACACACTTACGCTCCCATGTCCTCAAGGATTTACTCCTAGGGATTTTGTGGAGTCTATGATACATCTACCAATTAATTGTTGCAATGTGTAAACACAGAAGCGTGTGTGTCCATGTGTGTGCATGTGTGTGTCTGTGTGTGCATGTATGTGTCTATGTGTGCATGTGCATGTGTGTCCATGTGTGTGCATGAGTTTGTGTACGTGTGTGCTCATCTATGTCCATGTGTGCTCATATGTGTGTGTATGTGCATGTATCTGTGTATGCATGAGTATGTATAAGTGTGTGTGCATGTGCACTTGTGCACATGAGTGCACATTCTTCCATTTCTTGGCTTTTAGTATCTTGGCTGAGGATGTAGCTCAGTTGGTAGGGTGCTTGCCTAACACGCATGAGCGCTGGATTCAAGCCTAGGCTCGCATAAACCGGGTAATTCCAGGAGGCAGAAAGATCAGAAGTTCTTGAGCATCCTTGGCTACTTAGGGAGTTCAATGCCAATCTGGGTAAGCATCTCCGAGTCAAAATAAATTTGACTTTCTTTTTTTAAATAAAGGTCATTGTGTTGTACATCTTTTTTTTTAAGATATATTTATTTATTTTATATATATTAGTACACTGTAAATTCAGACACACCAGAAGAGGGCATCAGATTCCATTACAGATGGTTGTGAGCCACCATGTGGTTGCTGGGGATTGAACTCAGGACCTCTGGAAGAGCAGTCGTGCTCTTAACTGCTGAGCCATCTCTCCAGCCTCCAAATTTGACTTTTCACGTACAGATTTTCCCTCTCTTTGATTCTATAGAATTTTTTTTGGGGTGTGGGTATTGTAAAAGATGTTGCTTTCTTATTTCCCTTTTTGAATATTTTGATGGTAGTTTATAGAAATATCTCTACCTCCCCCCCCCACTTCCTCTCTCTGTGTTCTTCAAGACAGGGTTTCTCTGTGAAGCCTTGGATGACCTGAACTTGCTCTGTAGACCAGACTGGCTTCGAACTCAGAATCTGCGTGTCTCTGCCTGTCTCTCAAGTGCTAGAACTAAAGGCATTTGCCCCACTGCCTGGCTGGAAATATTTTTCAAGAGCTGGAGAGGCAGCTCATTAGTTAAGAGAGCTTGCTCTCGGGCTGCAGAGACGGCTCAGTGGTTAAGAGCACCGACTGCCCTTCCAGAGGTCCTGAGTTCAATGAGGTCCGATGCCCTCTTCTGGTATGTCTGAAAACAGCTACAATGTACATATATAATAAATAAATCTAGAGGGGGGTGGAGCGCGTTGGGTTCCCAGCTCCTAGACCAGGTACTTCCGATCATCCTGCAACTCCAGCTCCAGGGGATCCAACACCCTCTTCCGGCCTCAGTGGGAACCTGAGTACACATATTCCTTGTACACATATTACTAAATAAAAAGATATCTTTAGAAAAATAAAATAAACAAGTAATTTAAATTATCTGCATGGCTCCTGGCTTGTGGCTGCCCATTCTACCTCACTGGGATGGCATCTTTGGAATTCAAATCAGGATGAAGCTGACATTTTTCCTAATCTTCAAAGGCCATAGTCGCCGTAGCTCCAGTTCCAGGGTGTTGATGCCCTCTTCTAGTCTCTAAGGGCACTGCACACATGTGGTGTACATACATACATATAGGAGAAACATAGTACACATTAAATATTTTAAAAGAGGATTGGGGATTTAGCTCAGTGGTGGAGCGCTTGCCTAGCAAGTGCAAGGCCCTGGGTTCGGTCCTCAACTCCGAAAAAAAAAAAAATTTTTTTTTTTTTTTTTTTTCTGGAGCTGGGGACCGAACCCAGGGCCTCGCGCTTCCTAGGCAAGCGCTCTACCACTGAGCTAAATCCCCAACCCTAAGAAAAAAATTTTAAAGAAATATTCTTGTTGACTGTGTTCTGTGACTTATTATTTGATTAGTTCTAACAGTTCTTTGGTGGATTTTGTTTTTAAGATTCTTTTAAAACCTACGTTGCTGGTATGCTAATCTATAAGGCAGTATAGGATGAATGGACATGTAAGAGCTGCTTCGGTGCGTTTTGGAGGAGGGGTGCGAGGTGCCATTGAATGTCATCCCACCTTAAACCTCAACTGAAGCTGTACCTACCCACAGACATTCGAGGCACCCTGCAGGGAAAGTAGGTTCCTCTTCTGCACTTCCTCAGATGTCCGCTGGGGGGCAGGACAGGCTGAGGGAGGAGGCGGCCAAGGGAGGAGGAAGCCGGAAGAGCAGGCGGAGCCGAAGGAGGCGGTGGCTGCCACCCCAGCCTGCCATCCGTCAAGTTTCCACTTTTGACTTCATTCACCCGCCCTAGAGGTATTCTACTTTACTTCTCTGGTTAGGAGAGAACTGAAGAGAAGTCGTCCAGAGGGTCAATCCAAACATGATGCGTTCCCTCCCTCCCAGCCTCTCCGGTACAATGCGGTCCTGCTGGGGTTCCACTTCCGAGGGGTCAGAGGTGACCCTGGGTTCTTTCAGGGGCCCAGGCAAGCCAGGCAGCATTGCAGAGGATCAGGCATGCATCAGAGCCCCACCAAAGGCCCCTGCTAAGAATGCAGGTCAGCTGGAGGAGTTGCAAGGGGAGGAGGGAGGGCCCTGGCCCTGCCCAGACAAGCCCAGCCGGCCGTACAACTGCCCTCCTGTCCCTGGGGGCAGATATGGGGAAAAGGAGGGAACTCACCAGGTTTCTGGGGTCTAATTCCCCCAGAACCAGGAAGACAAAAGAGGCGCCCTGCAGGAGAGCCTCAGGCAGGAGGTCACAGGTAAACAAGACTGAACTATTAAATCCAGCAACAGATGGAAACAGGCGCGTGCTGCCCCCCCCCTTCCCCCTAGGTTTTCTCCACAGTCCCTAAATCATCCTGATGCCCCCTTTCAAGTTTCCCTTAAAACTCTAAGGCCCCAAAATTTCTCAGCCGGATGATGGGATGGGCCAATCTGAGAGCCAGATTTGGCTAGAGAAATTGGGTTAGGGGCCGTAGGGATAAGAATCCCAAAAGGAGAAAACAATATATTCGAAGAAAAACAAGTTAAAAGTACGTCGAGCAGGCAGAAGAACGCAGTGACCAACCTTGTCCTACAGAGACGGGAAAACAAAACAAATCCCCTGTCACCTTCCATGCACCGGTCGTCTGGAGTCATGAGACTTTCTCTCGCTGACATGAATTAGTTGCCAAAAGTAGATGGGCATTGCCAGTCTCTCTGAAGATAGTGAATCCCGTGAGGGTGCGCCTGTGCACACTGCGGTTGGGTAACCCTGGCAGGTTTCTAGCTTTGAGTATTAGTAGCAACCTTTCCCTCATGCTTTCCAGCTGGGCAGCCGCCCATCAGATATCCTGGCTGCCTTTCATCGCCTTGTCTCTGATAGGGATCATCCTGGGTGAAGAAATCTCTCCAGTCACCCCCACCTCGCTCACAGCCAGAGGGACCGGCTGACAGGCATGCTCCCATGGTGGGGGGTGGGGATAGGGAGCTGAGAGGCCAGCTATGACTTGGAAGGGAGGGGATCTTAAGGGAGCTAGGACTTAGAGGTAGAGTAAGGAAACATCGTGAAACTCCTCATTTCCACGGATGAACACCATCGACTATCGGATAGGATCAGATCCGAGCTCTGACCCAGCCAATCGAATAGAGGTGATGCTCGCCCAAAGATTCCCCCTACCTAGTCCTCACTGCAGAGGGACAGAGTCAAACCTCCGTGGCTGAGCTGGAAGACAAATAAAGCAAGAGTGTGGTTGGTTGATGACTTTATTGTTGCATAAAAAACACAGGCCGGTTCTGCCTCCTCCTTGCCCCCAAGTGGGTTCACAGCAGTTAAAGGGAAAAAAAATCCTACATTTTCCTCTAGAGGGGCTGCCTGGAAGGACAGGCAGCTGAGAAACCTAGATTGATAAAAAGCAGGGCCGACAAAAACCTACCCAAGCCCCACCTGCAGACCTCTATACGGAGGAGCATCTACGTGCCCCCCAATACCCCATGTAGGAGTTCCCCTAAGAATGGTCATTGGAAAAGGTTGTCTTGGTAGCACAGGGAGAGAGAGGCTGGTTTCGATGGGTGGAGGGGAAAGCATTCCACACCCACGGTACCCTCCTTTCTCCCCCTCTACATCTAGCCAGGCAACCTGCAGGCATGACCAACTTCGCTCTTGCCTTCGGCCCTCTTTGTAAGAAAGGGGACCTCTGGCTAAGTTAACAGGATGTGGGGGAACGAGGGAAAATACAGAAAAAAACCTTATTCTTAAACTACCTCAGGCCCCTAAGTTCCACAGGGAGTCACCCTGTCCCTTTTAAGGAGGAGGCCTTTCTACACAAACACATATTCCTACCCAGATCCCAGCCCCTACTTCCCACACAGTTCCCAGTCCTTGGACTGGGCTCCAGCATTCCCCCATGGAGGAAGAGATACTGTGGGTCTAGGCCCCAGGCCTTGGACGGGGTGAACAAGATGGGGTCTCAGGAGACCCCAGGCTCAGTAGAGAAACACATACATGCACACATACAGGTACAGACAACACACACATACACACACTCAAACCCTAATTATTAAATAAAATACCCTTTGCTTATAACTTAAAAATCAACACACAGCTATTCCCTGCAGAGGGTTCTGGGTGGAGAGAAGAGAGCAAGAGAGAGAGGTCTGAGGGACTCAAGGCCTCTACCTCAAACCTGAGAGTGCCCCCAGCCCCAGGGTCCTGTGGTCTGCCAGGCAAAAAATCTACCCTCTCACCCTATGATCAAAACCCAAATGTATGTCTAGAATCTAAGGGGACAAAGAGACAGTTTCCCAGAATCCCTTCCATGGGGAACAACTCTTCTTCACATGGAAGGAGATTTTCTACAGGGGAGGACTCCATAGCAAGGGGGGGGAAGCACAGAAGGGTCAAGCTAAGAAAGAGAGGGACTGGGAGTCCAGGCAGGGTCTTCCACTGTAATGTCTGCTACAACCCCTTTCTCTTCCATCCCCAAAGGGAAAGCGAGGGAAGGGGGACCTGGGGGTAGGGTGGGGGTGTCTATGTCAGCTTTAGAGCTGGTGCTGGTGGCTGACTTCAGAAAACTACCTAGATGGATGGGGAATGTGGACTACTGAGTTCGATTTTTTTTTTAAGGGTCTAAGAGTTAAGGATTGAATTTGAAAGAAAGAATCTTGACAGAAGAAGGGGTTAGTCCTTCCACTTTGCAAGAGGATTTCCCTGCCCGATCCCTCTACTCCATCCAGCTCGGACCTCTAGCTCACAGCTTTGGCTGCAGAGCTGAGCTGCTCTTCCTGGTTCTATCAAACTGAATCTGGAAGGGTTTAGAAGAAATTCACTGAAGGGGATTCTTCATAAAGTAATAACCCTCCAAGCTAGATAGACAGTCCCTATGGGGAACTACCCCAAGCTCCCCACCACCACCACCTCATCTCTGCTTTCTCTCCGGAAATTTTAGAGGGAGCAGCACTAGAAGAGGGGATGAAAGAGACCTAGGCCAATGGGCGGTTCCGAAGGCTTTTATGTCCGGATTCCCAGGAGTTGAAAACATGTCCAGACAGCTACCCCAACGCCCCGACCCAATCTCGATTTCCCTCAACTCCTAGGTCATGCCATCTCTACAGTCCGAACCTCTTCAGAAACTCAGGGGAGGGTGAAATAGAAAGGGAAGAAGCGAGGGGCGTGTTCAGCTCCTGGCAGCCTAAATAATATTCAAGCAGCCTCCCGTGCAGCCCCAGAGACTAAAAAACCCCTAGTGCCCCTTTCCCTGTCCCCTCACCACCAATAAATAACCGTCTTCCCCTCTTACTCAGGCCGCCCCCCTATGAAGAAAGGCAGGAATGTGACATCCATGGGGCTCAGTTGGAGGACGCCGAGCTGCCTTCGGCTTCGCGTTTGCCTTTGCCCCCGGGTGACTCCACCACGCCACTGGCCTTGCCCTCGCCCTGGGCCGCAGCCGCAGCCTCTTCTTTGGCGCCTTCGTGGGTTTTCATGTGCTTGGCCAGGTGGTCGCTGCGCATGAAGACACGGCTGCAGACCGCACAGGGGAACTTCTTGGTCCCGGTGTGGGTCTGAAGGTGGCGCTGCAGCTCGTCGGAGCGCGTGAAGCGCTTGCCGCAGAAAAGCCAATTGCACACGAAGGGTCGGTCGCCGCTATGCCACCGCAGGTGCGCCTTCAGATGCGACGTCTTAGCGTATGCCTTGCCGCAGCCTGGGATGTGGCAGTTGTGCAAATGCTTCTTCTTGCCCCCATCGGGCCCGCACGGAGCCCCGAGTCGCTCCGCCTCCAGGCAGTTGGGACAGCGACACACGGTCTGCCCTGAGCTGCGGGGCACAGATCGCCGGGAGCCTTTGGGTCGGGCAGCCGCATCCAGACTGGAATCCAGCCCTTGGGACTCTGGTGCAGCCGCTTCCAAGACCTTAGCCCCGTCGGGTGGCCCCAAGAGGTGCTGCCCACCAGCGGCTGGGAGGAGGTGGTGCGGGTGCGGGTGGGGTGGCGGAGCACAGAGCTGGTGGTCTCCGACGTATCCTCCCAAAGCAGGCTGAAGCGCCCCCGGGTGGCCAGGTGAGGTCAGCGCTCCCTGAGTATGGGGGAGGTCCATCCAGCTGGTGCCGGGATGAAGGTCCCACCAAGAGCCATCCTCCGTGCCTGGGTGCGTCGGCCGGAACCACGATTCGTAGTGGTGTGACATGTCCGGCTGCAGGAGCTTGGAAAAGGGTCCCGGAGCCAAGGGACTGTCACTTTCCAGGTCCTCGCAGGTTACCCGCGAGGAGGCCCCTGGCAACTCATAGCCCTGTGAGAAGTCTACCTCCGGGCCCAGCGGGAGGCTCTGCAGCTCTCCAGGCTGCAGCGGGGAGGGGTAGTCCCCGGCCTCCGGGCTCGTGTGACCCTGATATGTCTGAAGAGGCTGCAGGTCGAGGCGCGGCGGTGATGCGTGAGGCGCGTCGGTGTGCTGGCTGCCCAGAGAGCCACAGACAGCGGTTAGCATTGCCGGGTTCCGGGGTGGAATGAGGGCAGGGACGGTCAAGGGTACCTCAGGTGGGACCTAGAAGAGGCGAAGATGAGATGTGAGGAAGGTTACCTGCTTCCTTTTCTTTCTAACCCAGATCCCTTCCCAGCCGAAGAGGAAAAGGGGCGTGCCTCTGGGCGAAGACTTCAAATCGTTAGAATGTAAAAGTCCAGTTCAGGGCACAGGATGGCCTTTCCTCTAAGTGACCCCGCCCTTAAGAATCAGCTTATCCTGGGTGGGCTGGTCCCAATGCCACCGGAGCCATCTCCACACAGACGTCTGGGCTTTTCCCTCCGCAGACTTACTGCCCACTTACATGGGCGATCTAGATTTGTCTTAGCCTCAGTCTAACTCAGGACACAGATGGTGTAGGGTAGAATATGTCTGCTTCTGGCTGTTTGAGGTGATTTGATTTTCAGAAAGCCCAGGAACAAGCCCTGAGCTTTTTTGCTGAAGCCAATCCCAGACCCGCAGTAATAATGTGGAAAAGCAGCGTTTAACTCGCTCCACACTCCCCTGCTCCCCGACTAGCTGGGTTGACTTACTCCCTCACCTAACCTCCATGTGAAGCTGGGAGGTGTGGGATTACCACAGAAAGAGATCACCCAGAGATGCTTGTTAGACACTCAAGAAAATCTAACCGCAGCTCCCTAAGGAAGATGGCACCAGAGTTTGAAGGAGCCGGGTATCCCTTATCCTAGAACTCAAGGGCAAGCACTAAATTAAAAAAAAAAATGCATAGAATCCTCTGATGTCCAGGCAAGTGTTGAGAGCTACTGTCCTGGGCCTGCTCTCATTTAAGGAAAGCCGAATTTGGATCAGTGTTCATATAATCACTCAATCATTCAATCAACAAACACAAACTCTGTGCTGTCCCTCTGTGAATCAGTTCTCTTTCTTAAAACATTAGAAACCTAAGGCCCAGCAGAAACCTATAGATCTGGATTGGGTGTGGTGGTGCAAGCCTTTAATCTAGGCACTCAGGAAGTTGAGGCAGAAGAATGCAGAGTCCCAGGCCAGCCTAGGCTATATAGCAAAAGAAGGAAGGGAAAGAAGGAAGGAGGAAGAGGGAAAGAAAAGAAAAAGACAGAAAAGACGCTGTTAATCGTGGTGGGGACCATGTAATAAATAATTCCAGTCCTCAATTCAGGAGCCTGAGACAGGAGACTTCGCAGCGTGGGCTACGCAATGAGACCCTGTTTCGAAAGGAAAAAAGAAAACAGAAAAAAGAAAAGGGAAGAAGAAAACCTTACAACCTCCACCCTTTTCTCTCCTACAAATCTGTGACCCGAAGGCCCCAGTCTTCTCTCCATCTCTCCCTAGAGCCTTGGATCCTTGCCTGTGTGTGGGCTGGAGTAGAGAAGGCCAATGATTTAGGGCCTTCCCCAAGCCGGGCTCGGCTGACCCTACCACCTTCCGACTCTAGGACCAGGGAGATAGAATTGATAGTCTGGGAGAGGCAAGGAAGAGGAGGACCCGGGTGCCTACTCAGGATCTGGCTGCCTTACCACAAGAAAGGGACAGGATGAAGCGGCAGGAACGGAGCCTCAGGCCGGGGCGGGGCAGCCCAGAAGGGATAGGGGCGGGAGCAGTGAAGCCTGGGACCCTAATAGCTTTTGGCGCCTGGGAACTGCCTCCGGGTCTGGGGGATGGGAAGGCTAAAGTGACCCAAGCTGCAGAGGGGCCTCTCTGGACAGAGAGCCTGAGCCCAGGCCTAGCGTGTAATGGCCTGCCATCGGGGTTGCACGAAAAGAAAGAGGAGCGAGCACATCGACTCTCCAATTGGAGAAAGACGGTAGAGACGCCCTTAAGTCCCATTGGATCCGCTGCCTCTCCCGTTTCCCCGTGCCCAGGCGGTGGGGACTTCCGTTCAAACAAGGTTTTCAATGTTTCAATCCTCCGGTTGTCCCTGTTGCTCCAGTTTCCCCAGTTCCCAAACTCCTTTGGTCCCTCCAGTCCCTCCCGTCCTCCCGGTTTTTCCTCCGTCGGGGCTCCCAGCCCCTCGGATCCTTTAGGACGGCCCTCTCCGTAAGAAGCCAGCGCAGGCTGCAGTGTGTTCCAGGCGCTTTTCCCCCGCCCCGACCCCAGATCTCCATAGTGCGCGCCCGTGGCCGCGCGGACCCGGGCTCCTACCTGGCGGCTGCGCTCGGGCTTGGGGCACCGGAGGCTGGCGCGCTACAGACCGGCGCTCATGGGCCCTGCGCGCTGGTCCGCTCTCAGAGGAGTGGGACGAGAGCCGAGGGCTGCGAGCAGACTGGGAGATCCGCGACGGTGGAGGCAGTGAGAGCCGGCGGGCGGGCGGAGGGCGGGCGGGCGCCGGTGAGCGAGTAAGCGAGCGAGCGAGCGAGGCCAGCTCCGCCCGTGACTCACCGCGCTCTCTGCCTTCATCCTCTCCCCTGCGCTCCTTTTTCCCCCGAACCCGCAGCCCCGCCCACCTCACCTGCGGCCGCCTTTAACCCTTGCTGGCTCGGCTGAAGGCGAAGCCCAGCCCCACGCGAGGAGGGGGCAGACAAGAGAGATGGCTAACCAGGCCACCTCCCTCCCTCTACCTCACTCCTCCCCGGTCCCCACCACTCCGGAGTTAGGGACTTGAGCTGGGAGTTTTTTTTTTCCCCAAGTTCAGAGACCCGTCCCATCCCTTGGAAATCTAACCCGGAGCTGACTCGGTCTAGGCAGGGGACAGGGTTCAGGTCCTGGATGGGACGAAGGACAGAGGGTCCTGGGGAAGCTACCTAGCCTTCTTAGGACAAGCCTAGCTACCAGTGTCTTTGACCCACCTATCCTAGTCCCGCAGTGTTAGAACTGAGTGGAAAAAAGGAAACAGGTTTGAAGACTAAGTTTCAATCCTGTTCACCCCCAGGCCTAGGCCATGAGAATTGTATCTTGGCTACACCGTTGCCCCCTCTCCACCACCACCCTGCGCCAAACTTTCCTACTCATGGTTTCCTGAGATCCTTCCCCTCTCTGCGGTCACTGGCCTTTCTGGGTGATCACCATGCTCTCAAGGTCTTCCTCAGTTTCCCGCCTCAGTCATCCCCAGATTCTCTCAATGTACTCTCACCACCTTCCTTTAGGTGGCAAGCCGGGCACCACAGAATTCCACCTCCTAAACCCGCCGCCTTCCTCCCGGTCCAGGTTGCTCAGCCTGCGCCTGACACCCTCGCTGCCTGCCGCGTACCGGGATCAGAGGGTTGGGCGGGCACCTGAATGGCCGTGGGAAGGAACATTTCAGCAACGGATTGAACAAGGCTTTTTCTCCCTGGCTCTTTCCTAGTCTCAGCTGAGTATAAGTTTAGAGAAAGGTCTTGGATGGCTTGGAAGAAATACGCGTGCAAAGCCACATTCTGGTATATTTTCAGCACATCCACAGAGCCACGACAAAACTAACTAAACAAAACTCTCAAGATCCGAATTGGTGGAAATCCTGAGGCACTGCCCCACCCCCAGCTCTGGTGGGTACCGGAGCCCCCTAACTCTCTGCCCTGATGGTCAGATTGGAAGTAGCTCACGTGCCTTTCCCGCCGCCTCCCGAGCTGGCCATTGACCTCCCGAGGTGACTTGACACTTTTTTTTAACACAAGATTTCAAAGTGATTTTCGTTGTTAGTTTCGCTATCACTGTTGGCTTTCCCTAGGCACGTTTTACAGTCAAGTTCTGAGAGTTCTGAATTTAGGTGATTTAATCTCTCTCTCTCTCTCTCTCTCTCTCTCTCTCTCTCCTCTCTCTCTCTCTCCCCCCTCTCTCCCCCTCTCTCCCTCTCTCTCCTTTTTGAACCTGGGTCTCTGTAGCCCAGGCTGGCGTCACTCAGGTGCTCATGCTGGCCTCGAACATACAGAGATATTCCAGCCTCAACTTGCAAAATTCTAGGATCACAGGTTCTCATTTTATTCCGAATAGTTTACCTGCCCCTTGTTCCCGTTTGAGACGCACTGAAGTCGCTTTGAAACAACTTAACTGAGTCCACGAGGCTTCTGAACATCCATGTACGTGGATAGCTTTTCCCCCAAGGTTTCTTGTTCGTTCGTTTGTTTTGTTTTGTTGCACACCTTCCTAGCGGTCAGTGCTCTAACCATTTGAACACCTTTGCATTGACTAAAACTGGGGTCCTTAGCCTGGATAACCTGGATACAGTCTGTGAGGCTTTCCTGGGGCTTAAATAAATTGTACCTAAGAGAGCAAATTCTGCGAGGTCCCTGCTAGAAACAGAATAAACCCTTAATCATTTTTAAAATAAATTTGTTACGTGCGCAAGTAAAGCACATTCACAAAGCCCTCTGGACTAGAAATTCAAGAACCTAAGTTCTGAACGGAGCCCCGCATCTACTCCAGTGGTCCTGGAGGATTAGATTTTCCTGTGCCTGTTCTAAATCTGTGCTTCTTCGCTTGACCTGGGAGTGATCGACATTTGGAAATGGAAGGCACATTAGGGAGAGATTGGTAATCAGTCAGGAGTTTCCTCTTCCCTGTCTTTGGGATTACATAACGGAGTCTTAAGAATCCCTTTGGCTCCCTGTGTCCAAATTCACACTTTTTATCAACACGGTTGCCCCACCCAGCCTCCAAATCCCGACTGGTGGGGTCTGAATTCTCAGTTCATAGTCACCTCCAGAGCTGGGTTAGAGGTTCATCATGTGGGAAGCAGAGGCTGACCTGGGTGACTATGGCTCCTGGGGTAACACTAATTAGATCTCTCTCTACTCCAGGCTACCTTCCCAGTAGGCTGTCATCTGTTGCGTCTACTGTAACCAGTGGTGCGTGAGTCTCAACCCATTTGGGGGTCTCATTTCAGATATCCTGCACATCAGATATTTATATTATGATTCCATAACAGTAGCAAAATTACAGTTATAAAGCAACTAATAATAATTTTATGGTTGGGGGCCACCACAGCAGGAGGAAATGTATTAAAGGGTGGCAGCATTAGGGAGGTTCAGAAACACTGATCTACTGCTCTTCAGTCCAGGCAGGCAAAGCCAGTGCTAAGGGCCAGGCAGGCATGAGATAACACCAGTCTAAGGTCATCTCAAACCCACATATCCATTTACAGGTGCCAGACTACCCCAGGTTCGCCTTAACACTGCTCCATCCTGGGGCAAAGACCCTGCCACTGTGTGTGGCTTATCTGTATGAGATTCCTGTAGGGAGGTTGCTTCTATGCCTTAGCCATTCCACCTCTCTGTCCTGCCTGTCTCTCTTTCTCTCAGACATCCTAGACTTCACTCCCTAGCTTCCAACTCATTCTATTCCCCACTTGCTGGATGTTTCCCTACCAAATGACAGCAGGTGATGGAAATTGTCTTGATACCAAGGTTACCCTAGCCCCGTTCTCATCCTAACTCAAAACTGAACGGAGATGTGCCCGGAACATGGTTCACTGCTGTTTCTTTCTTTCGTTCTCTCAAAGTCTTAGATAGATTTTCCCAAGTCTCTGTCTCCTATAACCTGCCAGCCCTCATCTCAATTATCTTTTATTGTAAGTGATTCATGCCGTGCCTATAGCAGCCTCCTTGGCTGGTGCGTTCATCAGAAGCAGCATTTATTTATTTAGTACCTAATATGTGTACCCCTGGTCTTACTCCTCACAAACACCCCTAATTCCTGGGGAATGATTATTGCTGCCATTCCCAGTGTACAGAAGAGGAAGTCAGGGATCCAAGACGCTGAATGCACAAGAGGACACTGAGTCCAGATAAGTACGGTTCCAAAGCCCACACCCCACATTCTATCTGCTATTCTATCTGGCTTCACTCTGACAGAAAGTGATGACCCTGGGGGTTGCCTGTACACCGTGAGGGGCTGGAGAGGCAGCTCAGTTGGTATGAGCTTAGCATGTATGTCCCCTTGGGTTCAGTCCCCAGCTCCAAATAAAACTGGGTGTGGTGAGGACCACTGGGGAGGCAGAGGCAGGGGCTCAGGAGCTTAAGGTCATCCTCAGATATATAGTAAGTTTAAGGCCAGCCTGGGCTACATGAAACCCTGTCTACAATACAACAACAACAACAACAACAACAAAATTGTTCTAACAGTAAAAATTATCTAATCAAAGTACTGATAGGAAAACTGAACCCTTCAACAGGGAGACAAGTAACTCAAAGTCATCCAGCAAGTCAGAGGCACAGAAGGCTAGACCCTATCTTTTAGTTTCTGGGTTCCTGGTTCCTCACTATTTCCTACTACCTGTTCCTCCCAAACTTCAAGCTGGTGACCCTGGACACCAGCTCTTTCTTCTGTTACTGTCGACTCTCCCAGACTCCTGGAAAATCAGGCAGAGTCAGATATGGGGTCAGACAGTTTTATTTATTCTTCATTTATTTAAAAGACATTGAGCGTCTACTAGGGGCAAGCACTGTGCTGAGTACGGATTCATTGATAAATCCAAATGTCACTAGCAATTATTTGTTTTCGAGCTAAAGGATGAGCCCCTCTTAGAACAGCATTGTGTGTGTGCGTGCGCATGTGTGTGTGTGTGTGTGTATGCATGTGTACACCTCTGTGAATCTTCTCCTTTGTGAACCTTGTTCTTCATGGCTGTGTGTGTGTGTGCATGTGTAAACCTCTGTGAATCTTCTCCCCTTTATGTGTACAGTGCTCTTCCCTTATAATCTCTGCGGGTGTTTTTCATGGCTCTGTGTGTGTGCGTGTGTGCCTGTGCGTGCGTTTGTGTGCATTCATGTGTGTGTGTATGTGTGTGTGTGCATGTGTGTGCAACCTGTATGTCTATTCATATTCACTCAGACTTTCTCTCAAACTGAAGTCCCCAGTCTTGAACCCCTGCTCTACACCTTGCCCAGCTCTCAGCCCAACCCACTCCAAAGACCTCCCAGGGATCCTTTCTGGTCCTCCCCCAACCCCCTCTCCCTTTTATCTCCCTTCTTAAATTGAGAAAAGGTATCAAGCTTTCCAGACCCCACTCTATAATCTCTTTAAAGTGGAGACCTGGTCTTCTTTGCAGAGGTCCCTGTCCTAGAAAGGGGGTAGCCTTGCTTACCGGTCCATGGAGCCCAGAGCTAGCAGCAGCAGTGAGGGGCACGTGGGGCGACAGGAGAGGCAGGCTTTATAAAGGAGGCGCAGTTAGAACCAAAGAGGGAGGTGGGAGAACAGGCAGGATGCTGCCAAGTCCTCACGGCCTCAGAAGCTTTTAGGATAATCCAGGAAATAGTGGCCTGATTCTCATGGGGGGAGTGGTAGTGGAGGAGATCTGAGTCTCTCCGGGCTGCCAGGAAAGGAAGCTTTGAGCTGGAAGAGGCAGCTGGGGGTGGGGGCCGAGTGCCTCACAGGACTTCCATCCCCAGGGTTCAGGGTGGACAGTGGGAGACGGACCAAGTGGTTCTTGTGGGATGGAGGAAATGAGTACATTGCTGGGGGGTGAGGGGGGCGTTGGTGGGGCTGGAACTCTCTGAATCCCAGCCTCCCCTTCTCCCGACTCCCCCCACCCTGCCTCCCCCTCTCTGCCTCCCTGAGCTTTTGAGGTTTTTCTTCCATTGACTTGAACTTGGTGGGAAAGAAAAGAAGTTCTACCGTTTAAGACCCAAAACACACACACACACACACACACACATACACACACAGAGAGAGAGAGAGAGAGAGAGAGAGAGAGAGAGAGAGAGAGCGTGCGAGCGCTCCAAGCCAGTCTTTCCCCAAATACCCCTAACTAGAGTTCTGGTTTTCTGGTTACTCCGACTGGTCCTGCTTCCTTCCACGAGCCTGTTCTCACCATCCCAACCCCCAGAGTGATTTCTATCTATTTTGTTCGAATCCCAACTTGGAACCCCCAGGAGAAGCCAATGTAAAACTTTTTGAGCCTGGTATCCCATTCTCAAGTAAACCAGAAGCCCCTCTTTCTCACTGATCAGGGACTGGGTGGCTTGGGATAGACCAAGTGTGTCCTAAGGTTAGAGTTGAAGTCCACCATGGACTCTTACAGACAGCAGGCCACCCGGATCCACCGGAAAGCAAAGAGACAGAGACCGGAAAGACAGCAAGGGCCTGGAGGTGAATCCAGAGGCCCTCCCCCAGCCCCTGCAGTTTATAGGAGCCTAATTTAGGGTGTCCCATTGGCTGACTGGAGCATGTCCTGGAGCAGAGAGTGAGACTCAAGACCAGGAAGAAGAAAGGAGAATAAACAGAAGGCTGTCTTTCTGAAGCTCTGAACTGGGCATTCTGACCCACATAGGAGAACAGCCTGGGGCCTTACCATAGGACATGTCCCATTCCCGACTACAGGTACCCTAAACACTGAGGACCCCCTCTTTTGCACATGTATGCACTGAACCTAGTATCTCAAGGCTTGCTTGCCACCTCCCTCCCAGAAGTGAGCCAGGGAACCCCCACCCTAACTCCTCCCCCTCCATCTCCTCCCAGCAATCTCCAGACTGGGGATTCCCAGTCTGTTCATTAGCTTTTCAGTAATTATTGAGTAAAGTCCCCGGCAGGTTCTTCCTCTCCCCATTTCAGAGATGAGAAAACTGAGGTGGTAGAAAGCCACCCATCAAGCAGGAGAGAATAAAAGTGATGGGGGACTTGGGAGGCAAAGCCACACCTTCAGTCCTCTGCAAAATTAAGAAGACAGGGCCAGCACAGAGGGGGTGGTGTGGCAAGACCCAAGCTGGCTCCAGGGAGGGGCTTCCCTGTCCCTCCCCACCTTCCAGCCTAGAAAATCCCAGTGTGGGGGGGGGGAGGCGTGCAGGAGACCACACAGGTGGAGTAAATAAAGTTAATACAGGAGTATTATCACCAGGGCATTTCCTCATGGATAAATGTCTGAAATACCAAAGGATGCCTCCAAATTATAGTTAATTACAGAGTTGATTTGCATAAATTATAAGGTGAGCATACAAATTCTTTCAATCGGTTCCATATGCTTAGGTAGCAGGTCCAGTCCAGAAGATGGGAGAATCTGGAGCTGGGGGGATTTGAGAGGCATAAGGATTGCAGCTCTGGGCTTAGACCTGCAGGGCCAGCATATCTTCCCCCAAGGCCAGTGGAGCAGGAGCAGAGGTGTGAAGGAGGGTCTGGTGGGGAGGGAAGTAATGAACCCAGTCAGGACCCTGATTGCCAGGAGACCCCCTCTTCCCTTTCCACTTCTCCCAACCATGTGTCTTCTCCACCACCATTGGGATTGAGGTAGGATGGGCTCCATGGGGTTCAAAGGTAAACAGTGGGGCATTAACAATACTCTGGAATCAGCCCTCACCCTCAGCTCCCTTTCTGTCTTAAGGGAAGAACTGTGGAAGGAGCTGGAGGAAGCGAAAGACCAGCAGGGTTAATGGTAGATTTGGTCTGGTCCCGAGGTAATGTTCAGCTCCCACTAAAGCCAGCCCCAGCTCGCTCCTGGAGCCAACCTTCCATCTCGAGTTTGATGTTCCGCTGCCTACACCTTCCAGGTGGCTCCTAGGTAGCTCAGACACCCAGACTCTTGTCTCCAGAGCCTGGGCCCATTTCCCCTGAGTTTGCCTCCTGTCCCCCCTCCCTCCACCCCACCTGCTAAGACTCTGCTTCCTTCTCCAGCTCTCTAATTTGTCCCTCCCTCTCTCCCTCCCTCCACCCCATCATCAGCCCCAGAGGCTGATCTCCAATTCATCTCTGCTCTTTCCTTATTCCCCAGCCCCCATGACCTGGCATCTGAGGCTCTCCCTGCATTCAGGGGGACCTTCTTCCCCACTCCCTGGCTGATTGTCTCCAGCCCACAGACCTCTCTCTCTTGCCTGCTTGTCTCTGAGATTCCTCCACATGCCTGCCCCAAAGGGGGAACTACTAGATTAGCTGGGGAGGGGGGTGAAGGGTGGCAGCGGAGTCCATGCTGAAGTCCCCCAGGGGCGTGTGGGTGGAAAGTCACTGTCCTCTCTTCTAGTCTCAGATGGCTAGAGGTGAAGAAAGCTAACAGTGCCTGGCATTTTCTATCTCTTAATTATTTGCTAAATGAATAAATTAAGAGGAACTTAACCATGTCCTGGGGAAATTTTAGGGAAATGCCAACTTGCTACCTGAGGAACTTTAGTTACTGGATGAGTTTCTGGGGTCTCTTGTGGGATCTCTCTGTCTCTCTGTGTCTCTTTGTCTCTCGTCTCTCCATGCTGGGGACAGAACACCAGGTCTGATCAAGTACCTCAACCACTGACCCCCAACCCCTTCTATGGGTTATCTGTCACCTTTATGTCCACTACCTAAGCTGTCCTGCAAACCAGACCAAACGAAAAGGCCAGGTCGATCATCCTAAAATGCTACTCCCTTCCTGTTCACTAACCCATCCAGTGCTCTCCTGTGCTGCGACACCGCAGACTCTAATGTCCGGCCTTAACACCTCTGCAGTACTTGGCTTCCTCTGGTTCCTACTAAAAAACCCAATGGCCCAAGCTGGCTGGATCCACTGATGTTCTCCAACACACCTGGCCTTAGTTCTGTGGCTCTCTGCCCTTGCCACCCATCCTTGCCTGGGGAAAGCCCAGCATCCTCCAAGCTCCAGGCCCCAAGTCTGCTTCTCTAGGATTCGGCCCTTATCCAAGCATCAGTGGCCTACTCCTGGAACTTCCTTAGCTGCATTGTCTTATACTCTGTTCCCATGGGGCTGTCGCCTTATCTTCCCTGCTCGTTGCAGCTCCGTGGGGGCAAGAACTATCTCTCCATACCACACAGGCCTCCTTCCAGGACCTTTCGTTGTGAAGGAAGTGGAGAAGATGTGGCCAAGAGACAGAGAAAGGTCTCCCTGTCCAAGCTTCTAAAAGCCCCTCAGTTAGAGAGGGCAGTGGGGGATGGCTAAAGAAGTCTGGGGCAGGGGTTGGGGATTTAGCTCAGTGGTAGAGCGCTTACCTAGCAGCGCAAGGCCCTGGGTTCGGTCCCCAGCCCCGAAAAAAAAAAAAAGAAAAAAAAAAAAAAAAAAAAGTCTGGGGCAGATGCACGGACACAGCGGGGTTCTGAAACCTAGAGAGCGATATGAGAGTGGACCTGCAGCCTCCCTGGTCTCCCTTATTTAGCTAACATCACATGATGGAGGCAGAAGGACCCAGAGGCTATCAGGGACAAACCTGGTTGGTGGAGGTCTGGAGGTTGAAACCCTCCATGTTGTTAGAGGTGAATGGATGAGATCTGTGATAAAAGGTAGCAGCCAAGGAGAAGTCAAATCATTTCCCCCTCTGGATAAATTAAAATTCTTCTCCTAACAGTGGATAAATATTGATCATGCCACGGTGCAGCTCAAAATATTCACTATCTCCCCATTGTCAACAAGAGAAGCTTACTCTTTGGCCTAGAGTTTAAGTACCATTCCCCCATCTGCCTCCAGGCTATTGTCCAGCCATATTCCTTCTGCCCCGCTCACCACTGTTCAGTCACAGGGACACTCGTCCCATGCTTATTGGCTGTGTGCTTCTGCACCCTACAGTGTCCCTTATATGGCATTCACTCCCCCATTTTTCTTTAGGTCTCTGTTGGATGAGCCTAGATAAGGGGCCTTGAAACTCACATCATCGTGTCCCACATTCCAATGTCTTCCCACACCCCTGTACCCCACTCCTGTGAAGCCTTTCCCAGTCTCTCCCGCCAAAACTCCAGAGCTGTCTGATGACTGATCTGACAGAAGGTGAGCTAATTGAGCGACTAACTCTGCTAGCCTTTGGATCTCCGTGGCTGACACTGGGTGCGCAAGTAACTGCTCTGAGCTCCTTTGGACTGAATGGGCTCCCTTTATAGAGCATAAGGGACCTCCAAGTCAGAGGTTGGTGGAACCTTTTCTATGAATCTTTTTGTTACAGCCACCCGTAGGGGCTTCGCTTCCTGTGAATGCACCATTCGCACCCTATACTGTGCCGGGTCCCAAGACAGTCTGGGTCGTAACCAGCAAGGCAGAGTCACCAACCTGCATCCAGAGTCCACCCAGAGACCCCCTGAGCTAGATCCCAGGCAGAATCACTTAAAGAGGAGTTGGGTATCAGGAGCTGGCAAGCAGAGTGGGCCAGGGAGGGGAGATCGGGCAGTGCGCTGCAAAGGGGCCGGCCTCATTGTTGTGGTCTGTCTGGGAGATTCCTCCCCTTTTTAATTTGCTTCCTGATTGAGGGGTTGGCTCTGCTTGCCCAGCTCCCCCGTCATTATCTGCTGCCGGTGGCTCAGGTGCTGGCGAGCCTGGCGTGGCCCCTAGGTTATTACCTGGAGCTCTGGGGGTGGCACAGGCTGCCCCTCTGGCCGGGGTGGGGGCCTGTCTGGAATCTGCCCGGGTCCTACCACCCACGGGGTAGCCATCTTAATGTCTGCCACGGTGGACACATTCACACCGTTGCCGAGCTGTTTGGATGGGTCCTCGGTAACTTCCGAGTGTAGAAACTTAGCCTACAGAATCGAGTCGGGACTTGGATCCAGATGAGAATTGGGCAATAAAGTATCCCCAAAAGTACAAGCCATTCCTCAAAAGTTAGGAAAACATCCTGAAGTTAGACATACGGAAGAACTTCCCGGCCATACTAGGAAATGAAGCTTGGTAGTTCCTATCCAGAGTCAGCCCTATTCTTCCGGAAAACTGAGAGAAAAGCTGTGGATCTAAAGACCTAGGATAACTAGAAACCATCTAGGAATTCCCTTTGGGGCAGTGTCAAAGGAATTCGGGCCTCTCATCTTGTTTCCTGAAGCATCAGCCTTTACCTCGACGTGTCTAGAAACTTACTGTCGAGAACACCCTTATCTCTCAGTCCCCAGAGCTGCAGAGATCTGCTCAACCCCTGGACCTGGGGCTCCTATGACGAGTGATGCTATCAGGACAGACAGGAAGTGCTGAATTAGAGACACAGGTTTGTTGTTTTAGAAGGTGCTCTGCGCCAAGCCGTGGTGCCAGGTTGGCAGTCTTGGAGCCTGCTACCTGCCCCCGCTCTGCCACATTAACCTGCCTTTCACACCTTCCAGCCAGGCTGTGCCTGGAGATCCACTGAGGGTAGAGACAGGATATGGGAGACACATGAGGAAAGGGTTAATCAAGTGGTTCTTTTCTCCCATCAGCCCAAGGGTCATGGTATCACTTCTGATTCAGAAGGGCATTTAGTCACTCACACCACAAATCTTATTAAGTGCTTTCCTTCTCTGTTCCAGGCATGCGCTGGGCACAGCCCCCGCCCTGTGGCCAGCCAGCAGGCTCCCTAGGAGTAAGCTGTACACAGGCAGGGTCTGCTCATGACTCTGCTCACAGGGCTCTGAACAGGGGCTGAACTCTCTGAGTATTGAATGGAGGAGGAAAGGATGTTGAAGGGAAGACTAGGCAGAAGAGGGTCTTCTTGATTTTCAGAGCCGTTGAACCTTTTTGTTTTTAAATTTATTTATTTTTGAGACAGCTCTACCTACACAACTCCAAGCTGCTCTGGAACTCAGCGCCTAGACCTTCTGAGTGTTGAGATTATAGCTGTATACACCACTGTGGGGTGTGCGCGCGTGTGTGTGTGTGTGTGTGTGTGTGTGTGTGTGTATGCGTGTGTGTGTGTGTGTGTGTGTGCGCGTGCGCGCGTGCGCGCGTGTGTGTGTGTGTGTGTACCCAACCTTGGACTTTTTTTTTCTCCCATGTTTGTCTGTCCGATGACCAAGAAGGGGGGCCAGGAGAGGACATCAGACCCCTTGGGACTGGAGTTACAAGACTTAGTAATAAGACTGGGGGGTTACGAGCCACCATGGGGTGCTGGGAATGGAATCCAGGCCATATGGAAGAGCAGCCAGTGCTCTTAACCACTGAGCCATCTCTCTAGCCCTTGGACTTCTTTCTTCTTTTCTTTTTCTTTTTTAATCAACCCTGGCTAGCCTGACTTTCTTCAGGTAGACCAGGCTGACCTTGAACTCAGACCTGTCAGTCTATCTCACCACCGCTAGATTAAAGCATGTGCTTCCATGCCCAGGCAGAAATGAGTTTTTCTTCCTTTCTTCCTTTCTTCCTTTCTTCCTTTCTCCCTTTCTTCCTTCCTTCCTTCCTTCCTTCCTTCCTTTCTTTCTTTCTTTCTTTCTTTCTTTCTTTCTTTCTTTTGTTTTTTGTTTTTCTGGGACAGGATTTCTCTGTGTAGCCCTGGCTGTCCTGGAACTCACATTGTAGACCAGGTTGGCCTCAAACTCAGAGATCTGCCTGCCTCTCCCTCCTGAATGCCGGGATCAAAGGTGTGTGCCGTCACTGCCTGGCAGCTCTGGACTTCTTAGTGCACAGATGTTCCATGATTGGATCCTCACCATCCTTCCTACAACCAAGCTATTCTTTTCTTCAGTTCTAAGGATTGAACCCAGGGCCTTGCCTTTGTTAGGCAAGTGTACTACCACTGACCACTGACCTACACCACCTGCCCTTCAGATGCATCTCTGAGTCTTTCTTTCTCTTTCTTTCTTCATTTCTCTTCCTTTCTTTCTTTCTTTATTTCTTTTTTCTTTCTTTCTTTCTTTCTTTCTTTCTTTCTTTTTTCTCTTTCTCCTCCTCTTCCTCCTTCTCCCCCTCCTCCTTTTGGTGTTTTCATATAGTCTCTTTATATAGCTCTTGCTATCCTGGAACTGTAGACCAAAGAACTTCCGGGGATCTGTCTGTCTCTGCCTCCTGGATACCGGGATTATTATTATGCTGAGTGTCTGTGCTATCAAATCTGGCTCCTCTTTATTTTTTTTTATTAAAAACGAAAACAAACAAACAAAAAACTGTGACAGGATTTCATGCAGCCCAGGCTTTCTTGAATTTGATGTATAGCAAAGGTTAGCCCTGAACTCCCAATCCTCTATCCCTCACTTCCGAAATGCTGGGGCTATAAGCATGACCACCGTGCCCAGTTTTATGCAGTGCTGGGCTCTAACACAAGATTTCATGCCTGCTAAACAGCCACTCTGTCAGTTGAGTTTCACCCAAGTCCCATCCTTGACCCCAGTCAGTGGCTGTAACCCAGTCTCTTGCCCGGAGGCCCAGGGACTTAAGTTCTGCGTTGCTGCCTCAAAGGATGAGGAAGGAGAACCAATCATTTGGTGTGGGTAGGCCACATAGGAAAGCTCCTTCAAGGTATTAAAACACTGGGGTCCCCCAAAGCCCTGGAGCAAGCTGCTCTCCTGGCCCTGGCATGCTGCCTCCCTCTGCCTCCCTGATGGTGCCAGGTAGGGCTTCAGGCATGGCAGAGGCTGAACCGAGAGCCACCCCACCTTGTTCCTGTGGCTCCATCCCCTCATCCACACCCAAGAGGCGAAGATCCTAGGGCAGTTGGCATCTAACAGCCTGGCATCAATTCATGCCAACAGCTTGGAAGCTGAGGTAATTAGAAGGGGGGGGGGAGAGAAGGAGAAGGAAGACAAGCTCCAGAGAGAAACCTTCTCCTGCCCGCCTCAGGGCAAACTACTTCAAACGAATTCGTTTCGCTCTTGTGAAACTGAAGACAATTTCCTTTTCTGTCATAAAACAAATTATTGCTCATCAGGAGCACTGGGCTCCTCTCTCCCTCTGAGAGTTTCTCCTGCTACTGTACAGGGCTGAGGATGTGCGGGCAGATGTGGAGAAATCTGGGAAACAGGCTGGGTATGAGAGGCGATTCTGGGAACCCCCTGCGAGGAGGTGGGAGAAGGGTGTGGCCTTCACTCAGGAGTTAGACTGAAGTCACAGTTCCCCCTCTTCCTCCTCCTCCTCCACTGACCAAGGAAAGGGTCCAAGAAGGCACCTCTAGCCCCGCCCACCAACACCGGATGGGATTCCAGGTGGTCCTCCCGTCTGTCCTCCTACCTGAGGCACCTGCTCACGGTGTGGAGACGTGGGGACAGAAACAGGAGAAATGGAGGGACATGCCAAATATCACTCAGCGAAGTAATTAATGAAAGGATTAGAGCCCCATGGGTTCTCTTCCAGGCTGAGACTCAAGGGTGCCTGAGGACTTCTTCAGGCTTGCTTGAGACTCTGTGTGCTTTGTGTGTCAGTAAATACAAACCCTACTACTAGGCAAGCAGGGGTCCAGAAAGTGAAACCCAGTGGTCCAGGCTCCCTCTGTCCCTAGCCATCTGCCCTTGCAAGGGGAGGTGGGGTGTCACCTCTTCTAGCCTTGGCTTTTCTCTGCTCTTCTGATGAACCCCCCCCCCCACCTGCCCCTCTTTTTTCGCTTCTCCATCCCAGGAAACTCCTACAGCTCCTTTTCTCTACTCAGATCCCCAAGTGCAGAACTCAGGGGACACATCTCTCACCTCACCTGTCATTCTCTGGAGAATGCCTTGGGTCTCTCTGCTCACTGATCCCATGCCATGGATCCATGGTCATCCTGGACATTGGAGGGAAATGCCAAAGTTTCTGTCCTTGCAGGGACCTCTGACTGGGGTGGAGGAAGAGGCAGGCCTATTCTTAGAGAATATCTGGTTCACCTAAGCAAGCCTGGTCTCTGCCATCCCCCAGGAGAGAACTAGCAGATGTTTGCTGGGAAGAGGCCAACAGTGGGCTCTCGACTTAAAAGTTCCCACAGCATCAGGGCCAGAAACAGGCCAGGAGATGTGAGGAGGAGAAAACTCAAGCCACAGAATTCTTAGAGACAAGCAGGAAGATGGACCCAAGCCAAAGAGACCTAAAGGTTCCTGGGAAGAGGCTGGTAACCAGGATATAGGAGGCACATCCCTGCCAGATGTGGGGCAGACAGACAAACCACCTCTCCAGCCATATAGAGACCCAACTTCCAGCCAGTCCAAATGAAGAAATACTTGGGAAGAGTTATAGACCCCGAGCGGCCAGCCATTATTGTAAACACAGGCTGGGGGTGGCATCTGGGGCAGGAGGGAGACAGAAGTCACCTTGTTGACTTCTCAGTGCCCAGCAGTGTGCCTCTCTTCCTTCCCAACCCACCGACCAGCACTTTGGAAAAGTGGGGGCTCATGGCACCTCCTCCAAAAGTCCTTGCTTGTACTTAACTACAGTTCTTTGGGTGGCCACTGGAGGCTTGGCAAGGAAAAAAAAAAAAGGCTAGAAGAAAGCTGAAAGCAGTCGCCCCACTGAAAGTGGCTGGGAGGAGATGAGCTGAGGGCAGGGCCGGGAGAGGGATCTGTCCGGGCGAAGACGCCGGCTCATCGGACACGCCACGCTGGAAATCAGAATCTGCGAATCTGCGGTGGGAATGGGCCGGGCTGGCAGGAATAAAGGATGAAAGGGAGGTGTGTGGCGGCCTGGGACACACCCACCCACCACTGACGTACTTCAGTGGCCAGTGACCTCAGCTGGCTCGTCCGTCAGACCCCATCCCCCTGGGCTGGAGTGGATCACCCAGCCCCCAGCCCCCAAACGAGACCTGAAAACATTTGAGAAAGTCACTAAATGTCCCGAGAGCCAGGACGATGGCCTTTCCTACAGCTAGCCAGAGCCACGGGAGGAGAGATCTCGAGAGTGACATGAAGGACTATGGGGTGGCCACAACCCCCAGACTGAGGGTGTGCAATCGCTTTCGGCAGTTACACACATACACAGCAATGGGCCAGGGTCAGCCTGGGGTAGAGAAGATGGAAGGTAGAGACCCCAAAACCACTAATGGCCGAATGCTGACCTTCACACACAGTGAATCCAGACTCGTGCTTCCCATCCACAGACATTTGACCACGGGTCAACACAGTCAGCTGGTCCCATCATCCCTATGGAGACCCTGTTCTCCTCAGCCAGGAAGGGAATAGAGGATGGTGGTGGTACCCACTGTCTGCCACTTGCCCTGCCTGGGAAGGTGATGGCCTCTTCTGATGTTTCCTCTCTCCGCTTTGAAGTGAGGTACCCGGGGAAAGAATTCCCTGACTGGGAACCATATGCCCTTCTGCGGATCCTCTGCTGTAGCCATACTCAGGAGTTTGTTCCCAGCAACGGCCCCTCACACACACAGCAGAGTAGAGCGTCCTGTGCTGTCACACATGTAGACCCTCAGCCACCCCCGTAGGCACATTAGCATACCCCTTCACCCAGACACATACTCCACAGACCATCACCCATCCCTGATCATCTCACCCAGGAGAGGCCCATCCTGATCCCAAGATACTCTGGACATGACTGGTTCCTTACACGCCCTGGGTAAAAACAGGAACACAGCCTACTCCCCTCATTGTGTCTCATAAATTCATAATCTTACGGTAGCACTGGGCCTTGTCACCCAGAGACACACAGGGTTCTGAGATCATCCCCCTCATTCCTGTGCCTCTACTGCGCGCTCTCTGGTCTTACGGGGTCAACGGGTGTGGTGAAGTCATAGGCATTGGGCTGCTACAGAAGCACAGATAGGTCGGCATGGAACCATGAGATTTTCAGTCACGAGTGGATTGTTGGTGTACTGAGGCAGTGTGTGTGTGTGTGTGTGTGTGTGTGTGTGTGTGTGTGCCCACGTGTGTGCGCGCAGGGTGTGGGGGGTGTGCGGAACTCTGTAACCTTCTTGGGTAATCTTCATACATGCATACACACACAGGCCCTTCCTAGAATTCAGGGCCACTTGTCACTAGAGGAGCCTCTAATTGTCAGGTGCCGCCAGGGTTTTTGGATCAGGCAGAGAGGAGGGAGGGAAGGGCTCCTGAGGCAGGGGGCTTGGGAGCTGGGGTGGGGGGCTGGCTCCAGTGCCCTCTCCTCCACTCTGCAGGTGTAATTAGCCCTGGCAGATGAAAGGGCGTCTTTGAAAGCGGTTGAGATCCTTGTCTGTCAGCAGGGCGCTCTGGGTGGCATCGGCAGCTTATCCTGAAACCACACACGGCACCAGAGCCGGGCTGTCTGGGTGCTGCCCAGGAGGTAGAGGGGCAGACCCTAAAGGGAGTGTGCCCCCTGACTCCTCATTCCCCAATATCTGGGCCCCGGACTCCCTGCCTCTGTGAGCAGATGCACCCCAGAACCAGGAGTCCTCTAGAGCTTGGCAATGCCACTCCCAATAGTCTGATGTCCCATGCCTGGAGCCTGAAGGGACAAGCTGCTCCTTCCCCTCCCCATAAAGCTGGACAGGAGGCCAAGGACAATGGCCCTAGGCAGTCCTTTCATCCTGAGATCTCAAAGCGCCATCTAATTAACCCCGCCCAGGTCGGGGACTTCCTCTGGAGTCCCTTTGGAGGGGTGTGGTCTGGGACCAGCAGTTCCCAGATCTCTGCTTGGATAGGAGCCTCAGGAATCCCAGGTACCCTGTGTTCCCTCTATTTGGGATCTGGGAGTCTTGGAGCAATCAAGTGGGAGTGCCCACTCCAAGATCTGAAAAGGGGCAGCATCAGGGGAGTCTGAGTTTGAGACTCTGGGTGTGTGTGCTATGAGGGTTATCTTGAGCTCCTAGCCCTCGTGTTCCAGATGAGTTAAGGTCAAACACAGGATGTCTCTCACAACCTGAGCAGGATGCCAGGTAGAAGGAATGAGCATGTGCTGGATTCCAGTTATGGAAGATCAAAAGTAGTAAAGAAGCCACCGCTAATCTATACCCTTTGAAGTCGGAATACAGGCTCCTTCTTGGGGGCTTAAGTAACCTGAGGGGCCAGCACAGCACGGTGAGGCCTTGGTAATGGAGTTGAGTGGGGGTTACTGTCTGGGTGTGTCCACTTTGTGAAAACCTCTTCTGCGGTGTGTGTTTGGGGTGGGGGGTGTGGAACCCAGGGCTCGGAGCCTGCTGAACACACAATCGATCACAAGCTGTACCCCAAGCCCGTTCACACTTACGGCTTAGCGGTCACACAGATGTGACACTTTTCCGTACATACCATAGGTCCACAGACATTTACACCAAAAAAACTTTTACAGGTGGAGCCAAGACTGCATTGTGAGTTTTTAAAGGGGCTCTTTGGGGTTGGGGATTTAGCTCAGTGGTAGAACACTTGCCTAGCAAGAGCAAGGCCCTGGGTTCGGTCCCCAGCTCCGAAAAAAAAAAAAAAAAAGAATTAAAGGGGCTCTTTCCCATCGCCCTCTGTGAGGCCAAAGGGAGGAAACTGAGGGGATCAAATCGAGGCAAATGGTAAGCCTGAATTCCTTCTTTTCCACTGAGCGATACTGCCAACCCAACAATAACGTCAATTTCCTCTTCCTCATCCTTTTTTTTTGCTCTTTTTGCTCTCCTTCTTTCTCTCTCTCTCTCTCTCTCTCTCTCTCTCCATATATATATATATATATATATATATATATATATATATATATATATTCGAGAAGTGGCAGTGCACGCTTTAATCCCAGCACTCTGGAAGCAGAGGCAGGCAGATCTCTGAGTTTGCGGCCAGCTTGGTCTACAGAGTGAGTTCTAGGACAGCCGGGGAAACAA
Source organism: Rattus rattus (assembly GCF_011064425.1). Lineage (NCBI taxonomy): Eukaryota > Metazoa > Chordata > Mammalia > Rodentia > Muridae > Rattus > Rattus rattus. Next base: position 57,386,073 of record NC_046162.1, read on the forward strand.
GGAGAAACCCCGCCTCAAAAAAAAAAAAAAAAAAAAAAAAAAACCTTTACAAAAATGTATGCGAGGGGTTGTTTTGCTTGAGTGTATACATGGGTACCATGTGCCTGTTTGATGCCTGCCCAGTCCAGAGAACACTGTTGAATCCCCTGTAACTGGAGTTACAGATGGTTGTGAGTACCCTGTGGGTGTTGGGCTCCTCTTGCCTCTGCTGCCTTGGTGCTGGGATTATAGGCTTGTACCATGTGCCTACTTTGTGCATTGTTGGAGATCAACCCCCACCCCACCCCCGGCCTCGTGTGTAGGAAAAGTGAGGTTGTTCACTGTTGTATAGGATGGATACAGGGCCCTGTATTGCACTCAGCCTGGACACACTATCTCTCCTACTTTGGGGAAAGCGGATGGGTGCTTTGATGTTAAAAGGATGCCAGCCCTCCTTGGCCCCACCTCCTCTATCTGCTTCCCAAATCCTCAATCGTCCAGTCTGGGTGTCACCCTCTTCTCTCCATTGTCAGCTCTGTCCCTTTCATCTCCCTCTTCTGCTCCAGGGCCTAAAAGAGGAGAGGCAAAGGGTGTTTGTAAAGGATCCACATGTCCCCACCTCATCTAGTGACATCCCTGCTTGTCTTTCCTCAACCCAGGAAAAGGACTGGAACATGACTTTCCTCCCCTGCACAGAGGGAAGTGTCTTTGAGTTAGACTTCCTGATAACCTGGGCATGGAAAAGTGACACCTTCAGGGGTTCTCAGCTTGCTGGGTTCCCACTGCAAAGAACCCTAATTCCCACGCAGGAGTGGGCTGCAGGCACCTGCTCCAGATATCAAATATTTAAAACTTTGGTATGTTTTGTTTCCTATTTGGCATCCCAGAATCCACAGCTGTTCCAGACATGGACACCCTGCCTATTCTGTGTCTCTCGAGGAAGGGTCATCCCTTTCAGACTCTGAACTCCATGGCCACTTCTGTGCTCAGTTTACCTTCAATGGATGAATGGGACCTTCCATAGTTTTCTGACAAATTCCAACTCCCTGAATATATCACCCACAAACACAGTGAGAGGGACCATTCCTCGGTGAGCATTCTCCTTCGGGAGTCCACAGCCCTCTTCAGTACTCATAAGCACCAAGTGAATCTGGTCCACAGTGAGGCGCTCATAAATGCTTTGTGGATGAATGAACCGGTCCTAAGCTTGGAAAGTGCTTGCAGACATTGGTCCTACACCTGTAGCATTTATGTTTTGTAGATGTTCTAGTCCCAGAAGAGAGGGACAGCTCCCTACGCCATGCCCCAGCCCTATTGTGATTTGCAACTGTCTCTTCATAATTAAAGAGTCCTGGCTGGCTGGATCGTGGAGGTGCACACCTTTATTCCCAGCCTTCAGGAAGCAGAGGCAGGCAGAGTTCTGTGAGTCTAGGTCAGCCAGGGCCACGCAAACAAACAAACAAAAACAAATGTTTTTGCTCAACCTGTTGCTTCTTGAAGTCCCTTCCCCCCTTTTTTCAATTTCATCGGCCCATTCACCAAGTAGACTCAATATTTAATAAAACATGACAAGAACAGAGCTTGCTCTGTCGATCTATTTCTTGAGAAGTAGTATGTCAGGCTTCCTCTGCATTGGTCTGCGTGTGCCTTGGGCTCTCCTCCTTGTGTCCTTTGCATGGCTTTTTCTTTGTTGGAGGAGTCTTTGTTTTTCGAGAGCCCCTCAGCTTTGTGATTTTCTGGAGGCACGAGTGTGTTCACAGGCACTCTTTCTCCCCATTACGTCTCTTTCCTTTATAGCAAACAGGTGGCTGGGACAAAGGAAAAGGGGGGCGGGTGTTTGGCTGGGGTGTGTTCTCGTAGGTATCAGGGTCGTAAGGAGCTCCAGCCTTAACTGGGAACAGGCCCCGACAGGTGCAGCTGCTGTCCAGATGTTGCGCAAATCGCAAAGCGATGCGCGTGCCCCGGACCCAATTTCTCAGTCAGCTCCGGAGAAGACCCAAGTGGGAACTGTTGCATTCAGATTAGAAATACCCTGTCCTGCCGTGCTTTCCCCAGACAGTGTGTGTGTGTGTGTGTGTGTGTGTGTGTGTGTGTGTGTGTGTGTGTGTGTGTGTGTGTGTGTTTGCAGGGGGTTGAGGTTGGGCGGGAGAGGGGGTGCAGAAACGTTCTCTGCTGGGAAAGGACAGCTTGGACCGGGAGGGAGTTGCCTGCGTCTGGGCCGCGGGGGAGCAGCAGGCCGGCCAGGCGGGGGTGAGTAAGGCCCAGCGGACGCAGGAGGCTCAGTGGCGGCGGCGGCGGCGATGGGGAGGAGGGTAATTACGCAGGGAGGCTCTCGCCACAGCACGTCCCCACAAATGAGAGGCCCCGGGCCCCAGACACCACACAACAAAGCAGGAGGCAATTATTTGGCTCCAGTGGGAGGGGACAGCTCTTCGCCGGCCCACTGCAGCCGAACACCCCGGCCTTGCAGAGGGCGCGGCGGGTTGGGGTTCAGGGTCCACTCTCACCCTTGCTGGAGGGCAGCGGTCAGGGCAGGGCCACTGTCAAGTAGCTCTTCCCCGGGGGTCTCCGCTAGGGAAAGGCAGAGAGGTCCTGCGGAGCGCCCAAGAGCCAGCCCCCGAGTCTCCCACCAGGTCTAAGGAGGCTTCCTGGGATCCGCTCTGGAAAGTGAGGAAGTCGGTGGACCCAGGCCTTAGGAAGGACCTAAGGAAATTTGGTTGGTCTTGGGGAAGCCAGTGGCCAATTTATGAACCCACTTTCTCCAGCTTATGGCCACACAAGGGGCAGCCAAGAGGCTCTCAAGCAGGTGGGGAAACCACAGCCTAGAGAGCAGGAGCCAGGGAGATTCCAGAGAGCACGTGGCCTGGAATTCACACAATTGACATGTAAATCACATGCAAATTTACCTTCTCTTTTCTTTCATCCTTAATCTTTAAATCAAGCTCTTGTGGGAGAAAGCCCCCTTCCTCCCTGGTCCCTGCTTGCTTTCCCATTGTCCATCTATCCACCCATCCATCCATCCATCCATCCATCCATCCCTACCAAAATACTGCAAACCCTGTCAGCACCAGGCCTCTCTGAGAAGGACTTCCCCTCTTTAGATGAAAGCCCAAAGTACAGATGGGGAAAAAGAGGCCTTAAGAGATTAAGGTACTTTCCCCTGCTCAAACAGCCCACCCTGAGGATGACAGGCTTCTGGAACCTTCTGACAACAGCCCTAGGTTAGGTTATCAAAGCATATGCCAGCTGGAGGGGGAAGGGCACTGGGAGTCTTGAAGTCTGGTTTCTGGTTTCCGTTTTGTGGTTAGCTGCTAGGTGATCTTGAGCACGTTGCCTTTCTTCTCTGAGCCTGTTTCTCTAAATGCCAAGTGGACATCTCTGGGGAGTGGGCGGGAGGGGGGGCTCCTACGTGAAATCCTCTCCTGTATCATCACCTTCCAGCATTGCTACCAAGAGGCCCCTTGAGTCTACTGCCCCACTTTACCCTCCCCGCTACAGAGGATGAACCCCCTCACCTCCCAAGTCCTGTCCTTATCTTCAGAACCATGCTCAAGGTGGGTAGGGTGACTCAACCTGTAATTGCAGCTCTCTGGAGACTGAGGCAGGAGAATCACTGCATTTTTGGCCAGCCGGGCCTACAGATGGCTCCATGGATAAGAGCACTGGCTGCTCTTCCAGTAGACCAGGGGCCAAGCCTCCGCATGCACACAGGGTGCACAAACGTACACAGAAGCAAAACACTCAATGCAGAAGTAAAAATCTTGTTTTGTTTGTTGGTTTGTGCTCAGATCATCTCCTGGAAGCCTCCTTTGGTTACCCCTCTGGATTCTGGCTACTCTTGGGTGTCACGTGCCCTCTGTGTAAAAGGCTCACTCGTGCTCAGTGCTTGCCTTGGAACACCTAACTTACTGGCATCATTACACCCGCTGCCACCCAGCTGGAGGCCGACCTGTCTTTCCCATTAGACTCTGACCCTCCCAAAGATGCAGGTTAGGCCTTTCGCAAATAATAGAGCTCTCTCAGAGAGCAGTTCCCACCAGGGTAGGACTGTGACTCCATCACCAGGGCAGGACTTTCCCTCCAGGCTGAGGACTCTCTCTTCTCCACCTGCTCCAAGCAGGTTCCATAGGAGCCATTCCACAGGCAAAGGCACCTGACCACGTGCCTCTGCCTTCCTAGGTCCTCCACTGACCCTGACAGTTTCTCTAGCTTTCCTCCCAACTCCATTTTCAGGCTTCTGCCACTGTTAAAGCCCCACTACTAAAGAGGCAGCTTTTTGCAATCTTTCTCTCCTGGTGAGGAGTGATTCTGTCCCTTTCTTCAGGGAATTCTGTCCTGGCATCTACCTCCCCCCCCTTCTCCCACCCCTCTCCCTTTCCTCTTCCTCCTCCTTCCCCCTCCCTCTCCCTCTCCCTCTCCCCTCCCCCCCTTCCCCTCCTCTTCCCCCCCCCGCCCCTAGCCTGCTTCCTCCTTCATCCCTCTCTAGGGCCTCAAGGCAAGCATTTGCCCTCTGCCATGTAGGTGCATTCCTCGGCTTGACTCCCAGGCTCCCATGGGACTGAGAATCCTGTTCATCCTCCTACACCACCCCCAGAGTGCTTAGGTCCCAGGCCTCCTGGGGCCTAAGGTACTGGGTCTCCTGAGGCTGTCTGTATACCCAGTGCCCTTTCTGCTCCGGAGACCTGCTCCAGCTGCAGGCGTCTCCCAGGGTTTTCCCGCCCCCACATCTTCTCTGTCTTGCCCCGGGGGGAGACTCCCTACCTAAATTCATTTACATTTGTTGGTCCAGCCCAAGCAAATTAATGTAAATGCAATGCAAACAAAATGTATAACCCTAAGTGGTTCTGACCTATGAGGGCTTCTCTTAGGAAAAGCTCCCTTTTCCTCCGTTGTGGGAACCCATCCAATATTCCAGGAGACAGGGGCTTAGAGGGAAAAGCAACTTGGTTATGCAGTCCTCGCTGGGATGCCTGGTCCTTTAGAAAATATCGAAGCGCAGGACCTGAGCTGTGCAATAGCTATGCTGTCTTGCCCTTTGACCTTGTTCAACTTTTCTTTCACAAAGTTTGAGTAGTTTTCTTGAAGATTTTCACCTTCCCTGGCTGACACTGAGGTCAGGGGTGGCACATTCTGACACTGTCACGTGATCAGAAAGCAGGGACTTGGAAATATATGGTAGATTTTGGAGGTTCTTAGAAAAGCCAGAGTGTGGGGTAGAAGGACTGGACACTGCCTAGAAATGTATTTAACTGGGCTAGGAGCTGAGGCAGCAGGATCATGACTTTGAAACTTTGGATTATCTTGTAAGAAGCTGGTTTCAAAAAGCCTAAACCAGGGGCTGGAGAGCTGGCTCAGCAGTCAAGAGCATTTGTTCTTGCAGAGGACCCAAGTTGTGTGCCCAGTACCTACATAACTCCAGCTCCAGGGGGTCCAGGGTTCTCTTCTGGTCCTCTTGGATACCCTCATGTACGCACGTGCGTACTCACAGGCACACGTAAACATGAATAAGATCAGTTAATTCTTTTTTTTTTAAACATTTATTTACTTTATTTATATGAGTACACTCTAACTATCTTCAGACACTCCAGAAGAAGTCATTGAATTCCATTACAAATGGTTGTGAGCCACCATGTGGTTGCTGGGAATTGAACTCAGGACCTTCGGAAGAGCAGTCAGTGCTCTTAACCACTGAGCCATCTCTCCAGCCCCCCAGTTAATTCTTTTAAAAACGGATATTTAATAAATACCTACTGTGTCCTAGATGCTGAGCAGTGCACTAGGCATCAAGCAAGCCTGGTAGCCTTTATCTAGGATAACTGGCTCAATGCTCCCAGAATGCATCGGGGTGCTCATCAGAACCTGAGTCCCCAAGTCCCTCTTGATTCAGTAGGAATCAGCTGAGCATCTCCCTTCAATTTTCCAATGAGGCAGGGGGCCAGTGGTCCAAGAGAGCTCTGGGGCCTGTCCTGGAGCTAAGAACAAGGAGGCAGAAAGCAGAGGTAGGGTTCTAGAAAGAGGGGTCAGTTGGGGTGGGAGGTGGCACGCAGGGTCTTCATAGATTTGCCTTGCATTCAGGGTTCCTGGCAGCCAGTTGATTCCTGTCCAGCATGACCCTGGAAGGGTCATGGCGAAGCACCTTCCCCTAGGTTCAGGAAGGCTGAGTGCCAGCGGAAAGACTTGGCAGAGATTTCAGGCCACGCATTCCCTAGGGCATCCTTTGACCCCCCCAGGGCCCAGAAGCATCCTGGAGCTGGTGTTTAAGTTGAGAGAGATGCATCTTCAAGGAAGAGCTCTGCAGAACCAGAACTGGAGGTGCAGAAGGAGGGGAAGGGAGGCAGGGAGGGAGGGAGGCCAGCCCTCCTTCCAGCGCCTGGCATTTGATGCTGGGGCTGCTGAGACATCTCCTCTACCGGAAACTCAAGGCCAGACAGATAAACACAGATGGAAGGAGAGACTCGGGCTGCTTTATTTATGGGCTGGTGACAGGCCCTCTCCTGTCTCAGAGTCACTAATCTACCAAGCGGAAGAGACATCCTACCCCCTTGCCACCCTCTTCCCTCCTGCCTGAGACTGGGGCTCAGACAGGCTCCAGGCCTCCCCAGTGTGGGCCTTTAGAGCCAGCTCCTGTGGCCTGCCTGTCTAAGGGCTCAGGAGATCCCCTGCCTCTCCCCCCCACCCCCCCACAAGAAGAGACAGCTAGTTCTGCCCTGTTTTGCGTGGGTTCTTAGGACTGCTGGGGAAGTTCACCCCTTACATATTTGGAGACAAGAAGATGCCTCCAGCCTTAGCTCTGGAATTCCTTCAGAATTTGCACAGTTTACCTGCCTTCGCTTGAAAAATCCCTGAGGAACCTCTCTAGGTTGTCCTAGCTTGGGTCCACCCAGAGCAGGGGGCATGGAGGTTGTGATGTCCTAGTTATGAAAGCCCTGACCCCTAGGTGCTTCCTTCTAATTTATGCACCACTTAGCAGCGAGTGAAGGGATCTCTAGGATCTGTGTTAATTTCCCTTTTTCTCTACCTCCACTTTCTCCCTGAACGTCCTAAACCTGCTCCTGGCTCTTTCTGGGGAAGGGTGACTCTCTGGATAGCTGGGGGAGGAGCCCTAGTGGGACCCATACCTTCTCTCAGCTACAGAAGAGCATCTTCTGGCTCCCTCTCCTATGCCCTGCACCCATCTATGTAGGTCCTCCATGATGTCTCTTATCCAGGCTTACCCCAGATCTCTAGAGTGGGGGAGGAGATTCCACTCTGCCTTATGGAAAGATTGGGTCTCTCGGGCCCCAAGGTCAGAGGTCAGAAGGCACCCAAAGGGCAGGAAAAAAGAAGAGGTCAGAGAAGGGGCAGATCTGTACCTGTCAGTGGCTTTGAGGCTGGACACTTGGAGTCTTTAAGAGATTCCCCAGAGATTCGGGGATTTGGCTCCTAGGATCAGACTGCCCGGCTCCCTGACTCACTGTGGCCAGACCAAGACTGGGACCTGCTCAACTTGCCTCTCTCTCTTTCCTATTTAAGTGACTTTGGGTCATCCCTGGGACAGGAAGGATCTTCACCAATATGACAGGCTTCCCCCTCCCTGTTGTTTCATCCCTCCCTCCCTCGCTCCTTTCTTCCCTCTCCCTTTTCTTTTTCTCCCTCCCCTGATGTTTATACCTTGCCTCAACACAGAAACCCATGCCTAGGAAAAGGGAGTGACTTGGAATCCTAAATCAGAAGTCTCAAGCAATTTCTCTTTTGGATAATGTCATCATTTGGGGGTAATCAACAACATTCACACGCCTCTCCTCTCTAAATGCCATTCAAAGTCTCCTCTGAGAGGCTCTCCTGCAGTAAACAGCTTGGCTTCTCCCTCACGCATTCTACTCAGTCCCTGTCTGCTCTGGTCTCTCAGCCGATGACTCAGGGAGGATGTTTGTTATCCCCTCAGACTGAGGGATCTCTGTGGTCAAGAACCATGCTCCCTGCATCTGGCTGGATCCCTGCAAGGATCTCCACAGACCTCTAAGAGTCTGAGCCCAGGACCTGGCCTGGTGGCTGGGAAGCCAATGGGAAGCCCATTCATCTCTGGACTCAGGGTTGTTACCTGCAAATATCGCTCCAAAGGTATGATGCCAGGTAAGGCTAGCCCGAGCAGCTTAGCTTGATGTAAAACAAAAGCCCGAAGGGTGGCTCGGTTGACAAAGTGTGCACTGTACTAACTTGGAGACCTACAGTTCGATCCTGAGAACCCAGTATGGGGGAGGGGGCGGGAGGGGGCCCGCAGTCAACGGGATCCCTGACGCTCACTGCTCAGCCAGCCGGCTCAACTGGTGAGCTCCAGTTCCATGATAGAGCCTGTCTCGGAAAAAATACACGGTGGGGAATGATTGAGGGAGACACCATTGTTGATCTCTGACTTCCACATCCATGTCCTGTGGCTCAATGGGTAAGAGTGCTTCCTTTGTAAGCAGGAAGACCCTCCTGAGTCTCAATTCTCAGAACCCATGTAAAGCCAAGAACCCATGTTGCTGTGTGCCAAGGGTGTGGTGGGAGACAGGAAGGCTGTGACTGTAGCTCAATGTAAAGTGTTTTCCTAACATGTATGACATCTTGGGTTCAATCCTCAGGAAGACAGCGATGATGACGACAACGGTGATGATGATGATGGTGCTGGTGGTGGTGATGATGGAGAAGAAAAGAAGAAGAAGAAGAAGAAGAAGAAGAAGAAGAAGAAGAAGAAGAAGAAGAAGAAGAAGAAGAAGAAGAAGAAGAAGAAGAAGAAATAATAAAAAGGATAGGCCCCACTGGGTGGTGGTGCTGTATGTCTTTAATCCCAATACTTGGGAGGAGACAGAGGCAGGAGGATTTCTATGAGTTTGAGGCTGGCCTGGTCTACAGTGAGAGTTGCAAGACAGACAGCACCAGATAGAGAAATCCTGTCTCAAAAATAAAAATAAGTCTTCCGATGTTCAACTTTCTTTTTCTTTTTTCTTTTTTTTTTTTTTTTTTCAGGGCTGGGGACCGAACCCAGGACCTTGCGCTTCCTAGGCAAGTGCTCTACCACTGAGCCAAATCCCCATTATTTTGCTTTTTCTTTTTTTTTTTTTTTTCAACTTTCTTATTTGCTTTTTTCCCTTTTATTTTCCTAAGACCTAGGATAGAGGGGCACTGATATATATATATATATATATATATATATATATATATATATATATATATATATATTGAGTGCTGCCTTCTCTTCTCACCTGCTTGTCAGGCTGCCTGAGGACCCAGGCTCCATGCCAAGTCTCATGTGTTTAGCCCTACTTTGTCCTTCCTCAGGGATGAACTGGCTGAAGAGGCAATACCTCTCCTGAACAGTAGCCACTAGTCTCTAGCCATAGCCACCTCCCCACTACCTAGGGGAGATGAAGGTATTTGAACAAGCTTATGGACTACCGTAAACCTGTCATGGCCTTGTCTACCTGTGATAGGGAAGGTGGGTGTGTGCTTAGCCCAGGTATATTTTTACCTCCTTGTCCCTTCCCCTCCTTCAGCTAACTTTGGAATCCACAGTCTGGGACAGATCATGGTCTCCATAGACCTGCCTGTGTCCCAACTCTTACAACAAACTGGATGGGCACATCACGCTAGAAGAACCATCCTCCATGCCCCTTGATCTTCTGAAGCGCAGAACCACTTGGTCTACCCACAGTGCATGCCCAGGAGGAAGCCACAGGGTTCTCGACCACAGACCTGCTCAGAGCCTCCAGGTTGGCTAGAACCCCCTATGTTGCCAGAAGCTAGGGGTTTTCAGGCATTGTTGCTAAGGTCCAGAAATCTGGGTTCCCTTCATGTCGCCCCTACACACAAAGAGAGCAAGAGTCTTCCTGGTCACAAGAAGGTTCAAACTCTCAGGGTTCACAAGTTCAGATGAAATACTATTGCATTCACTGGGAAGGAGATGGGAGCTCTGACAGGTCATGGCTGTCCTTCCCAACCAGGATGTGGGCTCTTAAGGCCACTGTCCATGGACCAGATGAGCCACTCACTGTGGACATAGCTTTGCCCTACACAACTGAGAGAAGGGGAGCAGGCAAAAGGGGCAGAGCCCTCTCTTTTTATTTTTTTTTCCCTCAGATTTTATTTTATGTGTGTGTGTGTGTTGCCTGCACGCCTGTATGTGCACCATATATGTGTGCCTGGTGTCTGTAGAGGTGAGTTGAGGAGGTCAGGTCCCCCTAGAATTGGATGGTGGTAAGTCACCCTGTAGGTTCTGGGAACCAAACCCAGGTCCTCTGCAGGAGTAACAAATATTCTTATCAGGTTGGTCATCTCACCAGCCCCTAGTCCTCTCTTGAGAAGACATTTTCTTTTGTTTTGACTGTTTTTGATTTTTGTTTATTTGTTTGTTTGTTTGTTTGTTTTGAGGCAGAGTTTCACTGGGTAGCCCTGGCATTCTGGAACCCTCTTTGGAGACCAGGCTAGCCTCACGCTCACAGAGATCTGCCCACCTCTGCCTCTACATCCCAAGTGCTGGGATTAAAGGTATGTATTAACACGGCCTGGCTTAGAAGCCTCTTTAACCAAATGAGCCTAGCCAGCCCTATCCTGGAAAGAAATTGAGACAATTCCTCTGCCTGGGTTACAAACGACAAGAGGAACCCTGGACACAGGGGGACTCTTGCTACAGACAGTATTTGCAAAGGCCTATGGACCTCCAGACCCCAGCTTTCTTCCAGAGACCTTCTTGCTGATCTCACGTGGGCTGCGCAGGCCGGAAGCAGTCAAGTGGCGGGGACGAACTTAAAGGTATCTTGGAATTCCATCCTATCCCATTTCCTCTTGTTCCTCCCAGCCAAGCTCTGAGGATTATGACAGCGTGGGCAATAAAAAGTGCCTAATTGGTTGTTGTCCAGCCGAGGCTGCTCCCCGTTTCCCTGGGCGGGGGTGGAAACCGGCTGAGTCAGCTTCACTTTTGCTCTTGCCCAGTCGCTGGTGGTTGCTGGGCACTAGCGGTAGCACAGGAGCTGTGGGAAGCAACCTGGATGCGGAGAGACGACATCTTGGCAGGCTTCTCCAATGCCCAGGGCCATCCCTACTGGCTTCTGTAGGAGGTGAGGAGAGGTGCAGGGGAACCCCTTTCCAGAGCCTTGCTAGGAGAACTTCTTGCAGTGAAGGGCAGAAACCCGAAGCCTGGGAACCCTGACTCCTGTGCCTCATCCTGCCGCGTGATTCCTACGTAATCTCACCACATGCCCAGCCTCTCCTGTGAACCAAGGGTGAAAGGAACTGAGGGAAAACGCAACAAAACAAACAAACCAAAACACACACACACATACGCACACGCACACACACGCACGTGGAGTCTTTGGTGTAGCGTCGCACATACAGTAGTGTGTCAATAATGAATGTCACACACTGGCACCGCGGAGCTACAGCCTCGGCCCTCATCGGCGCTGACTTGAGCTGCATTGGGAGTGAGGCAACAGGATGTAGGTCAGCTGATCTGGAAACGGCAGGTGTGATGCCCTGTGAGATGACTTCCGGCTCAGACCGGGGTTTCCCAGCATCCTCTCTTCTGTCAGGGAATCTCTATAAGCCAGATGGTTCATGAGCCCCTGGGGCCGTATCTTCCTCCAGCCCTTTCACCACAGAGATCTCTTTCCCACAGACCACCTCTCCTAGCCTTCAGCATGAAAACCACTCTCGCCTTTCCACACCTGGTTCTAGGAAGGGTAGAGCTAGGCACCAGCCTCCTACCTTCTAGGCTCCCTCCCCTCCTCACCTCCCCTGTCCGGGCTGCATTCTCTTCCCAGGGACATTTGAACACAGTGTTCCCAACCCTGGAGACGCCCATCTCCTTTTGCTCTCTTCATTGCTTTCCGCAGTACGACACTGGGGTGCAACTGCATTTCTCTCATGCCTGGGCCCTGGGATCAACCCAGCACTTGCCACCCATCCAGGGTGAGGATCTGCTCTTTCCCATCAGACTTGGAAGTTAAGAACTGTGCTTTGGACATGGCCGTGTTGGCATTCCCCTTCAATCCCAGCACTCGGGAGGCAGAGGCAGGTGGAGCTCTTAGTTCAAGACCAGCCTGTTCTACATAGCAAATTCTAGGACAGCCAGGTCACAGATAGAGAAACCCTGTCTGTCTGTCTGTCTGTCTGTCTTTTTCTTTTTTTTTCTTTTTTTCTTTCTTTCTTTCTTTCTTTCTTTCTTTCTTTCTTTCTTTCTTTCTTTCTTCCTTCCTTCCTTCTTCCTTCCTTCCTTCCTTCCTTCTCTTTCTTTCTTTCTTTCTTTCTTTCTTTCTTTCTTTCTTTCTTTCTTTCTTTCTTTCTTATAACTACACTGTAGCTGACACCAGAAGAGGGCATCGGATCTCATTACAGATGGTTGTGAGCCACCATGTGGTTGCTGGGAATTGAACTCAGGTCCTCTGGAAGAGCAGTCAGTGCTCCTAACTGCTGAGCCGTCTCTCCGGCCCCGAAACCCTGTCTTAAAACAAACAAAACAAACAAAAACAATGAAATGTAAAATAAAACAAAATGACTTTGGGCAGGTGTGATGGTATGCAGCTGTACCCTAGCACTTGGGAGGCTAAGACAGGATTGCCACAACATTGAAGCCAGCCTGGGCTACATAAAAAAAGACCATCTCAAAACACAAACCACCTCATCCCTGACTCCATCAGAGCGGGCATCAGTGTGAGCCACCATTACCATCTTTCCCACTCTTTGGGTTTCCTACTTGGATCCAGGAAAACAGCAGTCTGTGGGCTGTTTGCCACCCTCAACTGCTGCACCTGGGGGCTTGGCAGGTGGAGCGCCACCTGTCTCAGGAGGCTCAGGTGGATGCTGGCACCTGGCCACTAGAGACCCCCGGAAGGCCTTCCAGTGCTGGCAGTTGGAAAGAGACCATTCGATCACAGGTTCCAAGAGCAATGTGGCAGTGTCCCACGCCAAAGGAGATGGTCAGAGAGGGTCCCTTCTCAAAGGCTTCTGTTCCCTGCCTCTGTTCTGTAGGATCTTGGGGGAAACAGAGGCTCGATGGTAGAGTGTGGAGGGGGAGGGACTAAGCTTGGCCCACAGAGGGGCAGCGAAGATTTATGGGGCTGGATTTTTACTGGCTGGGGAGAGGCCCCAGGCAGGAGCCATGGAGCCTGCCAGAAGCAACACATGCATCAAACCTCCCTGACATGAAAGTCTGTGTAGCAGCTCAGCGCCACCCCCCAGCCTGTGGGTGGTGAGAGATTTACAGATCTTGCACAAGGCCTGGAGGGGCCAAGGAGCTGCAAGGCCACTTTAGAGTCAGAACAGCTCCCCACCAAGGCCTTCACCTTTCTCCTCTAGGAAAAAAAAAAAAACTTACTCACCCGATAGAACAGGTTGGAGCTGCCAGGACGATGGCTATCACTTTATTTAGGATCCCGCCCCCTGGAGACGAGGTGGCTCCCAACTTCCTCCATTCCTTGGACTCTCTTCTCTGCCCTCAGGTCAGGGAGAGCTGTGGAGGGCATGGTGGACAAGGGACGAGTGACTTCTCAAGGGGTCTTCCCTGTAGCCTGGCAGGCTAGACAGAGCTTCTGGGCTCAGATTTATCAAATTGTCACGGCCCCATCTCCCACATACCCAGACTATGTGGAGCTGACATGGGACTTGAACATCCTAGAGGAGTCCCAGTGCTTAGGCAACACACTTTCAGAATGTGTGTTGGGGGCGGGGGGCGGGGGCGGGGGGCAGGGGGCGGGGGTAGGGGAAGGTACCTCTCTAGGAGGGAGAAGGGTCCAGAGGGCAAGACAGAGATGTGAAAATGTACACAATCTCTGGCTTGGTGGTGTCTCACATTTCAGTCAGAGTCTGAAGATGCTCTAAGGGACTCTGCCCCATGGAGGGTTCAAACCCAGATCCCCCTTCTTATTCAGCTAACCTTGGCTGTCCAGGCTTCTCCTAGGACAGACCCCTACTTTGTCCACATCCAAGGAAGCTGAAAAAGGGAGTCCTTGTCTTTACTGGGGGCAGCTGAACGTTTAGAGAGTTTTACCATCTCCCAGACTCCATCCCCACCTGCATTGAGAAGCCCAGGACCTCAGCCGGGGATGGGGGATGTACACTGCTAACCACTTAAAAGGGCAGGTGAGCATCTCTGGAACAGGTGAGGACCCAGAGCCTTTGAACAGAAGAGGGTGGGGCCTCTGTCTGAGGCTGCTAGGAAACCAGGGCTTTCAGCCTGTATCACTGGGTTGCGGAGGCACCATGAAGCTGGTCCCTTCCTTTCCCCAGCTGAACTTTTCTCCCCACCTGAGTCCAGACTTCTGAGAGAGTCCTGCTGCTGTGGGGACAGAGATCTGAGTAATGTCTCAAGTGCCTACAAGGCTGGGTGGACTTGCCCACTGTCAGGTCCTACCCCGTGTGGTCAGTGGCCACTCCCCAGGGACAGGCCAGGGAATGTAGGGAAAGGATTGAAGTTAAGCAGAAACCCAGCCCAACGGGGTACGAAGGAGAAAAGCCCAGTGTGGGGAGAAAGCGCTCAAAGCAGCTGCCTAAAGTTTCCTCCTGCTGGAAGGGGGTCCACACTCTGAAGGAAAAGGAAGTCGGGGAGGAAAGGTGGCTTTGCTCCCATGGCCCCCTCCCCCTGCCACCAGCTTCTCACTAGAGTGGGCCGGGCTGGTCAGGACCTGCCTCCTGCCTGCCTTCCTCCGCAGCAGGTCGAGGGAAAATTGCTCCCGAGTTACTGCCTCTTGATATTTTGAAGCCAGATCAAAGGTGGGACCCAGCTGGGAGCCCTAGTAAAGTCTCAGCAATGTGGAGCCTTGGAGTTTCAGAGGTGAAACTAGGAAGCAGGGGAGGGCCCATGGCAGGCTTGGCAGAGGTCAGAGGCCAGAGAGAGAGTGGGAAGGGACCTGGGGCGGGAGTAAGCTAGCTGGTGGGCGGGGGCCCGGCCAGCAGCAGCAATTTAAAGGCTCCAAGCAGAGCGGAGGCTTTGGCTGGCATTGTTGTCCTTTCAGTATAATGACCCTCAACAACCTCAGTGGCCAGGACAAGCAGAAGCTTCTCTCCAGCCCAGAGTCCCACCCTTCCATCACTGTCTCGTTCCGTCACCAGTACTTTTCATAACAGCAAATTCTCAGCTTAGGGGACCTAACCGTTCTCAGCCAGCGGCAAACAGCACTTTGGTCTGCTTCCTGAACTTGGTACAGACCGAAAAGATGCTTAGGTCTCATTTTATGGAGTTGGGGTTAAACCCTAGCAAATGCAGGTAAACTCGAGTCCTTTCCTTTTTCTCAATCTTTTATATTGGTCTCCTTATGTAGCACAGACTAGGCTGAAACTCATGATCTGTTGTTGCCTGAGTATTAGAGTGCTAGGTGGGCTGCCCGCACAGCACACTCTTCCTCACGGTCTCAGATCCCTCCCAGGTGAGCCGTATGACTGTGCTCATCCTTTGAAAGGTTGTTTTGATTGATTTATTTATTTATAATTTATTTCATGGATATTGGTGTCTTGCCTGCTTATGCACCTGTGCGAGTGTGTGAGTTACAGTGAGCCACCCTGTGGGTTGCTGGAAATTAAATCTGGACCCTCTGGAGGAGCAGTCAGTGCGCGTAACCTCTCAGCCATCTCTCCAGCTCTTCTTGCTTCCCCTGCCTTCTCCTTCTCCCTAAGGTCTGACCTGTCTCTCTTCTTGCTAGGAACTGCCTTGTTGTCTTCTAGCACTGTGGTACGGAAGAGGTTAACTGTCTTGTTATAGCTGCTCTGAAGATCTATCCCTCAGGGGGCTGGGAGATGACAGTGGACAGAGTACTTGCAGCCTAAGCGTGAGGCCCCGAGTTCAGATCTCTAGCACCCATGTCAAAAACAGAGGGTGGTAGCACACATTTATAACCCGGGTACTAGGAAGGTGGTGACAGAGGGTTTACTGGCCCGACTGGCTGAACCTCCAGGTTCCAGTTCAGTGAGAGACTCTGTGTCAAGAACTGAGATGGAGGGGCTGGAGCGATGGCTCAGAGGTTAAGAGCACTGACCGCTCTTCCAGAGGTCCTGAGTTCAATTCCCAGCAACCACATGGTTTCAGCAACCATCTGTAATGGGATCTGATGCCCGTCTTCTAGTGTGTCTGAAGACAGTTACAGTGTTGTTCGTGTACATTAAATAAATATTTAAAAAAAGAACTGAGGTGGAGAGTGGCTGAGGACAACTCTCTACTTCTTATGACACATGCGTGCGCGCGCGCGCACACACACACACACACACACACACGTGCACACGCACACAGAGAAGGCATGCCCTATGCCTTTTTTGTAGGGAGATGCTGGTGTTGGGGGTGGACAGATGTGTGTGTAGGGGGTGCGTCCTGAGACCCTACCTTCCTTTTCTCAACAGTCCTGACTAGGACCATGAAAGACTGGGAGCCATGCCCATCAGGAATGACCATGTCTTTGGTGTGCTTCCACTGCCCGCTGGCTAAACCTTCTTTCCCTAAGGCCTCTGATCTCAGCATTGCAGGCGGCTAGCCTTTGCCCAAGTCCCGAGTCTTCCTGCACTGAGGTGACTGCTAGGCAGAGCCGGGATGGGCGGTGAGTACGTGCGTGTGGATATGGTTCTGGGTACAGAGGAAAGGACAAGAGCGCCATTCTACAAATTATGCTATTGCCAATTCACTATGACCTCAGCCAACTCCAGCATCTTCTCGGGCCTCGGTTTCCCCTGGTCATAAAATATGGGGTTAATTGTCTCTTCTAGGGAAGCTGGAAGGGTTAATTGGGCAATGGCTCTGAAGAGAAGGAGATCTATAAATACAAGGGATCATTAGAGGATATTTCACAGCCATTTTGTGGCTCTGATGGTATTATTAATATGATCACTGTTATTGTTATCACCACTGTCGCCCACTTCCCGAGTCTCTGCCAGCTGGGTCCTGCTTCTAGGTGACGGGGCTCTGCCAGTAGCCTCTGTGACCCCACCCTCGGACCCTTCAGGAGGTTTTTTCATTGTGGCTTTACAGAGAGGGGCCATGCTTGCTTAGCAAATGCGGCAAGATTTTCAGTTCAGGGATTCCTCTAGTCTGCTGTGGGAGGCCTGGACTCTTGGGAGGACTGGTGGCTCTGTGGAAATGTGCTCATGGTTAGAAGAGGGCCAGTAGGAGCTGAATTGTAGGAGCTTGAGGTAGATGGTGTTTTCTGGGGTGCCAGAGACTGGAGGATGGAAATGTGCTCTCTTGAGGAGGTCAATGGTTCTTCTTAAAGGAATCTCTTTGTAGGGAGGGTCCTAGTATTCTCACAGCCTGGGATGAAGGAGGGCCCAGGCTGGCCAATAGTAGGCCCTGAATAGCCACCTGGTTATCTGTATTTCCTGCTTAGGGCAGGTTAAACCACGGTCAGGGGCTTCCGAAATGCCTTGGGTGCCCTCTGGCGGCAACACATGAAAGGTGCAGAGGCCCAAGGCCTGCCCAAGGAGCACCTCCTCCTGCCCTTCCTTCTGGAAGTTGTGCAGATCCCACCCAGGAAGGATAGGAAGAAGCAGGCAAGAAGGAAGAACCCTATGGGAGGGATGGCTGGAATGTCCTTGCTGGGAGATTCTGTGGCAGTTGGCCAGCAGCCATCGACCCGGGAGTCAGGGCAAGGGACAGAAGTGGTATCCCTGGGTTTGCAACAAGGGCGGTTGGTGGCTGTATGTGTGCACCGGGATGCAGAGTGGGGGGGGCTAGAATATAAAAGGGAGTGCACCTTTGGTGTTCCTGGAAGACTGGAGTGGCAGAGACCATAGAAATCATGGAGGAGAGGGAAAAAAAAAAAAAAAAAAGAACCAGGGTTTTCCCATCAAGCCACTGTCAGTGTTTATGCATCAGGGCGTTAGGGGTGTCTGGGAGGGCCTCCCCCATAGGTGGAGAGAAGATGAAGAAAGAAAGCCAGAGGAGGGAAAGGAGGAGGCGGAAGCTGTAGGGAGCATCCTCAGAAGCCTGATGTGGCTCTAATGGAAGGATTATCCTGTGGAGCTTGGGCCGTAGGAGGGGGTGTGACCCAGTGTGGAGCCCAAGGCTGCCTGCCCTTAGACAAAGGCTGCTGGGACATGTTTCTAGACCATAGGCCAAGCGCAATGTTGAGCCCTGCGGATCTTTCTGCAGGAAGCCCTTGAAGCTATCTGCAGCTTTCTGGGGACAGAGAATGCGACTCCATGAGCCTCCTTCAGGGTGCTCAGCCCTGGGGAGTCTGCATAGACAGGGGCGGGTGGCCACATGCAGAAGAGAGCAGGGAGGGCTGGGAAGTTGGGAGAGCACAGAAGGGCTCCACAGGAAGCTGAAGCTGGGGAAGACATGGAGCAAGCCGAACCCGAGGAGAAAAGTGAGTGAAGGCTGTGAGAAGCGCTCAAAGGACCGCCAAGGGCTGTGCATCTACTATTGGGCACTGTGCTGGGAGTGGGGGGGCATGCAGTGGAGGTCGAGGTAAACACAGGCTGTAAGCGCTGGAGAACAAGTAACTTTGCACGCTAGAAATGGGGACAAGTGGAAACGTGGATTAGGAGGGAGCTCGAAGCGGCTGGAGGCAGCACTGACACAACCTGCTTCCGGACCCACCAGGGACAAGATGGCGTCCTGCTCTGGGCGATGTGAGCAGACACAGCGGGAACCACCTAACCACCTTTGCTCTTCAAATGCCACTGCAGGTAGGGTGGAACAAGGAGATATTAAAGGAGGGAGGGAGGGAAGAAGGGGGGGAGGGGCCCGAGCGGATTGGTTCAGGGCCTTTGGTGAAGGAATGTTTTTGTGCCTTGCTTACACACATGGATTTTCTGAGGGTCTTCTCCATACAGGTGCTTGGTCCCACCCTAGGGACTGACTTCCTGGGGTGAGACAGGAGCCCAACTTCAGAACAGGTGAAAGCTTTCTGTGGAGTCTGACATATTGCCCAGAGTCTGGAGATGTGGCTCAGTGGTTAGGAGGACTTACTTTGCATGCACAAGGCTCTGTGTTCGGTCCCCCAGTATAGAAAACACGTGGCCGGGGAGAAATCAGGCATGCTGGGACCTGCTGCCTAGTCTTCTCTTCCTTCTCTCGGGAGAGAACAACTTGGAAATGGAGATCTGTGAGGAAAAAAATGTGTGTGAGTAATAAACCTTAAAACAAAACACACACACACCCCTTTAATCCCAGCACTCGGAAGACAGAGACAGGTGGGTTTCTGTGAGGATGAGGCCAGCCTGATCTACAGAGTGAGTTCTAGGACAGCCAGGGCTACACAAAGAAACCTTGTCTGGAGAAACGAAAAACGAGTAATCAAAACCCAAAATAACAAAGAACTTGACAGGCTTTAAAAGGGCTGAATCATTCAGTTCAAAACTAATGGTGCCTTTTGTGCCTGCCAGCCTACTAGCACTTGAGAGGTAGAGGCAGGAAATCATGAGTTCTGGGCAAGGCTATTTGAGACCCTGTCCCCAAAACAACTAACCACCCAACCATGAAACTACTGGTGAATTCAAGGTTTCCTCGCTGTCTCCCACACACACTCTCCATGTGTTCTTCACGATAGGGCCTCTGGGAAGGATAGAGCTAGCTACCTCCAGGTTTTGTCCTAGAAGAGGTCTCCACCCAGCAGGAGAGTCAGCCCCACCTCCCCACCAAAACCCCTGCACCCTAATGCACCTGAGTCACTGAACCCGGGCGGAGTCCTTGGCTACATGGCAAAGCCAGCCAAACTGGAAACGGGCCTGGGAACAGAATGTCTGGGCTAAACAAGTCTCATGCAGATGTAAGTGTACGCAAAGTGATTTGTGAACGGACTCCATTTCCCGATCATCGCCTGTAGAAGCGCAGGTTCTTCCATTGTTGCTCAGTCCCTTAGGGCGGTCATGAGGAGAATGTGGCTCAGTGGCAGAGACTGCCTCCGTCGGACGTGGGAGGCCCTGGGCTTGATCCCTAGCACTGAAACAAACAGGAGTAAAAGAGTGGGAGAGGGGTTGGGGATTTAGCTCATGGGTAGAGCCCTTGCCCAGGAAGGGGAAGGCCCTGGGTTCGGCCCCCAGCTCCGAAAAAAAAAACCAAAAAAAAAAAAAAGTGGGAGAAGGAGCCTTTCATATAGGCCAGTCAGTGACAGTCCAGGGCAGCACAGGCTGGGCGGGAGTGAAGAGACCAGATTTGGATCAGGGCCTTTAAGGCGTTCACCACTACAAAGGAAAGGCCTACCTAAGAAGAAAGGGAACTCCTTAGGAAAAGACCTATGTGTTTAGAGACTGTGATTAAGGAATCAAAGAAAGTAGGGAAAGACAAGAGTGTGGAGGGTATGTGTAAGGGTGAAGGACACGGCTCAAGCAGAAACCTTTGATTTTATACAGGACAGAGGCCCAAGGAAGGAATGGCGTATGGGCATTCCTGTGCACGCCGAGGCCAGAGCAGGACATACACTGGGTCCTGCTCTGTTGCTGTGTTTCCCAAAGCCTGGAGCAAGGTTGGCGGCCGGCCAACTGCAGCCAGTCTCTGCCACAACCTCACAAGTGAGGGATGGGGTTTCAGATGCTCAAGTCCAGCTTCCCGCCTGGGTTCTGAGTTCAGGCCTCTTGCTCGTGCTTGAGCAGCGAGTGACATCTTCCCAGCCCCAGGGGAAGGATTTTAGCTACAGCACGGGTAGCATCTGATGTCTGGTGTTTCGAAAACTAACCAGAGAGAGGTAGACTGGTGATTCCGAATTACTACATTCTAACCACTTGGCTCTTTACTGCTTGTTTGTTTTTGTGTTTGTGGTTTTTTTGTTTCGTGTGTGGGGTGGATTTTGGCTTTGTTGGTGTGTGTGTGTGTGTGTGTGTGTGTGTGTGTGTGTGTGTGTGTGTGTGTGTGTGGTGTGTGGTTTTTGCTTTAGACAGGGTCTCTCCATGTAGTCCTAGCTATCCTGGAACTCGATCTGTAGACCAGGCTGGCCTCAAACTCAGAGATCTGCCTGTCTCTGCCTCCCTGGTGCGATTAAAGGCCTGGGCCACTGACACCCAGCTTGGCTCTTTTATTTTGCTATCACTTTAGCTCAGCAACCTTTCCTTCGAAGTGACAGGAAGGAAAGAAGGAAAAGGAAGATACAAGAGGCTAAGAGAAAACCAAATGGGAGCTGAGGAGCTCAAATGATTAGTTCATGCTTGGTACTGGGCACTGGATCCTCAGCACCAAAAAAGGTCCAACTCAGACCCCAGCAGGGATGTGTGTCTTATCTACCTGTGATCAATGTCTCTCAAATGCTGACTTGGGGAGCTTTGTTATGCTCTTAGAACAAAGTTTACCGGATGTAAAACATTTTTTCTCACTGTGGGTTAAAATAAACCAAACCAAACCAAACCAAACCAAACCAAACCAAACCAAACCAAACCAAAAACCAGGAAGGGTACTACTGAGGCGGAGGTGTAAGTGCTCTGGCTTCAACAGGCATCTAAGGGTCCACTGCAGGTGGGGTGTGGGGTTTCCTGACCTCGCAGGTCTGAAGGCAGTGTGAATTCCCTCTCGATGCCACGCGAAGCCTGCCCAAGTTAGTCGTTCGCAGAGGGCCTAGAAGAGAAAGATAAACCTACCTGGGGTGCCTGTCAAGCGCAGCACCTCATTCGGGAGGAAATGAGGCAGAGACCGAGCAGGACTCCAGCGTGCAATTCCGCCCACCTGAGACGCAGGTTAAAATACAGTTTCTAGGCACCCCCGAGAAGTGGCAAATGTGATTAGGGATGACCCTAGGAATCTGCTTTTGATAAAGGCTCAGACATGCCCGTCTGGAGCCGAGTGGATCAGGGAAGCTCTGTGAAACATTAGTGAAGATTAACAGGGGCTTGAGTTGACATGACAGTCCCCTTTAGGAAGTCCCAGGTAACCCAACTCCCGCCAGGTCATCGACTCTCCACAGGTGACGGTGGCGAGGGGTTGAGGTGAAGGCGATGCTCTCACCGGGCGCTGGGCACCGGGTACCCGATGGCTACACTAGAGCCTCTCCATGCCAGACTGTATTAAGAGATGTATAAGCTCTTTATGGGGCATTTCACAGTAGCACTTCTGATTGGCTTTAGGGCAGATCTATCACTCATCTTCTGGGTTAGAGGTGGGTGGAAGGTCAATTCCGACCAATACAGAAACACTTCTCAGCTAAGCCCCTCCTCATCCAGCTTCCTGTTGCTGTCCATCAACCTCCTAACAGGCGGGACTTTGCCTCCGGCCAGTTGGCTAAAGGATACGTCGTTCATTCCTCAGTTAATTTCCGGTTGGTGACTACTACCGTCTATCAGTGACACTTCGTAGCTCTATTGGCCAGACCAACGTCACTCTAGATGCTTCCCAGTGATTGGTTGAAAATGCTGTCGGTCCCCAATGTACCGAGCGCTTATTGGTGAGAGCTGCCGTCGCTCGGGCGGTGGCGGGCTCCGGGATTGGCGGGTGCTAGGCGGGCGGTGTCAGGCTCTCGGTGGCGGCGGAGGCGGCGGAGGCCAGGGAGGAAGATGTCGTAATGAGCGGTGGGTCCTGGCGTCTGCCGGCGGCGTCTTCCCGGCCCTCAAGGGTCGGGAAGACGGGCAGAGGCCTCGGGGAGGGGAGGCCGGAACCGGGGGTGCCCCCCTGGGACTGGGACTGGCGCCGGGGCCCGGCTACGGGAGGGGCGGGGGAGGAAGGATTCCCGCCCGGAGGAGGAGCGCGGCTGGCCGGCCGGGCGGAGGCACCCGGAAGGGGGCGTTAGACTCCCCGCCCCTCGGAGCCCCGGGCGGGAGGGCGGCGCTTCCGGGGCTGGCAGGAGGCGCGGACAGTGGGGCGAGCCTGGTACCCCCCTTCGCCCCTTTGCCGGGGTCGCGCCGGGCCTTTAGCCTGCGCCCGAGTTTGCTCCATGCAGGGGGCCGACGCCCCCTCGGGCTCGTCCTGTGGGCAGCCAAGGCTTGAGACCTAGGTGGTGCCAGTCAAATGGGCCCTGCTGGCCGGGCCACCGCAGTCCCAGACGGTGTCAGGACGAGAGGGAACTCCCTAGGCAGATGACTGCTAAGTGAAAAACCAACTGTTAATGTTTATACCTGGACCCTTGAGCCTGCGGCTAGGTGTCTGCAAGCTCTTGGAATTTTAGAAGTTTGAGAACTTGTTGACAGAGCTCCCAGACTATGGCCCGATGCCCCTTGAGGGGGGGGTGGGGCAAAAATGCACTGGAATTCCAAGAAAGCGTAGGCGCTATCGCTCGTAAAGAGATGACCTAAGAAATAAAATAGATGCTCGCTTTCTTCCTCCATCTGCGTTGCTGGCTTAATGGCGCTCAGCTTCTTTCCTTCCTTCTTAGGTTTCTTTCCCAGTGCCTTTCTAATTTTAGTAGAAAAGGAAGTGTCTTCTGCCCTGGGCATTTGAGAAACCTGTCCTCACTACATTCCTTGGTTTTGGTTCTAATAGTCTGTCATGTTCAATCGTTTCATAATTAACTTGATCCAGGGGAACTCCGTTTGGTTTTTCTCCTGAACTTTCCTCCTTTTTAGGAGGTTACTGGATCATTCATTACCTATCAAAAAGGTTTGGGTCTGTGGAGGCCTGTCAAAGAGGAGAGAAGCAGACCATAGCTGTGAGCCACAAATTGGCCCGAGGTCTCCTTTATACAGATTTCATTGCAGAAAGGCGATTAACGTTTCAGTGTGTGCTGGCAGGAACGGTCTACAGCTGTTTCATGCTGTGCCCTAGAAGGTCCTGGGCATTATAGAGGACAAAGCCCTGAATTGACCCCCACCCTCTGTGGTGATGAAGGTTGAATCTTGATTGTCACAAATGTTAGACAAGCATCTCTCTGGCTGAGTTGTCTCGTCAGCATAGAGCTGTCTTGCATGGGATTTTTAGGGCTAGAAGGGTTAGGGTGAGCCAGTCCACGGTGAACTGGCAGAGGGAATGAGGGAGCCCAGACCACAATAGCATTTTCCATTATTGACACAAAGAAGTCCATTGTCTGTGGTGATGAATGTAAGTGCAGTGTCTTGTTTTCTTTTAAGGACAGTGAACGGAGCTGATCTCAGAACCTTCCAGTGGGGCTTATGTCAGTGTTGCAGTGGCTTCTTATTTAGGTGGCAGGGAGTTGAAACACGGTCTTGCTATGAAGCCCTGGTTGGCGAGTATTCGTCCTGTGATCTGTCAGGCCTTGAACTTGAGATCCCTGTGCTTTAGCATCTGCTTGGTCTCTAGTGACCAGACAGACATCAGTACCAGTCAGCGTGAATTATCTTTGCCTGAGGTGATCGACGAGTTGTCTACTTCTAGTCCTTCTGCTTGGTTGTACAGAGATTTCTTCTTTGGTTAAACCCATCAGCCATAAGGAAGAATAGGCTTTTCTGACACTGTTAGGAGCTCCCAAGCGAGGCTGCTAGAGACACAGACTCTTTGCCAAAGAAAACTAACTAGGATTTGTCCATAACTGTGTCTTTCCCGGGCACCAGCTGCTCTGAGGGGGAGAGTTTGACATCTCGGCTGGTATCACAGAGACAGCCTCTACTTAGATTGGATCTAAACTCTGGGCCAGGATCACTGAGAAGACCCAGTGGGTAGACACTTGCTGCCAAGTCTGATTACCTGAGTTCAATCCCTGTGTCCCACCTAGAAGGAGAGAAACAACTTCAACACTGTTATGCACACAGACACACACACAGACACACACACACACAGGAGAGAGAGAGAGAGAGAGAGAGAGAGAGAGGGCGCAAAACCAATACATGTATTAAAAAAAATAGCAAAAAATTTGGGCCTGTGGAGGCCTGTCAAAGAGAAGAGAAGCAGTAAAAAGATTATATGGCAGATGTTTGGGTAAAAAGCCCGTGACTTTCCAGCAGGTAGGGAAGTTAGTAAGCAAGTTAGTTAGTATTTTGGTTTTGAATATCTTAGTTCTCCTGGTGGTTAAGTGTTTTGAAGAAGTTATAGTCTTTTGTACCAAGCAGTGACAGTCTGACCGTCAATGGATATGTGGCAATCCCCGAGCTTTCTTTAAGCAAGTGTTGCCCAACTGTGGCCCTTAGAACGACGTTTAAAGTTTCTTACAGCCACCTAGTAAACCGTAGCAGTTTTCTAGACCCTGAGCTCTCCCATTTCTACAGAAATGGCATGTTTTTTCCTACGTTTCCTTCAGTCCCATCGCTTCTGTGTTCTGTCTACACTCAAACTGCAGCCTTGGCTTGCAGACACAGAAAACATCAGCCATTGTTTTAGATCAAGTGGATGATGGCCACAGAGTAGAAGAGGCAGAGACCTGGCTGTAAAAGTTGTATGGAGTGTTGTGAGCACATCTGATTGACTGCATCATGTGGCCTAATTTTAAGCCTTGTTGGGCTATGAACTTGGAGTAATCTGTTAGGTCATATACTTCCTTATACATTTACTGAATGGCATGTCTGGACTCTGTCTTTGGATGATTTAAAGGATTTGTGAACTTCTTAGGATATTCTAAACCAGGAACCCAGGCTGGGGATGGTTGATGCACCTAATCCTAATGTATTCGAGCTTAAGGCAGGAAGATTGAGAGTTCAAGTCCAGCCTAGGTTACTTAGTGAGTTGCAGGCTAACCTGGGCATAGCAAGACCTTGTCTCAAATGAAGAAACAAACACCAGGAATTCTTTAGCCACAGGGTGGGCCAAATAAGTGGTTCTGCTGAGAGCTGCATCACACAGGTGCCTTTGTGTACTGCTGTCCCTGCATGGCCCATCTCCCTCCTGTACTTCTTCCTCCATTCCTCCCACAGCCAGTGCTGAGGCCTTTGTTTCTGAAATGTAGTTGCAGTTGTGCCTGTCAGGGAGCTGACTTCATAACCAGCAGATGCTTCCATGAGCAGCTTTCCTGAAGGTCCCCGTGCAGAAGGGTCACGGGTCTTTTGGAGCCTGGTGGGAAGGGAAAAGTGGCTGAAAGTATGGAGCCCACCAGGCTAAGTAAGAATGGGGCTTGGGGTTCATTCTTGAGGAGAAGCTCTCTGATGTTGTGGTAGATTTGTTCCAGTTGACAAATGGTGAAGGAGTAAACTTTTTCTACTGCTTCATGGGACCCTGGAGGTAAAAAACAAAATACCAGGGCAAGCTCAGAATCGGCACCAGCATCTTGGGGCAGCCAGACCTCTCAGTATGTTTCTGGAAGGCACTCCGTCACTGTCACAAGCATCACTGTGCCTCTCCTCGGGGTGCACTCCAGGCTGGCATGCTCTCAGATGAGCCATTGCTTGGTACAGGGGTTGCAGATGAGCAAAGTATTCCATCTTGCTGCTTTTCTGTGTACCCCAGAGAGAGCTCTTGGCAGCACTGAGACATCAGGCCTGTCACATCACTACATAAGCTTGCTTGGAAGCCCAGCGTTGGAGTCAGATGATGTGCATCTCATCTCTTAGCTCCCTCTGTTTCAGCATCAAGACTGCTTGCTGGGCCCGGCCAGCGGCTGCTACGTTACAGTGCAGAGGTTCAGCTTGGGTGGCCAAGGCTAAGTCCTTTGAGACGCCAGTTTGCCTATGGGTGGTGATTTAGGCCCTTCAGGTGCCATTCGTGTCAGCCACGGGGTGAAATTGGGAAGAATTAGCAATCACTGCATATTTCTAAATGTCTTTCTAGAACTTGCTCGTTGGGATTGTCACCTCCTTGTGGGTTTGGTAAAATCACAGAGTGGCTCCTCTTGAGACTAGGAATAGGGATTAGGAAATGGCTAGTAGGTCACCCGATTAGAAGTGAAATAGTTCTGCCTCTGGTTTATGTTTAATTAGAAGTTGGAGGGACAAAAACAACAAACCAAAAACCAGACACCCAGGTTTTAGAAGAGTGAGTGCAAGCGAGCCTTCCCCTCTCCAGGAAAGGGAAGCCCATACTCATTTCAGAGCTGATCCTGGCCTGGAGGAGCTGAGTGACTCACGGAGACACTGCCGAAGCAAAAAAAGGCAGCTCGTCTGTGTTTAAGGAAATTCTTGGGGATGACTCCTGCTTTTATTTCTCCTGTTCTCTACAACAGAATTCTGAGTCCCAGTAGTCTTTTTGTTTTTCCTAAGATTTATTTGTTTATTCTATGAATGTACAGTGCACTGAAGACTGTAGCTGTCTTCAGATGCACCAGAAGAGGGCATTGAATCCCATTACAGATGGTTGTTCTTAATTGGAAAGGCTTTTCATGATTTCCTGGGGCTGTTTCCATCATGCTGAAGAGTTCCCATCATCCCATTGCCCCCAAATTGAGCCTTGTTACCCAGGCCACAAGCAAACTAGGAGTGACAGCAGCAATGCTTGGAAGAAAATAATTCAGAATGAGACAGAAGAGTGTTCACATTTAGACGTTCTCATGGTCTGACCAATGTCGTCGTCGTCGTGTCCCCCCACCCCCATGCGTGCGCTAACTGGAAATGGTAGAAGTGTAGCCTGGAGCTGTAGTGCTATCTGTGGGGTTGACGTACTTGCACTGAAGTGTTTGACCTGCTACATACAGCTCATATAGGCACGGCCACACTTACTGTATTGGGTACTGGGGATGAGACTGGGGCTTGGTGCTCTCTAGCACTGAGCCACACCCCAGCCCTCCTTGGTTTCTAAACTCCATTTAACATCACTTTCTCTGCGTTCCTTCAGGATTCATTTATTCACGAATTTATTAAGCAAATATATAAAGCTCCAACTGTGTGCTAAGTTCTAGAGGTACATCAGTGAGGAAAAGAGAAACCCTTGCCTTTAGGAAATTTGCATTCTTAATAAGACAGTAATTAAGTAACTAATGAGTACTTGCTGGGAAGTGGTAAGTGCTAGGGATAAAAATAGAGAGGGAGGGAGGGGAAGGGAAGGAGGGAAAATGTGTGGGAGAGGCAGTTTCCACAGGGCGTTCAGGGATGCCTTAAGATGGGGACTTCTTGGAACCCTGAAAGTGATGGGCGTTGTTGAACCAGTTCTGTCTAGAGTGAGGGAGAAGGCTGAACCCAAGCAGATGTGGCGGCAAGCAGAAGAACCTGGCACAAGGGCCCAGGAACTTTGGGGAGGACAGGAAGTCAGGTCACATAGACCTGTGCGTGGTGGTTGGAGCTCTGCTGTCTGATGGGATGCTCTTGATGGCCTCTGAACAGAGTAGTGGTGTGGCTTCATGTATGTTTGATGTGTTGAGAACAGACTGGCAGATCAGTGGCCTCTCAGCTGCCACTGGTACAGATGTGGATTTAGGTGTTGGGATGGAAGCCTCATGTTTGGAATGTGGTTTGAAGTTAGAGCTAGAAGTGTTTGTTCCCACATGTGGAAAAAAACAAAATCAAAGATAAGTCCAAGGTCTTAGGGTTGGGCAGCTGGAAGGATGGGGTTAGCATTTGCTGCAGTGGGAAATATTTGAAGAAGCATGGAATTAGGAGCTATAAGAAACATGATTCAGGGCTGCATACATTCAAGATGCCCATTAGTATGTTCAAGTGAGAACGTCAGCAGCAGGCAGAAGGCAAAGGCTGGAGACGGAAACTCGAGTCATCATTATAGAGTCTGTGCAGCGATGGTATTGAAAGCCATGAGAGTTGGAGAAATCACCAGAAAACAGATAAGACAGAAATATAGGTCCTGAAGTAGAGTCTGGGGCTTAGAATGTAACTGCCTAGAATTTGAAAAGAGAGGAAAAATCATCAGAGATTTAGAAGTAACCTGCAGGGTAGGAGACTGTCGTGGGAACCATAAAATAACTATTTCTAGGACCAAGAACAGTCAGCTGTCCGATCACAAATAGGTGAGGGCTCAGGTCTAGGAGTTAGCAGTTAGATTCAGTAATACGAGGTCTGGTAGCATTAGCAAGTTTGGTTGGATGAATGAGTTAGTCCAGCCTCACTGGAGCAAGTTGAGGAATGACTGTGGGGAGTAACTAGGAACACCTAGTGCAGAGCCTCCTGGCCTTAGGATGAAGCTATTTCTTGCATAGATTTTTTGTTTGTTGTTTTTTCAAGAAGGGTTTTATTGTATAGCCCTAGCTGTCCTGGACTCTCTTTGTAGGCCAGACTAACCTCGAACTCACAGAAATCTGCCTGCCTTTACCTTCTGAGTGCTGGTATTAAAGGTGTTCACCACCATACCTGGCTTCCTTGGATAGATTTAAAGTAAACTGAAAAGACTGGGGGTTGGGGATTTAGCTCAGTGGTAGAGCGCTTGGCCCTGGGTTCGGTCCCCAGCTCCGAAAAAAAGAAAAAAGAAAAAAGAAAAAAAAAACCCTGAAAAGACTGGAAGTTAAACATGCATTTTACTATATCTAACCTTCCAGTACGTTACATTGGTTTAAAAACCAGTGTAGCGATGTCCGTCTGTATTCACAGCACTACGGACATGGAGGTGGAGGTGGAGGAGCAGGAATCCAGGGTTATCCTGGGGTTCACAGTGAATTGGAGGTCAGCTTGAACTTTATGAGACACTATCGCAAAAACCAAAGACTGCGTAGGTTTGCTGAGAGTCGGACAAAGTCATTTACCACAAAGTATTTTATAACGAAATGTATATCACATAACTTACTGAATACTGTACTAAAAGTAGCAGACACAATTGTGAGTATGCTTTCGTGTGCTCTGGTGTTGAAAAGTTAGGTTGGAAGCCTGCCGGTTAGCTTAGGGTTCCAGGGGTTAGCCTGTCACATCAGGCTGTCTGACAGCATGGGTTCAGTGCCAGCACCCACATGAGGGAAGGAGGGAAACACCTTCCAAAAGGTGTTCTCTGACCTCCACATGGTGGCCATGGCATATGTGTAGCCATACACAAATGTGCACACATGTACACAGAAATAAAATGTGTTTAAGATGTAAAAAATAAAAAAGGTAAGTTGAACCAGAGGAGTAAGGAGTCAAACTACTCGGTGATTGAGGAGTTTGAGAGGTTAGGAAGCACCGCTCAGAAAGGAAGGGTAACTTCTTGATAAAGTCCTGTGTACATCCCAGGGTCATGGCTGAGGGGTGGGGTCAGGGTTGGGATGGAGAGGAGATCTGTTCTCTCCTTTTGGCCTGTGGCATTAGTAGCCTCTGCTCAGAGTTCTGCAATGAAAGGCGTGAACGTCATCTTCCTGTGTGTGATTGCTGGGTGTTCAGTTTTCCGGACAGTTTGGAGTCTGTCCCAGCCCAGCTTGCTCCCTCCACCCTCCATCCAGGCTGATTCATTCACCAGTTTCCCTGGAGGTCCAGTTTTGTTCTTTAAAACCAGCCGTGGCTTGCTTTTCCCTCACCAGCTCTGAATTCTTCCAGGCTAGGCAACTGGGAAGACCTGGCCTTAGGAACTGCTTTACTGGCTTCTGGCCCAGCCAGACTGACCAAAATAGCCACCAGAAGGACTGTTTGTGCAGAGCGAAATTCCTACTAGGGAAATACCATAGTGGAGGGCTAAGGAAGCCATAGCTGGGAAGGATTTAAAAAAAAAAAAATAACGGCCCAGTAGCCTAGGGTCCAAGTGTGGACTTTGAGCCAGTCCATCCTAGGACAGCCTGATAACCAGGGCTCAGGGTCCTTCCTGTTAATGTCGGCCAGAGAAAGCCCACCCACCCCTCCAGCATAGAGCCATCTAAGCTCCCTACTCTATGGTGAGGCCAGCTTTGCCAAGGGTGCCACAGGAGTGCGCACTGGCACCCAACAAGGTCATCTGCTTCTGGAGAGTAAGTGAGAAACAACCTCTAGGGATTCTAAATGGCCAAAGGGACAGTGCTGGCTTCAGGCTCAGGAGAGAGAATGGCAGACAAGGGGGGAGGAGGCTGGGTGCTTGGTTCCTCTCAGCTTAGCAGTGGAGCTTCCGCAAACCGAGGGGGAGGTGTAGTCAGGGAGAGGCTGGGTAGGGCTCTGAGTTTAGTCTTCCCAAAGTGACCTGACTGGATAGAGTGGGCCAGAGGTTGAAAGCTGCCCTGGAGGCTGTGGGTGGGAGTTCTGCCTGAGCTGAGGGGTCATTTAAGCAAGGACCATGCCATGGATTAGCGAACAGAAAGGAGAGAAACTTGTACCAAGAATGACGAGGCCCCAACTGTCCACCAGGAGGGTAATGCTCAGGGTCCTGCTGACATTACAACCACACATTCCAAAGACTGTATTCTCCCCCCTCTCCCAGAACTGTACCAGGAACCAGAGCTGGTATCAGCAGTTCAGTGAAGACCAACACAGCTTACTCAGAAGAGCAGGTCCTTACCCCATCCATACCTTAGGCCTGCTCTCACTGTAATGGGTGCTGGATGCTAGCAAAGTCCTGACTTCATCTCAGTCCAGAAAGGACCCCAAAGACATGATATACCTGTTACAAAATGGCTGTCAATAAATTTTGCTAGGGAGGAAAATGAAAACTGGCCTAAAGGTCCAAGCATCAGCTAGAAAGGACAGAAGAGCCGTAAGCAAGGGAAGGGCAGCAGAGATAAGCTCCTGGGATCCAAAGGGAGGGCTGTGGAGGCTGGGAGGGAAGAACAAACAGGTCAGGAGGGAATGCTCTGGGTTGGGAGTGTCTGGCCGACCCAGTGAAGGGCCACTGAGGGCTGGGCTGAACACAGACCTGGGAGTGAACCCGTGGAAGCTGTCTGAAGCCATGTGGACAGACACAGTCCCCTAAGGAAAGAGATCTTGGGTGAGAAGGGACACTTGTTGAAGAATGTCAGTATTTTAGTGATGGAGTGAATTGGCAGGGGGCGGCAGCCACAAGCGAGGTCTGGTGACCTGGTAGAAGCAGCCCGCAGGGTGGAGGGAGGTTTGGAGGGGACAGCAGGGGGCGAAGGCTGTGCTAGAGGGATACGAGGGAGGCAGTGCTATGAGGAGTCTGGGAATTAGGTGCTTTTCTGTCAGCTTTGGGTTCTGTTGAGTCCCTCAGTTACCTGATACTCCTTCCTCCTTGCTGCCTTATTCAGCCCCTCAGGACTTCTCAGGGCTGAGATGTGCTGGTCATTTTGCTTGTATCAAAGATGACTGCCAGCCTTCAGCCTGGAGACTTAGGGAGTATTAGCGGAAATGAATTAATAATAAGATCCAGATTCTACAGCTGAGAGACGTGCATGTTTTTTCTTTCAAGAATATTTGGTAAGGGTGTGAGATATGGTTCAGTGGAGGATAAGGTGATTGCTGCTAAACTTGATAACCAGGGTTCAGTACCTGGAGAACCCACGTGGTAGAAAGAACTGGTTCCAAATTGTTCTGTAACTTTCATATGTGTTCAAACACACACAAAATAAATAAATGTAAAAAAGGAGAAATATACAGTAATTCTTATTACCCATATTGCTAAATTGTAGGTTTCAGCGACCACATACCGTGGGATTATTAAAAAATGTTGGATGAGCTGGAAATAATTCACTGGTATAGCATTTGCTGTACATATGTGAGACCCTGGGTCCAGCCCTCACACAGAAAGAAAACTGTGTAGCGTAGTGGAAGTGGTGTGAAGCAATTGCAGAATTATATGTGAGCCCCTCTGCGGCTTTCTGTTCCACTCGGTGCTTTCAGTGGTGTGGAGGAAGGGTCAAGCATGACTTGCATCCACATTACACATTCTAAACACAGGGTTCCAGACGAAGAGAGGCTGCTCGGAGAATCTGCGGGTGTGTCTCTCCTTAACCACATCCACTTACACACCAACCAGAAGTACTTCTCTCTTTCCCTCTCTTTCTCTTTCCAGAATAGAATTCTGCAGTGGCAGGGAAATGTTTCTCCCATTTGATTGCCCAGGGACCACACAAAGCTCTCAGTGACAGTAGGAGACACCATAGTGGTTTTAGACTAAAGAAGTATTTTGAGAGGCAGCTGGGGAGGAAAATGCAACTAAGATGAGGCATGCAGCCGGGAGAGCAGTTTTCCCTCTGACCCAGTGGCTCTCAACCTTCCTAGTTCTGTGACCAGTTGATATGGTTCCTAAGTGTGGGGATTGCCAACCATAAAATTATTTTGTTGCCACTTCATAACTGTAATTTTGCTCTTATGGATTATAATGCACATATCTGATATGCAGAATATCTGGTGTGAGGCTCCTATGAAAGGGCCAATTGACACCCCTTCAGAGGGGTCATGACCCACAGGTTGAGAACTCTGAACCCAACCAGGTTTCCAAACTGATTGATCCAGGGCTACAGAGGGAGAGAGAAGTGGTTAGGAAGCCGGTGAGGAAGTCCTGGTCTGTCTTTGCTACACTTCCTTTTACTCTGCTCCACTGCATGCCTCTGTGTTTCATAATGCAGGAAGGGCATCATCATTCACCAAGCTTTGTTAAGTAAACTTGAATCTTGAGAGCCTCCTAGGAGACCGACTGCCTGCCTTCCTGGCCCTGCCAGCAGCTACCTTGTCCTATGCTTTTATCAGCACAACATGGTCTGAAAATGTTTAGTTTGTTTGTTCTGTTTTACGTGCTAGGTATGTAACCAAGGCCCTTGTACATGCTAGGCAGGGTCCCTCTCACCTGATCTCCCTTGCATCTCAGAAGGATAACATTTGAAAGAAAGTTTGGTCCAACTTTTTACCCCACTTCTCTGTCCTAACTCCAACAGAATATACACCTTGTCTCTGGTTAAACAATTTTAGAGAAAGGGAAACATCACCCCCAGAGGCATGCAAAGGTATCTTTGAGTTAAACAGAAGCCTGGCTTCTTGAACACCCACACAGGTGGTGGTTTTGTTCTTTGGACTTACAGAAATACCCCTAAGAGTGGGCCCAAGTCTCCAAATGTAGCCCAGTGTGGGGAATACTATATGAGGAACGTTATTTTTCTTACCTATAATTGAATTTTTTAGTTTTTTTTAAATAGTTTTTGTTAGCTAAACATGCATGCTTTAAATTCCAGCAGTCAGAGGCTAGACTAGTGTGATACTCAGTAAGTAAATAATTAATTAAAATAAGATGACAATTACCAGAAGGAAAACACGTCAGTAAAAAGACCCAGGGTGCCTGTGGTCCCTGGTCCTGAGCCCAGGCTGACTTGGAGGTACCTTGGCTTATACCCACCACCCTTAGCCCCAAGTAAGATGATCACCCAGCCTTCATTTCCTCTTTCTTGTTCACAAAAATACTATGAGCATTTCAGTGTCAGTTGAAACAAAATGCATGGTGCCTGCTTTTTGCCGATGACTCCATCTAGAACCTTTAAAAGCAACTGGCTGTGCCTACAGGACTGGTTTTTGCAACTGCATGCTTTTATTTGTGGCTGTCCCTTCATGACTGCAGTGATTGTGCAGAGATCTGTGTCTGTGATGTCCTAGAATCTACGTCCACTTTGCACAGAGCCGTCTGTCCTCTGGCTTCACAGTTGGCAGCCTCTGCAGGATCTCCCTTGCTCTGCAGCATTTCATGGGCTTGGAGCCTGGTGACCACTGAAGGCACTGTGTTGCTTCCTGGCCAGCCTGTCTGTTTCTCCTTACCCTTTATCTTTCAGGGACCTGGGGGGAAAAAAAAACATGAATGGTTGTGCTCTCTCCCTGACCTCTGTCCTCACTAGACTATGGTTGTGTTTCCCCCTGAGCTCTGTCCTCACTAGACTCCTGACATGGGCTCAATTCCTGAGCTTTTGTCCCTCGAATCTCCCACACATCCTTCCCCATCTCTCTGTTTCCTGGAATTTGCTTTCCTAAGGTCTGAGACACAGCCTGACTTCCCAGTTGCTTTGCCTTAGTGATGTGAGTCTATCATGGTGGTGTCTTTCACCCCGAGCTTTTAGACTTCCATTTTTCCTTTGTTTTTGTTTTTGTTTTGGAAATGGGCTCAGTGTGTAGCCCTGGCTGGCCCGGAACTCACTATGTAGACCAGGCTGGCTTCAAACTCCGAGAGATCCTCTTTCCTCTGCCTCCCATGTGCTGTGCTGAGATTAAAGGCGTGTGCCACCACCCAGCCTCTTGTTTGCCCTTTATCTGTTTAAAATTTTATGTGTATGGGGTTTTTTTCCTGCATGAATGTTTTACACCATTTGTGTATGTACAGTGTGCACTGGAGGCCAGAAGAGGGCATCGTATCCCTTGGAACTGGAGTCACAGAGGATTGTGATCACCATGTGGGTGCTGGGAATTGAACATGGCTCTTCTAGAAGAATAGCCAGTGCTAACCACTGAACCATCTCTCCAGCTCCCAATCTTGTTTACCTTTTAAATCAAACTTAAGTGCAAGGTAGAATTTCCTTTCTTAGTTTCCCCCTTATTAAAAGCAAGTGGCTGGGCTTGGTGGCACACACCTGTAATCCAGCCCTCGACAGCGTAACGAATGAGTTCCAGGCCAACCTGGGACGTAGTGCAAGACCCCTGTCTCCAAGTAGAAGGAACACTTAAAGACTGTAAGAGGATACAGTGACCCTTAGTCCCCACAGGAGATACCAGAATCCATGGATGGTTTATCAAGACCTTTATGTAATGGGTAGAACTCACACATAAGCTACACATCTCCTGCATGCCTTACATCAGCTGCAGGTCATGTACCACCAACATTTTTTGATGCATGGTTGATTGAATCTGTGGCTACAAACCTGTGGGTATGGAGGTCAACTATCCCAACTGTGGGGAAATGAGGAAATGCAGTAAAATGAGAAAAACTCTGC
The DNA here is from genome assembly GCF_011064425.1 of Rattus rattus. Classification (NCBI taxonomy): domain Eukaryota; kingdom Metazoa; phylum Chordata; class Mammalia; order Rodentia; family Muridae; genus Rattus; species Rattus rattus. The sequence goes on from NC_046162.1 coordinate 57,421,448, forward strand.
CATCTATTACTATAAATACACAAAAATGAAATTCACTCACTGTTCAACCTTTTTTTTTTAAAAGATTTTTGTCTGCCACTCCACAGCTTTAGCGTTGCTACTGTCATGAAGTGCAACGTAAATACTTTTGGAGAGAGAGGCTTGCCAAATGGGTCATGGCCCATAGGTTGAGAACTGCTGACTTAAAGGATTTGCCATCTACTGGTTCCTGGGGGCCCTTGTGTCTGGGTGTGAAGGTTGTACAGGCAGCCTTTAGAATAGGACAGGTATGTCCTGCTGCTCAGGAATGCTGGCCTAGCCTTTCCTCACTCCCAGACTAGTTTGCTTTTAGCTTCAGCTGGATTGAGCTGGTAGCCTTAGCTCAAGACTTGGCTAGAGGCTCTGCCCCAGGAGGAGATTCAGAATCAGAGGGCTACCAGTGTCCACCAGGGGGCACTCTGGACTCACCACAGCCAGTCCTGACACAGGAGTCTCCCAGTTTTCCCAGTCTTAGACAGTTGTGGGGACAATGTGAGAAGGCAGGCCTGGCCTGAATGGATGAGTGTAAGCAAAGCAGAAGTCACCCAGACAAACCCGGGGCTATGATGCTAGATGCTAGAAAGCCCAGGGCCTTGCAGGAAATGCTGTCAACCTGTTGGAAAAGTGTAACCTGTTGGAAAAGCAGCAACAGAGGCAAAAAAAAAAAAAAAAAAAAAAAAAAAAAAAAGCTGAGGCAAGGGGCCTTGGTTTCTCTTCAGGTGTTTGTTTTTATATCGCTCTATCTTTCTCCCGACAGATTCACAGATGAGCATGGCCGCCACTGCTGCTGTCAGTCCCAGTGACTACCTGCAGCCTGCTGCCGCTGCTACCCAGGCAAGTGCACAGTGGGCTCTGAGGCAGGGCCGGAGCCTGGGTGGGTTACTGAAGTGGGTTTTCTGGCTCACTCAGACCTGTCCTGCAGACACCCAGGGATATTTGCTTATTCTCATTTCCGAACTAATCACCTGGCCAAGATGTCAGAGTTGGGTCAGGCAAAATGAGCAGTGTTAGACTTGGCCCCTGGGGGCCGGGGCCACGGCTGTTAATAGAGTCTTTGCTGCACATTGATGAGTACCTGAGTTCAAGCCCAAGTACCCATGTCAAAGCTGAGCTGGGCTTGGTAGTACACACCTGTAATCCTAGCACCAGAGAGGCAGACACAGAGCCGCCACTGAGGTGCACTGGCCAACTAGTCTTGCCCAGTCAGTAAGTTTAAGATTCAGTAGGAGACCCTGCCTCAAAAATTAAAGTAAGGGAGATGGAGAGACGCTCAGTGGCCTAAGAGCACTGGCTGCTCTTCCAGAGGACCGGGTTTGATATGGCAACTCAGACTCCATTATCAAGTGATCTGATGCCCTCTCTGGCCTCTAAGAGCATCAAGTACAAGTACTTGAGTGATACATAGACACACACGTAGGCAAAACACCCAAATACATAAATAAACAATTTCGTAAACAGGGTAGAGTCATAGAGTAAGAATTTAACCTTAGGCTCTGGCCTCCACACACACTGACTCAGATATACCTACGTCCTTCACACACATACGTGTATACAACACACTCCAGAACACAACCAGAAACCCCTTACGAGAGCGAGTTCATATGCTCTCCCTCCCTGTGCTGAGTTGGTAGAATAGCATCTGATGCCTGAGTGTGTTCCTATCCCTGCCAACACTGGGCCAGCAAGGCCTGTGGGAGAACAGCCTATGCTGTTGGTCTGTCATGTCCAGGGCTACTGCCTGCGTGCATGCGTGCGTGCGTGCGTGCGTGTGTGTTAGTTTGCCACAGGGGTGGGGAAGAACTCAGAGGGTTGGGGAGCTGCTGAGAAGAGAGGATGACAAGGGGCAGAGTATCTTTCTAGTGGACTCATCTCACTCCTTACTTCTGCTGATTTTTGCAGGACTCCCAACCGTCTCCCTTGGCTCTGCTTGCTGCAACATGTAGCAAAATTGGCCCCCCAGCTGTTGAAGCTGCAGTGACACCTCCTGCTCCCCCCCAACCTACCCCAAGGAAACTGGTCCCTATCAAACCTGCCCCTCTCCCTCTCAGTCCCTGCAAGAATAGCTTTAGCATCTTGTCATCTAAAGGAAATATACTTCAGATTCAGGGCTCCCAGCTGAGCGCCTCCTACCCTGGAGGGCAGTTTGTGTTTGCGATCCAGAACCCCACTCTGATCAACAAAGGGAGCCGATCAAATGCAAGTATCCAGTACCAAGTCCCTCAGATTCAAGGGAACAGTTCCCAGACCATCCAGGTGCAGCCCAATCTCGCCAACCAGATCCAGATCATCCCAGGCACCAACCAAGCCATCATCACCCCGTCAACATCCGGTCATAAGCCTGTCCCCATCAAGCCAGCTCCTGTCCAGAAGTCAAATACGACCACCACCCCTGTGCAGAGCGGGGCCAGCGTGGTGAAACTGACAGGTGGGGGTGGCAACATGACGCTCACCCTGCCACTCAACAACCTGGTGAACACCAGCGATATTGGGGCCCCTGCTCAGCTCCTCACTGAGAGCCCCCCGACCCCACTGTCTAAGACTAACAAAAAAGCTAGGAAGAAGAGCCTTCCTGTGTCACAACCCTCAGTAGCTGTGGCTGAACAGGTGGAGACGGTGCTGATCGAGACCACAGCAGAGAACATCATCCAGGCAGGAAACAACCTGCTGATCGTCCAGAGCCCTGGTGGGGGCCAGCCCGCTGTGGTCCAGCAAGTCCAGGTGGTGCCACCCAAGGCCGAGCAGCAGCAGGTGGTCCAGATCCCCCAGCAGGCACTGCGGGTGGTGCAGGCTGCCTCTGCCACCCTCCCCACCGTTCCCCAGAAGCCCTCCCAGAACTTTCAGATCCAGACAACTGAACCAACACCAACCCAGGTACCACAGCCCCTCTGCCTTCCCTCCCTCTCTGCTCACCCTTTTGGCTTGCTTTTGAAACAGAGGCAGATCAGCACCAGATCTGATGGGAAGCTGGAGTCACCATCATTTGGGGTGGCAGGAAATGGCTTCTGCCCTGAGGTCTCTTCAGGCCAAGTAGACATAGTTCCATCTGTAGAAAGCAGATGGAACAGGGATAACTGGTCTGTTTTTTCTTTCCTTATGGAGTAGCTCTGGGGCCATAACAGGCTAGATATGTATACTTTCATAATAAAGTATTTTTATTGTAAGATTCCATATAACAGCAAGAGTGAGAATTTGAGCCAGAACCATAGAATTTGGTGTAAAGTAAGAAAGTTCAGGAGGAAAAAATGCTGGCCACTGCTAATGACAAGAAAAAGAACAGGTGGGCAGCCAGGCCTTTTTCCTTTTTTGAGACAGGGTCTCCCTGTGTCCCAGGTAGGCCATTACCTCACTGCACAGCCCAAGCTGGCTTCAAACTTGGAATCCTCCTGCTCCAGCCTCAGTGCTGGGAGTACAAGTGTGAGCTCTATCCTTGCTTCTCTCCACCTCTGCTCCTTCTCCCTGAGAGATGGTTTCTTGTGCTTCATTCATTGTGTGTGCACGTGGGCATGTGAGTGTGCGTTTTCCCCTTCAGTCTAGACTCCTCCTAAAGGAGAAAACACTTGTTTTCCCGAGCCTGTCATTCCACTCAACATGATGACCTCTGGTTTCTTGGAGTACGTTCACAGCTGTTTCTGCTTCTGCAGCTGTCAAGGCAGCTGGCCATTCTGCCAGCCGTTCAACTCTTGTCTTTTTAGCTGCCAAGTGACCGCCACCTTGCTGCTTTTGTAGTCTGCCCTGCCAGCTGCTCAGCTGCTCCTGTCACTTTGCAATGTCTGTTGCCCCTTCCTTCCTTCCTTTCTTCCTTCCTTCCTTCCTTCCTTCCTTCCTTCCTTCCTTCCTTCCTTCCAGGCTGGCCTCAGACTCAGAGATCTGACTGTCTCTGCCTCCTGAGGGCTGGGATTAAAAGCAGGCACCACTACCACCCAGTTGCTGCTCCTTTCTGTCACCAGCTCAGCCCACTGTAAAGCAGGCAGGAACAGACAGAGCCTAAGGTTGCTCAAGGCAGACAGGGCCTAAAGGAGACTCCAGCAGCATGGGAGTCAAACTCCATTCCCCAGTGTCTCTGCTTATTTACAGGGAAATGATGGTGAGAAGGAGTGCTCAAATGAACGTTTAAAACTTGAGCCTGGGGCTGGAGAGATGGCTCAGTGCTTAAGAGCACTGACCGCTCTTTCCAGAGGTCCTGAGTTCAAATCCCAGCAACCACACGGTGGCTCACAACCATCTGTAATGGGATCTGATGCCCTCTTATGATGTGTCTGAAGACAGCAACAGTGTACTCATATACATAAAATAAATATTAAAAATATTTTTTAAAAAAAAGTTGAGTTGGGTGCAGTGGTGCACACCTGTAACCATATTCAGAAGGCTGAGGCAGGACTGATATGTGTGTCACCAGGCCCGGTGATTTTAGCAGACTTGAGCAATGTTCATCATGGGGCTGGAGAGCTGGGTCACGGTTCAGAAACTGGCTGCTTTTTCCAGAGGCTCCCAGTTTGATTCCCAGCACTCACATGTTGGTTGTCAACCAGCTGCCACTCAACTCCCAGAGGACTTAGCGTCCTCTGCGGTCTCCATCTGCACACATGTAGACAACACAACCACACAGCATGGTAATAAAAATCAAGCAGTGCCTAGCACCCAGCACCCACCCAAGGAGAGCGACCCCCCACCTGACTCAGGCTGTCAGAGCTTAGCAGAAGGGAAGACAGAAACGGACAGGTCCTCTCCTCCCTGCCTTCCGGTTAGTGAGCCTGTTTACTACCTCAGAGAGAATGAGTACAACATGGCAACATGCTACAGACTGGGGAAGAGATATGAGGCCTCTGTATGTATTGAGGGATGGCAGGTTTATATGTTGTCACTTAACTAAAAGCAGTCTTCAGTAACCAGGAATTAAAAATATCCCCAATTAAAATCACAGTTTTACAAAGGATTTTTTTTCCTGGATCATTTAAGCATAAACTGCCACCATGGTCGTCCTCCCACTTCCAAGTGCTTTAATTCTCCCACACAAGCACAGTCCCTGTACACATTGCATCCGTCAAGCCTGAAACTCACTAGTGAAATGCTGGTGTCTAATGGGGAGGCACCACTCAGGTTCCCCGCATGCTTTGCTTAGTAATTCCAGCACTGCCTAAGGGCTGTCCACCTCATGTGCAGTAGTCACACGTCTCTGGTCAGTCTCTCTTTCAGGAATAATTCCTCACACCCCCACCACCATGAAGCTGGGAGTTTAACCCAGGGCTTTGAGGATCGGCACTTAGTGCCCCCCTCCCTCTTTACCTTGACAGTCATGGCCTTGCTGCTTTCGAAGGCCACAGGTAGTTGTTTTACAAAATGTCCTTGAGTTTATGTGACATTCCCATGAGTGTGTTCATAGAAGGGTGTGTGCTATGCCAAGGTAGTTCAAGATTTCTGTTTGTCCTATTGTTGGTGACAGTTACAGTGGCAAAGCCTGACAAAGGAGAGAAGCAATGATCCTCTATATCTAATTATGAACTTGTTTTTCTTTTTTTCTTTCTTTTTTTTTTTTTTCCGGAGCTGGGGACCGAACCCAGGGCCTCTCTACCACTGAGCTAAATCCCCAACCCCTTCTTTTTTAAGATTTATTTTTATATATGAGAGTACACTGTACCTGTCTTCAGACACACCAGAAAGAGAGCAGTGAATCCCATTACAGATGGTTGTGAGCCGCCATTGTTGGTGCTGGGAAATGTGGAACCTCTGGAAGAGCAGCCATTACTCTTAACCACTGGTCCACCTCTGCAGCCCCCTCCTTTTAAAAGACAGTTTTGCCTTGTGGTTAAGCTGGCCTCCATGTGACCGTAGCCCATGCTGGTGTTGTGCTTTTTTATTAGTCTTCCAATTTTGAGATTTAGCAGTTAATATTTTTCCATGCTAAGCAGAGTAAAGGTTGGGTTGCAGGTCAGTGACCACTCATGCCAGTTTAGTGTAGGGCATCATTGGCCTTGTTAAGCATCAATAGTGCATAAATATGTTCTTGGGCTGGATGAGATGACGGAGGTGTCCCAGCTCTCCCTTGGACAAGGTCATCCTGCCAACTCTCTTAGGACACTCTTTTCTCTGGCCCCTCAGGTCTATATCCGTACACCTTCTGGTGAGGTACAGACGGTCCTTGTCCAGGACAGCCCCCCAGCCACAGCTGCAACCACGTCAACCGTCTCCTGTAGCAGCCCGGCGCTCCGAGCTCCCCATCTGAGTGGCACCAGCAAAAAACATTCGGCTGCAATTCTCCGAAAAGAGCGACCCCTGCCAAAGATTGCACCTGCTGGAAGCATCATCAGCCTGAACGCTGCACAGCTGGCAGCAGCTGCTCAGGCCATGCAGACCATCAACATCAATGGTGTCCAAGTCCAGGGTGTGCCTGTCACCATCACCAACACTGGCGGTGAGAGAGAGTCCTGAAGCCAGGAGGGCCCTGCAGCCAGGCTTTGCATTCAGCCTATGGGAATCCCAGCCAGGCCCCTGGGATTTCCAGTGTCAGCCATGAGGATGCTGTCCATCCGAGATGATGCCCGGTGTTTGCCTGGTCCCCTCCTGCCTCAGGGCACATCTATGTGTATTGTCTTCACAGTTGGTCCTTACTGTGAGATAGCAAGTCACATGACCACATGATAGCTGCAGATGCTGAATATGATGGAGAAAACAGATGTGTTCAATAATATACAAACAGTTTATTTGGCTGGTTACTTGCCCAGCTCAGGTGACTAAGGACCATGCCTTGTAAAGGAAGTCCAGGCTTTTCGGGGGCAAGGGATGTGTGTTTTGAGACAAGGTTTCTTTGTAGTCCTGGCTGTCTGGAATTCACTGTAGACCAGAACAGCATCTGCCTCCTGAGCACTGTGATTAAAGGCATGTGCCAGCACTGTCCACTCAGGACAGCTGAAGGAGGGCGGTTGCTGTTGAGCGTGGGAGGCAGGGAAAGCTGTCCCAGGCAGCAGGACCAGCTTGTACTGCTGTGAGTGCAGCCCTAAGAAGAAGAGGGAGGGGCCTGGGAGATGATGGCTCAGTGCTTAGCTGTGTTTAATTCCCAGCACCCATGGTGGCTCCCAACAGTCTCTAGCTAGTCCCACAGGATCTAATGCCCTTTTCTGGTTTGTAGACATACACACAGACAAAACATCCATATGCATACATACATAAGTAAATCTTAGAGTTAAGAGGAGAGAGGGCGACTGAAGCCGCCTGGCAAAGCAGGCTGCATTCTGCATCTGGGAGCCGCTCAGCTTCCCGGGTAGCAAGAGATCATGGCCTTCCCCATCCCTAGTGAACTTCTAGCAGTTTATGTATTTGGTTTGTCCACTTTTTTTTTTTTTTTTTTTTTTTTGGTTTTTTCGGAGCTGGGGACCGAACCCAGGGCCTTGCGCTTCCTAGGCAAGCGCTCTACCACTGAGCTAAATCCCCAACCCCTGGTTTGTCCACTTTTAGGAGACACAGAGAGAGAGAGGACAAAGAAGCCTAGAGTGATTTCTCCAAAGCCCATGAACAAAACTTCTTAGGCAAGTTTCCCGCTAGCTGGGTAGAATCTCAGGGAAGCCTCTGGCCCTCACTGCCCTCCAGTGTATTAGGCCCCATGATTCTTGAGAGAGAGAGAGAGAGAGAGAGAGAGAGAGAGAGAGAGAGAGAGAGAGAGAGAGAGAGAGAGAGAGAGAAAGGGCTAGCCTGGGCTTCCTTTCCTGAACCATGCCCTTCTTTTTTCCCACAGGACAGCAACAGCTGACAGTGCAGAATGTTTCTGGAAACAACCTGACCATCAGTGGGCTGAGCCCCACCCAGATCCAGCTGCAGATGGAGCAGGCCCTGGCCGGAGAGGCTCAGCCTGGGGAGAAACGGCGGCGCATGGCCTGCACATGTCCCAACTGCAAGGATGGGGAGAAGAGGTAATATGCTCGACCCAAGCCAAACCCACACCCGCTCCACAGTTCACTCAGTGGGACAGGTCTTGACCTGACCTCCCATGGCTTCTCTCCCTTCCCTCTCCCCACTTCCTCCCGCTACTCTAAACCCAACCCCTCAGGTCTGGGGAGCAGGGCAAGAAGAAGCATGTGTGCCACATCCCAGACTGTGGAAAGACTTTCCGGAAGACGTCCTTGCTTCGGGCCCATGTCCGCCTGCACACTGGCGAGCGACCCTTTGTCTGCAACTGGTTCTTCTGTGGAAAGAGGTTCACACGGAGTGACGAACTCCAGCGGCATGCTCGTACACACACAGGTCAGTTCCCCCATGCCCCGCCTGGCCTTCGTGCACTGGCACCCTTGCTCGTTTGGGAGCTTCTACACTGTCCACACTACCCAACCCCGAAACAAAACCCCCAAGCAGTGAAGTGCGCCCGGTGCCGTGCTAGCATTTCCAGGTAGGTTAGTCCCAGTAAGGCCTTGGGGGTTACCTCGGTGACATCCACTTTGCCGAGGCTTGGGCAAGTGGCTAGTGGTGATGCGCCAGTTTGGTTTAGGACTTGAGGTCCTTCTGGCTCAGCCTCTCTACGGCACGGTAAACTAAGCTCCCAAGCTTGCCTCCCCTCTTGGCCTGCCCCTCTTTGCTTTGGAGAGGGGGCAATAATGAGATTTAGCTAAGTGCTCTGGGCTGCCCTGGCAGCAGTCCTGCCTCAGACTTCAGCTGTTGGGATTACAGTGTGAATCACCACACCCAGCTTCTTTTAAAGCATTTTGCCCTGTAGCCTAGGTTCACCTTAACTCATGGCACTTCTCCTATCTCCTAAATGCTGAGATTACAGGCCTGCTCCAACATGCCTGACCTACTGAAACCTGCCTCGATGGCAGCCTCAGTTTGCTATGAAGGTTGCTGTCACTATTATGTGCTCTAATGCACACTACAGAAAGTGCCACACCATAGAAGACCACACTATAGAAGGTGCCTTAAAGTTGTCCTGGGCATGCCCAGTGGTCCACAGGGCTCACCTTGCTGAGCAGACACAGGGTGGGTCACTGTGGTCCAGTCAGTGGGTGCTCAGGGCCGAGATGTCTTCCTGCAAGAGGAAGGTGTTGATCAAGGTTTAAGTCCACCGGACAGTCTAGGATGGAGCAGGGACACAGACTCAAGGACAGCAGCCTGGGCAAGGACCGAGGGACAGACTGGAGCGAGGTAGAGTAGGTAGGGCACATGGGGCAGAGAGGTGTGGCCAGCAGACGGCAGGAGGGGCTGTTAGCAGAGTGTGGAGACAAGGCTGAGGTGGGTTCCCAGGGGCTCTCACAGTCTGGGGCTTTTCCTTTCTCAGCCTGGGGTAGGGACACTGCATCTCTCTTTGGTAACAGTTACTTCTTCTTCTCAGGGGACAAGCGCTTTGAGTGTGCCCAATGTCAGAAGCGCTTCATGAGGAGTGACCACCTCACCAAGCATTACAAGACCCACCTAGGCACGAAGGGCTTGTAAGGCCAACTGAGGCAGGAGGCCCTGAAGATGGAAACCATCCCCCCATCTGATTGGCCCTGGGTCCGTGATGGACAGGTGCCACAATTGCCCTGGGCAGCCCTCACCCCACTCCTGTTCTGTGGCTGTGTCCCCACAGGGAGGGACTCTATTCCTGTGTTCTTCTCCTTCCAAAGGCTCTGCCCTTCTTACCATGAGCTCCTGGCCTACCCAGGCTATGGACACAGGCCATGCCCAATGAGACGTTCTAAACCAGGACGCGTGGGGACCCTTATTTCCAAAGGAAAAACATACATTTCACTCCGTCGAGGAGCAAAGTGAGCCCCCTATCCCCACCCCACCCCCTTCCTCAACACTGCCGAGTCCCATTGTGCCATGCCCCCTCCCCCCCCACTGTGCCTCCTTGTCCCCCTCAATTAACTCCTCCCGGGCTGCTAGGGACACCCCGGGGCCCTGTACCCGGCCTCCCACTGACACCCACCTCTGTGGAGGTGGGAGGCTGCCTCCACTCCACTGCCCAGCCCCGCCACGGCTCTCCTCCAGACATTCCAACTTCCTATGAAAGGTCAGATGCCGAGGACCCCACCCCTCTTTTCTACGGAGAACGTTGCCTTATACTCAACTTCAGATGATGAACACTGTGTACGTGTGCTTTAAAGACATTTTATCTCATTGCTCCTTCCCTCTTTGCTAGTCGCCTCCCCGCCTGCGTTCAGCTTAGGGATGGGGGCAATGCTGAGCATAGGAGGGTCTCTCTTTCTCTCTCTCTCTGTCTCTCTCTCTCTCTGGTATTTTTTTCTCACTTTAACAATTCTTTTCTAAATGACACATTTCAACTCAAATCTGGACTCACATGAAAACACCTCCCATCCTGACCCCGTCCATGCCTTCATCACCCTACCTGCCCAAGCTCCATTGTGTACAGTGTATATTGTATAATAGACAATTGTGTCTACGACATGTTTTAAAAAAACATATTGCTTGTTATTTTTGAGGCTTTTAAATTAAACAGAAATCCAACTTTATTTTTTGTTGTAACTGCTTGAGGATGTTTTATTAATTAAGTGAAGGTTTGTTATCCTTTATTAACGATGTATTTTGTTGGTCAGTACTGGGCTGACAAAAGGTTTCTTGCTAATAAATTTAGTTGCCCGAGGCAAAGTCTGCGTTTGGCAGTTGGGCTTCCTTTGTCTGTTATGTCAGAGGTCTTACAGAAGGAGCTGCTGAGGAGGGAGCGGTGGACTCAATTTACCCTCTTGGTCCTGGTCCCAAAGGAGCCCAGCTCTCAGAGCACCTCTGGGGACTTCCAGAGCCCAGAGACTAATGCAGTCTCTGCTCTCCTGAGCTGGCCGACTATTGTACCTCCCACCCTAGCCCTGAGGAAAGCACTTGCTTCACAGTCAGAAGCCAGAGTCAAGAGCCTTGGCCCACAAGGTTGGGTTTGCAGAAAACACTGTTCCCACAGAGTGGGAATGGGAGGTCTTGGACCGGATAGACAGGCTCCTCAGGGTTTGAGCAGGGTTGCAGAGCGGAAGTTGTGTTGAGGACCCTTTCATTCTGGCAGAACTACAGAGAAGTCAGGGATTGTGGTTTATTCAGATTTAAAACTTGAGTAAGTGTGCAAGCCTTGGCGGTCTGAGAAGCAGCAGCCAGGCTGGAGGAAGAGGCCAGTCTGCCTCAGACATGTAGGAAACTGGACTCTTTCTATTTACCCTCAGAGCAGCCAGGACCGCAGCTCCTGAGCGCTGAGGCTTCTGCCCTGCCATCCTGTCGCCAGGCCTCACACTCTATCCTTGTCGCCAGCACTGCCAACAACTCTTCCCCAGAGCCAGTCAGCCCCACGTTGCTGAAAAATAAAACAGACAGGGGCCTCAGATGGATCCAGGCTCTCTGCCCTCCGTCACTTCAGCAGCAGCAGAGGGCGACCTTTCTGCCCAATCTCAAGCCCTGTGGGCAACATTAGACTAACAGCTGATCACCCTGGCACAGAAGCCTCATCAGCCCACCAGCCTGCACCTCAGCGTGGCCTTGGCACTGGGGAAAGCCTTGCTGGGGCACATTGATCAGTTGACCTTTTTTTCTGCCTCAGGCACAAGGCTTACTCTTCCCTGGGGACTGACCCCAAGTTCTCCATGTTATGCTGAGCTGACTCCTTTGCTTTTGTAAACAAAATGGTGTCAGTCCTCAGCTATGTGGAAGCAAGCTGGCATGTGGGAGCTCCCTTCTCAGGGAGCCATGCAGCCATTGCTAGCTATGGGATTCTACCTGTCTCTCACAGGATGCCTCGGTGTTCTGTTCACGGTTTATTATTTTAGATTATGTTTAGGGGTGTGTGTGTGTGTGTGTGTGTGTGTGTGTGTGTGCGTGCTCGCGCGTCTGTGTGCACATGGGTGTAGGTGTCCTCAGGCCGGCATTGGATACCCTAGAGCTGGAGGTAGACAGCTACGAGCCTGTGGACTGAACCCAGGTCCTCAGGAAAAACAGCGTGAGCTCTAAACCACTGGGCCATCTCTCCAGCCCCTGGATGCCTGCATTTTACAAGGAGAACAGGTTTCATCTTGCAATGATGAGGTCGAGTAGTAGGAAGACTTTCACTTGGGAAGATGGCTTAGTGGGTAAAGTGTTCGTTGGGCAGGCCTGAGAACCTGAGTTCAATCCCGCGCCAAAAGTCAAGCCTGGTGATGTGTGTGTTATCCCAGTCCTGGGATGCAGACACAGGCAGACCCCTGGGACTGACTAATCAGCCAGCCTACCCCAATCTCCAGGTCGGGTCCCAATGAGAGAGAAGCTGCCTCAAAAACCAAGGTGGACATCTCCTAAATAAAAACATTTATGTTGACCCCTGGCTTGTATATTTTTTGCAACTGTGTAAGCACACAAGCAGCACACACACACACACACACACACACACACACACACACACACACACACACACACACACACACACACACACACACACACACACACACACACACACACACACAGATACTTGCTGGGGCCCTTGATTACAGGCTAGGTACAAGCCATACCTACAAGTTTAAGGGGACCCCTACAACTCATGGTGACTCCTCTATCTGGTTCCTTTCTTAGGTCATCTGTCCCAAAGCTCCCACTCCCATCCTTGCCTCTCGACACTGCAGCTCGTTAGCCCAAGCACCAGGACCACTTCCTAGAGAAGGGGTAGCAAAGACCCACTTCCTGAAGGCAAACTCAAGCAATGTACTATTTTGTTCTGTTTCCTTTTGATTGGAGACAGTTTCACTGTATAGAGCTCACGGGTCCTGAACTTAAGATCCCCCACCACCTCAGACATTTGCTACCATATAAAGCCTTCTGTTTTGCTTTTAAATAAGCATTTTGTCTGCATGCACAAATCTGTACCACATGCGTGCAGTGCCCACAGAGGCCAGAAGAGGGCACTGGATCCCCCTGGAACTGGAGTTCCAAGTAGGTGCTGGGAACTAAACCCTGGTCCAGTGCAAGAGCAGCCAGTGCTTTCCGCTGTCGAGCCATTTCTTTCTTTCCCCCACCCCCCTTTTTAATTGGCAGACCTTTTAAACTACCCTATCTTTTTAGTGCCTTTGCGTATTAGTTACTACTGTGGCTGCAACAAAGGACCTGAGCTTAAGGAAGGATCTGTTTTGGCTCAGGGTTTGAGGGAACAGAGTTATCGGGATAGGGAGCTGGTACCGGTCACACTGAGCTTCTAGTCAGGAAGCAGAGAGAGACAAACACCAGTGCTCGGATGGTCTTCTTCAGATACACCTCTCCAGGAACTCTGCCTGATTCTAAAGTTAGCCAAGTTAGCAAGATTAACCATCACATCTTACCAACTTGACACTCAAACGCATCACTCTATAGCATCCTACCTCTATAATATGAAGGCGTCTAAGCCATCTCTAAAAGTCTCCAAAGTCTTAACAGTTCTAACATCAAAAGTCTATGTTGCCTCCATTGAAACTCAGGAAGTCTCTTAACTGTGAGGCTCTGTGAGACAGAAAACGAGCCATATACTTCCTACATAAAAGGTAAACTCTCTCATTCCAAAAGGGAGGCCTGAGGGAAGCACAGGGAACAATCAGACCGAAGCAGAGCGACATCCAACACAGAACACCCGAAGCTTGCCGGGCAGCGGTGGTGCACACCTTTAATCCCAGCACTCAGGAGGCAGAGGCAGGCGGATCTCTGAGTTCAAGGCCAGCCTGGTCTACAGATCAAGTTCCAGGATAGCCAGGGCTACACAGAGAAACCCTGCCTTGGAGGTTGGGGGAGAGAGAAACAAAAGGAAGAGGAGGACAAGGAAGAAGAAAAGTCGAGGAAGAGAAAGGAAAAAACCCCGCAGATCCACATTCGGCATCTGGGACTCTTGGTAACATCAACTAGGCTCCAACTCTGCTGCCTAAATCACACAAAGCCTCTCTTTTGGGCCTGGCTCCACTTCACGCCTGCAGCTTTCCTCATTCAGCATCCCGGGGTCTCCACTGTAACTTAGGCCTCACCTCCACATCGTCATGCAATGGCCACTCGGAGCCTCCTTGTAGGGAGCCAACCCTACCACACAGTGCCTCCCTTGAGGAGCTGTCAGGAACACTGGTGCAAGTCTCCTTGACCTTGGAACTCTTTTTTTTTTTTTTTTAAATATTTATTTATTTATTTTGTGTGAGTACACTGTAGCTGTCTTCAGATACACCAGAAGAGAGAATTGGATTCATTACAGATGGTTGTGAACCACCATGTGGTTGCTGGGAATTGAACTCAGGACCTCTGGAAGAGCAGTCTCTTAACCACTGAGCCATCTCTCCAGCCCGACCTTGGAACTCTTGCATTTTGCATGTCTGCAAAGCCACATAGCAGTGCTGCTAACTATGCTCTTGCCCTCACTGCCACAGCTGCCGCTGGCCTCTGTGCATGTTGGTGGTCTGGGGAAACCCTTCCCAAGCAGCAAACTCATTTCAAGCTTTCTCCTTTCAAATGAATGTGCATTTCCTAACTCGGAACCTTTGGTGGTCAGGCTTGTGCCCTCAGCGAACCTGTCCTACGGCAGAGTGAGGTTTCTCTAGTTAATTTAACAGTTTGTCAGAGTTACTGTTTTATTCCTGTGAAGAGAAACCATGACCAAGGCAGCTCATAGAAAAGAAAACATTTAACCGGGGGCCTGCTTACACTTTTAGAGGGTTAGTCTTTGATCATTATAGCAGGAAGCCAACAGGAATGGTATTGGGGTAGTAGCCGAGTTTTACATCCTGATCTTCACACAACAGGTAGAGGGAGAGGGACACTAGGCATGGTATGGGCTTTTGAATCCCACCCCCAGTAGCACACCTCTCCCAACAAGGCCACACCTCCTAATCCTTCCCAAACAGTTCCACTAACTGGGACCCAAGCCTTCAAGCATATGACCATTCTCATTCAATCCACCACACAGTTAATCCAGTTTATGTAGCAGCTGCTTTTCCCTCTCTCTGCATCTGCCCTGTCCACAATTTATTCACCTCCCCGTTTTCTTCAACAAACTGAACATTTTCCACATACTTCTGACTAAGAGCAAGATGTTTTGCTGTCTTAAAACATGGCCTTTAAGGGGTTGGGGATTTAGCTCAGCGGTAGAGCACTTGCCTAGCAAGCGCAAGGCCCTGGGTTTGGTCCCCAGCTCCGGAAAAAAAAAAAGAAAAGAAAAGAAAAATAAACATGGCCTTTAAATTCAGTTCCACTTAAATTTTCAAGATATGGGCAGAAAGCAGCAGATTTCACTTATTTATTTATTTATTTATTTTGGTTCTTTTTTTCAGAGCTGGGGACCGAACCCAGGGTTACCAGTCTGCCTACTGGCGTTCAGTCTTCCATTCTCTACAGAGCACGCTAGGATTCTCCTTAGCCTCCTGCTCTCTTAGATGATGGAAAGGGGTACTGGTCATCAATGTGCACACTTGTCCCCAAAATCCTCTGAGGCCTCACATTTAGCTGTCTAAACTTAGTTTCAAGCCACATGCTTGCAATCCCAGAACTTAGGAAGTAGAGGAATGAAGGCCAGGAATGAAAGGCTAGCCTTGGCTACACAGAATTCAAGGCCAGTCTGCATGAGACCCTGTCTAAATCTATAAAATAAATAAATAACCTGGTAGTGGTGGCACACACCTTTAATCCCAGAACTCAGAAGGCAGAGACAGGCAGATCTCTGTGAGTTCCAGGTTAGCCTGGTCTATGGCCTGAATTCCAGGACAGCCAGGGCTCCACAGAGAAATCCTGCCTCAAAAAAAATAAAGTAAAATAAAATAAAAAACAAACAAACAGAAAGAAACAAGAGTCTCTCCTGGACCAGGAATGTAACTCAGTTGGTAGAGTATTTACCCAAAACGCATAGGTTCAATCATGCCACTGTGAAATAAAGAAAAACAAACTTAGTCTCTTCCTAATTTCCAGGACCGACCTAGAAGAGGCCCTGTCTGGTCCCCAACCCAATTTCCAGGACCTAGGACAGGCACAAGGTGACCTCTCCCTAGTGTTGAAGGCTTCAGGGTTAAAGGGCTCCATCCCTCAAACAGCATCTTTGAGGTGCTCACAGCACTGCCCACTCCAGGGTCTTATCAGGCATCTTATACATTGTCCCACAGACGGACAGTTCCCTCATCATCCCAGGAGCCCTCAGGACATCAGCCCCAAGCCTATAAGCTACTGATGACTGGGAGGTCACAGTAAGGGACCACCTAGGCTCTCTAAGAGATGGAAGGAAAATGAGCTAGGGGCCGGCATCTCCCTCTCCCCTGCAGACCTCAGACAGATACCACCGGATTAACATCCCTCAGAACGCCAGGCGAGAGGCTCAATGGCAGAGGCTTCTGCACACCGTCCTTAGAAAAACTCCTCCAGCCCAAGGTCTGGCCTCCAGACCAGCCCGTTGCACCATTACCACAGCAGTGGGAATCCCTTTAGTTCCCTGGACCACAATGCAGTTTACAGGTGGAGTGCAGCTAGGTCTGGGTCCCTTACTCCACCTCAGAGAAGCTCCTAGGCTCGTGGACATTACCAGCCACACTGAATGAACACCACAGACTGAGTCTAAGGGAGCTATCGAGCTGTATCAGGAAAGGCTTAACCACAAAGCCCCACAGGGACAGCACTGACAAGGTCTGGCCTTCCCACTTACCACCCAAACAAGTCCCCAAACTAGGGCCTCTGACAAGCTACTGGGAGGGAGCGGGGAGAGCAGCCACCTACTGGTAGGAAGTCAACCTTCACCCTTCCATGGGACTTGTCCCTCTAAGCTTAATTCATCAAGGCAGAGACTTCCTGGATCTTTAGAGGCCTAGCTGATGAAGTCATTTTTTCCCAAAACTTCTCCAACTGATAAGCAGCAGCACTCACACAGCCTAAAGTCCTGGCGAGCTGATCCTTCTCAGTATTTATACATTAACCATGTCCCTGCCCCCTCCCCTCACTCCCTTGTCATCCACTTAGTCGCCAGAGTCTGGAGGCAGAGGCAGGTGGATCTCTGTGAGTTCGAGGCCAGTCTGGTCCATAAAGTGGGTTGCACAGAGAAACCCTATCTTAAAAAGCCAAAAATAGATAGATAGATAGACAGTCAGACAGACAGACAGACATATAGGTGTGCTGGGCATGGTGGTACAGGATTATAATCTCAGTACTAAGGAGGTAGAGGCAGAAGGATGTCTGTAAGTTTATTGTCAGCCTGATGTACACAGCAAGTTCCAGAAAAGACAGAGGAGCTATACAATGATAAATGATCTGTGTTTTTTAAAAAAAAAAAAAAGAAAGAAAAGAAAAGAAAACCTTAGAGGTACATGGTCAGGACACAGCCCCTGAACCCTCAACTCTGCTTCATCCTGAGAAAGCAGTGAAGTTCTCTGTGCGATGCCATTTTGCAAGACACTGCTTATTGAGTTAGGCCTGTCTCAAGAAAACAAAATTACTACAAAGTCGGAGGGTGGCAAATACAGTGCCAGTTCCAAAAACAACGAAAGGGGGCATCTCCAGGACTTTGTCCTGCCTCTGGTTGTGCACCCCAGCTTTGCAGTTTAGACACCAAATCCCACTTAGCAGAAAAGCAAAACACAAGCCTACTTGTTAACTCCCAGATGAAAGGAAAAGACAGGAAAGGAGTCAACAGCAAACTTCCCTAGACTGTTGCCAAGGAAGAGAGAGGCTGCTGGAATCCAGCTCTTGTTCCTTTCCCATCGGGTTTGGCTTGGTTTCTATGGAGCCTGGTGGAATCCAGAGCCTGGTGCATGGGATGCAAGCGCTCTGCCACTGGGCTACACCCCCAGCCCTTCCTTAATAAAGCCTCTCTTAGGAGACAAATTCTTGCTCAGCTGCCCGGGGTGACCTCAAACTCATAATCCTCCTGCTTCAACCTCTTAGATAGCAGGCTAGCAGGCACATTCCACCACATCTGCTCCTCCCCCAACCAAGGTCTTAAAAGATTTATTTATTATACGTAAGTACACTGTAGCTGTTTTCAGACACACAAGAAGAGGGCATCAGATCCCTTTACAGCTGGTTGTGAGCCACCATGTGGTTGCTGGGCATTGAACTCAGGACCTCTGGAAGAGCAGTCAGTGCTCTTAACCACTGAGCCAGATCTCCAGCCCCCAACCAAGGTCTTAAACAAAAACACCACAAACCTAGACTACTAGCCACACAATGTCATAATATATACAATTAGAAACACTGCGTCTAAAAAATGGGCCATTACCTTCAGAGGTGGGACTTGTGTTCCCCAAGGAGCTCCAGGTTGCTGCTTGAGTATCTCACCTGCTTCTCACTGCCTGGCTTCAGCAGCATCTCATGGTTCCAAGGTGCATGGTCCCAGATGCACCTGCCATTACTGGCCACCTTTCCTCTTCCTAAACACCTGTTCCACTGCCCCTCTGGTAAATACCCTTTAAGACAGTTCTAGGATGAACTGTCAGCTCCCAGGACGAATGAAGCCTTTCTGCACTGATTGTCCCCCTTTGGTTTGGGTTTTCCTTTGTCTAACAGGAATATGCTAACCACCCGCCATTCTCTCTGACTCATAGACCTGCCACTGTGGACAGGAACCATACGGCCTTCACTTTGGTACTATAAGACCTGGCTCAATGCCTGGCCTAAAGGCAGTCTCTAGTAAACGTTTATTGAATGGATAGACTATGTAAGTACACATCCCATGGTTATTTTTTTCCCCTTTTAAGGCAGCGCTCACTGTGCAGGTGGTCTTAATCTCATGATCCTTTCCCTCTGTCTCCCAAGGGCAGGTGTGTGGCGCCACATACAGCTCATGCTCTTGTTTTTGAAGTCTTAGTACCTATGAAGCCCTAGCTCCAAGGTAAGAGGAAGCAGGAACAAAAAAAAAGGAGTGAACCTTATAAAGGATGCTAATGACTACTTTAGTCAACTGCAAGAGCCAGACAACTCTCCCCATCGTGATCATGGAAGGAAACACCAAAAATTCATGGCACCAAAAACTACTTCTCTCTCTCCTCTCTCTCTCTCTCTC
The DNA here is from genome assembly GCF_011064425.1 of Rattus rattus. Lineage (NCBI taxonomy): Eukaryota > Metazoa > Chordata > Mammalia > Rodentia > Muridae > Rattus > Rattus rattus. Next base: position 57,440,367 of record NC_046162.1, read on the forward strand.
TCTCTCTTCTCTCTCTCTCTCTTCTCTTCTCTCTCTTCTCTTCTCTTCTGTCTCCTCTCTCTCTCTCCTCTCTCTCCTCTCCTCCTCTCTCCTCTCCTCTCCTCTCCTCTCTCTCTCCTCCTCCCCTCCTCCCCTCCCTCCTCCCTCTCTCTCTCTCTCTCTCTCTCTCTCTCTCTCTCTCTCTCTCTCTCTGAGACAGGATCTTAGGAGTCTAGGCTAGCCAAGGCTGGCCTTAAATGAAGTGCTGGGATGACAGGCATGCACCACTTTGCCCAGCAAGCTTTGTCTTGTTTCTGTGTAGCAGGTTCCATTGGCTCAAGCTGTAAACACAGGATGATCATTCCCACTGCAAACACCTAGGTAGGGCAAGAAGGTCTCTTACCTGGCACAGTGCTGGGTGCCTGTCTACATGGCTCTTGTGGCTCCCACTCCAGATGCTGGTAGACACCAAGGCTATATAGAACCATCTCCACCACAGGCTGCTCCAGCCGGATCAAAGCCGGCATGAGCACTGTCAGGGTTTCCTACTTCTCTCTCAGCCGTACATCCACAGCCTGAAGTCAGTTTGCCGGCACCGCACCTGTTCCCGGTATTCTGGATTGGCTACTGCTGTCTCTCATTGACTAAGAATTATGCCTCCCACTACCTAGAAAGGAAAAAAATAAAATAAAAACAACAAAAACATTAAGAAGTAAATAACCGGGGTTGGGGATTTAGCTCAGTGGTAGAGCGCTTGCCTAGCAAGCGCAAGGCCCTGGGTTCGGTCCCCAGCTCCGAAAAAAAGAAAGAAAAAGAAAAAGAAAAAGAAAGTAAATAACCAAGTTAAAAGAGGCTTGGGAAAGGGACGTCTGTTAGAGCGGTGGCTAGTATTCGCACCATCGCCCAGAAAAAGGATGCTCTGAGCCCAGTCCAACCCTTAGGAAAGGGTTCCAAGGTCTAAGGGAAAACCAGTCTGCTCTGGGATAGCCGGATTCCAATTTCCACCCTTCTCACTTCAGTGTCTCCTCCTGACCCCAGAGCACTTCCCCAGTCCCCAGAGTGTCAGCCCACCACCACAACCCTCAGCACCTGTGGTCTGCAAGGCAGTTTCAGCCTCTCCTTACTCCCCTCAAGCCACAATCTTCTCCCTCAGTCTCTCCCTCTGTGTCCCCATCACCTTTGCTTCAGAGTCTGGCCCCAACACCATGTTTGCTTCCCCAGTCTTCGAACCTCCGCTGCCAGAAGGTGATTCCTGCCCTTCTTCAGTAGCCCACCACAAGCCCGCCACTTTATGCAGACCCCCTCCTCTCCAGCCCCGGGCCTTCGCCCCGCCCCCGCCTTGGCTGTGGTCCCTATACCTTTAACAAACCTCCACGTGCTTGTTAACGGCGGTGACAGCATTTCCTCGTCTCTCTGCTCCCGCCCCTGGAGGCGCTGCTCATTGGCTGCTGGCTTCCTCCATTCCCACTCTAATTGGTCTCGCTGCAGGAAACTCAAACCAATGAATTCTCCGCGCATCTGTAGCGGTGCTCTGGTCCTGGACAGCTATTGGCTGATCCTGGGCACCTTTGGTTCCGACAACTTAGGACTTAGTAGCTTGTCTGGGCCACTGGCAAATTCTTCCTTCCCAGGCTAGACACACAGGCTGAGCAATTGGTTCCGAACCCAGAGGAACCCAGGCGACGCTAGGTCACGTGGCCGGCTGCTTACATGACTTGCGGGCTGCTGAGCGTCACTGTGACGTTCAGGAGACCTGCGAAGTGGCCCGGCTACTTCCGTCACCTGTGCTGTCGGGGTGCTGTCATGGACCTGGGACCGATGCGCAAGAGTTACCGCGGGGACCGAGAGGTGCTGCCGCCGGGACATGGAAAGGGGGTGTCCCTAAATCATCTACCAAAGGGTTGGAGGAGCGCCCGTGGTCTCAGGGGCCACTTACAAGGCAACAGGATTTAGAGGTCACCCTAATGGGAGAAGGAGGTTTCAGAGAAAACCACTGGGGAGGGCCTCAGGGGAAACGCGGATTAACATGTACTCATAGGTCCCTTGTTGCAGTGGTACCGGATACTGACTTCAGAGCCCCCCTGTGTTGGAACCCAGCCCTTTTCTGATTTTATCGTCACGGGCAATTTATGCTCTCTGGGCCTCAGTTTACTCACCTGTAAAGTGATAATACTTACTTCACAAGGATTCTGTGGGTTTAGGAGTTATCTAATTTTTCCGTTTTTATACATTTAGAATGTGCATGTGTTTGTACATGTACGTCAGGGGACAACTTTTAGGAGTTGTTTTTTCCTTCCATCACGTAGGTCACCAGGAATGAACTCAGGTCGTCGGGTTTGGTGGCAGATGCCTTTACCTGCTGAGCCATCTCAACAGCCTGTAGTTAGGCATTTGTAAAATGCTTTAAACAATCATAAACGTAGTATACAATAATAAAGGAGTGGAAGGAGGGCTTGTATCTCAGTTTGGTAGTCTTGCCTAGTGTACAGGAGGGTTCTGGGTTCTACCCTTAGCTCCAAATGAACTAGGCATGGTGAATCCAGAGTTCAGGGTCCTTCTGCTACACAGTGAGTTCAAAGCTAACCTGGAAGTTCTTCATTTTAATCTCCGTCAGCATTCCCCCCCCCCGGGGGGGAGTGTCTTCTCCCTCCTCGGGTCAGGGACCAAGAGATCAGGTTCAGAATTGAGGTCCAGAATTACAGTGGCCAAGCATGCTTGTTTGTGACCATTTGCAGGAGTGTTTGACTGAAATGTAGGCTTTCGTGAAACCTTAGAATTACTTCATGAAAATGAGGTGACCCACAGGTACTTCACCACCCCCCAGCCCTGGTTCATTCCTTCCTTGTTAGGAGACTTAGACTTTCAGGCCATTTTATACCTGTTTCATCATTAGTAAATGGCCACAGAACCTACTTCCTGGCTAGTGTTTTGTTTGTTTTTTCTTTCTCAAGGTCTTCTCTAGGAAGGCTAAATGCATTTACATTTGAAAAGCACCTCAAGCCATTACCAGGCACGAAGTAGACATTGTATGTTCATTCAATGAAGTCAAACTCTCTTTCTAGGCATTTGAGGAGGCTCATCTGACCTCTCTGGATCCCATGAAGCAGTTTGCTTCCTGGTTCGAGGAGGCTGTTCAATGTCCAGATATAGGAGAAGCCAATGCTATGTGTCTGGCTACCTGCACCAGGTATACACAGCTAGGGGTCCCTGTGTGGGTGGCTCCAGATGGCCTTGGAGAGACCCAAATTAGGTGCTCTCAACATTATTCTATCTTCAGTCCTGTTATTAAAGCCACAGTCTTCTCTGAGCCCCAGGAAACCAGTCACTAACTAGTAAACTGAAGCCAGAGCGTACTCTCTAGTGATGAGATGCAGTTCCTTATACACTTATACATCTTGATCACTGATTTATCCACTCACGACCCTTGGTCCCCCTCAGACTCCTATCTGCTCAAGCCCTGTCTTCCCCTTTGAAGCTAAATCAGCTGGGACTGCCCCTGAGGCCCTGTTCCCTCTCTTGAAACCCAGCGTGGGATTTACCAATCAGTCTTACCCTCTGAGAAATCTCTAAGGTTAGGTAGGCTCTTACTCAGCTTCTCTTGTCCCTTCTCACTAAAGCACCAGGTATCAAGATGGGGCTTTGACACTCTCTGTTACTCAGAGCTCTGAGCAGAGGACCATGCACCTTTGCGAGATCCATTGGTTCGCTGTGTTGTCGTTGGTCCAGTCTCTTCCAGCATAACAAGGTTTTCATCAGTGTCGTGGCAAAGCATTATGGGCTAGGTGGCTTAGGTGCCAGAAGTTTACATTTCGGGAGGCCAGAAGTCCGAGAGCAAGTAGTTATCAAGGGTGATGTCTGGTGATGCCTCTGAAGATAGCTACCCCCTCACTGTGTTCTCAAGTGACCTTTGAGAGAGCACCCACTCTGTCTTCTCTCTCCTCTCCTCTCCCCCTCCCCTCCCTTCCCCCCCCCTCTCTCTCTCTCTCTCTCTCTCTCTCTCTCTCGGACCACATTTAATCTTCATTGCCTCCCTAAAACCTCTGTCTTCCAAAAACAGTCACACAGTGGTTAGAGCAGTGTGCCATACATCCCTTAGGGGGATATCACGTTTATACCTCCTGGACAAGTTCCCAAGGGCATTGTTTGAGGGCGTTGGACCCCACAGCTCAACTCTCTGCCTTTTTTCCTTTTCAGTTTATGACCACGCGTTTGTTTACGTGATTTACACAGTTGATATTTGCCGCGATAAGGGGGCGTGGCTGAAGGGGCTGCTCAGGGGGTGAGAACACTGGAATGGGTTCTGACCTGGTGCTCTGCTGTGTGCCCCCAGAGACGGAAAACCCTCTGCCCGCATGCTGCTGCTGAAGGGCTTTGGCAAGGATGGCTTCCGCTTCTTCACTAACTACGAGAGTCGGAAGGGGAAAGAGCTGGTGAGGGTCAGGGTAAATCCTCCCAGGGTGGACAGGGCTAGCCTCGGCCCTGGCTTACATCATCCCTGCTCAGGCGACCTCCCGAGTCCAGGCCTTTGCACTGTGAATGTATAAACCACGCCCACCTCCATGTCTGCTACCCAATCAGCACCTGTTCCTTCAGGTCTGCGAGGTCCCTTAGAGCCTTCCTTACCTAACACTGAGCTGGCGCCGGGCACTGTCTGCAAGTGGTGCACCTTACAGCATCGCTTTGTGTGCGTGTACACACACACGCACACGCACATGCGTGCATACACATACACACACGTACATATGTATTTTGTATTTTTTTGTTTCCAGTCATGCATCTGTTTACGTGATTACATGATTGACACTTATTCCCTCTGCTACACCGTAAGCTCTATTGAGCAAATGTTGCCACTTTAATCTGTTTTGTCCCCAACACCTGTTGTAAGGTATACAGGAGTTGGCATTTCACACGCATTTGGTCAAGCCACGCCAAGGCGCATTTCACATCAACTCTCAGAACCCATGTGTGAGCTGGGTGTGGTGGTTCATGCCTCCCCGGTATTTGAGGAGGCTGAGGCAGGAGGATTAGCACAAATTTAAGGCAGTCTAGGCTACAGAGTAGGAGCCTGTGCCAAAAACAAAAAACATAAATCTTCAAAACCACAATTATGGTGATTGGAATGTCCGAGCCGCACACTGGAGTTAACCTGGCTTACACCCAGCTCTACCACTGGCTGTGTAAAATTCTGCATGTTACTTGGCCCCTGAGGGCCTGACTTCAGGTGTGTCACAGGAGGCTCGCCTTTGAGGGTTTGAAAGAGATGTAACAGTGACTGCATCTGTTGATGGTATCCAGGGCATCTTGCACCTTCCTCCTACGTGCAGGAAGTGTCGACTTCCTGTTCCCATGATACCTATGGCTTTTCTCTTGTTTCCAGGACTCTAACCCCTTTGCCTCTCTTGTCTTCTATTGGGAGCCCCTGAACCGTCAGGTGAGTGACCGTCCCCATGACAACTTCCAGTGGGCTAGGTGGGCAGGGGTGAATTTAAAAATGAATGTAGGAATCCTATTCTGCCTAGGCCTGTCCACTCTGCCTCTCACAGAGCTTTCAGAGAGTCTAGTTGGGGCTGGGAGTGTTGGGGCAGCTGATAGAACGGTGAGAAACGGGGCCTGTGCTGGTAGAAAGGGTGAATAGTGTCAAACATCACCTAGCCAGGTTCATCCACGAACAGGTGCGTGTGGAAGGCCCAGTGAAGAAACTGCCGGAGAAGGAGGCTGAGAACTACTTCCATTCCCGGCCCAAGAGCAGCCAGATTGGGGCTGTGGTCAGTCGCCAGAGTTCTGTGATCCCCGATCGGGAGGTAAATAGGGCTCCTGTGTGAACCTCTTGATGAACCAGGCCCTGAGCTCATCCCCAGAGGCTGTCTCCAGGAGTTGCCAGGGTCCTGTCAAACTCCCAGAAAAGGATGAGTCCCTAGGGGAGAGGAGCAGGGGATGATGGGAAACGGGCCTCCTCTGTCTGCCCTCCTCTTGACCAGTCCCCAGTCGACTTTCATCATCCCCTGTCACTAACACCCGGCCTGGCTCCTGCCCCAGAGCCTATGTTTGTAAGTCCTTAAGTGGATCATTTCCCGTGCCTGGCTCTTCCTCTCTCTTCTTCTTTGAACAGTACCTGAGAAAGAAAAATGAGGAACTGGGGCAGCTCTATCGGGAACAAGAGGTGCCCAAGCCAGAGTACTGGTAAGTGATACCTATCTTAGTGACCATCCAGAAAGGGACCCTGTGGCCCTGTCTGTGGAATTATAGATATTGTTTTCTGAGAAGCCCTCAGTTGTATCCCAGGAGCTCCCTGCAAGAGAGCTTAGGGGTCAGAGGTGAGGTGGGCACAGTAAACCTCTGCTTCTTCCCATAGGGGTGGCTACATCCTATATCCCCAAGTGATGGAGTTCTGGCAAGGCCAAACCAACCGCCTGCATGACCGTATTGTCTTCCGTCGAGGCCTGGCAACAGGAGACTCCCCTCTGGGACCCATGACCCACCACGGGGAGGAAGACTGGGTGTATGAGAGACTTGCACCTTGACACTGGACTCCAGAATGTTGGGGGATCATCAGGGGGAAGAGTGGGGGAAGGGAAGGAGAAAAATGGAAGCCAGGTATACCTTCTGTGTGTGTGTGTGTGTGTGTGTGTGAGAGAGAGAGAGAGAGAGAGAGAGAGAGAGAGAGAGAGAGAGAGACAGACAGACATTGGGTTTAAACCTCGCTCACACTAGGTAACACTTTACCACTGAGATAAAGTCCCAGCATTTTTTCTTATTACCTTTTATTTTAAGACTAAGTTGCTTAGTCTAGCCCTGAACTCACTGTGTATAAATCCCAGACAAGTCTTGGCCTTGAGTTCCTCCCCTCAGTCCCTTGAGTAGCAGTGATTATAGGCTTGTGCCACCGGCCCAGTTCTAGTCCTGTTTTTAAGGAGCCCATTGCCTTTGTTAACCCTTCTACCTGTGTCTCTCCAGGACTCACTGTCAAGTTCTCTGAACTCGGGATCAGTTTAGTGGCTGGAACAGAGCGCAGTAGTGTTGTAGAGAGTCACAAGTAGCAAAGAGTCTCATAATTATTCCCTTGATTTTGCTCCTGGTTTGGGGGGACACCCATCTTGGGAGCTGCAGCTGGTCTAACTCTGTTTCCAGTAACAGACTAATCAGGCCGCAGATATACAAAGGCTCGCTGGCTATGGAAAGGAGCCAGACCATGTTTGCTGTGACTCAGACAAACCATTATATGTTCTGGTTGGCCTTGAACTTGTTACTCTGGACTCCTGTCTTCTTTTGACTTTGTGGCTGTGTGCTTCAGCCTCTGTCACTGACAAAAGCTTCTCCCAAGGCAACTCCGTCCTGTGTTATTCCCCCATGTAAGCCTGGGTCCAGGAAGGACATTGACCCTGTGGCCATCGACCAGGCACCCTTACACCTACCTCACCCCTTTTGCTGATATGCCATGGACTGTGACTTTATTAGTATATGTAGATGAGTTGATGAGAAATGTTGTACCCCATCGCTGTTAGGGGGCTGTGTGTGCCCCCCCCAGACTTTTGCAGTGTGATCTCAGCTGTCAGTCCCAGTGTACAAGTGTGTAATAAAAACTTGTCAGCCGTATGTGATATTAATGTTTAACCTGATTTCATCCTGTCTGCCCCCGTGAGGCACCACAGCAGACAGGATAGTTGGGGAGTCAATTTACAGGCCTCTTCTGCTTGGATCCAGCAGGGGGAGCACAGTGGCTTGTCCCTTACTGGGCAGTGGTGGCCAGTATCGGGCAGCCTCTGTGCCTCCCCCTCCCTCCACTTGGGTTGCTTCCCAGTGAAACTGTGGTTGATAACCGTAGCCTCTCCCCATCTCCTGCCCATATTTACACTCTCGGTTCCTCCTCCTAGCGGCTCCTAAAAGTGTGCAGCTGCCTTGCTTGGGATTCCCTGGGTCAGCTGGATCTCTCTAGCCATCCAGGCCTCCAATTTAGGGGCCATGCACTGTCTCCCTGGAAGATTCTTGCAGAGATCTTTCTGGGACTCTGGTGCTGCATATAAAAAGTTTAGAGACCAGGAAGCCCATGAAAGGAAGTGTTTGGGATACAGCACAGCAGTAGAGTATTTCTCTAGCATGTGTAAAAGATAGAAGCCAGGGTTGGGGATTTAGCTCAGTGGTAGAGCCCTTGCCTAGCAAGCACAAGGCCCTGGATTCGGTCCCCGGCTCCTAAAGAAAAGAAAAAACAAACAAACAAAAGATAGAAGCCAGGCAGCATAGATCATCCTGGCCTGTAACCCCAACACTTGGGAGGCAGGATTGGGAGGACTGTAGTGTGTTTGAGGTCAGTCTGGGCTACAAAGTGAGTTCCAAGCCAACCTGGGCTGCAGTGAGAGCTCCTGCCTTAAGCAAAACAAATGAATCTATGCCTAGTACCCATCTTCATTCCCTACCTGAGGTTAAGTAATCTCAGGATAGGCTGTTGCAAAAGGGACCTATGATGTAGATCCTAGAGGACACCCAGCCTCTGGGCTAACCTAGGTTGGTGCTCTCCCATTGGTTCCAAAGCCTGCACATTCCCCTTGGTGACAGTCACCTCCCAGTGGCCCAAGACAAACTTTCTTGCCTCATCCCAGTCCCATTCTGTAGACGATAACTGATAGTTCCTGCCCGTGCCACACCAACAGACAAGTGACATTCAAGAATAGAAGGTGCTGGGTGGGCAGGGCATAGTGGTTCATACAAACAGAGCAGCTCTCTTTAGCCAAGTGCCTGATGTTTCTGACCCTAGCTGGAAGAGTACTTGCCTCGGTGATGGGGGATTAGAAAGACACTGTCATAAGCAATGTACGAGGTAGCTAACAGCAAGGTTGTAAGATTGAGGGACGTCTCAGCTCCTTCTGGGGGACCTTATGAACTGAGTAGTGAGACCCAGAAAGTTCTGGGGAGAAGGGAAGGGTGCAAAGGCCAAGGTAAAGGCAGGGCGTTGAGTCTACTTTCTGTTCAGCCCCTGGTCTGCCTCCCTTATCCCCTGGCCTGGGCGAGGCACCTAACAAAGGTCTCCTTGTATAGGTATGTTTGTTTTGGCAATAGACTTCCTCAGCAACAGCTCCCTAGGGTGGGGTGTCCCAGCACACTTTGAGGAGTTGACCCAAAAACTGCTGGACCACATAGCAGAATAGCCACCATGCTCTTTCCCTGGTCCCAACATGAGCTCCAAAGATTTGGATGGTGGGTTTTTTTGGTTTTGTTTGTTTGTTTTTATGGTTGTTTTGTTTGGTCTTTTTTTTTTTTTTTTTTGGTTTGGTTTGATTTGGTTCTTTCCAGTTCTCAGGCCCTGTGGCTTGAGCAAGAACAAGACTTAACATTACAGGGTGAGAACTCTCTCCTAGTCCTTAAACTAAAGCAGTCGGGATGGGAGCATCCTGTAAGAAGAGGAGGAGGAAGGAAACGGTCTGCAGCCCTGAGGAAGGAGCTTTTGGTGTGTTTCTTGAGATAGGGCCTTGTTGTATACCCCAGGATGACCTTTGAACCTGCAATCCTGCTCCCACCCATCCACCCACCCCCTGGAGAGCTGAGGTCACAGAGATTCGCTCTCATACCTGACTAAAGAGAAGTCTCTCTTTGATGTTCCCACGCTTATCATGGTGGTACCAGAGTTTAAATCTAGGTCCCAAACTGAGCCCCTGAGAATGTCGGAGACTTTGGGTCTGTTACCAAAGGTCTGCCCCCACTCTTACAGCCCACTCGGCCTCTCTGTTGTCTTTCTCCTTCCTTTCTCCCCTGCTATGTTTGATGATGGAATTACTAACACAGTAACACGCTGTCACACTTAGGGGCTCCTTCCTAAAGTTTGAAGGGCCGAAAGGTCCACTCACATGAAGGTAGGGGCGTGGAAAATCCATCTGCATTCATGTGAGGTAAGAGTGTAAACGAGACCATGGGTTCTGCAGCCTTGTTTATTCCTAATAAACCTACTATTCCAACAAAATCCAAGGCTCCGGGATTCAGTCCTGGAGATCATCTATCTTAAATACTATCAGGGAAGGAGTGGGGAAACCCATCCACTCCTCCCGTTTGGACCCTTGGGCTGGCCAGTGAGGCCTCAGTTTGGGGGTATGTAATTCAGCACCCACACAAGTGGTAGTCAAGGTAAGAACTCAGGAGGATTTCTGGTCTGGCCTTCAGTAGCGCCCCAGGGAGTGCCCGTGTCCTTCGCCCCTCCACTCTTGGGAGCAAAGTTCCAGGAAGTTTGCTCCTTGAGTTAAGAGGTGATCGCAAGTTTAACAACTCTGCCTCTGGCGCCAAGGAAACCAAGGTCACGTGACTTCCGGAAACTCTGCTCTCCTTGGATTGGCCCAGGGAACAGTCACCGGATGTGAAAGTAGAGGGAGTAGTGATTCAAATTCACCCCTGACCCCCTGGCCCAGGGAAAGAATGGGTGGAGTCCACCATGTTCTCTGCCTATTCTCTGCCATGCCACCTCCCTGTGAGCCAAGCCACTGTGTCAAGGAAAGCAGTACTTCTAGGTCACGATTTTCATGCTGGCCCAGAGTGCCTTTGTATGTGATCATGAGGAGGAGGCGCTTCATAAAACTGGGGCACACAAATACAAACCTAAGAACCGGGTGTTCCTGCCAGCAGGGATCAACCGCCACCGTGGCTGTGACCAAAAAGGCCAGCGTGGCAAGCTCCTGCCTCAGACCCCACCAGTGGCAGGGAGCAGGGCGGCACTATTGTCCTCTTCCGCAGCCTTCATTGTCCTTTGTTCTCCCTGTCATCAAAGAGGGTGGGGTTCTCTGCCAACATGGCCCGGACTCTTTTCTTCTCTTTGAAGCGGCCTGAGTTGGAGACTTTGACATGCTTGCCTTTGGTGTTCTTGTCCACAATCTTCTCCAGGCGGCTGTTAAAGTCGCTGTGAGGATCTCCTGCATCAGGTCCTGGGGGCTCTGCACCTCCCTCTGTTTGAGCATAGGTGTCGGGGATTTCGTAGAGCACTTTGGGAGTGGATTTTTTTTTCCGGAGGAAGGTCAGCTTCCACCAACCAACCTCAGTCATGGCGGTTCCTAAACCCAAGGCGGAGCTTTCTGTTGGACCAAATATGGGAGAGACAAAGTCAGTAGGTGGAAATAGCCCAGCCCTGTCTAGGCTCATTCCTAGTTACTGGATATTTTAAGAGATAGAGGCAGGATTGCTGGTTAACGCCTATGATCCCAGCACAGAGGCTGAGCTGGGAGGGTTGTGAACTGGATGGAGGCCAGCCTGGGCTACATAGTGAGGGTCTGTCCAAAAAAAAAAAAAAAAAAAATTAAAACTATTGAAAATATGGGGTTGGGGATTTAGCTCAGTGGTAGAGTGCTTGCCTAACAAGTGCAAAGCCCTGGGTACGGTCCCCAGCTCCGAAAAAAAAAAGAAAAGAAAATGTATTGAAGGTAGGACAGAAGGGCTGGGAAAAAAGCCTTCAAAGCAGCCATGAACAGAAAAGACACTGAGCTAGGCAGAGGGACAATGAGATAACCCTACCCCATGGCCTCACGAAGCAGCAGAGAGTGTTTTGCGGTCCTTCCTTCCAAGATACAGGTTAGGGAAACCCCTTGCCTAGCCACACTTATTCTGGTCTTTGCCACCATGACCAAGTCCTTCCCGCCACTGCCCAGTGTTGGCAGACCATTGACAGGTCACACGGGCAGAAAAAGCATAACAAAACGAAATAGAATTTGGTATAGTTCCAGCCATTCGTCATTCCCAACAGTAATGAACAAGTCTTTCCTGAGGAGAGGGCTGCTGCCATTTAGCACTGGGAAATCCTGGGCTCTTGACCTCTAGCCAAGTTCCATCTCTAGGCCTCAGTGTGTTTATCCATCCCATGCAACCCTGACATTCAGACTGACCACCACTGCCCGTCTACACAGGTAGACCTGCTTTACAGAGCAAAACTTAGGAGGTGGGATAATCGTTGGTGCGCCACCAGGCTGCCACAGCACAGGTGATTGAAGAGAGGTAAAGATTCACAAGGCAGTGGTGGGGCCTGTGAGATGCTACCCTCATGGATTGTACTGTACCGCTAAGGCGGGACCGGGGGTTGAAATCCAAGCTTCTCTACTCATGAGCCATGTGTCCAGACCTGGAGCAGTCTCTACCCAGGCCTCGTCTTTTATTAATTCCCACAAAGGTGCTTATGAGCCACAGGACAGCCTGGGAATGAAGCTCTCTGGCATTGCTAATGTCTGCAGCATGGAAGACAGGCAGAGGGGGCAGACGCCTGGAGGAACTAACCTCTACAAGGGAGGTAACTGACATAAGGGAAGGCAGCTCTGTGCCCGGAGAGGTTGGCAGCCTGGTCTTATGAACCTAGGCCTGCACTAGGCTAATTCTAGGAAGGAGGTCTCAGAATGATGAGTTCTAGACCAACAGCCAAGGCTGTGAAGTGAGACTCTGTCTCAAACAAAAACCAAAACGGAAATGTATTTTTTTCTAAAAGTTGATGATGGAAAGATCCAGGGGGCATAGCTAAGTTATAGAGCTTTTGCCACGTGGGTACGGGAAATCGAACCCAGGTCCTCTGGAAGAGAGCAGCCGGTGCCCTTAACTGAGGAAATGTCTCTGCAGCCCAAAACCCCCAGTCCTAATGGTCTTCAGTGCCTTTTATAAAATCACCAGAAAGAAAGGTGCAAATTGAATAGTAGGTATTTTTTTGTTTGTGTGTTTGTTTGTTTGTTTTTTTGTTTTTGTTTTTTTTTTTTGGTTCTTTTTTTTCGGAGCTTGGGACCGAACCCAGGGCCTTGCGCTTCCTAGGCAAGCGCTCTACCACTGAGCTAAATCCCCAACCCCCGTGTTTTTTTTTTTTTTTTTTTTTTTTTCCGGAGCTGGGGACCGAACCCAGGGCCTTTTCCTAGGCAAGCGCTCTACCACTGAGCTAAATTAACCCCGTTTGTTTGTTTTTAAAGATTTATTTTTATTTTATCTATATCCACACCAGAAAAGGCATCAAATCCCATTATAGATGGTTGTGAGCCACCATGTGGTTGCTTGGATTTGAACTCAGGACCTCTGGAAGAGTAGTCAGTGCTCTTAACCGCTGAGCCGTCTCTCCAGCCCTTTTTGTTTGTTTTTAATGAAGAAGAAATATAGGGTACTGCTTTCTGCCCTTCCGGCGCTCTGATTTCCATAATTCCCATAATCCATATGAGTATTTGGGGTGAGGAGAGAATAAATAATATGAAAAAAAAAAAAAAAAAAAAAAAAAAGGTGAACACCTCTTGCTGCTGTCCCTGTGGTGTCTCCTGCCCCTCTGCACACTCTCTCTTCCCCACCCCCGCCCCAAGCCCCGAGGCTCTCCTATTACTTTATCCAGGAAGCAGACGCCCACTGCCCACTCTACCCTTTCAGCTGGGCTCAAGTGACAGAAGCTCAAAAGAGATCTCCTACTTAGAGCATGGGGGAGCGGGGAAGAGGGCTGGGGGGTACTTCCAGGCACCTGAAGAGTTGAGAGCACCAAGGGACAGCCTGAGAGGTTTGTCTTGGCAGCGTGCCTCGCCTGGGCTTAGCACAGCCTTGCACAGGACTTGGTGTTCCAGAGTGGGTTACTGGAAGGAGCTGTGGGAGGGCAAGGAAGGAGGGCGAGAGGGCCACTCAGTAGCTGCCTTGCCAACCCAGCACGGCCCACCTAGCACTGCCCATCTGGAAGCTGCCAGAGGCTTGGAGAATGGAGGGATGGCTGATCCAGTTCCTGTATCTACTAAGCACCCGATTTCCTAGCCCTACATTGGGAGACGGACTTCAGCCCATGGCAGTTGAAATGTAACCATTTAAACAACTTGTACTGCATATCAAGATGGCATTCCCAGAGCCTACCTCTCCTTCAAGTAGAGGGAGACGCAGGTCACAAGGAACTGACTAGAAGACGGTAAATGAGAACAGTTTGGTGCCTTCCTTGGTGTCCTGCGACCTGGACTTGTACCCTGAACACTCTCTCTCTCTCTCTCTCTCTCTCTCTCTCTCTCTCTCTCTCTCTCTCCCCTCCCCCTCTCCCCTCCCTCCCCTGGCCCCCTCTCTGACACAGGGTTTCTCTGTATAATTGAATAGCTCTGGCTGTCCTGGAACTTGATTTTATCAGGCTGGACTCGAACACACGGAGATCCTCTGCCTTCCTGGTGCTGGGATTAAAAGCATGTGCCACCACCATCCAGACAATACCCTGAACTCTTGAGGATGCTCTTTGCTGGCCTTTGTTTGTCCTCTCTGCCCAGGACACTTAAACACCTGAACAAAAGTGTTTGTCCCTGGAGGCAAGCCTAACCTATGCAAATCTGAATTTGAAAAACATAAATGTATGGATTACTCTTTGTTTTTCATAATAACTCAGCTCCAAGAGTCCTTAGTCCCCACAGAAGACAGTAAAATCTGCCTGGGCTGGTGGTACCCTCCTTTAATCCTAGCTCTCAGGGGGCAGAGACAGCAGGATCTCGGAGTTGAAGTTCAGCTTGCTCCACATACAGAGCTCCAAGAACAGTTAGGACCACGTAAAGAACTTGTCTGCCAGGGCAGCAGAGGTGCAGTCCATCCATCCCAGCACTCGGGAATGAGGCAGAGGCTGGTGGCTCTCTGAGTTCGAGGCCAGCCTGGTCTACAGAGAGAGTTCCAGGACAGCCAGGGCTACAGAGAAACTCTGTCTCTAAAAAACGAGAGAGAGAGAGAGAGAGAGAGAGAGAGAGAGAGAGAGAGAGAGAGAGAGAGAGACAGAGAGAGACAGAGACAGAGACAGAGACAGAGACAGAGACAGAGACTAAAAACAAAGAACAGGTTGTTATAAGCCAGGTCTGGTGGTACACACTTGTAATCTCTTAGGCAAGAGACCAGTGAGTTCAAAGTCAGCCTGATTTACCTAATAAGTTTGAGTTCCGCCTGGCCTCCTGGGTTCAAACCAAACCAAACCTAGCTAGCTAACCAACCAACCAAGAAGCGCCATGGTGTGTAAGTGCCCCAGATCTCCAGAGTTGTAAAGAGTAAAATGTTTCTAGCCACATGCCCATGAGTGATCGTGGAAAGCCAGGGATGGGGGTGGGGGGTAGGGGTTGGCGGCGGGGGCACCTGGTGCTGGAAACACAGATCTTGCATGTGGTGAGAGCTGCTAATGCTAACACGCAGCCCGGAGACACCAGGTTCAGGGCTGGGCCCTTGCCCTAGGCCTTGCAATCGTGGGATAAGGGAAATCAGGCCCCAAGGATGCCAGTTCCAAACTGCTGTTTGTGTAGCTCCAGGGCTCATGAAAGGCCTTTATGAGACAATTGGCCACCTCCTGCCTTGGGAGGCTAGCACCAAGACATGCTCATACGCACCCGAGACCGGCCTCATCACCCCCACTGGAGCACTTTCTCAAGGGTTTTGCCCAGAATGGGCCAAGCTCCTTCTGAGTTGGCCAAGTTAACCATTGACTGAGGCAGAGGTGGAGGTGCAGGGGAGAGAGGAAGGGAGTCAGCTCTGTATTGTGGAACCTGCTCCCCTCCCTCTGTAGGGCCCCCAATGGCCCTCGACTACCCTGAATGAGACTGGACAGGAAGTGGGAGACGTTTCTACCAGATAGCCAGACACATGCACGGTCCAGGTTGTGGGCCCAAGGGGACCGTCTTGAGCTGAGTAAGAGTTTATGTACATACATTGAAACTTTCTCAGCAGGAATTCTTTTGGAGGCCTGGACCTGCTCCAAGAGTCCAGTGAGGTGAGACTGCATGAAGTCAGAGTCTGCTGAGCTTTTCCACCATGGAGGCATGAGTGGGAAACCCTGGCCAGAACCTATGTCTAGGTTTCCCCACCCACCAGTCCCTGCCGCCTGTACCTGTAATCCGGACTGCTCTGGGCTGGAGGCGCGACTTTCCCTAGAGGAGTTGAGTGTAGGAGCTGACCAGGCAGGTGAGACTGGAGGAGGAGAGGGTGTCTCCAGGGTGTCGCGCTGGCCAGACTCAGCCGGGAGAGGTGGATAGGAGCAGCTGCAGGGCAGGTGTAGGAGACAGGTGCAGAAGCAGGTACCTGCTTGCTGCGTGCGCTGCGGCTCCAGGAGTCAAGGTGAACCTGAAACCCGGCCCCGCCCAGCTAAGTAAACAGAAGCAGAGGCTGGCTCAGGGTGATGAATATTCATCACCCCAGAAACCCAATCCCAGTGCCCCTGCATCCACCCAGAAGCCAGGGTCCTCCTGGGATCACCAAGCTAGAGGACGGAATCCCAAGGGACGTCTGGGATTGGGGCGCACGGGAGCCTCTCTCCTCAGTTTTCCAGCTCTTTAGTGTCTGGTTGCACTCTGGAACCATCGCCAAAGCCTCTCCCACCCGTTTTATCTTCCAAAGAGGCTTAGACCCCCTCTCCGGTATGGGCCACCACTTGGACGTTGCCAGGGCACACAAGACAAAGGGTTAAGGGCTATAGCAGGCTGGGCATCCCAGCTCCCTTTGAACTCCCGGGGTTGAAACCAGTCTCTGGTTGAACTGGTTAGCAGACCGGTTCCCAGGCTGTCTGCTCTCCCCCACCCAGAGCTCCTCTGCAGGCAAGGGGACTGGGATTCCCTCCTGACTTGGAGCCCCTCCAACCCCAACCCCAACCCCAAGATCTCACTAGAGGAAAAGGGGGCAGACAGGTGTGTGGACAAGGCTTTAGACCCCTCACATAGCCTCTTCCTGCTCAGAGGTGGGTTATGGAGGGGGGGGTGTTAAAATAACATGCCAGAGCCAGGTGTTATGTAACCCCAGGACTCAGGAGGCTGAGGCAGGAAAATTACAAGTTCAAGGTCAGCCTGGGCCACAGAGGGAAACTGTCTCAAAATATTGAAAGTTGGGGTTGGGGATTTAGCTCAGTGGTAGAGCGCTTGCCTAGCAAGCGCAAGGCCCTGGGTTCAGTCCCCAGCTCTGAAGAAAAAGAAAAAAAGAAAAAAAAATATTGAAAGTACACAAAAAAATTTCCAATGGGCAGGTGTTTCTCAGACTCCCAAACGTGTAGAAATGGAAGAGGAAGAATGGGAGGAGGAAGGGAAGGGGAGGAGGAGGGGAAGAGAGGGAGGAGGGGAGGAGGGAGGAGGGGAGGAGGGAGGAGGAGAGGAGGGGGAGGAGGGGAGACGGGAGGAGGAGGTGTGGTGATAGGTATAGCAAACAGAAAGGTAGACTGTGTACACAGTCACCTCCCACAAACCCACCTCGGCCTGGCTGCTGGCCCTGGGGAGTGTTGTCGGGTGGCTGCCCTGAGGCACCCAGGCCTTCAGATGGTTATTTCTCCAGAGTGAGACACATCTGCTGCATCTCCAGGGTTTTCACAGCTTCTTGTACCCAATATATTCACAGATGCGTCCCTTCCTCTCTGGACTGGGTATGTGTGCCCAGTCCAGAGCAAGGTACTAGGACTAAAAAAGGAGGCATAAACGTTCCCATTACCCTAGCTCCAACCCCAGGCTATGTTTTGACTCTCACCAGCTAACTCTCAAGTCTTCTCCATCTCCAACCTTGCTTCTGATAGGTCCAGCAGCTTCCTCCTCTCTCTTCCTTCCTCCTCCCCCTCCTCTTCTTCCTTCTCCTCTTCATTCCCCCCTCCTCCTCTTTCTCCTCCTCTTTCTCCTTCTCCTCCTTCTCCTCCTCTTCCTCCTCCCCCTCCCCCTCTCCTCCTCCTCCTCCTCTTCTTGCCTTGGATCCTATTCCTCTCATCCTAAATAGCCCTTGGATGGACAGACTTTCAAAAGCTTCCCATCCCATAAGCTGTGCTGGAGCTCCCTTGCCCCAGGTTCTCTTAAGGAGGAATCTCTATTGCAGCAGTTCTTTACCTGTGTGGGTTGAGACTCCTTTGGGAGTCACATATCAGACATCCTGCACAGTAGCAGAATCACAATTAAGAAGTAGCAACAAGGGGCTGGGGATTTTAGCTCAGTGGTAGAGCGCTTGCCTAGGAAGCAAGGCCCTGTTGGTCCCCAGCTCCAAAAAAAAGAACCAAAAAAAAAAAAAAAAAAAAAAAGTAGCAACAAGGGGTTGGGGATTTAGCTCAGTGGTAGAGTGCTTGCCTAGCAAGCGCAAGGCCCTGGGTTCGGTCCCAGCTCCGGAAAAAAAAAAAAAAAAAAGAAGTAGCAACAAAATAACTTTAGGGTTGGGGGGTGGGGGTCACTACAACGTGAGGAACTGCATTAAAGGGTGGAAGTGTTAGGAAGGTTGCCAAGCAGTATTATAGCTTTTCAGATCCTTTCCCACCCTTCCCACCCAAGTCTCCTGAGCCCAGGCTCTTCTTCACCCACCCTAATGGGTATGGGGTTTACCTAAGGAGGTGAATTCAGGAGCACCAGCCAAGCTCTGAGCTCAGCATAGCTTCCTTGCCCACTCAGTTCCCCAAGACAAACTCCTATTCATCCCTCAAAACATGAACTAATCATCACATCTCCCAGAAGAGCAAGGGTTTTCTTTTACTCCATAGAGGTTGTGCATATATTTTTGCTGAGTAAGAGATAGATAACAAGATTGATAATGTATACATGTGTGTGCCCACACACAAGTAAATAATACCATATAGTAAGCTGCACTATTGTTACTCTGCCTTATAAAAATATTAGCTCCTTAAGCCCAGAAAGACATATCACCAACATCACCAATATAGCTGATGCATAGTAGGACTTTTTTTTTCCTTTTTTGAAATAGGATCTCACTATGTGCCTCTAGCTGTCCAGGAATTCACTATGTAGACCAGGCTGGCCTCAAACTCACAAAGATATACCTGCCTCTACCTCCCGCAAGCGCTGGGATTAAAGGTGTAGTATGACTTTAAAGGCATTAGTGAGAAAAGGAAACATGACTGTTATCTGCAGGAGCTCTCCCAGCAGCCACTTGCTCATCTCCCGGAGCATCTCCGTCTTCGAGGAAGAAGAGGAAGAGGAGAAGGGGAGGAGGAGGAGGGGGAGAAAGAGGAGAGGAGGAGGGGGAGAAGGAGGAAGAAGAGGAGGAGGAGGGGGAGGGGGAGGAAGAGGAAGAAGAGGAAGAGGAAAAAGAAGAGGAGGGGAGGAGAAGGAGGAGAAGGAGGAGAAGGAGGAGGAGGAGGAGATTCCATGATTTTGGCCTCTGCAGTTCTATACAACTGGCTTGCTCTTGGTTTTTCTTCTCCAGGGGTGAGGGGTGCGGGAGTTTGAGGGTGTTATTTTGCAAGGTTCCCCTGTCTCTAGTGCAAGGCCCACGCGACTGTCTTAGTAAGGCATCCACAGCTTCCTAGGTAGATCACTTTAAGAATTCCCAGGCTAGGGGTTGGGGATTTAGCTCAGTGGTAGAGCGCTTGCCTAGCAAGCGCAAAGCCCTGGGTTCGGTTCCCAGCTCCAAAAAAAAGAAAAAAGAAAAAAAAAAAAAAAAGAATTCCCAGGCTATCATCTTCCCAGAAGACAATAGAAGCTAAAAACCTGCGGTTCAGACTTTGGGAAGACAGTAGGATCAGGTGAGGTGCACTTTGGCCTGTGGGTAGTCTGCCCCAGTCAGCTCACCAGTTCCCATCGCTGTAGGAAAGGGGCTTGTCCTCTATGACAGGTCTGCCTTCCTCCTACCCCTGTGGTGTTTGAAGCATGGGGGAGGTACAGACCCTACTCTTCTGGCTCTACAGTGAAGATGGAACCCCTCATGAGAACTGCAGTGTCAGGCCTGCCTGTGCTGACCTCTGCTGAAGGACAGGCAGGTGCAGGCTCTTCCTTCTGGAAAGATCGGACCCTGAGAAGCCAGGCCCACCCTGTGGCCTTCAGGACATTTATTCTGGAAAGTGGACATCACTACTCTCTTTCACTGCTATGTAAAACTCGGCACTGTTAAAGTACATCTCTGAAAACTAGGTTCAAGTATAATGTGCCCTACACAGCCAACACTGTGCACTTTTAGAAATGTGTCCTTCCTGAGGTAAGTTCACCAAGGGAGAACTGAAGACCTGGGCAGCAATGAACACCCATTAGATATCAAATCTAGCCTCGTCAGACATTTTCCTGAGCTCTGTCCAGGCAACAGAAATTGGTTCTAGGGATATTTTATAAAAGAGAAAGAAGAGGGGAACTGTGTTACCCCTCTTTTCCTAGGGAACTGGAGCTTCTGAGAGAGTGCAGGGCCTGGCCCACATGACCAACAGAGGAAGGCGGAAGAGACCAGATCTTGAGGTTACTTAGCTTGGCCCATGTCACAAGCACAGAGAACAAAGATCAATTTCTGATGGGCCACACCTAGGGCAGCTGGGAGGCAGGGCAGGGATAGCATCTGCTGCCTTCTGGTCTGAGGTGGGCAGTGGAGTTACAATATGGGCAACAGGTTCCTTTCTCCTATGGCGATGCAGGAGGCTTGGGTGCTCTTCCAGATGACCTACACTTCCCAAATGGGAATTTGTGTCCTCTCAACACCTCACAGGTAGATTCTGTTACTGGGAACATATATATATATATATATATATATATATATATATTCTCACTAAATTGAACAGGCTGATTGTAACTCTCTTAGTAGCCCAGGTGAGACTTGAACTCGAGACTTGAACTCATTTCAGTCCCGAGTTGCCAGGATTACAAGCTTGTGCCACACCAGCCTGACTCCCACCTACATGTTGCCCAATTGTTACTCCTAGTATCTATCATCTATGGCGGTCACAATGAGGTCACCCCAAACTTATCTGCATGTCCCATCATAAATAGATTCCCCTATAGATATGGGAGGTCAGAAGTCCAAAACCAGTTCCAGAGGGCCACATCAAGGACTTGGCAGGATCATGATCCTCCCAGCGAGCTCTGCTCCCAGCATCCACCAGCTTTAGTGACACTCAGCTAGCCTGGCCTGTGACCACTCTGACTCATACTGCCTCCTTCACTCGACAGAGTCTCACTATGTAGTTGAAGCTGGTCTAGGCATCCCCCTGCCTCGTGCTAGGGTTATGGGCTTGTGCCACTCTGCCCATCATGCCACTCTTTCTGGCTCAGCTCCCTCTGCCTTGCTCTTTAGAGAACACTCAGCACAGCCCTTAGGGCTCACCCCGGTGAGCCCCAATTATCTCCTTATCTCAAGGTCGTCAGTGTAAACACATCAGCAAAGATGTCTCTTTCCAAATAACATCACTATAGCATGCTGCAGGGGGTGGATGTAGACATCTTTGGATTCACTTCTCGGTGTGCCCCATCTTTCATTCTGCAGGCTAACTCTGCATTTTCCAACCTGTGGCAGACACTGTGCCTTGAGGTCCTCCACCAAGGAGAGATTTGCTGACAAGCCTGGGAAGGTGGCTAGCAGCTGGCAACCAGTTAAGACTCCTTTGGGATCTCCTAGGCCACAGGAAGCATCAGTTCAGAGGCCATGTTCTTCTGGGAACATTTGTGTCTATAGGGGAAAAAAATTAGTTATTTCATCCCCACAAAGGGCGCTCTGAGGGATAACTCACCCCTGAGCTCCCCCCCCCGTCTCCACCTGCAGCCCAGTTGGTTTGTCAGACTGGCAGTCCCTACCACAGTGCCTAGAGGCACACACACAGTTCTAGTATTCAGAAGGCTGAGGAAACACTGTTGAGTGTTTGAAGCTAGTTAAGTGTGGTCTACATGACAAGATCCTGTCTCAAACAAACAAACAAAACAACAACAACAAAAACCACAAGATCCAGTCAGTAACAGTAGTGAATGTCTGTAATTCAAATGCTTGGGAAGTAGAAAATCAGGACTTCGAGAATCACCTCAGGGCCAGCACTGTTGGTTACACTCTTAATCACCACACTTAGAAGGCAGAGGCAGGTGGATCTTTATATAGCAAAACCTTGTCCCAAAAGAGGGGGGAAAAAAATCACACTCAAAGTCTAGAGAGATAGCTCAGAGGTTAAGAACACTGGTTGCTCTCCAAAAGGAGCCAGGTTTGGTCCCCCACACCCACAAGCAGCTTACAATGAATTGTAACTCCACATCCAGAGGGTCAGACACCCTCTTCTAGCCTCCGAGGACACTGTATGCGTTCGAGACCAGCCTAGTCTATAGAGTGAGTTCCAGGACAGTCAGGGCTACACAGAGAAACCCTGTCTTGAAAAATCAAAACCAAACCAAACCAAACCAAACCAAAAACAAAAAATCTAAACTAAACCAACCAACCAAGCAAACAAAACAGATGCATAAGTGTACAAGGTTTGAGATCAGCCCAGGTAGACTACTTGAGACCATGTTTCAAAAGGCAAAGAAAGAAAGAAAGAAAGAAAGAAAGGAAGAAAGAAAGAAAGAAAGAAAGAAAGGAAGGAAGAAAGAAAGAAAGAAAGAAAGAAAGAAAGAAAGAAAGAAAGAAAGAGTAAAGAATTTCCCTCTGCTCACTCCTGTTTCTGTCTGCTCCCTCCTATAGAAAACGATCCCCGGAAACACTCTTGCACCCCTGAAAAAGGCCACTTGCTTCTGAAGAGTACAGTCTGTGTCACAGACATGGCTGCTTTCCAAGACCATAGAAGTGAATAGTATCTTTGTGTCTCTTGTATTCGAGTTCCCTGGTGTGCTATATTGATGACTGTCCCAACATTCTTGTCCACCTTAAACCCCAGAATACAACCCTGTTTGAAAATTGTCTTTCTCAGATGTATTTAGTTAAGATGCAGTCACACCGATAAGCCCTGAATCCAAAGCCTCGGGTCCTTGTGGGAAAATAGACTCAGAGGCACACGAAGGTCTACCACGCAGGCTAAGGAGGACATCACCTCAAGGCCAGGAGCAAGGCCCACAGGCCACTGCCAGAGGCAAGGGAGGCACAGGACAGCTTGTCTCCCACGAACCAGCTGGACTGATACCATGATTTCCAGCATCTGTTGTAATCTGCTGTATTACCACTTAAAAAAACAGTACACCTGGTTTCTTGTAAGGTTGGACGTCTCACATAGGTATTTTCTGGACATTTGGGCTTCATGTGCGTAGAAGTGATCCTTGATGTAGAAAGTCTGCACTTGTATTCGTGGGCAGGGGGTGGGTGTGGAGGAGGAGGTGGTGGAAGAAGAGGAAGAGGAGGAGGGAGAGGAGGAGGAGGTGAAGAGGAGGAGGTAGTGGTGGAAGAGGAAGAGGAGGAGGAAGAGGCAGAGGAGGAGGAGGAGGAAAAGAAGGAAGAGGAGGAGAGGAAACCCATTTACAGATTGTTAGATCTTTTGGACTTTCTACAGTCCTTAGGACCTGCTGTTTACTGGGTGGAGTCTCGTGTTCACAGGATTCAATTTCAGCCCAACTGTTGGCCTGAGGCTCCTCTTCATGACCTATCTTTACAACCTTTTCCAACATCATTTCCCTCTGTTTCTCTGGGTGATAGTTCAGATTTCTACTCCCCTTGTGCTCTGAGCATGCTCCACACTTGGTCCGTCTGGGATTACTTAAGCCCCTTTGATAAATGGACACAGCCCAAGGGTGGATTCCTAAGTTATAGAGTGTGGCAGGCCCATCACACAGAACACCGTATTTTTTCCAGGGCTAGAACTGTGTCTCGTGTTGAAGGCCTCAGCAGTGGTCCTTAGCAGATGTGGGCTGCGTGAGAACGGAGGCTGATGGTCAGGTGGCTTAGTGACTTTTCTTCCTCTCAGCAGACTATATTCACTCCCCTGTCACAATGAAGGTGCAGAAATAAACACAGTGGTGTAGTTGAGAGGAGGTAGACAGGGCCAAGTTCATGAAGCCACTCAGGCATGGAAGGCACAGCCAACCAAGACATTCAGGGTACAGTAGAAGCCCTAAGGACAACTCAGCTGACTGACTCTGTGTGGCCCTTGTGAACCCGTGCTAACCTGGGAAGCTAACCATCCCAAATTTCTTCCCAATTCCCCACTCTCTGACTCCTAAGAGGCTCAGGAGGGAGTTGGCTCCGTATCCTGACCTACAAAGGGGAGGGAAAGGGAGCTGGGGACCTTGAAGTCCTTTCCCCTAGAACATGAATCACAACCGCCATTAAAACCTCTGTGTAAACAGCACACCCTTGTTCATCCTCCCTTCTTCTCTGAGCAACTATCACTGCCTGGCAGGCTACCGAGATGAACAAGTCTGTAACCTTCCCACCGGTGCTCATAGGTCAGCTGAGGGCTAAACTGAAAACAGCAACAACGTGAAGATAACACCCCAGACAGCAAGATGCCCAGACTTAGGGCTACTAAGTTTCCAGAGCTTCCAAGAAGATTCATTCATTCATTCATTCATTCATTCATTCATTCATTCATTTATATTCTCTCTCTCCCCTCTCTCTTTCTTCCTCTCTTTCCTTTCTCCTCTCTCTCCCCCTTTCTCTTCCTTTTTCTCTCTTTTCTTCCCTCTGTTTCCCTCTCTCTTCCCCATCATTCACACTCGCACACACACTCACACTCAGTCACACACACACACACACACACACACACACACACACACACTCACACACACCAGTTTGCAGACCATAAATGTCATTTGGATGTCAAAAGTAAAGCCTCATTTTACAGATTTTTTTTCAAGATAAGCCGTGGGCACTGGTCCAAAACCGGGTGTGGTAAGGAAGAACCTTGTAAGTCAGAAGGGATTTCAAGGTGACAGCACCGAGTCTGACGAAGCAACCAGGGAGAAAGTGAAAATCATTCTGAAGGCAAATGGAGGGCACGGAGAGGGCCCCTGCAGCTAAACCAGCAGGGCAGGCAAAGGATGGGCACCAGTGTGTCACACGGAGAGCAAGAGTGGACGCTAAGGAGACTTGACATGACCTGGGTTTGAATTCCAGCCTCCCCAGGACCAGGTGTGTTGATGGTGGACGAGTAATCATCTAAGCTTTGGCTCCCTCACCTTTAACTTAGCTACTAATAGACTCCGCCCTGTCCGTGAGTTGTTTTATGGATCAAATTAGATACAGCTTATAAAACCATCGGCTCTACACTGGCAGGTGGTTATCACTTAATAAACAAGCTAACAGTAACAGAGGGCAGGGCACCTGCTCTGTGGGGCTCTGTCCTTCCACATTGCAAAGCCTGACTGGCCCTTCTCACCATCCCCTCTTCTAGATGAGCAGAGACTTTAGGGGTACATGAGCAGAAACTTCCTGTAGCCTCTCCTCGCTGAGAGTTCCACGAGCAAAGTCCTCCCTCCACCAACCTCCCAAAGCTGGCAGAGTTAATAACTTGGACAACCTGGTCCTAAGTCTACCCTTAGGCCTCGAGTGCCTCATGACCTTGGAAACATTCAGGAGGCCACCAAAATGCCACCTGCCTGTGTTCTCTGGGCCAGTCTCTCCCGGGTCAGTGGTTGGGCAGAACTGTTATCAGAGATCCTCGAGTTCTTCATGAGTCAGCGTGGGAGCTGTGGGTGGGTGTGAAGAGCTGGTGGTCTCTGTTTCCCAGACTCATGACTCACGAGGGCTGGGTCTACAGGCCCGCACAGACCCTGCTGTGCTCCGCTGTCTGTTCAAGGAGGAGAGATACCCTTGGAGGGTGTGGCAGCGCCAGACCTCTTGGGATGTCCCAGGGAACTTGCAGCACATTATTGGAACCCAGTGTTTGTTTAATCATAGGGGAGTTCGAGCCATTCCATTTGCTTGAGTCAGCACCCTGAGATGGGAGCCAGGTTCCCAGGAGAGCCCTGAAGAGGCCCTCAGTTCCTCCCTGTGGACTGTTTCCAGGGATGCCTGTGTATTTTATAATAGTAATGACTACATATAATATTTTATATATATGTATAGTTCACAAACTGTGAGATCACGTATCTGCAATATGTTGTCAACTCTATAGTGTTCTGAACATTTAACATTTTTATTATTTTTATTTTATGTGTATGAATGTTTTGCCTGTGTGTAAGTGTGTTAGATTCCCCCTGGATCTGGAGTTACAGATCCAGTTACAGCTGCGAGTGGCCATGTAGATGCTTGGGTGCTAAGACCTGAACCCAGGGCTTCTGCGAGAGCAGCCAGTGCTCTTAACTACTGAGCCATCTCTCCAGCCCCCTAATTCTTTTCTTTTCTTTCTGCTTCTGAGACTGAATTGATGTATCCTAGGATAGCCTCAAAATCACTATGTGTTCCCAGACGACCTTGAATATCTGAGCCTCCTGCCTCTATCTTCCACATGCTGGGATTACCAATCTGCCACCACACCTATGTGGTGCTAGGGACAGAACCCAGGGGTTCACGCACACAGGCAAGCACTCTACCAACTGAGCTCCATCCTTACCTGAGCTCTGTACCTTTCTGTGTTTATTTATTTAAGCCCCTAAATAGAAGCACCCTGAGATAGGATGGCATTATCTCCACCTTGAAAGAACCATGGCTATTGGAGAAGTGTGGAAACCGTCCAAAATCTCACAGGGCCAGAATCTAGGTCTTCCCACTACAGCAGCACACCAGGCAGTCCAAAATCTACCAAGCCCTGGGTATTGTGTTGCGTTGGAAGGTAAATGAAGAAGGAAGACAGCATTTAGAAATGCCTTACCCAGACCTGCAGGGTCCCTGGGATTATGACTTTCTCTCACCCTCTTCCTTCAGCCTTTCAACATCTCGCTCAAATCTGAAGGCCTCCCTTAAATGGAGCTGCCACTGACCCAGGACAACTCAGTGTGTGACTTTCCAAGCTGTCATTCTTTCCAGCCTGTCTGCAGTCTAAATACAGACCCAAGTACCTTCTACACACTCTCCATTTGACGGTTTCCCAGCATTGCCAACTCCACAAGTTCAAAGCCCTTCTTCTCCAGCACATGGTCCACATCCAGTGTCGCTGTCTCAGGCGGGGGCACTCCCACTCAACACTTAAGTGGCGCGCACGTGTGTGTGTGTGTGTGTGTGTGTGTGTGTGTGTGTGTGTGTGTTTTGTTTTGTTTTTAGAGACAGGGTTTCTCTGTGTAGGTCTGGCTTTGCTGGAACTAGCTTTGTAGACCAGGCTGAATTTGAACTCAGAGGTTTAACTGCCTCTGCCTCCAGTGCTGGGACTAAAGGTGTGGGCCACCACTGCCTAGCTTGAGTGTCATCTTTGAGGCCTCCTCAGGCATTGGGCCAATCCATTACCAACCCCTGTCCATTTCCCTCCTAAATGTCTTTCAAATTCTGCTTATCTTCTCCCTACAGCTTCTGACTAGAGGCCCCAACCTCTGCCTTACAGGCTCCTGGTTGCTCTGTCCCCAGTCTTATCACCCGTTAGCCGGTTCTTCTAACCAATATATGTATGTCCTTCCTTGTACCAAACCCTTCACTGGTTCCTCGATGTCTGCAGGGGTGAAGTCCAAGCTCTTTAATGAGGCCCTCTTTGTTATGATTCTTATATTTTTACAGCCTTCTCCCGGGTCACTGCCTTAAACATTTAACTGCATAGAGGTGGACCTGAGATCAGTCATAGGCCAGAGACCTGCGGCATAGTGTCCTCTTGAAATCTGTCGTAAACAAGGAACCTTGCATTTCACTTTAAGTTGGACCATGTATATTTTGCCAGTCTCCCTGTCCTGTCCCTGAACCACCTGTGGCCTTAAAGTTTGTTCAGTCTCTTCCATCAGGAACACCCTTTCCAGGTATCGTCCTTCCCTCTGCAACTTTTCCTCTAATAATCAATGCGAGTGTTACTTCCCTCTCCCTTCCCTTTCCCGATCGTCCAATGGGAGGACAAAATGTGTCAAGAGCCTCAAGAGACCCACAACGTTCTATATGTGGTAAAGGGAGAAAAAGGTGGGAAGAAAGTATTGTTTTAACTACTTTCAAACGCCATCTGGAGGGCGCTAGGACCTGTCTGCGGACGAGTTCGTTCTCTAACAGAGGAATCCGCGCTTGACAGCGGAGAAAGCGGACTATACCGGCTCTTGGGCGCCCCCTACTGCCATCGCGCAAGCGCAACACTCTTCCTGGAGATCACCTAGCCCGAACCCGCCTCTCATCTCCCATTGGCTACTCCCTATTCTCCCGCCCCTCCGGTGCTCAGCCAATCAGAACCTCTTGGTGGGCGGGGCTTTAGGCAGAGGGGCGGGGCGTAGGCTTGGATTGGCTCCGCTGAAGACGGCGACGTGGCTGAAGGAGGCCGGTTTGTTTCTGAATTGAGGCTCAGGCACGCCGGCTCAGGATTGGTGCTGGGCCGGGCCGGGGTCTTTGGCCGGAAGCGGAAGTGGAAAAAGGATGCAGGTGTGGGGACCAGGGCTGGAGAAACTGGGTCTGTTATGGGACTCCTGTCCTGCCTTTTGAAGCCCTCCGGTCCTCAGTCGGGCGCTCTGCCCCTGAAGGGTGGCGGTTGGGTTCGTGGAATGAGCGCGCGCGAGGCACATCGCCTGCCTGCGTTCACGCCTCCCTCCCGGTTGTATTTCCCACCAGGACCATCAGCACGTGCCCATCGACATCCAGACCAGCAAGCTGCTCGGTAGGAGAGGGCGCCCCCGCGCGTTCGGCTGTCGGGGGAGGTCTGCTAGTTGCCCCCTGTCACTAGCAGCTAGGAGCTGTCAAAGTTCTGGTTGAGATGCCTTACTCTAGCGACCTGTTTGCTCTGCAAGGAAGGAAGCATGGAAAGTCTGTACTGGCTCCATATTTTCTACTTTTAACATTTATAACGTAGTATCAAATCGTATTCAGGAACACAGGACAAGTGGATAGTGTTAAAGATGGACAATTACCAAATGGCTGATCCGTTTGGAACTTAAGTCTGTTTGGTTCTGTCTTCATGCTTTTTGCATTATTTTGGGTGGGTAAACCCTTCCCACTTATTTAATAAATTTCTATCTCTCTTTGGATATAGGGAGAAAAGGGCCCTCAAACTCAGATACAGACTTTTTATGCCAGCCATGGTAGCTCATGCTGGTAACCATAATACTTGGGAGACAACTGAGGCAGGAGGATTGGGCAGTTCTCAAGACAGCCTGGTTTACATAGCAAGTACCAAGCTATGTATTTGCTAACAATGAACACTTACCCCGAATTCACCCCCCAAAAAGCCTTTAGTCCTAGCACTCAGGAGGCAGAGCCAGCCTGGTCTACATAGCAAGCTCCAGGGCAGCCAGGACTACATGGAGAGACCCTGTCTGAAAAGAAAAAGACAGAGAGACAAGAAGATCCTTTAGTGGCCAGGTTGTCTCTGCATCTGGTTTACATCCCTTAATCTGTCACTTCTGGACATGTGCACAGCCCCTGGCACTCGAAATGTTTACAGATTTGCCAGTCCACTGTTAATCACATCCTTGAGAGGGTGTTTGCGGACCTTAGCCCCTTGTAGGAATTCTGACGTGGGCTGTCTTCCTTTCTGACCACTTGAGAGGAACTCATCAGAGACAATTTCTGACACTATAGTTGTTTGAGATAAGTTGACCAGTTGACAGACTTGTCAACAAGGCCACCTTTGAAATTGAGAGGGGGCTTTCGGTCCTTTGACGGGCACCCAGTGTGTGGACACCCGCTGTGTTTACCCTAGTATGGGAGCTTGTCCTCCTCAAGTCCTCAGAGGAAACAGCGGGACACCAGGCACTGAGCATTTGTTCCACATCCCCTGCCACTTTTATACTTGTCCTTTTCAAAACGAAATCACTGAGGTTTATTGAGTCACTGTGGTACACGAGGCACGGTGCATAGCACATCATCCTATGTGTGGGGAAACGGAGGCACAGAGAGATAGAAACTGAAAGCCAGCAAGATGGCTGCACAGTAGGTAAATGTTTTTACCGTCAAACCTGATGACCTGAGTTCTGGATCAGGACCCCGTGATGGAAGGAGAGAACTGGCTCTCGGAAGTTGTCGTCTGATCTCCACTTGTGAGCCGTGGCACATGGGTACACACACACATATGTGCACAACGAATAACTAAACAATATAATTAAGTTTTTAATTAAAAATGTCTTTAAGAACTTGATAATTAGACCCCAGGACCATCTAACCATAAAACCTTGGTTTCTCTCCTTAGGAAATGATCATAGCTGTTAGCCCTCAAAACACATAAGCTACAGTGTGGTCATGTGGCAGAGTGGTACTTCAGAGTTAAAAACAGACCAATGACTGGGCCAGGCAGTGGTGGTGTACTCCTTCAACCCAGTACCAGGGAGGCAGAGGCTTTCCATGAGATTGAGGGCAACCTGATCTATATAGTGAGTTCCAGGAGGACAGCCAGGGCTACACAGAGAAACCCTGTCTCAAAAAAAAAAAAAAAAAAACCAAAAAAAAACCAAAAACCCAATAGGCCATCGGCACCATCCAGCCTTCGGGGCGAGGTAGTGTTACGTTAGGGGCTTTACAGTTGTTCGTTCATCCGGTACTTGGCATAACCACCTTGTGTTTTCCATTGTCGTGGTTAATCCCAGCCCCGAGGAAATGGAAGTTGAGCAGCACCTCTGTCAACAAGAAAGATATAATTACACAAGAAGCGAAAATATTATGGAGAATTTAGAATGGTCAAAAGTGGCACTTTCATGTCAGGACCAATTTAAAGTTTTTCTTTATCCCTGTGTTAAGGCGGTTGCTCTGTAAAACTCATACCTGGGATAAAGTTGGGGCGCCAGAGACTGTTTAGCCCAAGCATCTCTCTGAGTCTGTCTGTCTCTTCCTCTCTTTCCATTCCTCCCTCTCTCTCTCTCTCTCTCTCTCTCTCTCTCTCTCTCTCTCACTCTCTCTCTCTGATACCTCAGCCAATACAAAGACTTTTGTTCAATATCCAGTAGGCCGACACTTGAACTGGTGAATTCCCAGTGGGGAGTTAGTGGTATGGCGGACTGTGGTGACCTGCTGGTTCTCATGCAGATTGGCTGGTGGACAGAAGACACTGCAACTTAAAATGGCAAAGCCTGGTGCTGACCATCCGGGAAAAGATCAACACCGCCATCCAGGACATGCCAGAGAGCCAAGAGATTGCCCAGCTGCTCTCTGGTTCCTGTGAGTGATTTGGAGCCCCCTCCTTCCGGGAGACATTCCCTTGTTGAGCCTCCAGGGTGGACCCCAGAGCGAGAGTTTTTTTTTCTGGGTCATAGATGCTGGTTTCTGAATCCACGCTAAAGTAACTGGCGGCAGAGTACAGGGGTCAGCCACCCATAGTAGTCAGAGGAGGAGAGGAAGGGCGGTGGGATTCTGAGAGTCCCCTTTTTTGCTTTCTAGACATCCATTACTTCCACTGCCTAAGAATAGTGGACCTTCTTAAAGGTACCGAGGCTTCCACCAAAAATATTTTTGGCCGTTACTCTTCACAGCGGATGAAGGTGAGTATGGCCAAGGACTGGGGTGCAGGTGGGGACATCCACGGCCTCTCTAGTATCACTGGTGAACAGGTCAAGATGCCTGATCTTTCTTTGTCCCTAAAATTATACTAAGGTGGACCTGTCCTCTGGGCTTCCGTGTCCTGACCTTTGGGGGTCACTGTTGGGTATCACAGTCTCATAATCACGTGGGTGGTCCAGCCAAGATTAAAGCTGGAGGAAGGCGAGGAGTTAGTGTTCAGTCTGCTAGGATGCCTGGGGCAGCCTTCTCTGCAGGGATTGGCTGGGAGGGAGCCGTGGATGATCCTCTGGCTGATTTCCTCTCTTCTTCTCAGGATTGGCAGGAGATCATAAGCCTGTATGAGAAGGACAACACCTATTTAGGTAAAGTCACCCTCAAGGGGCCAAGCATCCGTGGGAGAGCCCGCTGCTGTGGTTCTGAAACAAGAGCTCGTGGGGAGCTTGGAAGGAAGTGGGGTGTGCCGCAGATGTTGCCTGATTGTAGGTGTGGAACACAGTTCTGCAAGTGCTACACAAGAGGGAGAATCAGGCAGGAAAAGTGAGCCTTCGTGTGCCCTTCTGAGCAGGCATCTGGCCTGTCTCTCTCTCTCTCAGGGAGGTAGTGTGTACTGCCCCACTCTCTCCAATGTGCGGGTCATCCTGGAGGCAATACTGGGAGCCTGAGAGGGAGCAACTAATGTGGTTGGATCGTGACTCTGAAGAGTAAATATTGTGACGTGAATATATACCAAGCACTCTGGATTTTGTTCTATGTGCATCCACACAATAAACACTGTAGGCCCTGTCTGGCAGCTAAGGATTGAAGCAGAGAGGGGACACAACTTGTCTTAGGCCCCACAGCTTGGAATGGTGAGGCTAGGGCATCTGTGTGTGCCTTAGGGCAAGGGTGTCCTACAGTAAATTTCCTGGGCCCTCCTTAGTGGAACTCTCTAGCCTCCTGGTTCGGAATGTCAACTATGAGATCCCCTCTCTGAAGAAGCAGATTGCCAAGTGCCAGCAACTGCAGCAAGACTACAGCCGCAAGGAGGAGGAGGGCCAGGCTGGGGCTGCTGAGATGCGAGAGCAGTTTTACCACTCCTGCAAACAGTACGGCATCACGGTGAGCAGGCGCCTCATCACGCGGGACGGTCTCTAGAACTGGCTCTCTTCCAGGGACTCCGCTGGCGGGCTTCTTTCTCGGTTGGATTGTGCCGGGTCTGGGTCTGCCTCACTTTTCTGTAGTCGTTGGATGTTTTGTTTGACTTGATAGGTTCCATCTCCCACCATGTGTAACCAAACCCTTCCCTTGTCTCTCAATCTAGGGAGACAATGTCCGACGAGAGCTTCTGGCCCTGGTGAAGGACCTGCCGAGTCAGCTGGCTGAGATAGGAGCGGGAGCTCAGTCCCTGGGGGAAGCCATCGACCTGTACCAGGCCTGTGTGGAGTTTGTATGTGACAGGTAAGGAGGACTACGGCCCCTGAGTGCTTTCTGTGGTCCCTCTGGGTCCTCTCCACATGCGTTGTTCCCACTCGGCATGCCGCCTGTGTCGACACACTCTGACCAGGGGGGATGTGCTCCTTGGACCATGTGGTTAGTGGAGCCTGTGCTGGCTTCCCAAGCGGCCGTGGGAGGCTCAGTCAATGCCCTGTTGAAGCCCCACAGAGCAGGTGCTGCCCATGCTGCGGTACGTGCAGAAGAAGGGAAACTCCACGGTGTATGAGTGGAGGACAGGGACAGAGCCCTCTGTGGTGGAGCGACCACAGCTGGAGGACCCTCCTGAGCAGGTGCAAGAAGACGAGGTAAGACAGGGCCTTTGAGGGGCTGAGTGGGAACTGTTTCCATCCTCACAGAGCCCAAACCCTGACCTGACTTCCCACAGCGGAGAGTGAGGGAAGCCATGCAAGTCTGGGGTCGGAGGACCCAAAGGCCCTTTATTTTCCTGGCTTTCTTGAGACCAGAGTGCAGACAAATGGTAGACACCTCAGTCCACTGGCTCCTGTTGACCTGGGGAGTCCTTCTGTGAAGTGCTCCTTTCTTGTGGGAGCTTGGAGATCTGTGCCATCGACTGCATGACTGCGTAGCGCTGAGACCTAAGAAAGGCAAACTCCCTTCCTTTCTCTGCCCGCCTTGTTTGCACTAACGTCTTCTTTGCTTTCTAGATCGACTGGGGCGACTTTGGCGTGGAGGCTGTTTCCGACTCTGGAAACATCATCTCTGCTGAGACCCCTGGGATAGACTGGGGTATCTCCCTGGAGTCAGAGTCCAAGGTTAGACCTTTCTCTCTGAGTGGTGCTGCCTCAGCCTTAGAAAGACATCTGTGTGAGGGACAGTTCACAGTTGTAAGGCCAGGTGCATCCCGAGGGAAGCAGAACCACAGAGGTGAGGTGTCAGCATAGGCTCTTTTCCGCCGGGACTTGGGATGTATGAATGGGGCACCTCACCAGTCAGGAGGGAGGACGGGATCACCAAAGCCGCCACCGTGCTTGCCACTGCATCAGAGCTGTAGACCCTGCCCCCCTGGATGTGCAGTCATTGAACCCTTCAGGGGCCCTAGTCTGCCCGGGCTCCCTGTGCTGGGGAGACGTTCCCAACCTCACTGAGCCTTTGCTGTTCTTCAGGATGCTGGGGCTGACAAGATAGACTGGGGTGACGATGCTGTTGCTTCGGAGATCACCGTGCTGGAGACAGGAACGGAGGGTAGGTGTCCCGTCCCCTACAGCCCTGGAGAATGGAGAAGCCCAAGTTCAAGGTCACCTTAGCTACAGTGAATTTAAACAACATGTGAGATCCTATCTCAAAAAGTTAAAGTGCATCTTGTTTGGGGTGTGAACGGAGGGGATGGAGAGGAGGTGGCTAAATAGTCTAGAAACTCTCAGCTCTCTTTTTGTTTAACTTGAGACAGTATCACTGTAGCGCTGGCTGGCCTGAACCTCTCTGTGTAGACCAGGCTGGCCTCAAACCCAGTCCCAGTGTTGGGATTAGAGGCCTATCCACCAGTTCCCATATGTTTTAGAGACTGAATGTGGGCCAGTCATTTTGGTAGATTGTTGAGGATCAGTTGGGCTCCAGGTTTGACATGGACCTCCACCCTCTCCCAAGCCTTCTGAGAGGCTGTAGCAGCCACTTGTGTCACTAGAGGGCAGTGCAGGATGACATTTTACCTCCCTTGCTACCAGCTGCCTCTGGCTCTGCCTGGGCGTTTACAGGCCAGACCTGAGTAGGACTGAGAGACATGAACAGAGAGAAAGGGCAGCTTCCCCTTGGGTAGGGCTGAGAAGAGTTTTTCCATCTGTCCATAGTATTCCCCAGGCTTCTCAGACCCATCGTCATGACTCTGCCTCTCTTCCTGACAGCTCCAGAGGGTGTTGCTCGGGGCTCAGACGCTCTGACTCTCCTTGAATACCCTGAGACTCGGAATCAGTTCATCGATGAGCTCATGGAGGTACTGCCTTCTGGAAGATGTGACGTCTCTTGTAATCCCTTCCTGCTGATGTGAAGGGCACTGACTAATTTCAGTGCCCCGGAGCAGAGTTTTTCAAGTTAGGATTCCCTCCCCCACCCCCCACCCCACCCCACCCCCATGTTCTCATAGTTATGAGACATCTCCAAAGTCCTGGCGCCATCTTGGGCAGTAGAGATGGAGCAGTGACTCAGACGTTCAGAGGTCTTGCCTCAGTGGGGCTTATATTCCAGCAGGAAGGGCAGGCAAGAAAGCGAGCCCGACATCACATGGTAACCGGGATCATCAGGGCACAAGGCTGGCGTGTAGTGCAGTTGGGAGGGTCTGCCTAGCGTTCAGGAAGCCCCGACCCTGATTCCCAGTGCTGTACACGAGTAACTGGAAGGTCGAAACTCAGGTCAGCCTTAGCCACATGGCGGCCAGCCTCCTGAAACCCTGTGCCCATCAGGTCTCCTCCAGTTTCCCCTTGAAGAGATATCGTGTAGCCGTGAGGGGAGTGTGTGCACATATGCACATGTGTACCGAGCACACAGATAGAGATCAAATTGGGACAACTGTAGATGTCATTCTTGTGGCTTCTCGCCTTTCACCATGTGGGTTTTGAGGATCAAACCTAAGTTCTCAGGCTTGGCGTCAGGCCTTTTAACCAGCCCAAGGTGAACTTACTCATGAGGACTGCATCTTAGAGATGTGGCTACTATTTGTGTTCTTTCTAGACTTTTCTTAATCCAGAGCTCTCAACCACTCTCATTCCTCCCTTGGAGAGAAAATTAGTCCCTGCCCTAGGAATTTTAGTGTGTCCCCATAGGCCGGGGGAAAGGAGAGAGAGCTGGGGCTAAGTAAGCACCGGTCAGCATGGGAACTAGAGGACCAGCGGGGCGGCTGCCTGCTCCATGCTGTAGGTGTCTGTGCCAGAGGTGCTCTCGGGGAGGCGCCCGTGCTGCAGGCGCACGCAGGGTCTCCAGCAGTGGAGGTGGGCACGGGAGACATGGTTTCTCCTCTGGAGCCTAGCCTAGCTCTTCATGTGGGGAGCTCAGCTTCCGAGTTCCTTTCATGGTTTGAACCAACTCCATTTCCCTCCTCAGCTTGAGATCTTCTTGTCTCAGAGAGCAGTAGAGATGAGTGAGGAGGCTGACATCCTGTCCGTGAGCCAGTTCCAGCTGGCTCCTGCCATCCTTCAGGGCCAGACCAAGGAGAAGATGCTCAGCCTGGTGTCCACACTGCAGCATCTGATTGGCCAGCTCACCAGTCTCCGGATGCAGCACCTGTTTATGATTCTGGCCTCGCCAAGGTCAGCTTTTCCCGATCCTGCGTTTCTCCGTCTTGAGTGGAGCTCTCCCCTTTCTTCTCCCTGTTCCGGGATTCCTCCTTCCTGTGTACATGGGCTTTCTCCTGGGAATAGCACGGGATAGGGTCGATTGATGTCTGTAGACAAAACCTGCTTCTTAGGTAGGTAGGAATCTGGCGTGGCTTATATTCCTTACCAGAAAAAGGACTGAAGCCCATGAGGGGAGGGGAGGCCAAAGAGGGAATTAGTTTCCCGAGCCTCGTCTGGTCCAGCAGTCACGCGCAAACAGCCTCACAGCATACTCCGCACAGGTATGTGGACCGGGTGACAGAGCTCCTCCAGCAGAAGCTGAAGCAGTCCCAGCTGTTGGCTCTGAAGAAGGACCTGATGGTGGAGAAGCAGCAGGAGGCGCTTCAGGAGCAGGCAGCGCTGGAGCCCAAGCTGGACCTGCTGCTGGAGAAGACTAGAGAGCTGCAGAAGCTGGTGAGACTTGGCTAGGAGCCTGCCCGTCCATTCCACAGGCCGAGGCCCTGTGCCTGCCTGTTCACTCCCTGCCCACTCTGCTCTCTTTCTCTCAGATTGAAGCTGACATCTCCAAGAGATACAATGGCCGTCCTGTGAACCTGATGGGGACCTCTGTGTGACGTGCTCCCTCTGCGTCCTCCACCCAGCTTCCTGGTGGGGGGTGGGACAGCCCAGGCTGGTATTGCTGGGCCTCACCAGCAAGAAGCCAGCAGACCTGGAGGCAGAGCCACAAGGAAGGGCCACCTGAGTGGTGGCACCAGCATTCACTGTGACCTCTGCAAGAAGTCTGAGTGGCTCTGTGGCTCTCAGCCTAAGGCACAGTTGCTTCTTCTGGTTATCAAGGAAGGCTTAATAAAAAAAAGGAAGTGACTCTCTTCATTGTTGGTGGTTACTTGACCACCTCGCTGAGCCTGCCTGAAGTTGAGCTAGGCACATGTTCTCCTGGATTCTTAGGAGGCCTTGAGCAATTGTAGAGCCCCAGCTTAGAGGCTTGTCCTCCTTGCTTTGATCGTACCAGACCCCATAAGCATTTATAAATGGTTCAGCAGGTGGTTTGGGGCTGGCCAGTGCAGCCTTGCCCCCTCCTATAACCTGGCTCATGCTGCCCCAGCCAACAGCCCAGGGGGAGCAGTCAGCTAGCGCTCTTGGACCCTGCAGAGTTGTATTTTTCCTCTCAATCACAGCTTACCGTCCGTCCAGTCAGAGGGGAGATGTGGTTTGGGGAGGCAGGGTCTGATAGACAAGGTGGAGACAGGAGTTATCACCTTTACTAGCTGCCTGTCCACTTCCTGCCCGTAACTGCCTGCTCCGGGATTGGGTAGAACCCACCCCAGGATAGCACCCCTCTCCCAAGCCACCTACCCATCCCTATTTCCCAGGAAGGATAGGGGCTGGGGGTGGCCAGCAATTCGATTTTAATTTCATAGCAGAGCAGTTGATTCATGGCTCTTTGTCGCCAGCGTTGACTCCCGTAATGACTTTCCATCAAAATGAAAAGTGGAGTGACACCACTCATTATTCCTGCTGCTTGTTATCTCAGTTCTGGGGAGGGCCACCCCTCCCCACTGCCTCTCAGCCGTCCAGGACAGTGAGTGATGGCCCCTATTAATCACCGACCCCGCGGACTCCGGCGGACACACGCTATCCAAAGGAGAGAGAGATAAGGCCACATGAACTGCTCAGAGACACTCCTATCGATTAATGTCAGCCCACCGCTTCCCCCCAGTCTCTGCCTGGTCACCTCCTTTTGGAGGAATCAAGTAAGAGGCCTAAGAGCTGAGAGAAGATACTGGTGTCAGAAGACCGTCCTAAAGCTAGAAGGACCTCGGGGTGTGTGGCTGGGCTGTATTCTGTCTGCAGTCACCCTGAGGCCTGGGCAGCTGTCTGCTCCTCTTGGTTCCCCTCCTGAAGTTTGAGCATATCCCAGCCACTTCCCTCCCCAACTGGTCATCTTCTCCAAGGGTCGCCTGGCTAGCCTCATGCATCAGCTATCAGCTCCCCGAGGCCTGCTACCCTTGCCCAGTCTAATGTCCCTGCCTAGTCACCAGCTGTTACAGACTACTGCATACAAGGCCCAGGCTGCGGGGAGAAGCCCAGAGCATCATGTGATCCTGCCAGGCTGGATTTGGCCTTAGAGGCTCCTGTTCCTTCCAGACATGAACACCTGACCTCCCACCAGGGGGCAAATGGTATTTTCTGAGATTCTAGATCTCCAGGAAGGGAAGCAGTGTAGGTCAAAGGGCCTTTCAGCAGATGAGAACACTGTGGCAAGCAGAGGGGTTTGGATGGTGTTCTCACGGGGGCTGGGCCTGTTTCATAAGCTCTCCCTGACGTCTGGGCTGAGGTAGACCGTTTCCTTCAGGCCCCCTTACTGATCGTACTGTGGTGGTTCTTCAAACCCTTCAGCTTGCTTTTCCTTTGGCTCCACCACCTTGTGGGCCGCCCCTCTGGGCCTCACCAGAGACACTGAAGCCCACCTGGTGTGGGCTATGAGAGCAGTTCCAACCGATTCTGGGGTCAGCTCCTGAACCCCTTTAACTTCATGCTGGAACATTTTGGTCCCTGTTCCTCTCCCCTCAGTGCCACAGCGATGACCTAAGGGTTAATGAGCTAAACAGCACTGTGCTCTCAGTGTCTGCCTAACACCAGGGCACCGCAAAGGGCTCTTCTTTCTGGCCTGACCAGTCTTCTTGGAAGGGAGGAACAAGGGCTCCTTGCAGAATTGAAGACCAGGTTCCCAGCAGCCAGCTGTCAACGTTGTAAAAAGCCATTCAGGGAAAGAGAGAGGCCTCAGGCCAAGTTACATCCTCAGCTGTCTCCTCTCAGTTTGATGTGAGTCTATGGCCTAGGGCTTAGCATGGATTGATGTTGACTTCTTTCCTGCTAGCTCTCTGCCTAACCCCATCTCCCTGATTCTTGTAAGGAAACAGGACTCCCTTGTCCAGCATCCTTTGCACGGCTACCTGCTGGCTGACGGTGAACGTGGGCTAAGTGGACCTGCTAAGGATTGTTCATCAGCTCCGCCAGCCCAATGTATGCACCCCTCACCCCCAGGGGCCCACTGAGGGCTCATCAGGGCCGTGTGGATCCTGCACAGGTAGAACCCACTTGTTCCCTCTACCAGGGCAGGACTGGAACGATCTGCCTTATTCAGACCAAACACAAGCTCACTCCTCACTCACTCTAGAGTGGCAGCCTAGAGTCCAGGACAAAAGAGAAGCACACCCGGCTGTGGGGGGAGGGCCCGGGACTGTGGCCCTGACACCCACATGCACTGAGCCGACACCCCAGATGTTGCTATGGCTCTCTCTGCCTTTTCATGTGCTCCTCTCTGTCTTGTTGCTAGTGTCTATTTCCTCTTTTGACCACCGCTTATTTATTCTCTTCCCCACACTGGTACAAGAATATTTAATACACAGTGGGACGACACTGGGGACAGCTCTATGATACAGCCATTGCCTATGTGCAGAAGAGCCTGGGCTCCATCTAAGCTCCCAAAATCCCATGAACTGGATACAGCAGCACATGCCAATCATATGTGGGTGGCACTGAGGAGGTGGAGGCAGGAGGATTGGAAGTGCAAGGTAATCACTGGCGTCCTTGGCTATGAGAAAGTACGAGATCAGCCTGGGCTACTCCAGACCCTGTCTCAAAAAACAAAACCATAATAACAGTAGTGGAAGTAATGCATTGTAGCTGTGGGCTCTGGGTCACCCGGTGGCTTTGGCCTGACTGCCCTGTTCTTGCTGCTTGTGTGACCTGAGACCCAAATGTCAAGCGTGTAAGAGTGGCATAGGGTGGAAATACCCCAGAGCAGTGGTTCTCACCCCCCAAACCATAACAATTATTTTTGTTGCCACGTCATAGCTGTAATTTCCATACTGTTGTGAACCATAATGTAAATATCTAATACTGACATGGGATCCCTATGGAAAGGCCATTCAATCCCCACAAAGGAATCGCAGCCCACAGGTTGAGAACCACTGTCTTAGGCTGAAGCTGGAAACTTGTGTCTGGTCCTGGTCTTGTGTTTCTATGATATTCTAGTGTGTCCCACCTAAACCCATTATCCACATCCATACTCCATCTATGGATTCCCTGTCTCTCCCAGTCTGTTGGTTTTTCCCTCTGAAGCTCACCTCTTCTGTTACTATGCCCTCATTTTGCCCTGTTGCCCTCTTTAGACTTCCCTGCCTCAGCTTCCCATGGTCTGGGATCACAGGTGGATAACCTCATATTCTGATGTCCCAGACGGATGGATTGTGAGTTCAAGGACAACCCAGACTACAGAAGGAGACCTTGTCTCCAGGAGTTAGGAGTGTGGGAGAGGCACAGCCTCGGAGGTACTGCCATCCTTCCCTGCATTCCAGAGGCAGAGGCAGAGGCAGAGGCAGAGGCAGAGGCAGAGGCAGAGGCAGAGGCAGAGGCAGAGGCAGAGGCAGAGGCAGAGGCAGAGGCAGAGGCAGAGGCAGAGGCAGAGGCAGAGATCTCTGAGTTTCAGGCCAGTCAGGATTCACATATGAAGAACTTGTTAAAAAAAAAACAAGAAGGGGAAGGGCTGACAGTGGGGGAGGGATATAGCTCAGTCATGGATGGAGTTTTTACCTAATGTGCTCCATCCTCAGCACCAGCAAAAGTAAATAAAACACTCATTGCCAGCTTAGACTATAGAGTGAAGTCCTGTCTCAACGCCCCTGACAACCCTCGGAAAACACACAAGCCACCCAACCAAACAAATACAAACAAACCAACTAGACAGCTCTCATCACCAGGAGGGAAGGGAGAACATCCTCTGTGAACCTTCAGGGCCTGACTCTCCACCCCTCTCCCTATTTGAGGAGAGCAAAAGACTATTGCTTGTTCCCCTGGCAATGCTGGTTCGTTACAGGCCCAGTTCTGCCCGCACAGCTGGGCCTCGTGAACGCCACCCACACACTGGGCTTTGGCCCGACTGCCCTGTGCTCTGGGGTGTCAGGCCCCAAGCTGTCTTCATGTTGCCATCCTGCCTGGCAGAGCCCAGCTCAGCAGGAGGGAGTGTCAAAGCTGCAGCAGGACTGCCGAGCCCAGGAATACCAGCTGACCCAGATTCTGCCTGTGTCCTCCAGATGCCCTTCCTCTCTGGTGACAGGGTCGAGCCTCTGAATAGACTGGCCCTGAGTAAACTCTGCCTTAGCCACCCTCCTCTCCTTCCCCAGGCTCCAAAGAAAACCAGTTTGAATATTTAAACTTCTCCTGTG
This sequence comes from Rattus rattus, assembly GCF_011064425.1. NCBI lineage: Eukaryota > Metazoa > Chordata > Mammalia > Rodentia > Muridae > Rattus > Rattus rattus. The sequence continues at coordinate 57,481,408 of NC_046162.1, forward strand.
TGTCTAATAAAAAGTTCTGCACTATTTAATGCCCCAGCTATCCATTACTGTCTGGAGCTGCCCTCTCCTCTCAGTCTCCCCCCTCCCTTCCTCTTGCCCAAACCATGGCGCACAGCAAAGCCATTTGTCAAACTGATCCCGCCGCCGGCTGCGCTTGGCTGTGTCTGAAAGGACATGCCGCCCGCCCCACAGGGGAAGGTGGGAATGAATAAAGGAGCTATGCAAATTGCTGCTTAATCTGCAGAGAAACACCCAGGCTTTGGGGAGACGCTCATTACTTCTTTTAACTGTGATTAACGGGCAAATTAAACTCAAGCCCTTAACTCTCTCCTGGCAGAGGATTTGAATGCAGAGCCCTGCGCTGGTGCCAGTGGATGGGGTCTCTTCCCCAGTTGCTTGTGTCTGAGGTGAGGGGCGTGAGCTTGCCCCTGAGCTCAAGTTGCCTTGCAAGGCAGGCATGAGGAGGGCAGGCCTCGCCAAACCCCCTTTCCTCACCAGAAGGAAGAACTTAAATATTCTTTGAAGTCTGTTTCATATACTCAAAAAAAGAACAGCCGAGGGCCACTGGGCTTACTGGAATTCTTTGCCTCTAGTAAAAATTGCCAAAATTTTAAAAAAAAGAAAAAGAAAAAGAGGAAGAAGAGGAAAAGGAGGAAGAGGAAAAGGAAAAAAAAAGAAGAAGGAGGAGGAGGAGGAGGAGGAGAAGGAGGAGGAGGAGGAGGTGGAGGGGGAGGAGGAGGAGGAGGGTTGGGGATTTAGCTCAGTGGTAGAGCGCTTGCCTAGCGAAGGCCCTGGTTCGGTCCCCAGCTCCGAAAAAAAAAAAAAAAAAAAAAAAAAAAAGAAGAAGAAGAAGATATAGTATAGTAGTAGTAGTAGTAGTAGTAGTAGTAGTAGTAGTAGTAGTAGTAGTAGTTGCTAAGAGAATCCCTAACTCCTGACCTTTAAAAGTTTGCTGGGAGTGGGGCAAAAGACCAGTTCCAAACCTGGGTCTGGAAAGAGGCCTAGACATGACTCTAAAGCCATCCTTGAGACCTATTAACCAGGGAGGGGTTAACCAAGAGAGTGGGGGGTGGGGGTAGGGGGCTGGCAGTGGGCAGAGAATATGAATGTGTCTCTGGAGAGGCCCTGGGAGGGCCTTGCTACAGGGTACACAGGTCGTAGGCACACATGGCCAGATGCACACACTGAGAGGGAGTGAAGGCACCAAATATCTGTTATTTATTCCATGGGGGGGAGGGGGCTTCCGTTTTGATGTAGGTTGTGCATAACATAAAACATGTGACATCACTCTTCAGGGGCTGTCAGCTCAATGGTGTCCTCGCCGCTCTGCGACGGTTCTCGCTTTCCACTGTGCCTTTTCAGAACATCTAGCCGTCCTGTCCAGTCCCTATCAGCTCCCACGAACAGCTCCCCTGAAGGGTTGGGGCTGCAGTTCAGCTCTATGTAGAACACTTGCCCAACAGGCCAGAGGAGAGGCCCTAGGTTCAACACTCGCACTGAGTCAAGGCTCTCTACAGAAGAGCGACCTGTTTGAAATTAAAAAAAGAAAAAGAAAAAAGAAAATCAAAAGTGCTCACTAGCGCTTAGGGTCAGGGGCTGTTTGAAAGGGAAGCCTGCCTTTAAGGTAGCGTTTGAGGAGAAAATACTGTAGGGACTCCTTGTTAAACACAGGTTTCCTCTAAGCCTGAGTGATTAGGAGGTGAAAGATGATATGCAGCGGTGACGGACTGTCTGTCAGTCTGACGGGCCCGAGGAGAGACGCGGCCCCGTATTTTATTTTGTCGTCCAGTCGATCAGTGGGTCTGTCATAGAAACCAGGCCTGACAGCTCCCTCGGCCGCTCCTCTCTCCTTTCTTAACTCCAGAACCCCCAGTTCCACCATCTATTAAAACATCCCGGGCTGTCAGGGATATTAAAAGGCTCTGTCACTCCTTCTTAAAACAGTCATAAATACAATCCGGACACTAGCATTTGGGCAGAAGCCTCCGTGTTAAATGAGAAGGAGCAAACAGCAGAGACGCCTGCTTTTCTTGACAGCCCGGGCACCTCTAGAAGGCCTCCCCCGACACCTGCTGCCACTGGAGCTCTGAAGCGCCATGCACAGGATGTCGCTGGCCCTACACCCACAAGGACCGACTCATCTCTGCCTCTTACAAAACACCATACCTCTTCTGCCCAAGGAGCCTGCCTCCGGGGCCTCTCCAGACAGTGGGACCCAGGGAAGAAACGAGGAGGAAGGTCTGAGTGTTCTCCACGTTTATGTTTGCTACCTTTTCCTCTTCTACTTTCTGCGTGCCAGCTTGACACGCCTTGCCGCAAAGTCTGATGGAGACCTCAGACTTCCCTCAGACTATGTGGGCTTCCCAGAGAGCAGGCAAGAGTCTGTCCTCTTGCTAGTAGGAGACCGCCATCACTTATGAATTCTTGAATGCCTCCAGACCAGGACACCCTCATTGTCAGCCCGAGAGTCACCATCTCTTAGGATAAATCCCCTGCTCTTCTACCCCCAATAAGAGGAAGGAGCTAGATGCTAGCTAGCCAGGCTGTCCTTCCAAGAGCATCCCAGTTGAGGCCACTGAGGCTTCCCTACCTCACAGCTAGGTTACTGAGGCTCAGAACCACAGAGCAGCCATGATCCTCTGTCAAGTCCCTGTTGGTCGGACTGTACACTTACCTGAATATCCAGTTGGTGCAATGCATGGAGTCCCTGTCCAGGACCTTCTATGTTCACACTGAAGCAGAGCCCAGGATCCTGGCATCTTCAGATGCCTTACCTGTGGCCCACCCAGTGTTCAGGCCATATGTGACTATGGCCACAATCACTTCCCTCTCCAGAACTTTTACAACCTTTAGATATTTTCTCAGCTGTGGACTACGACTCCTCACCCCCAACAATGGTCTTCCCAGTAGCTTTTTCCCCCCAAATCCTTCATTTCAAGAACTGTCAAACTTTGGTCGTTTTTTTTTTTTTTTTTTTTTTTTTTTAATTCTTTTTTTCGAGCTGGGGACCCAACCCAGGCCTTTTCCTAGGCAAACGTTACCACTGAGCCAAATCCCCAACCCACTTTGGTCGTTTTCACGTTAGGGCCCACTGTGCAGGGGGTTCATGTAACAGCCCGGGAGACATGTTTCCACCTCATAGAAGGACCCTCTCTGACAACCAGAGGTGCCTCAGGAAAGCACAGGTAAGTGGAATTTAGGCTGATATCGTATGAGTATTTGTGGGTACCTAGAAGATGGGTGGGGGTCAAACGCCTTGAAGAGTCAATGATTTGGGACACTTGGTGTATCTAGGAGCCGGGTGAAGCCTAACAGCTGGTCACCAGCTGTCCTCCATGTAGCCATTTTGCCGTTTAATCCCAGAGAGTCAGACCCTTCATCTCAAAGGTCACGGGGCCTCGCTACAGAGTGGTGAACAAACCATTCTTCGCCCTCACAGGCCCCGGGCAGTGTCTGACCCAGCAGGCAGGATGTGGAGGGGAGAGGGGGTAAACTTGGGGACCCCCACCAGCTACTCCAGTTGAGAAGGGCGCGAGGCTGGACTCTCCTGCTTCTCTCCCTGCCCCGCCTCCTGCTGGCTCCCACCCCTCCCTCCCATCTCCTCCCCTGCCTCACCTGCCTTTCTTTCACTTCTTTTGGCTCTCTACCACCCAGCGCCCACCCCTCATCTCCATGGCAATAAAAGGGGAGGTGGGGTGGGTTGCGCCCTGTATTTTTAGCCGGTCCATAATAGCCCTTTTCTCTGGAGACACAGGCACTGCCTGTGGAACTAATCTCCGCCTGTTCCTCTGCTCACAAAGGGCCAGGGGAGCCCCTCCCTCTGCCTAGGCCGCCCTCGGTGACCCCAGCCCGTTTCCGGGTGTGCTTTAGCCCTCCAGGGCCTGCAGCTGGGCCTCTCTCACGGGATCCTACACACAGGCAGGGTCACTCCAGCTGACCTCCCCGGAGGACAGAGGTCAAGCCCCCTCTGGGGTCTCTGATGTGATTGGAAGGGAGTTGGGGCGGGGAAGGAGGGGGAGGAATGTCGGGGGGGAGGGGACCTTCTCTTTTAATGTAGAATTAAATGACTCCTTGTGCCTCCCCTGTCTCTGTCTCTCTCAGGCTGGGTCTCAGGGCCCAGAATTCCACACTTCGGAGTCCAGGCAACTTAGAAGTGGTTAAACTCCTGTACGGGAGCTTGGTCTAGTTAAAGCCTGAGCTATGAGAATCTTCATAAAGTCTTGGCAGGGAAGCGGAGAAGCTATAAAGGGTGGTGGGGTTTGCATAGGCAGCCCTGCCTTTGAAGCTGGGCTTCGATTGCTTTCGAGGCTGGAGAAAAAAAGAAGAGAAAAGGAGAGAAATGTAGGGACTTGGAAAAGAAAAGGAGCCCACAATCCAATCCAGCACCTTCTGAAGCCTCCACCAGCTAAAAACCAAACTCCCACACAACTAACATTTGCTGTGGAGGCTACAGACATAGGGAATATATATTATGTACATGAGTACATGGTGGCTGATCTCAGACACACCAGAAGAGGGCATCAGATCCCATTACAGATGGTTGTGAGCCACCATGTGGTTGCTGGGAATTGAACTCAGGACCTCTGGAAGAGTAGCCAGTGCTCTTAACCACTGAGCCATCTCTCCAGCCCTCCTCCCCCCGGCAATGTATATTTTAATGGAGAAATATTTTAAGATAAAAATGTTAAAATAGCTGGGCATAGTGGCACACGCTTGTAATCCCAGCACTTGGGAGGAGGAGGCAGGAGGATCAGAAGTTCAAATCGACATCACCCTAGGCTACTTAACAAGTTTGAACCCAGCCTGGGCTCCCTAAGAAAGAGCAGGTTTATGCCCATGACCTTGGGTAGGGTCTCCTGCTGAGAATCTCTCTAGGAGTCTTTCAAACGAGGGGTCTAATTTCGTTTGCAGTGAAAACACCTGGACGTCCTGCATCCCTGTGACCAATACCTGGCTTGAGACACCTCCCGCTGCATGGGCATGCTCACCTGGAAGTGGGCATGAGAGCCGCCCATGGTAGTGTGTCAATGTCCCAGCCAGATCCTCACAGTGCTCACCTCTCAGAGAGTCACCCCCAGGTGCCCCAGTCAGTTAGGAACGAGTTCTTTAGGGAAACCAAAACCAACACCCAAAACATTTTGGCCTGAAAAGACAGCTCAATAGTTAAGAGTACTGAGTGCTCTCCCAGAAGGCCTGAGTTCAATTTCTATTACCTACACCAGGCAGCTCCCAACTGCCTTAACTCTAGCTCCAGGGAGAATCCACACCTCTGCTCTTCACGGGCACCAGCACTCATGTGCACAGTCAGACAGACAGACAGACACACATGTAACCATAGTTTTTTTTAAAAAAAAGCATTTTCAGTTATTTTATCTGTGTGCGTGCGTGTGTGTGTGTGTGTGTGTGTGCGCGCGCGCGCATGCGGGTGTGTGGGTGTGCATGGTGTGCATGGTGGGTGTGTGGGGGTGTGTGTGTGCATGGTGTGGTTGTGTGGGTGTGCATAGGGCGGGGCTCTACCTTCACCTCCTGAGCCATTTCCCCCGCCCCCAGGAAGGAACGCTGACCTTCGCGCTCAGGCCAGGACATTCTTTACAGATAAGGTTCCTTCCCTAGAGAAGCGTATTCCAGGCCATCCAGTGGGTGGAAACAGAGACCAGCAGCCAGCCAGCCTGGACCGACCACACCTCGGGCTCCTCACTCCTGGCTGTGAGTGTGGCTCTCCTCAGGTTAGAAGCAACTAAGAGTAAGAGTACCTACTGCCTACAGTGAGAGGCTCCACAGCTCCCGCCTGGGAAAACACTCAGAAAAGAACCTGTCCACCGGCCCTGCCACTCAAGGGTCAGCCGTTGTATTGATTTCTCATCACGCCTCTGTGGATCTGACTTCCAGAACAGCGCTCGTTCCAAATATTCCAAACCTTTGTCCCCATGAATCCTTCTTGCTCCCCTGCCGTGCACGTGTTCCGATTTTGCATAAGAAATAACACACAACCACTCTTGTTTGGAGGATGGGAAATCACCCATTCTGTCCCTGTAGACTGAGGCTCTTAACGATGAACACAGTTGGCCCAGGAGGTATTGGCCCAGTGCAAAACAGGACCAGGCAAAAGATGGGTCGGAAAGGTCAGAGGTGGGCTGGTAGGCAATGCTAATAGTGCTTCTAACTTGCCCCACTTATTACTGACATCATCTCAAGGGATAATTTAACCTTCTCCTCTCTGGCTCTCTTTGCTCCTGACGTGAGAAAACGACAACAGCCAACGATACAACCAGCCTGTGCTTTACGTGAGCAGCACGTGTTTGCTTCTAGTGCACAGCTATTACTGTCCTTGTCCTCTGAAGCTGATCACCAGCGAATCATGGGCCTTGAATCCTAGTCCCCGGGGTTGGGGATTTAGCTCAGTGGTAGAGCGCTTGCCTAGGAAGCGCAAGGCCCTGGGTTCGGTCCCCAGCTCCGAGGAATCCTAGTCCCCACTCTCCATACTCCTGCAGAGGAAAGAATCAAACTCTCATCCACAGACAGGATGCAGAGCCCCAGATGGGCACCCATGTCCCCAGCTGGGAGCACAAAGAATATGGGGGGCAGAACTGAGTTAAGGAGCAGGAGAAAAAGGGCCCTTCCCGTGCAGTCTGGTGGTGAGAAGCAGCCTGGACGGAGCTCCTGGGAGACTCCTCTTCCATGTCTTAAACTCTAGGATCTCGCGGGTCTCCTTGTTTTCCTAAATTTCACTGTGAAACAGAAAAATGCTAAAGATCTTCTCTGAGCATTCGTGTGTGTGTGTGTGTGTGTGTGTGTGTGTGTGTGTGTGTGAGACGGAGAGTGAGAGGGTCAGAGGGCAACTAGTGAGAGTTGGTTCTTTCCTTCCACCATGCGGGTTCCTAGGGTTAAACTCAGGCTATCAGGCTTAGAACGGCGGATGACCTTACCTGATAGCCTATCTTACCAGAAATAGAATTTTTTAAAGAATCTAACCTTTGCATTTCCCTTTAATTGTGTATGTGTGTACGTGTGCGTGGTGCGTGGTGCGTGCATGCGTGTGCCATACCATAAGTATGTGGGTTTCCTTGGGGACCAGAACACAGTGTCAGATCCTCTGGAGCTTGCGTTACACAGGTAGTTGTGAGCCACTCAGTTTGGTATTGGGAACAAAATCTCTGTTCTCCAGAAGAGCGGGAAGTGGGGTTGGGGATTTAGCTCAGTGGTAGAGCGATTGCCTAGCAAGCGCAAGGCCCTGGGTTCGGTCCCCAGCTCCGGAAAAAAAACAAAAAAAAACCAAAAAAAAAAACAGAATAGCGGGATTTGATTTTAACTACTAAGTCATCTTTTCAGCCCTCAAAATAGAACATTTTTCCTTTTCCTTTGATCATTTTAAATCTCTTATAATGTATTAGACTCCATGCCGAATATATCCATATATCTATCTGTATCTATATCTATATCTATCTATCTATCTATATACCCATATCTATCTATCTATCCATCTATCTATCTATCTATATCCATAGACTCTGATTTCTCTACAAACAGCACAGCACTAGAGCTTCTCACACTTCAAAAAGCTTGGATTATGAACTGAACTACTCTGTCCAACTTTTATGGATTAAAAAAAGAGATTTATTTATTTTTATTTTTTATTCAGGTGTATGTGTGTCTGAGGTGTGCCATGTGTGTCTGGGTGCTCATGGAGCCCAGAAGAGGGCCCTGGATCTCCTGGAGCTGGAGTTACAGGCAGTTTTGAGCTACCTGACATGGGTGCTGGGAACTGAACCCAGGTCTTTCTGTAAGAGCAGCGCATCCTCTAAACTTAGCCGTCTCTCCAGCCCCTCCGTCATACAAGATGACCGCTGTATATGATGCTAATTTAATACTTGTTTAGGGTACTCAGATTCTGAGCAATTAAGAAAATTACTTAAATGGGTGTGGTGGCAGACTCCTCTAATCCCAGTACTTATCCCAGTACTTAGGAGGTAGGGGCAGGATCTGGAGTTCAAGACCACCCTGAGCTGTCATGAGACCCTATCTCAAAAAACTAAAGGCTTTGGCTCAGGGTTAAGAGCAGGGCTCTTCCAGAGGTCATGAGTTCAATTCCCAGGGTGGTCAGGGTCCGATGCCTCTTCTGGTGTATCTGAAAAGCTACAGTGTACATATATAATAAATAAATAAATCTTAAAAAAAAAAAAAAAACTAAAGGCTTTCAGGTGCATTTAGCTTGGTGGTAGGGTGCCTGCTTAAAAAGCACTGGGTCGGGGTTGGGGATTTAGCTCAGTGGTAGAGCGCTTGCCTAGGAAGTGCAAGGCCCTGGGTTCGATCCCCAGCTCCGAAAAAAAAGAACCAAAAAAAAAAAAAAAAATCTAAAAAAAAAAAAGCACTGGGTCGGGACTGGAGAGATGGCTCAGGGGTTAAGAGCACCAACTGCTCTTCCAGAGGTCCTGAGTTCAAATGCCAGCAACCACATGGTGGCTCACAACCATCTGTAATGAGATCCAATTGCCTCTTCTGGTGTGTCTGAAGACAGAGACAGTGTACTTATATACATAAAATAATAAAATCTTTAAAAAAAAAAAAAAGCATTGGGTCTTGGGTTCCCTCCTTCAGCACCACATAAAAATGCTTTCAACGATTCAAGTGTATAAAAATATCACGACAGAACCCATTGCTTTGTATATTAGCTTAAATTTTAACTGAAAAATATTAAAGAATTCATTCAGTTGGGCATAGAGGCAAACACGTCTGTGATCCTAGCATTGAAAAGGCTGAAACAAGGCTTGTGAGTTCAAGGCCAGCCTGGGCTCTCTGATTAGACCTTGTTTTATAAACAAACAAACAAACAAACAAACAAAAAATAGATGTACACTTTCTTTCATGTGGCAGTTGTGGTTAGAGAGAAGGGCCAGGTGTCCTGCTGTTCTGGGTCTTCCCAAGGACGCGGCTGGTTCTGATCTTGCTGGATCGTGCTGTGTTCTGAGGTGGTGGCAGTGGCAGTAGCAGCAGCAGCAGCATTAAAGCAGGGCCTCTGGCCCTCTGTTAGGAGGGATGCTGCTGTTTCCTGCTCCTAAGTCCCTGGCACCACACAGAGCTGACAGCTTGAAAAGGTGAGAGCGGCGGAGAGTTGGAATAGGTAAGCTAGCAGGAGAGGACCCAGGATCAACAGAGGTCAGGGACTGAAGGCCCCTGTGCCTTGCCTGGTCCAGGCTGAGGGTGATCAGTGGGCTACTTGGTATTCTGCTCAGAGACAGGCTTGCAGGCTTCCTGTCCTGCCTCCTGGCTCCCCTACCAGCGGGGCCTCCTCCCCTACCCCACCAGGCCATGCATTATCCTCGCAAGACTGAGGACCTAATGAAGGTGATCAACACCCTGGGGGAGCCTCTCCATCCAGGATGAGGAGGAGGGCACAGCGATGCTCATGGTTCCTGAGTCCATCCTGAAATGGGGGTGCTTTTGAAGGGACCCCTAAAACTGAACTGAGGAGGGGTTCCCAGTAACCCCGGACACACACACACACACACACACACACACACACACACACACACACACACACTGACTGGTAGGGCTCTAGACAACTTCAGTTCCAGAGGCTGCCTAATAGCACCCTTTCCACACAAAACTTTGAACATCCTGGGTCCCCCTGGTCTTGGCCAGCTCCCACTTTCAGTTAGGGGTGAGGGCTAGGGAGAAGGCTAGGAGCTAAAGGAAAGGAGGACTCTCACCCCTCCTTGCCCGCTGGCCTGCCAGTTGGCCAGCATTGGAGCTAGCCATTCACACCCATTGTTCCTAAGCCCTCCTCCCACAGTGCTTGGGTGTGCGAAGCTCCTTAGGTCAGGGATCCAGGGCTGCACCTCCCCTTCCCCTCCCCAGGCTTCAGAGGATCTAAGGGACTACGCCTTGCCATGGTGGGCCTCCATTCTGGGAACCAGGACAACCTCTCCCCACCACCAGGCAGCACTCAGCAAATCCCTGGGAGTGAACAGAGCAGACCCCCAGGGGTCCTGGGTAGGAAAGAGGCCCAGGGAGGGAAGCCCAGAAGAATGCCTGGGGAAGGACTGGGCCTGGGACAGAGATCATGGAGGATGGGAAGAAGGCTGCTACTAAAGGCATCTCCACTGTGTCCCGGTGCCGTGTTCTCCATGTGTCACCATACCATGTTACCTTCCTAGGAGCTAAGAACTAAGCAAATTGGAGATGGAGAAGATCTTCTCAGAGTGGTTCAGTAACACACCTGGAGTCACACAGCTGAATTAGACTTGACTCTACATTGTGGATTCTAGAAACTTCTTGTAACCTCAGTGCTGGGCCACTAGGCTAGGTATCTAGCTGCGAGTGAGGAGGACAGACCGAATGGTCACGGGTACTCATCTCCAGACACAAGGCTGGCTTTCTACACATCGATAATATAGGTGTTCCTTCCCAAAGACCATGTGGAGATCTAATAGGTTCACTGAGCTCAAACAAACACAAGGACTCCTTCTTTCCAGCTTTTCTTCAGTCCTCGTCCTGGGCTAGCACAGTCTTCCACCATCTGCTCCCAAGATGGTCGGTCTGGCCTACCTTCCTTCCCTGGGGATAGAGAGGGTCTGGGGTTCACCCCTCCCCCAGGTGCTGTAATTTGAGGGGCTGCCCAACTGGAATGGACCCAGGGTGTCCCTGGACTGCCCTCCCACCACTGTGAGTTTGCTGGCCTCTGACCTCTGCCATTAACCCTGTCACCTGCTGGACATCAGCCCCCGGGCTCAGTCTGTCATCTGAGGCCAAAGATGGATGGGGGGCGGCGGGGAAGCATAAGCAGCGACCCCTTAATGAGATCTGGCGGGGGAGGGCTGGGCTCTATCAGGCAGCAGCGGCGGCCAGCCCAGGGTGGCAATAACAGGCTCTCGTTGAGTGTAACCCATTTTCTTCCTGTGGAAAGGAGACCCGAAGGCTCGGAGGTGAAGGACTCCTTTGTCACCAATCCCCTGTCCCGGCAAGCCAGGCTGGGATGAGATGGACAAGAGCTAGAAAACAAGTTGACCCCTCCCCTTTCATTCCATCTCCTGGGTGTGGTTACCAGGGCTCCGGGGGATGGCTCACAAAGGATCATGAGGAAACAGACCAGCTGCCTGGCCGGGGCAGCCCCATGTGCATCCTGGGAGACTCCATGGCTCCTGAGCACATGCAGAGACATTGGAGGGAGGGAGCCAGACTGATGGGGGAGGCATTGTCTGTCAGATGGGGGACATCTTCAGAGGTGAAAGGACAAGGTGCCTGAAGAAGGGAGAGAAAGAGTGAGGGCTGAGAAACAAAGGCCATTGACGAGCTCCTCACAGTTTTCCTCAGGATGGTTATTGAAATTGTATTTTTTCATATATATAAATAATAAAGTGTGTGTGTGTGTATGGAAAAGTATATATGAATGATATATAGATATACACGTATCTATATATACACTTTATTATTTATTTTTTGAGATAGGGTCTCACTATGTAGCCCCTGACTGGCCTGGAATTCACTATGTAAACCAGGCTGGCCTTGAGCTCACAGAGATCCACCTGCCTCTGCCTCCCCAGGGCTGGCTTTAAAAGAAAATACCACCGTGCCCACTCATGTTGGTTTGGATTTTTGTTTGTTTTCCCTTCCTTTTTTGGTTTTTGAGACAGAGGGTTATGTAGCCCAGGTTGCCCCCAAATGTACTACGTGGCCAAAATTGGCCTCAGATTCTTTTTTTTTTTTTTTTTTTTTTCCGGAGCTGGGGACTGAACCCAGGGCCTTGCACTTGCTAGGCAAGCGCTCTACCACTGAGCTAAATCCCCAACCCCTGGCCTCGGATACTTAAACCTCTGCTTCTGCCTCCCAACTGCTAGGATTACAAGTGTCTGCTTCATGCCTAGCTGCAGTTTTAAAAGCAGGGGCCAGGCACGGTGGCACAGGCCTGTAATCATAGCACTGAGGAGCCCAAGACGGCAGAATCATGAATTCCACGCCAGCTTGGATGACGTATTGAACTGTAGGCCAGCCTGAGATACATAGCTAGACACTGACTTAGAGTGAGTGACAGACAGATACACAGACAGACGCTGGGAATGGCTCAGCTGGTAAAGTGTTTGCCTCACAAACATGAAGATATGGATTTGGTCCTCAGAACCCACGTCGGGTGTAGTGATGTTCACTCGTAATCCCACCTCCAGGAGGATGGAGACAGGAGGCTCTCTGAGGCTGGCTTGTCAGTCTAATCTAACTGGTGAACTCCAGGCCAGTGAGTAACCTTATGTCGAAAGAGGACTGCGTTCCTGAATCTGTTCTAAGAGGCTGTCTTCTGGCTTTTGCACCGATGTTGGGTAGTCACGACTATCTGTAACTCTAGTTCCAAGAGATCCCATAGCCTCTTCTGGACATGCACATACCTACACACAGATATATCATGTGTTAATAATCAAAAAACAATAAAAAGCTAATCTAAAACTATGATTTAAAAGAGGGCGAGGCAAGAACCGGGCCTGGTCACATGTCACATGGCTCTAACCCTGCACTCAGTAGGCAGAGGCTGGTGGATCTGTGAGTTTGAGGTCAGCCGGGTCTACCTAGTGAGCTCTATGAACGAGTTCTCTATGAACAAGTTCTCTAATGAAAGCTTGTCTCTCAGAGTGATGAAGATATCTAACATCAGGATCGGGGCTGGGGATTTAGCTCAGTGGTAGAGCGCTTACCTAGGAAGCGCAAGGCCCTGGGTTCGGTCCCCAGCTCCGAAAAAAAGAACCAAAAAAAAAAAAAAAGATATCTAACATCAACCTCTGGCTTCCATAAGTGTGTACATACACATATTACACACACACACACACACACACACACACACACACACCATCAGTCCAGCATTTGAGGAAACTGAGGCCAAAGAGAGACATTCACTAGTGAGTAGCTGGGCCAGAACCAGAATCCGGGTCTCTAACAGAGCCAGTCTTCCCTTAGCACTGCACCCCCACACACACCCCGCCTTGCCCCTTACTCTAGAAAATTCAGCAGTTGTTGAAGTGATCAGTTGTCTGAAGGTGTTGGCTGCTCCCGGGCCCCCTCAGCACACATACGGAGATCACCCAGGCTGTGGGTAGGTGTGGGGATCACCCAGGGCTGTGGGTAGGTGTGGGGGACAGACTTAAGAAAAGAGCAACTGTGTTTCCAGGTTCCTCCTAGGCTTGGATGAGATGGAACTGAGACTAGTCGAAAAGCCTTGTTTGCTGCTGGTGGAACATAAGTTAATATAGGCACGGTGGAAATCGGTATGGAGGTTCCAACGAAGTACGAAAAATAGAACCACCACGTGATCCAGTGATACCACTTCCAGGCACATGAAGAAATGTAAGTCGGCCTACAGCAGACACACTGGCCCGCCTGTGGTTGCTGTATCGCTAATCCCAATAGCCAAGTCACAGACTAGAAGCCCAGGAGGAGTGGCTAAAGGAAATACAGCATGAGTTCACAGTTGAGTTTTGTTCATTCGTAAGAACAAGATTATGACATTTGGAGGGTTTTGGTTTTGATTTAAAGGGACTGAAGAACTGGCTCAGTCAGTGAAGGAGACTGCTACCAAATCTGGCAACCTGAGTTCAAGCCCCAGGACCCACACAACAGAAGAGAACCAACTCCTGAAAGTTGTCCTCTGACTCCTTCTACTCACATACTGTGATATGCATGCACACGCATGTCTGTATGCATGTGCACACATACAAAGTAAATAAATGTACATTTTTTTGGTATGATTAATGACACTAAATAAAAGTCGACAAGAAAGAAAATATCGTCTTTTATTTTTTAAGTTTGGGGAGTTGCCCATGAAGAATAAGAAGAACCAGGCACATTGGCCCAGGCCTACAATCCTAGCTATCCCAAAACCTGAGGCAGGAGGATGACAAATTCAAGACCTGCCTGGAAATACAGCATGTATCAGTAAGTTCAGAGCTAGACTGAGTGGGCAACTTAATCATACTGCCTCAAAATACAAAGGGGCTAGAAATGTACCTCAGTGGCCAAGCATAAGCAAGATCGTGTTTGGGGGTGGAGGGAGAGGTCTCAGTGTGTTACCCTAGCTGTCCTAGGACTCACTGTGTAGACCAGGCTGCCTCTGCCTCTCTAAAACAAGAATGAAAGGCCCAGTCCCAGAATAAAACTCTAAAAGAGTTTTTTTAATTGAAATTTTTGTTGTTTTTGTTTTCTGAGGCAGGGTTTCTCTGGGTAGCCCTGGCTGTCCTAGACCTTACTATGTAGACCAGGCTGTCCTTGAACTGGAGAGATCTGCCTGCCTCTTCTGTCTCCTGAGTGCTGGGATGAAAGACATGTGCCACCACACCCAGAGAAAGAACTCCTTTTTGTTTAAAGACTAAGAAGTCAGGTCCTGAAGAGACCTCAGTAGTTAAGAACCCCTTGGTGTTTACAGGTCCTGTTCCCAACACTCCCACACCGCTCCCAACCATCTGTAGCTCTAGTTACACAGGATCTGACACCACACGGGCAAACACTCATACACACAAAGTAAAAATAGGTAAGTCTGTAAAAACCCAAAGAGAGTAAGGAGTCAGGCCAATGCAATAACTCAACAGGCTACTTACTTACCGCCATGACAGTCGGCCTGAATTCTATCTCTAAAACCTACATGGAGGAGAAAAGAACCAACTCCCCAAAGTTATCCTGTGGTGCTCATGGAACATGCACATACGCTAGAGAAATGCCTAAATGAAATATGGAAAGAGTAAGATGTTCTGAGACTTGGTGGCACAATCTTGGGGACTCCTTGCTTCAACCCTGGCCACTCCAGGTCACCCCTGGAGCTCCTGCTTTGTAGTCTCCTGCAATGGCGTCCCTCTCCCCTCAGGCTGCCTGAGACAGACTGTGCCGGATTGTGTTGTGTGTATGGCTGGGGGTCATGAGCTTTGAAACATGGGTCTAGGGTTGGGGATTTAGCTCAGTGGTAGAGCTTGCCCAGCAAGGGCAAGGCCCTGGGTTGGGTCCCCGCCCCCAAAAAAAAAAAAAAAAAAAAAAAAAACATGGGTCTAGTGAGGCTGAACAGCCTTTAGCTACCCTTCCAGTTCTGTTTTTCTGTTTGCCCTTTCTTCTCTCTCTCTCTCTCTCTCTCTCTCTCTCTCTCTCTCTCTCTCTCTCTCTCTCTCTCTCTCTGTGTGTGTGTGTCTGTATGTCTGTGTGTCTGTGTATGTGTGTGTCTGTGTGCATCTCTGTATGTATGTCTGTGTATATCTCTGTGTGTGTGTCTGTATGTCTCTGTGTGTGTGCATCTGTGTGTGTCTGTGTATATCTGTGTGTATGTATCTGTGTATAGGTGTGTGTCTGTGTGTATCTGTGTATAAGTGTGTGTCTGTGTGTATCTGTGTATAGGTGTATGTCTGTGTGTATCTGTGTGTGTATGTATCTGTGTATAGGGGTATGTGTGGGTGTGTGTGTGTGTCTCACTCACTAGGGATGGGAACCCAGAGCCTCAAGTATGTGCTTGTTATAAAAGTACTTTATTATTGATCTACATACCCAGCTTTGCCTTATATTAATGGAGAGGACTTGACCACAGCTGGAAATGACCTTTGTTGGGAGTGTATCTCACGGCAAAAATGGGCAAAGACCACATGACGGCTTATCTATGTCTACCCCGGGAACGGCAGCAGTTAAACCCTAGCTAGCATGCCCCTTGTCAGGACCCTGTTTTGATTGAAACAGGGTGCTTCCTGGACAGACCCCAAAATGCAAGCGTGGGAACTCCTCCTAAACATTTATTGCTTATCTATTGTATGGGTGTAGTGCTTTGCCTCCATGTCTGTTTGTGTAGCCCTTGGGTATATGGTACCCAGGGAGGTCAGAAGAGGGTGGATCCTCTGAGACTGTAGTACAGACAGATGGTTGTGAGCCTCCATGTGGGTGCAGGAATTGACCGGTGTGGCAAGGATTGAAATGGACACTATCCTCGATCTGTTAAGTCTTACTGCGAGTCAGATAGCCCAGTCTGTAACAGTGGGATTTTGATGAGGGCATGAAGGGAGGAGGAGGATGTGGGGATTTGATGGGAGAGCATGTTAGAGTGGGGGAATGTTGGGATAGAGGATGTTGGCATGGGGTGGATATTGGAATGGAGAATGTTGGGAATGGGGGGATTTGGAGATGGAATATTGGCACGGGGGATGTTGGAATGAAGCAATTGGAATGGGAGGAACTTGAGGATGGGAGGGATATTTTCATAGAGGATGTCGAGGTGAAGGATATTGGAATGGGAATTGTTGGGTTGATGGATATCGGGGTTTGGAGAGATTGGACGAAGGTAGCATCCTAAAGAACTGAGTTGGAGAGATGGCTCAGTGATTAGACCAGTTGCTGGTCTTGCAGAAGACCCAGCTTCCATTCTCAACACTCACACAGTGGCTCGCAAGTGTCTAACTCCTGTCTAAGGTATCTGGGGTTCTCTTCTGGCCTCCATGCACACGGTGCACATACATACATGCAGGCAAAACACTCATAACACACAGTAAACAAATAAATAAGAAATGTGGAAAGAAACAACAGCGTGATGACTTGGCTATGCCCCGGGGATAGGCAAAAGGTTAATCCAAGAAAGCACTGTCACGGTGGGGAGCGTAATTCCTGGTAGACTGGCATGAGTGGGACGCTAGGCAGAAGAGCAGGACAACCATCAAAAGTGAGTGAAGCCCTGGCTCTGGCACTGTCGCATAAGCCTTCCTATCCTGTGTGTCCACAGCTCTATTGCACTCTCCAGAAGCCTCTAGGACCCTTTCCTGACTCTGGGCCTCACCAAGCCCAGAGCAAGACAATGGTGTGACGGACAGAGAGAGGACAAGCCTTGGCTCCTCCGCTGTGCTGAGCTTGGCTGTGTAAGTTCCGCTCTCACTGCTGAGTCAGCCGCTACAGGAGGATGCAGTGTCTGCCGGGATTTTTTTTTTTCCTGCCTAACTTTTCTTTCAGTTTTGAAAAAAAAAATCTCTCTCTCCCTCTCTCCCTTTCTCTCTCTCTTTTCCTCCCTTCTTTCCTTACTTCCTTTCTTTCACTCTAGATTTTGTGCGTGCTTGTGCATGCCTGCATGTGTGTGCATGTGTGTGTACATATGTGTGTATGTGTATATGCGTGTGTACATTGTGTGCATGTGTGCCCATGTATGAGTGTGCGTGTTGCACATGTGTATGTGCATGAGTGTGTGCATGTGCATGTGTGTGCATGCGTGTTTGTGCACGTGTGCATGCGTGCATGTGCGTGGAAGTGAGAGGATCATTTGCAGGAGTTCTTCTCCCACCACATGGTTGAGGAATCAGACTCAGCAGTCTTTCCTCCTGAGCTGTCTTTAAAAAAAAAAAGATTCATTTATTTTATGAACGTGAGTACACTGTAGCTGTCTTCAGACACACCAGAAGAGGGTCTCGAATTCCACTAAAGATGGTTGTGAGCCACCATGTGGTTGCTGGGAATTGAACTCAGGACCTCTGGAAGAGCAGTCAGTGCTCTTAACCATTGAGCCATCTCCCCAGACTCCTCCTGAGCTGTCTTACCGGCCCATCCTTTTGCTTATTTCTCTCTTTGAACATGTTTAAGGAGGTGTGCTTTTCTGAGATATCTGCTCTCCTTCCCAGGGGTGCTTCTCCAAAGAAACAAGTCTAACATTTGGGTAGAGAGTTGATCAGTCTAACCAGACGATCTGTCCATCTAGGCTGCTGACCCCATTCTTGTCCTACCTATGTAGTGGAAGGAAAAGACGGGATAAGGGTCAGATAGTCACTGACAGACCAAACCGGATGGAATTTGTACACATGAATCCTGGAAGGGGTGGGGCAGATGCTGGGTCTGTGTGAATCCCTGCTTGACCCAGTAGTCTACATGGTCAGTACCCCATGATTCTTCCTGAGACACCCACACGCGCCAGAAGCAATAGCAGCTTTGTAGGAATTCACTCGCCGACGCTAGTTTGATGTGTGGCAGCGAGAAGGTTGGAAAGGGACGGGCACGGGGCAGGTGTGCTTGGCTTAGCCCCTGGGAGCTGAGCCAGCCACAGCCAGGGAGGAAGGCCTGCTTGGCATCTACCCCCCTGCAGTTACCAAGCTGCCCTGCCTGCCAGGCTGCTGGTGAGCAGAGCAGAGCCCCCTCCCCAAAGGGCCCCCGAGAGGGGCCTGGAGTGGGGGGAGGCCACCCGTGGCCTTGTGAGGCTGAAGCGCAGCTCCTTCCTCAGCTGCCAGGGAGGAATTTAATTACCAATTAAAGCCCCTCCATCTGTTTCGGGCCTGCCAGAGAGCTCTCTCTACCCTTTAATTACATCTCTGACAACAATTTAACTCAATTAGCTAGTAAACACAGCAGAATGCAGGCAACCCAGGGCACCCTCTTGTCCCTGCCATCTGTCCGTCTGTCTGTCTTTCACTCTCCCCCGATCGCTTCCAGTCTGTCTGTCCCGTGCCTGCTTCCTCATCGTATTTTTGACACCAGCACCTCCCCTTCAGGTTCTTGGCTCCCTTCTGTCCCCTCTGCCGACACTTGTCTGTTTCACACCAGCTGGAACTTCTCCCTGCCCTTTGTTGTTCTGTCCTCCCGTCCCATCTGCCGTCTGTCTGTCCATCCTTTCCCCTGCTTTGCCACATTCTGCACTTTCCATGTTTCTCCTCCTCTTCCAGCCTCTGTCTAGTTCCTGTCGGCCCTCCTTTCTCCTTCCTTTGCCTCCTTCCGGTCTTTCTCAGTCAAGCTATCCCTTTCAGCACTTGCCTGCCTTCTCTTTCTGGCTCGAGAGCCCCAACTCTGTCTCCCTCACTCTCTCTGTTCCACACAGACAACTATGACCTCTGGGGTCACCGTTGTCATAGTTCAAACATCCACTTTACAGGTCACTGGCTAACAACTTTTGTGTACATTATTTTGTTAATTTTTTTAAAAATTCTGTTGAGTAAACACCAGGCGTGATGGTGCCTGCTGTAATCCTAGCGGGCACCTCAGAGACTGAGGCAGGGAGATTTTCAGTTTGAGGCAAGACCGGGCTACATAGTGAGACCCTGCCTGAAAATAAATAAGTAGAAAAGAAATCTGTGCTAGGGACATAGTTTCACAGGTCCCATGACTGATGCTTGAGATGTTTTTGCAGCTTGCCTAAGATCCTAGAGTTTATAGCTGACAGAACCAAGTTTGAAACTCGGGTTGGCTGTCAGGCCTGGTGGTACAGGTCTATCATCCCAACTGCTCCAGAGGCTAAGGCAGCAGGGTTGAAAGTTCACTTCAAGCCTGGGCAAACAAGTAAAACTCTTTTATAAGGCCAGGTACGGTAGTGCCCACCTTTCGTCCTAGCACTGGAAGACACAGGTGGATTTCTGTGAGTTCAAGGCCACCCTGGTCTACAGAATGAGTCCCAAGACGATCAGAGGATGCATAATAAGACTTTGTCTATAAACAAACAAACAAATAAATGTAAAAAGAAGGCTGGGTGTAGCTCAGGAATACAGCACCTGCCTAGAATGTGTAAGACCCTAGCTCAACATCTTATACCCAAAGCAAAACAGCACAACACCGCAGGCCCACCCCGACACTGGAGAGAGACTTTGTTTTGAGGAGAGAAACTGTGTAGATGCTAAAGGAACCTGAGCACTTAGGGGAAAGGTGCTGCTAAGTGAAGGGCAAAGCAATAGGCGCCTACTTAACACTGGGAAGATGGTGGCCAGATAGGGACAAAAAAGAAGGATGACTTCTGAGAATTTAACCTTACAATTTCTCCTCAATGGAGCCTTCCGGATTCTAGTTCCTCATGGTGTGGACCGGGGCAGGAGGGTGGGGGAAATCCTAGGACTCAGAGGAATAAGGAGGGAGAGAAAGAAACAAGCCGGCCATAATTATCCTAGCAACCTTCCCCTGGAACGGAGTGGGAAGGCCAGCGAGAAGGGCAACTTGATCCGTCTTGTGGACAGGTAGGGACATGATGGAGACCCCAGGTCAGCTAGGTAGTCTCAGGGAGACCCCAGTCAGATAAAAACGCATCTGCTTCCCCCCGATGTCCTTGGCTGCCTAATCATTCTTCCCGTGGTTAAAACAGGAAAGACCCAGGGAAGACCCACAGGGGAATGGGGTGTCTTGGGCCTTCACTCCTTTTTCAGACATCTTTGTTGTAAAGTTGTACTGTGCATCTTGGGACCTAAACCTCACTGTCCCCCACCCCCACCCCCATCCTAGCACTGTTTCCTGCCGTCTCAGCAAGGCTCTGGTACTTTGCTCAGAAAAGTTCACTTTTTTTTCTCTTCCTTTGTTTTTTTGTTTTGTTTTTAAATCTTACGTGCCTAAGAGTGCTTTGCCTCGTATGCGTGCTTTGTGTGAGTACCATGTGCATGTCTGGTACTCCAGGAGGTCATAAGAGGGTGTGTATACTCTGCAGCTGGAGTTCCAGATGTTCGTGAGCCACCATGTGGATGCTAGGAACTGAACCCCAAGTCCGCTGCAAGAGCGACAAGTGCTCTTAACCACCGAGCCACCTCTCCAGCCCTCCATTTTACTTTTCCAAATGCAAGGATTATGCTCCAGAAGTAAATGACAAACAAAGCTGGCCTCAGCGGGGGATGGACAGGCTCAATTTTCTGCAATGTCCAGGAAGTCCTGTCCTGAAAACACACATGGAAAGTTCTAGGCAGACTAACCGGATGGGGTGACTCATGACTGTAATCCCAGCATTTGTAAGGCCGAAGGAGGAGGATTGTCATGAGTTTGAGGCTAGCTTGGGCTTTACAGTGAGTTCTAGGCCAGCCTAAGCCTCAGACGGAGACCTTGTTTTTTTGTTTATTTGTTTGTTTTAAGGGGGGCGTGGTGTCTCAGTTGGTAGAGTGCTTTTACCTCACGTGTATGCAGACCTGGCTTTGATTCCTCAGTGCCATATAAACCAGGCATGCTAGCACATGCGTGTACTTCTAGCGCTCAGGAGTGGAAGCGGGAGGGTCAGAAGTTCAAAGGTCATCCTCCAGTTCCCATGAAGTTCAAGGCCAGCGCCAACTATATATTCTGTCTCAAAAAAGTCCTGAGCAGAGATCAGCTAAGGGCAGATGAGAGACTGGTAACGAGACTGGGTAGGAAAGCAGGAAATGGAGAATGAGGTGGCTTCTGTCCAGATGTCCCAAGATGGGCACACTCAGCGGGTTTGTGGGCAGTTTCTGTAAACTTGCTATAATGCAGCCCACAGGGTAATGAACCTGTGGGTGGCTCTCTTTTCTAAACAGAGGCATGATGATATAGAATTTCAGAGCTCACCAGGCGCAGCTAAGCAAGGAGGGTTTTGTTGTAAGGGTTCTTATTATGGTAAACCTGACAATGTCCTTTCTCAATACTTATTACCTGGTAAAGTAACCCCTTTCCATTTTTCAGACTATAGCCCAGGTTACCCTCCAATTCTTATGTAGCCCAGGGTGGCCTCAAACTAGTCCAGAATGTTTTTCTTTTAAAATTACATGTATATATGCATGTATGTGTGTATGTATGTATGTATGTGTTTGTGTGTATATGCATATGAATGCATGTGGCATGCATGTGTATATATGTATGCTTTTGGTATGTATGTGTGTATATGGGGGGGGTGCATATACCATAGCTCTCTTGTGGAAACCAGAGGACAGCTTACAGTTCCCTCCTTCCACCACATGGGTTCTAGAGATTGGACTCAGTTTTGAAAAAAAGTGCCTTCACCCTGAGTCCTCTTGCCAACCCTGGAGATTGTATTGTATTTTTTTTTAATTAATTAATTTTTATCTTCCAAATTATAGCAGCCTTGGAGGATAGACAACTACGTAAACTCCTTCCCCATCTATACTGAATTAATTCTCTCTCCCCCCCCTCTTTTAAAAAAAGATTTATTTATTTAATTTATATAAGTACACTGTTGCTGTCTTCCACTACAGATGGTTGTGAGCCACCATGTGGTTGCCAGGAATTGAACTCAGGACCTCTGGAAGAGCAGTCGGTGCTCTTAACCTCTGAGCCATCTCTCTCTCCAACCCCCCCTGAATTAACTCTTTAGCTGATGAGCACACAACTTTACGGGTCTCACTCCATAGCCCCCTGGTTGTCCTAGAACTTGACATGTAAACCAGGCTAGCCCCAAACTCACAGGGATTCTCCTGGCTCCGCCCTGCCGCCACTCCCGACTCATTAGTGTGCACCTTGACCTGTAGTTCCCTGACATTTCCTATATTTCAATCCAGGGGAACATTGACACAGCCGCCCGCACTCCACGGTAAGACGTCTGCAAACATTCCCAGCCTCCTGTCATCCAGCATGCTAACCTCCCAGAACTGTGACCACAGACACGAAGAGGCGTCTTCTTCAAGCTTTCCTGCTTAAGGGTCAAAGAGCACAGTGACTCCTGAGAGACCTATCTGGAAAGAATCATTTCAGTGAGCCTCCTTCAAATAGTCTAAAGCTGGCTGCAGTGCTGACTCATGCCTGTGTTCCTAACAAGCGTTTGAGAGAACAGAAAGGTAGGGTGGGGATTTCTAGGCTAGCCTGGGCTATATAGATAGACCCAGTCCTTTTTTTTTTTTTAAGCAAATAGAATAGAGACTGCAGTTGACTGCTTGTTATTCTTTCTGTTTGTGTGTGTGTGTGTGTGTGTGTGTGTGTGTGTGCGCGCGCGCGCGCGCGTGTGCCAATGGAGGAGTCTTCCTCTATCCATCTCGACCTTAATGCCTTGAGAAAGGCTCTCACTAAACCAGAATCTAGTTCGTTGTTCCCAGGATCTCACTATATAGCCCAAGATGGCTTCAGATTCTCAATTATCTCACCCCAGTCCCCCAAGGATTGGAGTCACAGCTGTGCACCAATATAACCAGGTAGAGAGGGCTGAGCTTGGTGGTTCAGGCCAATAACATAACTGTTGGAAGACTGAGGAAGACCATCACAAGTATGAGGCTAACCTGGGCTAGCCTGAGACTTGGTCTCAAAAAAGAAAGAGAAGATGGGTGTGGTGACACATGCTTTAATCCCTGAAGTGGGAAATTCCGGTTTCACTAGAGACTTAGTTGTGTCTTGTGATGTCCCCAGGGCCTTGTACTCGCTAGGCAAGTGCTCTACCACTGAGCTAAATCCCCAACCCCGGAGCTGTCTTTTATAAGAGCGCTTTGCTGAAGCATGCACATCGAGGATTTGTTGAGAATAGGCTCGTGGTAATTTCTGGAGGCTGCCTGGTGGAAGGGCATGTGATGTTTTGCTGGAGGGGACTTGTGATGTTTGGAGAGAGGGTAGGTATAACCCAACAGACAGTGGACCACGCCCTGGCATTGGTTCACCTTGTTGCTTTTTGCTGGTCTCCATTGGGCTTCGCTAACGCTGGTCTTGGCTGAGGATGCTGTGGCATTGGTTCAATTTGCTTTCTTCTCTGATCTTGGTCGTGACCTCACAGAGGGAAACAAACCAAAGAACTTCTGGAGCTGTTCTGGCTATCTCTTTCTGCTTCAGCAGACTTATGCTGGTCAGTGGAACCTCTCGGATTCTTCTGGGTTGAGCCACTGATGCTGATTTGAGTGGACTGGATGGCTGACAGTGAGAACTGGAATCACCCCAGAGAACTACTTCTAAACAGGCCCACGTCCTCCATGTCCTATTAGCCATCTTCCTGCCCTACCTTTGGTTGATGGCCTATAAGGGAGGTTGAAGCATTTAAGAACCTTTAGTATAGTAGGTTTTGAAAAATACAAGCCTATAAATTCCAGTATTTGGGAGGCAGAGGCACGTGGATCTCTGTGAGTTCAAGGCCAGCCTCGTCTATGTGGAGAACTCCAGGACAGCCAGGGCTATACAGTGAGACCCTGTCTCAAAAAGAAGGAGGAGAGAGAGGAGGAAAAAGTAAGGAATGGAGGGAAAGAGGGGGAAAGGAATGAAAGCAAAGGGAAGCCCTGTGAATCTGGCTTTTGTTTGGTTTTTTGATTGACAAGGTCTTGCCCCTTTTCTCAGGCTGGCTTTGAATTCCTGGGCTGAGACACCCCTCCTACTCAACGGTGGCCTCCTACAGGCCCCTCTGTGCCCAGCCATGATTTCCTTTCACCATTTTGCCATGGTTAAGAGCAGTATGGAAGCTTGTTTTCTGAAAGGTAGCAGCAATAAAACCATCTCGCTTTCCAACGAGGCAGAGTTGGAGTCTCCGAGGAGAGCAAAGCAAATCTGCCACAGACTGACAATGATTCCCACGGAACCTTGCCACGTGTTCTGAGCCACAGAAGCGTTTGGAACAAGTTGCAGCCTCCTGGGGAGATGCTTTGAAGTGAATATCCTCAAAGAGAGAAATGGCTCTGGGTGTTTGCTTATAAAATTCTCTCATTATTCGATAGTCCAACTGCACACCGTCTGAGGGTTTCAGGTCCCAGAGGACAGGACCTGTGTGATGGGCACATTCTTCTCGGCTCATTCGTTAGAGTGTTAGACCAGTGAAGCTCAGCCTTAAGCGCCCCCTAAAAAGGGCCATTTATATTCACCACGAGATGAACCCTTAACCTCTGAGATCAGTCATGGGGAGGCAGGTGGACAAAGGAAGATACACAAGGTGACCAATTCCCAACATCTCGAAACACAGGTCAGACTGATGGAAGACGGATCCCATTGACTTCCTATCATAACGGACATGCAGAAAATATGAACCCACAATAAACTCATTCCTCAGCTCTGCAGTGATCTGCTGAGCTCAGGCAGCCTGGACTCCAGCCTGAGCAGAGGGAGGTCGACAGAGCACTGTTTCTGTGGATTTCCTCCCTATAGCTAAAGTCAAAGTCTTAGAGCTCAGTGCCTCTCCCGTCTCCCTAATGTCCCCTCCGTCACCAGACTCTTCTCTATTTTGTAGTCAGTCTTTATTTGCTTTCTTGACTCAGGCCTTCCTTTGCTGGTTCCTGACCTCCAGTCTCCCCCTTATTAATGTATCCTCTATATCACCCTAGTACCACTAGATTAATCTTCCCCTAAAGAAGAAAGGAAGAAGGAAACGGAGCTGGGCATAGAGCTGCATGCCTTTAATCCCAGCACTGGAGAGGCAGAGACAGGCAGATCTCTAAGTTCTAGGACAGCCAGGGCTACATAGAGAGACACTCCCCACCCCCCAAAAAAGGCCTGTTTCAAACATACACAAACACACATGGGCACAGGGTAGGGGAGCCAACAGGGACATGGGGTTTTTCAAGTGTCTTTTCTATGCATTAACTCCCTTCAAGTTCCCACTATAGACCCAGACAAATACTCTTTCTGTGGGGATCCCCTGCCTCTGTGGGACATCCTCACCTACATTATACAGGTCTGCATCCCACTCCATGCCCACCCACCCCCGCTTCCAGATATCCTGGACTCCGTGGCTCTTCTTAGGGGGTGATCTAGCTTGCAGTCCTGAAGCTCCTTCCTTGGAGCTCAGTGTTAGGAGTATCTATGCCTATACTGTTCATCTGGCCCCAAGCCCACCAGATCCTTGAATGATCTGTAGGCTTCTCAAAACGTTTCATTCACGTGTGCCCTGGGGAGTGTGTGGAGGTCAGAGCAGAACTCCAAGAGTTAGTTTTCCCCTTCTACCATATGTGATCTAGAGATCAACCTCAGATGGTAAGACTTGGTGGCAAGCACCTTTACCCACTGAGCCGTTTCGCTGGCCCATTGAGCTGTCGTTTCGCTGGCCCCACGTGAAGTGTTTGAAGCACCCCCTCTTGGTTGTCGTTGTTGATGCAAAGACTGCCATAGCAGCCTGCGTTTGCAATCCCTGTGCTTTGAAAGTAGAGACAAGGAGACTCAGGAGTTTGAGGTTCTCCGTAGAGAATTTGAGGTCAGCCTAGGGTACATGAAACCCTACGGAAATGAATGAGAGAAGGGGATGAGGTAGGATGGGAGGTGTAAAGGAAGGGACTAAAAAGCCTACGGCGGTCACAGTTGGCTGTGACCATACATTGCCAGTGTCCAAGAACTCCTACAGCCAGAGCAGGAGGGCCTCAGGCTGTTAGTTTCATGTGGAATGTCCCATGCATCCCTTCTGCCACAGGATGAACTAAATTACCATTTACTGCAGGCCCATTTTACTGATGAGAAAACAAAGGCTGAAACAGAGTACACCCTTTCCCTGCCGACCTCCAGCTACTCACTCCTGACCTCCATGGCTCTCACTCACCCTGCTGCGGTCACATTTGCACAGGGTAATCCCCCAGACCTTACAGCCACAGTGGTGCTGATGGAAGTCAATGTAAAGCACACGCAGGAAGCGAGGCTTAAGCTCTTTAGCGTTTAATAACTTCACTCTCCCTCGTTGTGTGCGTGGATGCAATCCTTCCTTGAGCAGTCAGGAAGCATGAGCTGCAAAGTCGTGTTAGTACTTGTGTTTGGCTTTAAAGAGCTCCTTCTCCTCTCCACTTTATTTTGGGTACATGGGGTGTGAAGAAGCAGCACCTACTCGAGCAGCCAAGGGTATTGGAGATTCTCCTGTGTTTCTGAGTCACCCGCCTGGCCAGAAATCTGTAAATTTTCATCGTCTAGGTACCTAGCTGGCCAGGGCCGAGAAACATTCTGACGGGGAAGGAGAAAAGGGTTGCATGTTCTCAAAAACTGGATGGAGTTAGGGTTGCAGTGGGGAACCTTGGCGTCTCTGTGGCGTCAGAAGATCGGATGGGTTCAGGCTCCACAGACAGCACCTCGGCAAGGCAGGCCCCCCAGCACAGGCAGCTGATGTCACTCAGCTGGGGTGGAGGAGATGGAGGAAAGTAATAACAGCAGAGACAAGGAGAAAGGAGGCAGGGGGAGCCAGCGTCAAAGACGGGAACGCTGCCACAGAGGGATTGACTGGAAAGACGGGAGGAGGAAAGAGATGTAAATTTCAAGGGAAAGACTGTCTTAAGCAGGCAGGCTGAAAGCCTCTCCGGCCTGCCTGGGATTCGGAGGTGGATGCACTGGCATCCTCCGACTCTAGTGCCTGTCTTCAAGGCCCAGAGGACAGTGCAGAGCTGAGGGGACAGTTAGTGCTGGTTTTCTGTGGTCTCCCCAGGAGTTGCCCGTTTCCTGGGGTCATTCTCTTGCAACCCTCCAAGACTTCCCTCCGCAAAGACCCCAGCCTGGCTCCTGCAGCCCTGTCTCCTCCATTCTCCCATCGCTCTGAAGGGGCTCCCGACTCCCTAATGCTCTCCAGAGTCTGTCTGAGCCATCCATCAAGGGTGGCAGGCGGAGGGAAACATGAAAAAGAGCCTATTTGGCTATTAACATCCCCTCCTGCTTTGTTGTCTCTCTCCTCCCCACTCCCCTACCAGTCCCCAACCCCCCAGCTCCCTATCCCCCCCAACCCCCCTTTGCAGGAGACAAAAACCAGACTGACAAGCTGAAGACTCAAACATTAATCAAACTGCGCTCCGGAACAACCTTTCCCTCGCATTAATAAATACATTTGCGGCCCCTCATTGGACAGTTGGCCTAATTTGTTTCTTTTGCGCAGGGTGGGGGGGAGCCACCGAGCCCGCGCTCCCCCCCCAGATCCCAGCAGCCGGGCGCAAAGCAGATGTTCCACCGCGGACGCGGAGTTGCGCTGAGCCTCGCGCCCCGGAGGCCGCGGTTGCCATGGCGACGGCCGGGCCGCCTGCTGTCGCCGAGCACGCTGTCTCGCCCGCTCAGTGATTACCTCCATCTCTGCAACGTTCGCCATACGGCCGGGATTCTAATCAGTTCCCCTCCCCCTCCCCTCCTCTGCCCAGCCCACTATCCCTTAACCCCCCACCCCCGCCCCACCCCCCGCACCATCGTCTCGGAACTCATTAAGCGCGGCGGCTGCATCCCAGCAAGTGTTAAAGCGGAGAGCTCGAAGTGTCCTGCGCTCACTCCTCTGTTTAGGAATGACAGGAAATGTGGAAATAGTTCCGCTCCCCGACTCCCTTAGCCATCTTAGGTAGGACTGGGTCTCCAGCACCCAGCTTCCAACACTGTCCCTGAAGGTTCCAGTTTCTGGGTTATGTAAAAGCAAATTCCCTAAGGTCCCTGGGGAGCAGTAAGTCAGGCTGCGGTAGCTAGCCTTGCCTTTAAGCCAGAGGGTCTCATCCTGTAGGTCCCGACACTTTTAGGGGTGTAGCGATCCATTTACTGGGGTCTCATATTAGATATCCTGCATATCAGATATGTACATGACAATTCATAACAGTGGCAAAATTACAGTTATGAAGTAGCGACAAAAATAATTTTATGGTTGAGCGTCACGACAAGATAATGAAGGAACTAAAGGGTTGCAGCCTTAGGAGGGTTGAGAAGCACCGCTCTAGGCAGGCACACAGGCAAGCCTCTGCCATTTTGGTTTTGAAGGTGCTGGAAATGGGGTTGAGGGTTGGGGGCAAAACACATGGTTTCTGGGTCATTTAGAGAACCAGACCTAGCTGGGACCCTTGTGGTATTTCAGACTAGGGAGAAGGTCAAGGCCAGTGGCTTGGAAGGTAAGCTGGGAACTTTGGAGACCCAGGCAAGTTCAAGGCTAGTCAGTAAGTGCCAGGCCATCCTGAACTACAAATTATGACACGGCCCTCCCCTCAAAAAAAAAAAAAAAAAAAAAAAAAAAACAACAGTCTAAGAGGAGGAAGGGAAGTGCATTCAAACCTTGCAGACCTGGTCTGCTTTAATCCAGTGGTTCTTGGGACCTTGTCCATAATCCCACACGCTATGACCTCAGTACTCCCAGGCTGAGCTTGGCTCCTTTAAGAAGGGGGTCTCTGGTATACTCCCCTCAGGTTACCTTGCAAGTAGTGCCCAGCAAACCATTCCAAGCTTGAGGGAATGAGGGCCAACACTGTTTAGGGATTTAAGGTGCCTAGAAGTCTTTCTATTGGGAAAGACAGTCCTCTCTCCTTGAAGCTCTGAGGTTTAGCTGCAAGACCTCAAACATAATTCTCCGGGGTTGGGGATTTAGTTCAGTGGTAGAGCGCTTGCCTAGCAAGCGCAAGGCCCTGGGTTCCGTCCCCAGCTCTGAAAAAAAAGAAAAAAACAAAAAACAACAACAACAACAACAAAAAAACATAATTCTCCTTTCCAAACATTCCTGGTTTCAGGAGACATGGGGGCAAAATAAATAAATAAAAAAGAAGCCATGGGCAAGGCAGCTCCAAGGAGCCTGCAGGGTGTGGGGTGTGTGTGTGTGAACTGCACAGATGTGAAAGACAGCAGGGAGGAGAGATTCCAAGCACAGACCTCAGGTCTCACCCTAAATCACAAACCAGGAAGCCTAAGGTGGTTGAAGACGGAAAAAATAGTTTTGCTTAAAGGGAAGGGCCCCCCCCTTGGAGTGATTTAAAGCAGAAATATGCATGTTCTAGTGGATTTTTGACCCAGGAAAAACATCGATGCTTTTAAAACTCCCACTGTGTGCCCAAAGCCAGCCTCCTCCCAATGCTTGCCTGTTCCCCAGAGTCTACCAAGGGTCCTTCGAGATCTAGAATGATCCTCCATGTTATTGGCCACAAACTGAAACCCAGAGAGGTACTCTAGCTGGCTTTAGACCCCATAGCTCCAAACAGTAGGGTCTGCCTAGCTGCTGCTGCTCTGATGGCTGCTGGACCGCCCCCTTTCTTCCCTTGGAGGCGGCTGGCTCGACAGTTCTGGTTTCCAAGAGGCACAGACAGAATCCCAAAAATCTCAGGCCTTTCCAAGCTCCTAGTCACCCCTGTCCCCTGAAGGCCTGTCACCTGAAGACATCTCCACCCGAGTGACAGCTCTGGCCCTAGCTGGCCTGGGGCCTCTTCCCAGGGGTTGGTGAGCGGGGAGAGAACTTTTTGTGGGGCCTTCTTGAGTCGATTGTCTGCAGCTCTGTCTTTGTCTGTCAGTCAGAAGGGAATCACTGAGGGGAGAGGTCAAGCCGGTCACTGGACACGCAGAAAGAGGCCTGTCCCCATCAGAGAAGGGTTGGAGACAGGGCTCCCTCCTCCTCACCACCATCCCCCGCCCATTTTCCCAGCTCCTTAGCTGGCTTCCCTGGGGAATTACAGCCTCCGCTTATTTCAGAACTAGGGCAGCGACTGCCCACAAAAGCTCTCGTCTTTCTGCGGGTGCAAAACTTTGGGTCCTCATTGGAAAGTTCCCCCCTTACCCTGGTCTGTCTGCAGGAAGAGGATGTGAAGGGATCTACCTCAAAACTAACAAGCAGGGGAATTTCCATAAAGCCCCTCCTCCCAGGCGACTCTATTCCGGTACCTGAGAATGTCTCTGCGCCCCAGGCTCCCACAGCCCCCTAAATCACACAATCACATTCAGTGTCATCCCGGGGAGAATCCGGTTTCCAAGTCACATCGGTTTCTACTGTACACTGCCGCATCGTCTCCCCAGATCGCGCTGTTTCCAGCCTCCCCTAGTTCCTCCTGCATAGGAGTCCATCTCCCCAGATTCAACCGTTTTCAGGCTTCTCACACACACACACACACGCTCTCTCTCTACCCACCCCCACCCTGTACACGAACTGTCTCCCCAGATCCTGCTGTTTCCAGGTTCCCCTATATTTCCCTGGTACACAAATTGGCCTCTTCGGATTCGGCGGTTTCCAGAACCCCCTTGCTCTCTCACCAGGCAGTTCTATCTCCCCAGATTCAGCGGTTTTCAGGCTGCCCTTATTTGCCCTGTACACGGAGACCTCTCAGGTTCTACCGTTTCAAGGCTCCCCCATTTCCCTTGTACACAGAACGGTCTCCAGTGTCTGTCGATCCCAGCTGCCTCAGGGCTGCAGTGGGTTTAAGGAGAGTGGAAGGAAGAGAGTCAGGAAGAGGAAGAGAAAAAAACGCTTTCATCCGGGATAGCCCTTCTTCGTTTCTCTTGTGACCTAGAGCCCTAAGCAGCTTACATTCAGGCAGTCTCTGGGCCTCCCGCTCCTACAAATTGATCCCTTAAGACCATTTGCCGTGAGACTTCCTAATTCCCTCCTCCTTGTGGCTGCCTCGGGCCTGAGCCTCAAGCTGAGCATCCCCTGAGACCCATCTTGGTGGGCTGCTTGTCCGAGCACTGAGCGCAAACGCTGGTTCTCCCATCTTCCCGCTAATCTTTTCCTCTAGGCCCCTTTGTCTCTCACACCCGCTGCACCTGAGCTCCCCCAACCCCCAGTTTATTCACACAGAGCTTAAGGGAGTCTCCAAACGCCCCCACCCCCCAGCAAAGAGGGATCTGGAGTTAAAGATCCATACTTGATTTATTTCCCCCTTTGTTTTAGTTTGCAGGATGGAGACACAGCACCTTCAGGCTCTGGAAACTAAGAGGCCTGGGCTAGCATTCCAGCGAGGCTCTCCAGGCTGTGTAAATAATTGCTACTTCGTCTCACAAAGGCAGAGAGCCTGAATCCTGATCCTCCTAGTCAGGGCAAGGGCAGTGGGCTGCAGGGATTTTTAAGATTCTTGTACTCTCCGATTGATTATTAACGAATTAATTGTTAGGATCTCCATCTGCAGCTGAGATCTGTCCTCTCTGGTTTGGAAGTCGGCTTGGCCTTGAACTTAGGCCAACCCTCCTGCCCTGATTAGAGATGTGAACCACCGCATGTACGCACCTTTGGATTGATCTCAATACCGCCCCCAAAATTTCTGCTCTGCTGGTTCCCCATCTCCTTCCTCTGCTCATACCTCCGACTCCCCGTTACTCTAATTCCAACCATTTTAGTCCCCATTTTAGCAAGACAGGTCTGGCTGGCCTTAGGAAACATTCTGAGTGCACTGGTGGGGTCAGGGCAGTGCCTAATTAAAGGCACACCTTCTCCATGGGGAAGCCCACGGGTAGATTCCTGACACATTGTATCTGGTCCCAGGAGCAGAGAACAGAAAATCCTGCCAGTCAAGCATGGATGACGGCATCTGTCTATCTCACAGAGGTGGGGGCTGGGGGTAAAGAAAGTTACATAGGGAAAGGAGATAGAATAGTCTGGACAAACACAAATTGTAAATTATATATTTGTAAATAGGTTGTATTAGAATTTTGTGGGGTATTTTTCTTTTTATGCATATATTGTCCTTTGAGAAAAATGGTAGAAAAGAGCACTTGTTTACTATTTTATTGGCACCATCACCATCATCATCATCAACATCATCATCTCTATATCCATCAATTGTTACCATCATCATAATTAATCATCATAATAATCACCACCATCATCACCATTATCTCCATCACCACCATCACCATCATCATCTCTATCATCATCAATCAACATTATCATCATCACCATAACTACCATCATCATCATCACCACCATCACCACTACCACCACCATCCTCATCTTCATCATCATCATGGTTTGCTCTTTTGAGGCAAGGTCTCACAAAGCCCGGGCTTGTCTTAAACTCTATTTGTAGTTGAAGATGACATTGAACTTGTTTTTGAACAGACTTAATTCATTTATTTTTCTGGTATAAAAACCCCTATGTGGCTATGTCGTAGCCACAGCTGGAGCCTGGGTCCTCTGAACAGAGACTCTGGTGTGGGTTTTCACAAGATGGTCGGCGAGTTCCTGATAAGGAGACTTGGTGAGCACAGTCTCTTTCCAGAGGTCGCCAAGTAGCTGTAGGTCTTGGAGATGGTATCAAAGGTGGCCTTGGCAAAGTTGCCCAGGGTGGCAGTGGAGCCCCTGGCTGATGTCATCTATACTGGCCATCATCAGTAGCTTCTTGGGCACAGGAACAGAGACAATGTCAGTGCCTCTGCGGGCAGGGATGAGACACACAAGCACCGAGCCACAGCGGCCTGTCCCCTCGCATGGAATAGCGTGGGGCTTGCCAATCTCCACACAGGGAGGATAGAAAGCTTGACTGTGATGACGGCCCCCAGACGGCAGTGGCCACCTCCTCAGAGCGCTTAACACCAACACCAACGTGACCATTGTAGTCCCTGATGGCGACGAAAGCCTTGACCCTGCTCGCTGTCCAGTCCGAGTCTGTGTGTGTCTGCACGGGCAGGATCTTCATAACCTCATCCTTTAGAGAGGCACTCAGGAAAAAGTCAACAATCTCAGACGCCTTAATGGGCAGGGAGAACAGGTAGAACTCCTCCAGGGCTTGATCTTCATGTCCTTAACCAGGAGACCCAAGTTGGTGACGGGGATCCACTCCTTGTCTTCAGTTTCACCACCACCACCACGAGCCCTGCGGCCTCGACCACACCTCTGCCTCTAAGACCATTACGGAAGCCTCCTAATCCCGCCCCAACCCTAACATGGTGTCTTCCAGACCCTCCTGTTGCACCAGTGTCAGCCACCATTTCCTGGAAGGAAAAGTGGAAGGAGGAAGAGGAGGAGTAGGAGGAAGAGGATGAAGAAGAGGAGGGAGAGGAGGAGGGAGAGAAGGAGGGAGAGGAGGAGGGAGAGGGGGAGGGAGAGGGGGAGGAAGAGGAGGAGGAAGAAGATGAGGAGGGAGGGGAGAGGAGGAGGGGGGATAGGAAGAAGAGGAAGAGGATGAAGAGAAAGAAGAGGAAGAGGGGAGGAAGAGAAGGAGGAAGAGGATGAAGAAGAAGGAGCAGTAGCAGCATCAGCAGTATTGAACTCTTGATCCCACCCCCAACCCCATCCCACCCCCACCCCCACCCCTCCCACCCCCCACCCCCCCCCCACCCCCCACCCCCCACCCCCCCCACCCCCCCCCCCCCCACCCCCCGCCACACACACACCCCCATCCCACCTGCACTACCACTTTCATTTCCTTATTAAGGAGCGAGGCTATTAAGGCCAGGGGCGATGGCTCTGTGGGTAATTAACACTTCGGTGTTAAGCCTGAGGGTTTGAGGACGGAGTCCTAGAACCCATGTAAAAGAGCCAAGTGCATCAGCGACTCAGGGGCTCCACAGGAAGAGTGGAGACAGGCGGATCCTGGGCACGCCAGGGCCGGCAGTGTGACTGAGATAGTGGCCTTCAAGTTTAGTAAGAGATCTCATCTCCAAACATCGTGTGAGGTGCTACAGAGATGACTTGGTAGTTTAAAAACACTTGTTCTTGCCGAGGACTCCAGGTAACACCTACACAGGGGTGGCCCACAAGCATCTGTAACTCCAGTTCCAGGGCATCTAACACCTTCTTCTGGCTTCCAGAGGCACCAGGAACACACACAGTACACATACATTCATACATACATACATACATACATACATACATACATACATACATACATGCATAGAGGCAAACACTTAAACACATATAACAAATCTAAGACATAGTAATCCTCTATTACTCTATTCCACACAGCGGAAGACGTTAACCTTGCCACTAAAAGCGACAGATGTAGCTCAGCTGTAGAATGCTTGCCTACCACACACAAGGCTGTGAGTTCACACCCAGGAGAGAAAACAGGCAATTATCGGACTGGAGGTGAACAACGACTGCACGAAATATCTACACGTGAATGGATCTGTATGGAATATCTAATAGATCACCTATTAATATCTAAGCGTTGAATACTTACTTTAAAGCTTAGAAGGAAGGACTTGACGGGAATGAATTCTAATGCACACCCACATGAATGAGTCAGCGGTGGTGACACGCACATTTGATCCCAGCACTCCGGAGGCAGAGGCAGGAGGATCTCTGACTTTGCGGCCTGCTTGGTCTACAGAGTGAGTTCCAGGACAGCCAAGGCTACACAGAGAGACCCTGTCTTGGAAAGCAAACAAACAAAAAACAAAACAACAAAAATCACACGTCTGGAGATGCAGATCAACTGGCAGAATGCTTGCTCAACATGCACAAACCCCTGAATTCAGTCCCTGGCCCCTGTAAGCAGGGGGTGCTGCGCACTCCTGTAATCTGGATGCAGAGGGTCAGAACTAGGGCATCCTAGGTTACCTAGGAGTTCAAGGCCAGCCTGGTCTACAAACCCAGTTTCAATGTCCTCGAATCTTGACAGTTGCAGAATTGTCTGTACAGGAAATTAAACCTGGGACTTCGTGCATGTCGGATAAACTTTCTACCAGTGAGTGCACCCCTCATCTCTCTCTAAGAAGAAAAATGAAACATAAATTGGAATTATTTATTTATTTATTTGTTTATTTATTAGGAATTCTGCTACCATTTTAAATGCCTAGGATGTCATTCGTTGTCAAGGAAATGCCACTTATGAATTGTAGGTTCTGAGGCCCCAAAACAAAACAAAACAAAACAAACAAACAAAAAAACCCCGTGGGATAGAAAAGGGCAAGCCAGGCTGGAGAGATGGCTCAGTGGTTAAGAGCACTGACTGCTCTTCCAGAGGTCCTGACTTCAATTCCCAGCAACCACATGGTGGCTCACAACCATCTGTAATGGGATCCAATGCGCTCTTCTGGTGTGTCTGACAGTGTACTCACATACATAAATAAATCTTTTTTAGAAAGAAAGAAAAGGGCAAACAGCTAGCATATTGCTGTAATCATCAGCACTGAGGAAGTGGAGACAGGGGGGATTGTGAGTTCAAAAACAGCCTGGACTATGTAGGGAGATTGTCTCAAAAATCAAGTGAGAGAAAGGTGGTAGCCCCCCACACTCTCATCCCTGTGGGAGCTCAGCTCCTTGTGAGCTGTGTGACATCGGAGGAGTCAGGCTTCAGGCTTCACTTTCATCTCCTGAAAGCCCCAGGCTTGTTCTCCAGGCGGCATCTCTAAAGCACCTTTCCTGCTTTGCAGTATAAACTTTATTGAGTGTGGGAATTCCTTGGCTACTGCTCCAACCTGCCACCGCTCAGGAGTCGGATCTCCAGAGCTGGAGAGGAAGGTCTGGTTTTCTTGA
This sequence comes from Rattus rattus, assembly GCF_011064425.1. NCBI lineage: Eukaryota > Metazoa > Chordata > Mammalia > Rodentia > Muridae > Rattus > Rattus rattus. The sequence continues at coordinate 57,517,073 of NC_046162.1, forward strand.
GTTCTTTATATCATCAGGTCGTTTGTTCTGCACACGGCTGTGCCAGGTTCTGAGGGTCATAGCCGTGGTGTAGTATTTACCTGGGGTTTCTAGGCCATCTCCAGGAATGGGCCCCAATGCTCCGCCCCTGCCCAGAGAAATGTCCTTTAGGCCTGATGCTTGATCACAGCCAGGCTAAGGAGGCTGTAAATGGTGCTTGTCTTACAGCGCCACCTTCTGGGCAAACCTGAGGGCTTCATTTTCTGACTTCCATTCCCGAAACACTAAAATGAGGTGGGGATTGGGGGGGAGGGGAGTACTATTATTTCTGTTATTATTATTATCTTTATTAGTGTGTGCACACCCAGTCATGAAGATGTCTTGGCGTCTATGCGGAGATCAGAGGACAATCTTCGAGAGTCAGCTTTCTCCTTCCTCTGTGGGTTCTGAACATGGAACTCATGTCGTACAGCCTGCTCCACAAGCCCTTCCATTCACTGAGCCATCTCGCAGGCCCACGGAGACGGTTTGCGATTTCTGTCTTTATACTGTCTACTTCCCCAAGTTCCACATTCTTAGGTTTCCTTACCACCTTCTGGAAGGGGACGTTCCAGGAGCCTGCCAGGCATCCAGCCTTGGAGAGTATCCTTAGAGTGGTAGATGAGGGGTCCTCTAGCTCACGGAGGTTGAGAAACAGTTGTCGCAAGTCTCTACCAATCAATTAACTACCTCGTGCGTTCCTAACACACCCACCAAGGCTCCCTCACATTCACTAAGAGGCTGCTTCTGGAAGCAGGAGCATCCTTTTGGGATGTCAAGAGATTTTTCTATGCTGAGAGTGTACAAAAGCCTTACATGTGCTATGCACAGTATCTGACTGAGTTTCAGCCCCAAGCCCTGATACTTTCAAGTTAAATCCTGGGTTCAGATGAAGAGAAACCATGCTAGCCAGATATAATCAGATTTTCCCTCTTGCTCCGGTTTCCTTTAGGGGGGGGGATGTGTCTGCGCGCATGCGCGCATGTGCGCATGCGTGCCTCTTTTCAGAGTGGTGCGATAGGGGTGATCAAGGAGCACTAAATATAAAGATATAGGTGAATTTATTTTTTGCTTTGTTTTGAAACAGGGTCTCACTATGCAGCTCTGGCTGTTCCAGAACTCGCTCTGTAGACCAGGCTAGCCTCTAATTCACAATGATTCAACCTGTCTCTGCCTCCCAAGTGCTGAAATTATAGACGTGCACCTTCATACCAGGTTTTTGAGTTTATTGTTTTAAAGATACTTTCCAGAATTTAACATGTCCAGATCATCATCAGTGACAAGGTCCCTTTGGAGTGATTGACTGAAACTGTGTTTCATTCACTCAAAAACACCAAGTTGAGGGCTGGAGAGATGGCTCAATGGTTAAGAGCACTGACTGCTTTTCCAGAGGTCCTGAGTTCAATTCCCAGCAACCACATGGTGGCTCACAACCATCTGTAATGGGATCTGATGCACTCTTTTGGTGTGTCTGAAGACAGGGGCAGTGTGCTCATATAAAACAAACAAACAAACAAACAAGAAACCACCAAGTCTTCAGAATATTCACAGTCTTCAGGTTTTCAGAATAGACTTGATTACTGCAAGCCGTCTGGTGGCTAAGACTGGCAAAAACAAAAACAAAAACCTGGAGGGTGCTGTTTTATCTTACTTGTTATGTAGCTGAAGCTGGTCTTGAATTCCTGATCTTCCTACCTCCACTTCTCTGCAGACCGGACTAGCTTGGAACTCACAGAATTTAAAACAAAAACAAACAAACAAACAAATAAAAGCAGACTTTCCCCCCCTTTTTTCCCCCGAGACAGGATTTCTTTGACTTTGAACCCACTTTGTAGACCAGACTAGCCCTATGTCTACTTCATAAGTGCTGGGATTTTTTTTTTTTTTTTATTTTTTTTTTTTTTCGGAGCTTCGAACCCAGGGCCTTTTTTTTAGGTAAGCGCTTTTTTTTTGAGCTTTTTTTTTTTTTTTTTTTTAAAATTTATTCCATTTTTTTTTTCAGTTGTCTTATTTTTTCATTCGTTCCCACTTTTTTTTTTTTCTTTTTTCTTTTTTTTTCTTTTTTTTTTTTTCAGGGCTGGGGACCGAACCCAGGACCTTGCGCTTCCTAGGCAAGCGCTCTACCACTGAGCCAAATCCCCAACCCCGAGAAACAGTTTTAAAGCATGGCTATACATGAATTTATCTGCACCTAACACCTAATAACCGTGTATTGAATATGTGTTTTAAAGCATGGACTTAAAGGAATGAATTCTAGTGTATATAAATTCACCAGGCTGGAGATGCAGGTCAGCTGGCAGAATGCTTGCTTAGCATACACAAATCCCCAGGTTCGAGCCTTACCCCCGAATAAACAGCATGCTCACACCTATAATCCCAGCACTTGGGAGGTGGACACAATGGATCAGAACTTCAGGGTCATCCTAGGTTACGCGCCCAGTTTTAAGGCACCTTCAAGTGGATGTCGCAGCGTATCTATACATCTCTCTATAGCACTCGATCTAGGTTGGAACGCCGAGCCACTGAGTTCTTCGGCTGTTTGAGAGTCTTCTGTTGATCCTGTTTTTCTTGAGAAAAAAAAACCGACATAATAGTAATAATAATAATAATAATAATAATAATAATAATAAATGGATATAAATAAAGAAGCCCCCATTGACATTCAGTAAGTGTCCAGCTCAGAACAGCCAGTTAATAAATTCATTGTAAAAGATTTTTGTTTGTTTGTTTTTCAAGACAGGGTTTCTCTGTGTAGCCCTGGCCATCCTGGACTCGCTTTGTAGACCAGAGTGGCCTCAAATTCATAGAGATCCACCTGCCTCTGCCTCCGAGTGCTGGAACTAAAGGCATGCAGCACCGTGCCTGGCAAGTTTTTAAAGATTTATGTATGTATATGAGTGCATATTTGAATGCATGCCAGAAGAGGGCATCGGATCCCATTACAGATGGCTGTGAGCCACCATGTGGTTGGTGGGAACTGAACTCGGGACCTCTGGAAGAGCAGTCAGTGCTCTTAACCGCTGAGCCATCTCTCCAGCTCGGGGGTTTGAATTTCAAAGGCTATTTATACCTTGACATAGCCCTCAGATCTAATCCCTTCTTTGGCCTCTCCATTCCAACCCCACTGCTGTCCCTAGTTTCTCCCAGGGCCTGGCTCATCACAAACACCTAAATATGTGATTACGCTGACCCAAGGTTGGGAGGAAAGAGAAGCCGAGTTGTGCCCAGCAAACTATTTCCGTCGCCAGGATCCCCATTACAGGAGCTCTACCCCACTAAGATCTCAGAACTAATTCCTCTCCACGATATAGTAAGAGTTTCTGGTTTATTTATTTCGAGACAGATACTGTCTTGCTATGTAGTCCAGAATAGCATCGAATTCGTGGCTCCCTTCCTGTCAGCCTCCAGAAAGCACATCATGCTTCTCGGTGAGTTTCAGAGAGGTTGAAAGCAAACTCGGACCTTTGGGCGGATTGCTTTGCTCATCCCTCTCTCCAGGCCTGGCTGGCTCCACCAATCAGTGAGGCCTTGAGAAGAGCACTGGAGTCCCCGCCCACTCCTCCTGACAACCCGCAATGGTGCAGTCACCCGGAGCCATCCATCAGTGTCCGGGTGAGAACCAATCCCACATGCCCCACCTTTCTGCCAGCCAATTGGAGGAAGGCAGGAGGACCACAGTGTGTGTGTGTGTGTGTGTGTGTGTGTGTGTGTGTGTGTGTGTGTGTGTGTGTGTGTGTGTGTGTGTGTGTGTGTGTGTGTTTTTGAGTTTGTACTTCCTCCTGTGTCCTCTGGCTAGGTGAGCCTACGTTCCTGAGGTCACAATTTCTGACCCGGTGCTAATTCAGTTGCAGGAAAAAGGGTGGCCCTAAAGCTCCTTTCCCGAACATGCTCAGAAGCTGCTGGGTCTCCCCTTACGGTACCGAGGGGCAAGACAAGGAAAGATGCTAGGAGTAAGGCAAGCCCTGGCACGGAACCGCGGACGCCCTTCCCGAATCCCTCAGGCTTCGTCCAGTAGTCGGGCTGATGAGGCTATCATCTGGGGAAGCTGGTGCAGCGGCCAAGGTGCCGGGCTGTCAGCCAGGCCTGCTGTCTAGGCCGCCCCAGCTGTATGCAGAAAGCGAGAGGTGGTCGGGAGACACGGTAGCCAGAAGACAGCACCTGCAGACTTGGGGTCCTCTCTGCGCTATCCGTCATCTCCCCTTTCTCCAACCGCTGCTTTGCTAACCCCCTTCCTATGGGATCAGGGTAGCCTTTAGCCATAGCAAGCTAAGGGACACTTTCTTGTCATTCTTACTCATCTGTAGCCCAGGCTGGTCTCAAACACAGTACAGTTAGAAAATGACCTTAAATTTCTGATTCTCCAGCTTCTACCTCTCAAGAGACGAGATTATAGGCGTTTATGTCCCACACCCTCTGGGACCAAGTGTGAGTAAGGAATTCAGATATTGTAGGATAATGAGGAGGTCACTGTCTGCAGAGCAGAAGCTGCCTGCCACACATACGTGAGACTTTTAGGGCCTCGGTGTACTCCTTAATAAAAAGCAGACAGCAGCCTATAGTTCAAAGAGTTGAGTGAGTCAGCTCTTGGTGAAGCTCCTAGCTTCTGCCTGGTGCTTCCCATTCCCGTCCTCGCACAACTGAAATTGCAGGACCAAGCCAGGTCAGGCCGGGTTGCCAGGAAGCAGTTTACTCCTCCAGGCCTTGGCGCCATCCTAGGGAACATGGATGGAGCCAAGCTCTACGGGTGGCCGAATATTTGAGCAGTATTTCCAAAGAACTTCCCATCACCACACTGGCCCTCTAATTCCACAATTTTATTGTGCCCTCTTCCCTCTCTCCCAGGGTTTTCTTTTTGCAACTGTGGGCTGCATGCACAGCGACTCTGGAAAAGCGACTCTAGTAAGCGTTTACAATGAGTAGATTTGCATCCCCGTATCTTCGCCAAGTTCTCTAATTACAGACGTAGTCAAATTCGGTATAAATATCTGGTCTGTTTTGTTTTGTTTTTAGGTAGTGTCTCACGCAACCTAGGCTGGTCTCCCACGCTCACGGTCTGGAAATGGCAACGACGGGGATAGGCTTTTATTAAGATCCAAGGCTCACCACTATTTTATTACAGCGGCTACCAAAAAGCTCTGAGTTGAGAGAGAAGTCGCGGGAAGTCACGCGTGATGGTTGCTAAGGCAACGCACAGGCGCTGGTGTCAGAGATCAGGGAGAAACACCCGGAAGAGGGTCGGTTCCATCTCAGGGGCGGAGTTAATTAAGGCCTAGGACCCGGAGGCGTGCCCGTAGCATCCTCCAGGTGGCGCTGTAGGACCATGGATGCGGTGCGGGGGCGGAGCTTCCTGCTTCGCGACGCTTCTGTGAGGGGCGGGGCCGGGGCCGGGCGGGGGCGGGGCGGGGCGGAGCGTGGGAGCCAGCTGCTGAAAACTTCAAGGTATCCAAGAAGATGACACCCCACGCTGCTGTAAAAGAGTCCGCGGCGTGGAGACGCCGAAAGCGTACGGGTCACAGAAAAACCGGGGGAAAGTTCAGAGACTGGGACTAGGATAGGAAGCGGGGATCGGGATGCTCAGAAAGTTTATTCATCTCCATCCTTGAGGTTTGTCGCCATGAATCTCCTCCGATGGTCGCCTCTCTGGCTACCCCTGTCCATCCCTCCCCCTACTCCCATCCTTCGCAGCTTCGTAGATACGCGGATGCTCTGCCCACACTCGCAGTGGGCACCACTCGGTGCCTCCTCGCCCCCAGATAGCCAGCAAATTATAGGGCTCTACTGCCCAGGACCTGAGCCAAAATAAGAATTCCGCGGTCCCAGGCACGCCAAGAAAAATAGCTAAACAGTTCCTCGGTTTGTCAAAGTTAGCCTGACTCCCTTCCTTTCTGGAGGCTAGAAATGGAAAAAATGACTCAAGGAATCCTAGCGGAGCCTCCCTGTGGGTACTGCACACACAAAACCGGGAAGCCACCTTCGCTCCCCTTTTTCCTGGAAGAATATTATTCCTGTCACTGTTACCATGCCTCACCATCGTCTTTAACCGTTCAACCAAGCATGGAAACACCAGGCTATCAGTGTTGCACCCCTCCTTGTGTTAAATACATCCCTTTCCCTTAACCTACTCCAACGCCATTCACAGGTAACGCACACACACACACACACACACACACACACACACACACACACACACTCACTCCAAAGTCAAGAAAGGCAGTCTTTGGGGAAAAATTGGAAGTTTATTAAGTCCTAGGACTTAGGACTGAGATGTCAGAGGTCCAAGGGGAGGCAGTTTTGCTGGTTCCCATGGCCCCAGGGGCAGGCCAGGACGCTGAGCAAGGATGACAGAACTGGGGCCAAGCTTTTGGGTCTCAGAATCCCTGGCATGAGGCCTCAGGGATCAGTTCTGAGAGAGGCCTGAGAAGGCAGGGTGGTCTCTCTTGCCTCTTGACATCTTGGGGCTTACGCAGGGACCGGCAAAGGTTCTCTGGGAAAGGAGCCTTGACTCCAAGGTCTTCATTTCAGTAACGACCACTTAATTTGTTCCTTGGCTGACTGAAGAACCTGAGGTGAGAGATGTTGTGAGAAATATTTGAAAAATATCAGTGATGCTTTATTGGAGGTCGACCAGGGCGCCTCCCGAGCCCCGGCCACTAGGTGGCAGCAGCTTGCCTCTTCTCAGTTTAAATGAGCCGAGGCTTTGGAGGATAGGGCCGGTCCAGAGGGCTGCTTCCAAACCCTAGCTGGCTACCTCACAACTGTGGGTGAGGCGGCGGCCCCTGCGTCCCCCAAGCCATATCAGGCCACAGTAGTGCCTCCTCACCGCGCCATCAAACAGGCAGAGACTCGATCCAGGCTCAACCACGCCTGTGCTCAGATACTTGACACCTTAACAAACCCGTGGCTTTGATCGGGGTGTGTTCTCAGCACCCTATCCCATTTGCTGATGTGGCAAAGCTGTCAGGTGTATCTGCCCCTACTGCCAAGAAAAACCATCTCAGCCCAGCGTGTGCCCATACCTGTGCCACTGTGCACACATGATGCGAACACATCAGGGACCACGGGACACTCAGACTGCCTCTCTGTGCATTAAGCCTCCCCCAAATTGTCCACCCCACACTGTGTATCTCCCTCCTTGCTGGGAACAGCGAAGTTCCTGAATCTCTCCTAGGGAAGTCCTTTCTCCGCATTCCATTTTGTGTTCCTACTATAACCTTCGTGCTTATTTAAGATCTCCACTAACACTCAGACTTGTTGCCTATAATCTCCTGGGAGTATGAGGCAGGAGGATAATGACTTCGAGGCCAGCCTGGGCTACAAACAAGACCCTAGTAGTCTTTATTCTCTGCTCATTTAGAAAAATAGGAGTTGTTTCCTGAGTATGTACAACTTAACTTTTAGGCTTTTTTTTTTTTTTTTAAAGATTTATTATGTATACAGCGTTCCACCTGCATGTACACGTGCAGGCCAGAAGAGGGCATCAGATCTCATTACAGATGGTTGTGAGCCACCATGTGGTTGCTGGGAATTGAACTCATGACCTCTGGAAGAGCAGGCAGTGCTCTTAACCTCTGAGTCATCTCTCCAGCCCCAACTTTTAGGCTCTTATCATAGAATAAATCATAGAACCATTTATACCATCTAGTTCTTTAAGCAAAAATATTTTACATTTATTTATTTAGTGTGTGTGTGTGTAGAGTGTGAATGCCATGGTGCACACATGGAGGCAAGAAGACAACTTGTAAGCCCAGTGTGGTAGGCCATGCCTTTACTCCTGGGGTTGAATATCCATCTTATAGCCTCAGGCTTGGCAGCGTGGCCCTTATCCACTGAGCCATCTTGCGAATCATCTAATTAATATGACTCTACAAGGTAGGTTCTATTCTTCTGAGCCCTAGAGACACTGAGAAAATTGCTATTCAATTTCTGTTGGTAAAGTAAAAGTTTAGGATGACTCAAGTGAATCCCAGGTGGGTTTGTTGTTATTGTTGTTGTTGGTGGTGGTGGTGGTGTTTAGCTTTGTTTGTTTGTGTTTGTTTTTGGGTTTTTTTTTTTTTAAAGATTTATTCATATATTATATATTAAGTACGCTGTAGCTGTCTTCAGACACACCAGCAGAGGGCATCAGATCTCTTTACAGATGGTTGTGAGCCACCATGTGGTTGCTGGGAATTGAACTCATGACCTCTGGAAGAGTAGTCGGGTGCTCTTAACCGCTGAGCCATCTCTCCAGCCCTGTTTTTTGTTTTTTAAAGACAGGGTTCCTTTGTATAGTCCTGTTGTCCTGGAACTCGCTCTGTAGACCAGGCTGACCTCAACTCACAGAGATCTGCCCGCCTCTGCCTCCCGAGTGCGGGAAGTAAAGTGCACCACCACTGCCTGACTTGTTTTTGAACAGTCGTGCTCTTTGATCCTCCAGCTGCCCAACCTGAAGCACTGCCTCAGGAGCACCACACCGTGAAATGCTAGGAACCACACCCAGGCTTTAGTTTCCCTTCCCAGCTGCGCTTTTCTCCTCTCTTTAACTTTTAGGCGTGGCCCCAGACTCCCTAGAACTAGAGTTACAGATGGTTGTGAGCTTGGAATTGAATTCGGTCCTCGCAAGAGCAGCCAGTGCTCTTAACCACCAAGCCACACTGAGCTCTCCCCAGCTGTTCTTCTCTGCTCTGTTCACCAACATCCCCCTTTTAAAATGTCTAACATTGGGCTGGAGTGATGGCTCAGTGCTTAAGAGCACTGACTGCTCTTCCAGAGGTCCTGAGTTCAAATCCCAGCAACCACATGGTGGCTCACAACCATCTGTAATGGGATCTGATGCCCTCTTCTGGTGTGTCTGAACACAGCTACAGTGTACTTATATATAATAAATAAATTTTTAAAAAAGGTTTAATATTTGTTTCATGTATTTACTTTTGTGCGTTTATGTGGGGGTCAGTAAACACTTTGGGGGGGTCAGTTCTCTCATCTCGCTGTTATCCCAGCGGCCAAACGCAGCTCATCAGATCCCGAGGCAGGCGCCTTTACGTGCTGAGACATCTCAATGGACCATTTATTGCCTTTTTTTTTTTTTTTTTTTTTAAGACAGGCTCTCACATAGATCATTCTGGCCTCAAACTTGATATGACTTTGAACTACTAATCCTCCTGTCTCCCTCCCAAGTGCTGAGATTACAGGTGTATGCTACTGTGCACACACCTTGGTTTATTTTTTGCTATTTTATTTTATTTTATTTTATTGTATTGTATTTTATATAAAGTCTCATGCTACCTCCCTGGTTAGACGGAAACTCACTGTGTAGCTCAGGCTGGCCTTGAACTTGAGGTCATCCAGCCTCAGCTGAGACTATAGGTGTGGGCCATCTTTGTAGGGGTACCCCATTAGGACTAGCTTATGCCAGGGAACAAAGCTTCTTGGGAACAGAGCAAGTCTGAGCAGAGAGACCTGCAGATGGACAGAGCTGAGGTCAAACCACTAGGCTTGACTATCAGGAAGTGTGTGAAGCTGGGGACCCAATCTGCCGACAATAACACACACACACACACACACACACACACACACACACACACACACACACACACACACACACACACACACACACACACACACATTGCACTGCCACATTCTGCATGCATCCCAGATAGGGCTGTGTGGTTCGCTTCTTTTTTTTTTTTTTTTTTTGTTCTTTTTTTCGGGGCTGGGGACCGAACCCAGGGCCTTGCGCTTCCTAGGTAAGTGCTCTCCCCCTGAGCTAAATCCCCAGCCCCGGTTCGCTTCTTTTTAACAGCCAAGCTACAAAGGCAGAAGTGATGAATACAGGTCTTATGATCAGGTGAGGGGCCCTTAACTACCCCAGCATGGCCCCACATGGATTCTCTGTCCAGGGTGGAGGGAACATGAGGGATCCGAGCCGCCATATTGCTTTGGGTAATGAGTAACGCAGGCATCATCAGGTAGCGAGTTTAGGGTAGGAATGATGTAAGCAGGCGGTAATTTGCCCACCCATCTGTCACCTCCCAGTCCCCCTCGGCGGCCTCCAGCAGCTGGCCCTAAGAGTCACGGGTTCATCCCTTGTCCCACACCTGGCTTCCTAACTCTGACTCTCTCCCCCAGGGCACTGGGTTCTCCATGCCCTTTGGCCTGTTTCTGGCAAAGCAGATGCATGAGGCTTACCTGGGCCACGCTCTGTTCTGTTAGGCCACTGTCATCAGTCTGTGGGAAAGGGGAGTCACAAAGCAAAAGTCAGAGCAGAAAGGAGGTGTCGAATTAGAGACTGTGAAGGCCAGGGTCCCCAGTACCCCATCCTCCATTGCTGGGGATTAAACCCAGGGTCTCTCACATGCTAGCCAAGTGATCTACCACTGAACGGCATCCTTAACCAAGCTGGGACCCTTGTGTTTGCATGAAGGGTTAAAGGATCCTAAGTAGGGGAAAGGTGTCATGCAGACTGCAGACAGGACAAACCGGAAGAGTGCATCCACAGCCCCAGCACAGACCATGCCCCGAGGCTGTCCCCTGGAGTCATTTTGAGGGCTCAGTTACTCCTCCATCCAAGGTTCTCATTAGAGAGTGGGGAGGGGCTGATTTGCTTTGTTTTTACAGAGAATGAACTGGAAACTTTCCTCTTAGATGTCTGAGTAGCTGGGCCCCCACCAGCTGAGCCCTGACAGCCTGGTGCCCAGGAAGGGCAAGAGTAGAGAAGACAGGGAAAGATGGGGGTGGGGTACAGAAAGGCTTACCCTAAAATTCACTTTCTGGATCACTTGCTGGGGGTCACTCTCCAGAATCACACTACAAGATAAGAGAAAATTTGGGGGTGAGCTGGTGATGGGATCGCCCTCCGACAAGCCACTTTTAGTTCTTTTTTTTTTTTTTTTTTTTAATAAAAAAAATTGTATTTACTTAGAAGCATTCAGAATGTCAACAAAACAGCCGCCATTTTTTTGCAATTACAGAGTGGTATTCAGTTAACAGAACAACAATTACCTTCGTATAAGCTGCATCAGAGACAACTGAAGATGGGGGAAAAAAAAAAAACCAAAAGAAAAAAAAAAAAAACAAAAAAAAAAAAAACAAAAAAAAAGAAAAACCAAAAACCAAACTACTGTCCCCATATATAACTAATTTGTGCTGTGCACCAACAAGAACCTGCTTTAATTTCCATGCCAATTTACAACCCCCAGACTGTACCAGGCAAGGTTAGTGGCTATTGAAAATACCACCAGGACAGGGCTAGCTAAAGACACATTTGGTAGTGTGTTAACTATACAAAAAAAGACACTGTACAGTTTAAAACAAATCTTACACAGCCTTACATTTCAATTTTTTCTTTAAAAGGAGTGAGTTGTGTACAGGGGGGTTAAATGCTTTATAGACAAGAAAAAAAACTGCGCTAGAACCAACTTATTCATCATCATCATCTTCTTCTTCATCTTCGTCTTCCTCTTCTTCCTCCTCTTCCTCATCCTCTTCATCCTCCTCGTCATCTTCCTCTTCCTTCTTTTTCTTGCTCTTCTCAGCCTTGACCACCCCCTTTTTCGCTGCATCAGGTTTTCCTTTAGCTCTGTAGGCAGCAATATCCTTCTCATACTTCTCCTTCAGCTTGGCGGCCTTCTTTTCATAGGGCTGCTTGTCATCCGCAGCAGTGTTGTTCCACATCTCTCCTAGTTTCTTCACAACATCACCAATGGATAAGCCAGGATGCTCGCCTTTGATTTTTGGGCGGTACTCAGAACAGAACAAGAAGAAGGCCGAAGGAGGCCTCTTCAGTGCACTGGGGTCCTTGAACTTCTTTTTGGTCTCCCCTTTGATGGGGGGTGGGTAAATGTAGGTTTTCATTTCTCTTTCATAACTTGGCCTTGTCAGCCTTTTGCCATATCTTCAAATTTCCCTTTTCTTTAGTAGACATAGTCTTCCACCTCTCTGAGCACTTCTTGGAGAACTCTGAGAAGTTGACAGAAGCATCCGGGTGCTTCTTCTTGTGCTCCTCCCGGCAGGTTTGCACAAAGAATGCATATGAGGACATTTTGCCTCTCGGCTTCTTAGGATCTCCTTTGCCCATGTTTAGTTGATTTTCCTCCGCGAGGCACAGAGTCGCCCAGTGCCCGTCCGGCTCTCGCTTGCCCCGGCGCTGTCTCTATGGAGCTCAATGTACTGCAATGGCTGTGAGAGCGGGAGCCAGACGCAGCCTCCACTTTTAGTTCTTTAATATACGCTGCAGTGTCTCTCCTCCAGGGGCCTTCTCAGAGATAGTCCTGGGGTCACATCTGTCCCTTCCCTGGGGACTCTCAGCTCTGCTCCTTCTACACTCTATACCATGGTCCTCTCCATGACCATCTTTGGACGAATGCTTAACCGAGGGTCTTGTGAGACGCCACAACCGTTAAAGGTGCTTGCGACCAACCTAACAAGCCAGGATCAATCCCCAGAGCTTCCACATGGTGGAAGAAAAGAACCGGCTTGACCAGTTGTCCTCTGACCTCCACAATCATGCGGGGGCACACAAAGTGATCAAAGGTAAAAATAAGTAAACAAAACAAACCAAAACAAAAACTTGAACTGAGTGGGATCAGGGAGGCCCAGGGGAGATGAGAGGATGCTGCTTGAGGGAGGGACCAGGTTTTCCTCACGTTTAGAATCCAGCCATCGGTACAACCTCAAGCAGTAGCAGGCAGTTAATACAAACAGAAGGAGGAGTGAGGCATTCACAGAACCCCACCTCCCAGAGGCCCTTGTTCTCAGGTTGGGCCGTATGGTACCATGGAAAGAACACAGCCTCTGAAACATCTCACATACATGGTTTTAGATCTTGGCCCTGCTAATTCCCTTGCTGTGTGCTCTTCCATAAATTACTAGAATCTCTGAGCTTCTATTTCCCTGTCCAAAGATGTTATCGTCCCTGTGCCTCTGGGGCTGAGGCAAGAAGGCCAGGTGAGGGAAAGACACTCACGAAGTTCTGTTACCAAGTCAGAACTTTTCTCTTCCCTGATTATTGCCCCCTCTTTCAAGGGATTCTACAAACCAACTCTTCTCATAAAGGCTCCCAATCGCCTAGGAGTCTGCTAGCAGACTAATGAGAGGTGATATTTACCAAGGAGAAAGGGGAAAAAAGCCCTCAAAATACCAATGAGAACCATGGGCTTTACACACATCATTTTGTAGGACTCTCACCATCCCAAGAGTTTCCTTCCTTCCCTACTTTAGTGACAGGGAAAGTAGACTCGCAGGAAGTCAATGTCATGTATCCTGCCAGTGTTGGAGACTCTCCGAGGTCTCTGAGGTGTCTGTATTCCTCCTCAGCACTGGAGATCAACCTGGATTTCTCCAAACTCCACCTATTCGGCTGCCCACGGTAGGTGGCTCTCAGGCTACTCTCCCATTTGACTCAACTTTGGCTAATAATGATTTCACCCTCTGTCCTCTCGAGTAGGTAGGAATAAAGTTGTGGCCCTAGTAAGAATATGTAGGAGAAAGGAGGATGAGTCTACCAAAGAGTTGGGCCAGGAGGCTCCCAGCACTGAGCCCACAAAGGTCATTTTTACTATCCCCAACATCCCTTCTCCCAATCCCCTCCTCACCCTCCATCAACAATTTCATCCAGCACCAAGAAGGCTCCGTCCATGTTCTCCATCAACCAGCGTTTCTCCACGTTCTTCCTGAGGGCAGACACAAGAGCCTAAGCTTTCTGGAGGCCAAGAGGAACCATGACCCCTCTAAACGAGGCAGCTCCTCTCTCTCTCTCTCTCTCTCTCTCTCTCTCTCTCTCTCTCTCACACACACACACACACACACACACACACACACACACACACACACACACACACACCCCTTACCAACAAGGCCTAGACAGGAAGATAAAAGGCAGTGGGAGCAGAGAGGTGCCAGGGTCACCTGGGCACAGAGCAGGCTAGGGTCATCTTAGGTTGTTTTGTGTATTAGGTTGGTTTGTGTAGGCCATGTTCCTGAGGTAGGTATCAGTAACTGGGGATTCCGGAAAAACCAACTCTGAGTTTAAAGTTTAAAATACTGTTACAATGGGGCATGGTGGTACACACCCGTAATTCCAGCACTCAGGAGACTGAGGAGGACTGAGGGGAGGCCAGTGTGGGCTATGCAACAAGACCTTCCTCTCCTTGTGTTTGGAACTTCTGTTGATACGGATACTTGTGGCCTCAGGCAAGCCAGTGTCTTGAGATTCGATATCTGATCATACATTGTGCATGGCTCTGTCGGGAGCAGCATGGAAGTCAGGGGCCTTGGAGGAAGTCATTCTGGTTCTAAGACTTCAGGGATTCCAGGAGGACAGCAGGGCAGAAGAGCCTGGCCTCTGGGACAAAGGAAAAGGGCCAGGGCTGGGGCCCTGGGGTGCAGAGGATCTCACTTACCTTAAGATGTGGCTCAGAGAGTCAAATAGGCAGGCCAGCACAGACATGAGCATCAGCTGAGGAGGAGGGTGTGGGAGGACGAGAGCTGAAGCTGAGAGGTCCAAAGTGGGCCTCTGAGCTCCCTGTGTGGGCCAGATGGGAGGGACTCGCTTGTCAGAGAGGGCTTGGCTGGAGGTTAGCTACTCTTTGATTTGAGAGGGGTGACTAGGCTTGGACTGGAGGACACTGGAGTGTTCCCCTGGGTGTCTCCTTCCCTAAATATGCTTAGTAGGAAGCAACAGCTCCCTATGGATGATTTCATTTCTGGTTCCCAAGGGACCTAAGGAACATTATGGATGTGTGTGATTGCAGAGAGACCCACTCTGGCTGTCCTTCTACCCCCAGATCCACAGCTAGTACCAACAGTGAGCCTTCAAAACCCACCTCCAGCCCAGGACAGACCCTTCTTGTCACCCAATCTCTGAAATTCACCTCATTCTCAGAGGACGATCCCACCACATACAGGAAGATGTCAATACTGCTCTTGTAGACAATAGTCATGCCCGCCAAAAATGCGATTTCACCTGGAAGGGGGAAGGCTCTCAGATCAGCATACCCTAACCCCAGCCTAGGGCTAGCCTGGTCTCTGCTTCCCCAGGCCTCTCCCTTTGTTTCCTACTTCCTTTCTCAAGGAACTCTGGCCAGACCACCACTACCGGGAGTCTGCTCCGTGTCCTTTGCCCCAGTCCATGTGCTGTCTTGAGAAGAGACCTCCTGTTGAAGAGTCAACAAACCCAGCCTAAGGCTGACCTCCCCACCCCTCCATCCATGCAATGCCCCGGGACCAGATCCAAGTATGTGTAGGGGGCGCACGGTCCGCCTCCTCAGCTGAGAGGAGGAGTGCAGATGAGTGGATGATTGTGACGCGAAGCAAAGGTTCTGGGAGGATTGAAAGGAGGGATCAAAACGCAGCTGGGGAGGAGAGACAAAGAGCCTCAGAGAAGAAGGCAATGACTTGTGGGTGTGGAAGGCCAAGGAGGACAGATGTGTCCAGATGGAGAAGACGACAGACCCCGCTGGTCAGTCATCGGAGAGCTTTGGTGGGGGATGGGTGGGCCTTACTTTCGGTGCGGCTGGTCTTGTTGAAAACATTTTTCTCGAAAACCATCTGCTCCTTCATGGAGGGAAATGTGTCGTCATAATACTGTGAGAAAGAGAAGAAAGGCAATCTCCATCGCACGGAGCTGGCTTCTGCCTTGGGAGGGGGCGGACTAGCAGGGTATGTCAGGGGCTAGCGAGGCTGGACCTCCTTGTCACCTCCCTCCGGCACTCCATACTCCCCATAAACAAGGAAAATGAAAGTAGAGAAATCTGGAGGCTGCCTTTGGAACCTCCCTGGATATCTCCCTCCCTCTTCGCTTTTCTTCTTCTCTTCTTCCCTCCGTCCCATCTCCTTTCCTCCTGTGTTTCCTTCCTTCCGGCTGTGCTGGGGTTGCAAACAAGGACTTCACATATGCTAAAAGAGTGTTGTAACTTTGATTTGTATCCAGCTTGTCTTCTCTTTCCCAACTCATTTCCTTCCCTCCTTTCCTCCCTCCCTCCCTCCCTCCTTCCCTGCTATCTTTCTTCCTTGAAGAGCTGGAAATGGAACCCAGGACCTTATACATGTTAGGCAAGTAAGTACTTTGCCACTAACCTACATTCTTGGGCCACTGTTACCTCAAGTATTTTATTTTTGAGACAGGGTCCCACTGTGCCACCCTGTTGTGTAGAATAGGCTATCGTGAATTTGTTTGTTTTCATTCATGATTTCTTTGTGTAGCCTGACTGTCTTGGAGCTCGCTCTGTAGACCAGGCTAGCCTTGACCTCACAGAGATCCACCTGCCTCTGCCTCCTGAGTGCTGGGATTACACTACTGCTTTATCTTCAATTTCTTTTTTTTTTTTTTTAAAGATTTATTTACTCTATATAAATAAATAGCTGTAGTGTGTCTTCAGACACACCAGAAGAGGGCATCAGATCCCATTACAGATGGTTGTGAGCCACCGTGTGGTTGCTGGGATTTGAACTCAGGACCTCTGGAAAAACAGTCAATGCTCTTAACTGCCGAGCCATCTCTCAGCCCCTTATCTTCAATTTCTTATATATAACAAAGATGGGACCTTCTAGAAGGAGGCCTCAGAGGCTTTGGCAATGCTCGTCCACCTCTGCCCATTGGCTGAAGCAAGGTTCGGTCAGCTCAATTTTCTGCATGTGAACTTTGCATTCTGTAGTAATTCTGCAGGCAAGTCTCTCTGCCATCTCCTACCACGGTGAACAAGTTCATTTGAATGTTATCGAGTCTGAAAAAGCTTTAACGTATTTAATAAATAATTTAGATGTTAGAGCTAGGTGTGGTGTCACATGCCTGGAATCCCAACACTTGGAAGGAAGAAGCAGGAAGATCAGGAATTCTGGGCCAACCTTGACTAAATGAGACACTGTTTAAAAGAAAAAAAAAAGTATGGTTCACACATGTAATCTCAGCACTTGGGAGGCTGAGGTAGGATCACTGTGATTTCCAGGCTAACTTGGGCTACATAGTAAGTTCCAGGCCAACTTTGCTTATAAAGTAAGCCCCTGATAAAAACAAAACAAAACAAAAAACCAACCAAACAAAGAAACAAAAAACAAGCAAACAAAATTAATCAGGGGCTGGTTGTGGTGGCATCTTTCAACCCCAGCACTTGGAAGGCAGAGGCAGGCTATACACACACACACACACACACACACACACGCACGCACGCACGCACGCACGCACGCACGCACGCACGCACGCACGCACGCACGCGCGCAAAACAAAAGTAGGGGCTTGCCAGTGATCTCAGCACTCAAGGGACAAGTTTGTTAGTTTGTGGCCAACCGGTCTACAACAAAACAAAACAAAGCAAAACAAAACAAAACAAAACAAAACAAACAAAACAAAACAAAACAAAACAAAACAAAAGTATTTGGGGGCTGGAGAGATGGCTCAGCGGTTAAGAGCACTGACTGTTCTTCCAGAGGTCCTAAGTTCAAATCCCAGCAACCTCATGGTGGATCACAACCATCTGTAATGGGATTCGATGCCCTCTCTGGTGTGTCTGAAGACAGTGACAGTGTACTCATATACATAAAAAATAAATAATTAAAAAACCAAAGTGTTGCTAAATTTCTGTTACAGATAATTATATTGTGGTGGGAACTTTATTTATTTATTATTGAATTTTTGTGTTTGCTTTTGAAACAGGTCTTATTATGTATCCCAGGCTGGCCTCAAATTCACAGAGATTCACCTGCCCCTGTCTCCTGAATGCTGGGATTAAAAGCAAGCACCATTGCCTGGCCTTCAAAGTGGCAGAAATTTAGGGCATTTTTTTTCTTTCTACAGTCTTTTCTTTTCCCTTTTTAACATTTATTTATTGTGTGCGGGTTTGTAGGGGGGCAAGGATGGAGGTCAAAGGACAACCTGAGGAATCTGTTCCCTCCTTCAACTACGTGAATCCAGGAACCAACTCAAACCATCAAATATGGCAGCCTTACCCACTGAGCCATCTGGTCTACCCTGAAACTTAGCTTCAAATGGTTTTAGCTCATCTCACCCAGGCCGTGTAGGATGGATACTGGATAACTGAATGGAAATCCAAGGAAAACTATCTGGAGCCTCAAATCTAAACCCTGAATCCAAGAGTCACTTATGGAACTAACCCTGTGACCTCAGGCAACCTACTTAGCACCCTAGACTTCATTTTCTACATCCCTGAAGTTAGAGGGTGGGACTAGATGGTCTCCCCAATCCCATACTACATCATTATGCTAAGTCCTAATTGTTTACCTAGTTGAAGTACAAAGGCACACAGGTCACTTTGTCTACAGTTTAGGGACTCAGATTCCTAGGTTTCAGGCTCAACTATCCACTGAACCCCTTTGGTGAAGCTTCCCAGGCCCAGGATGCAGCTGGCCAGAGCAAGGACAAGGAGAAGACATGTCAGGGAATATGAGTAAGAAACAGAGGAGATCTCACTCACCCCACCCAGCCCCTCACTGTTAGACTGATAAGGCACAGGGCAGACAAAGTGATTTCTAGAGAATCTAGGCTGGGCTGCTCTGCTATCCAGAACGCAGAGTTTCTCCTATAGGAGGAGTTAAATGGGCTGGGAGGGGACCGCTTGTCTTGGACAAATGGCACTGTCTTCAGGGTTCCTATGGGGAGGGGTTACCTTGGCCAGCAGCCTTCGTCCATCATTATCTAGGATGAAGACAGCCTTGATGGTGTAGAGAGAAGGTTCCTGAAACTGACACGAGAAAGGAACCCCTGACTCAAAGTAGACACCGTGTCTTGGGCTCCGTAGAGCCAGCTATCCCCCAATCCACGGCTGGTTCCAGCCCAACCCTGTGCCACATGGACCATTTCCGGTGCCCACTCCCGCTCCCAGACAGATGTTCCACTGCAGGTCCGAGGAGTGGGCGCTGAGTCCGCTGGGTGCAGAAAGTCCTACCGGGCCCAAGTTCTGTCATGCACTGACTGCTCCAGAGCCCGAGTCGGAGTGTATCACAGAACCTGGGCCCGGGGAACAGCGGCGCCGAGCCTCCTTGTGTCCAGCTGACCCCCACTTCCAGATGCGCGCGGCCATCACCCTGGAGTAAAGGAGCCCAACCAGACCACCTCGCCACTCCCACTCCTCCCTCGTCCCGCCAGAATCTCGCTCCCTTCCCCGCCACCCAAGTCAGTTCCTATCAGTGCAGCGAGTTCCCCAGAACTTCAGTCCCACGACACTCCACTCAGGCCTCCTCGCCCGTGCGCTCCAGGACGAACTTTTTCTCCCTTCCCCGGGCCCAGGCTGCCTCTCCCGGGCTGGGCAATAGTGGCACAAAGTTCCCAGCTCAGGAGCCCGAGGCAAATCGGCTGTCCCCAACCACCATCCTGCCGCCCCGGGACCCCACACTCCGTGCTCCGTACCCTCTGCTCCGTGGCTCGGGTGGGCGGCGCTGCGCCCCCGGCTTGGGCGGCCGAGGCCCCCCTCCCCGGGTGCGGACGTGGCCAGGCCTCCGGCCGCTGCATTCCGCTCGCTGCCTGCACTGACAGCGCCGCCCCGCCCCGTGCCCGCCCCCCGCGACGCTGCCCCTCCGCCCAGTCCTGCGTGGCTGGTCTCTGTGTGCGTCCCCTCTCTCTGAACGAGCTTTCCGCCAGACCCCCCACACCGCAGAACCTCATCTCCCCACTCGGATTCTTCCCTCTGGCCTCTCTCTGCACCTCCCGGTCTCTCAGGTGAACCAGAAGCTCCCCTCTCTTCCCACTTACTGCCTCTTCTGGCCTAGGTTGGGGGCCTGTGGCTTTGGTGCCCAGAGGTCTCCACGTGGCTGTCCTGGGTCAGCCCGAATCTCAGGTAAGGTTCACTTTTTCCTCAGGACCCCCTAGTAGGTGTCATTGGGACCAATAGTTCATCACTTTTTTTTTTTTAAAAGAACTCTTTTTTATTTTAATTTTTTGAGATTTCTCTCTCTCTTTTTTAGAATTGTATTTATTTTATGTATGTGAGGACACTGTCACTGTCTTCAGACACACTAGAGGAGGACATCTGATGGTTGTGAGCCATGGTAGGACTCTCACCTCCCCCAGACATTTTCCAAGGCCCAGAGGTGGATGAGGCCAGTAGGATACAGCACACTTGAAATCCAGCCTGAGCCTGCGACTACCCCGGCCAGAGTACAACACATAGAGTGAGGTAGTTACCGGTGCTTGGGCAGCCAGGCATTCAGAACACTGACAGATATGTCGTACACAAGCGCTCTCACTGTATGGCTTTTGTCAAAGCCACCATGTCTAGGAAGGAGGTGTTTTTGGACATACCCGTTGAGAGAGTCAGACTTCATGTGACCTGTTCAAGCCGCTGATTGGGCTAGGCAGTTGAGTGGGAGGGTTCCCAGGCTTGGGACAGGGCAGGTTTCCCCATTCTGACCTTGAGAGCCTCAGTATACAGCACTGCAGTCACACCAGACTTCCTTCCACTTAAAGACACCGAGCCTTTCTCTTTCCGACTTACGCCTTTTTCTTTTTTTAGTTTCATGTGCGTCAGTGTGTCACCTGCATGCATGTCTAAGTAAGGGTGTCAAATCTTGGAGTTACAGATGGTTGTGAGCCGCCATGTGGTTGCTGGGAATTGAACTCAGGACCTCTGGAAGAGCAGTTGGTGCTCTTAACCAATGAGCCGTCTCTCCGGCCCTTTTTTTTTTTTTTTTTAAATTACACATACTGATCCTTTTATTTATCCACTTATTTATTTATTTATTTACTTATTTACTTGCTTACTACGTATTGATGGGGGAGGGTGTGCTCGTGTGGAGGTCAGAGGACAGCCTACGAGTGTCAATTCCCTTCTGCTTTCTGGGTCCTGGGGTTGGATTTAGGTCGTCCAGCTTGGTGGCAAGTGCCTTTACCTACTGAGCCACTTTAGTGCCTGAAAGTTTCTTCTTAAATATCCTCATCAAGGGGACTGGAGAGACAGCTCCCTAGTCAAGAGAATTCGATGCTCTTGCCGGAGACCTGAGTTCAGTTCCCACACCCACGTCATGTGGCTTACAACCACCTGTGACTCAGGTTCCTGGGGATCCGATACCTCTTCTAACTTCCACAGGCATTTCACACATGTGGGGCACACATGGACAAGCTAGCCCACGCAAAAACAAACAAACTCTGCTGGGTATGGTGGTGCATGCCTTTAATCCCAGCATTTGGGAAGCAGAAACAGGTGTACTTCTGTGAGTTTGAGGCCAGCTTGGTCTACACAGCAAGTTCTAGGCTAGCTAGGGCTGCATAGGGAGAGCCTGTTTCAATCATCATCATCATCGTCATCGTCATCGTCATCATCATCGTCATCGTCATCTGGGTGTGGTATAGTATAGGTATATACCTTTAATCCAGCACTTGGGAGGCAGAGGAAGGCAGTTCAAGGTCATTTTGGTCTACAGAGTGAGTTCCAGAACAGTCAGGGCTACACAAAGAAACCAGTCTCAAAAGTCCAATTAATAATGATAATGGTGATGATGGTGGTGATGGTGATGATGATGATGATGGTGATGATGATGATGATGGTGATGGTGGTGGTGATGTGATGGTGATGATGGTGGTGATGATGATGATGGTGATGGTGGTGGTGATGATGATGGTGATGATGATGATGATGATGGTGATGGTGATGATGACGACTCATCGAAAGGCAGTTCTGCTGGTCACTCAATCTCACTAGCTAGGTCTCACACTGAGTTTGTTTCCACGCTCTCTTTTCTGGCCTGAGTTTAATCCTCAGAATGGACATGGTGGGAGCAAGAACCAATTAGTCCTCTGACCTAAAATATATAAACGATTTTTACCTTATGTGCATTGGTGTTTTGCCTACATGTCTGTCTGTCTGTGCGAGAGTGTCAGAAGAGTTACAGACAGATGCTATGTATTCAGAAGCTGAGTTTTGTGCCCCTATCCGGATCGTAACCTGATCTTGGGGCACTGTATTAACCTATGTACTGTCAAGACTGTTCCCCAATAATCCCTGATTGGTCGATAAATGGCTGGGGCTTATGGCTGGGCACAAAGGAAAGGAAGGCGGGACTTAGAATTGAGTGAGGAGTCTCCAGAGAGGAGGAGGTATCCATGAACGTGGGATGGACCCACATGGCCAAGAGGAATTCTCCCTGAGGACACGCATGGAGCAGAGTTAGCTGGGAGAGACTCAAACAGCAAGTTAGGCAGAGCCGATGGCTGGGATGTAGGTCAGAATAAGTCAGAACCTGCCCAGCATAGTGCAAACAGCTTGTAAGGATAATACCAAGTTTCTGTGTCTTATTCAGGAGCTCTGTGGGATAGAGTGGAGCACAACCCATCCCATAAATGACTCTAATAGTTGTGAGCTGCCATGTAGGTGCTGGGACCTCTGGAAGAGCAGTCGGTGCTCTTAACCACTAAGCTGACTCTCCAGCCCCAAAGTTTCTTTTCTTTTTTCCTTTTTGTTTTGTTTTGTTTTGTTTGTTTTGTTTTGTTTGTTCTTCAAATTGGGATTTCTCTGTGTAGCCCTTGCTATCCTGGAACTTGGCCTCGAACTCAGAGAGATCCTTCTCTTCTTCCTGAGTACTGGGTGTTAGGTTATTTCTACGCTGGTGAAATGAACCAATTCAAACCCAGGATTTCAGCACCATCTGACGGCTTGGTTATTTCTCTGCTGATGAAATGAGCCAATTCAAGCCAGAGTATATTATTAAAGGCAGGTTTATTAGGAAACTGCTGTCAGGCCAGTTCACTGGCCCCAAGGGTTGAGGCCAGGGGAGTGGCCATGGAGGGCAGGGAGAGAAAGGGTGCATGCCCGCAGAGAGAGAAGAAAGGAAAAGAGAAAGATAGAGGGGGGGGGGGAGGCTGAGGGGGAGAGATGGGAAAGAGAGGGAGAGAGAGAGAGGGGAGGGAGGAGAGGAGGAGAGAGAGAGAGAGAGAGAAAGAGAGAGAGAGAGAGAGAGAGAACAAAAAGTCCCTATATGTTTGGACTATATAGGGAAAAACCTCTGGGGGAAGGGCAGCTCAACCTCTGGGCTGAAAAGTTCAGGGTTGGGGGCAGGGAATGTCAGGTAGGGACTGAGGAACGCTGGAAGAACCCGGCGGCCAGGTCTGCTTTGGTATGTAAGATGTGTACCTCAGCTCCTTGTCCGGGGTCCAAGGGCAAACATTGGGATTAAAGACATGCCTGAGGCATGCACACATGAATAAACAATATATAAACAATAAATAAATGTTACAACGACAATCCAACTAAGCAAACAAGTAGGATTTGAACTAGGAACAGGACAAAGTAACAGTGAGCCAGGAAGACGCCCTGGTAGCCATCCACTGATTCAGTCTTCCTGTGAAGGTGTGACTATGTCTTCCTCGCAGGCCATCAGAGTTGTAATTGGGAGTCTAGTCTAGTATGTGGTACATCGTGTGTGTGTGTGTGTGTGTGTGTGTGTGTGTGTGTGTGTGTGTGTGTGCAGTGGGGACTCAGTCTTTGGGCATTTCGTCTGGATTCTAGATCATGAGAAGTCAGATTGGTGGTCATGCTGGCTGGATATGTTATACAGTTGATGTGGCTTTTTCTCAGGCTGCAGGGAAGACGGTGGACATTCGGGCTGAGCGTGCTTGACCAAAGCCTCCCGAGATCTTTCAAACGAGAAGAGGGTTTGGCTGGGGGAAACTGATAAGAACAAGGCTCCTCCTCCGTACTACAAGAATATCAGTGCAGGCTTCCAGATATTCAAAGAATCCATGGAGGGCACCTATATAGGAAAAACAAAATGTCCCATACACTCCTAATATCTCTGCCACATGAGGGGGCCACCCAGTGTGGTGATGAGTTGAGGATGAAGAGGACCATTATCAGCCAAAGGGACTCTATTACATCTACTATAATTGCTTTGAAAAGCATTGTAAGAACACATCTGTGCGCCTGTCCCCTGCTTCGGGGGGCCTGCAGATAGGTTCCGTCATCACGGTGGGTGATGCCCCTGAGCAAGAAGACAGCAGTTCAGGGTGCTCAAGGTCACCGAGGCCGCCCACACCCAGAAGCAGTTCGAGAAGTTTGGAGAGAACGCCAGCTGACTACTCCCCAAACACAGAGAAGTTATTTTATAATTTAAGGAGGGGGTGGGAGAGATTGGATTATTATTATTTTTTTGTAACAGTCCTATTTTTTGAGCTCATCTGCATAAGAACAGCATCCGAAGGTTCCTCGAGTCATTTCCTAGCCTCCGTTTGGTACACGGTACCCACACTGGGAGCAGGTTGACCTTCCAAAGAAGGGACAGAAGACCTGGACAGAAGATAGGAGCCTGAGGGTGCTGGGGTGGCCCTATAGGGCATGAGGAAGGCACCAGGCAGGGAGGGAGTGGGAACTGGGAATAGGAAGGCTGGAAGGAACCTCAGGAACCACACAACCTTGAGCTCCCCCTGTTGCTGCCAGTCTCGGAATCACCGAGATCGCTTTACATCCCAGTGATGAGTCAGCAAGTTCAGAACCATCGTGTTCGACATCCTAAGCGATGTATGCTGGGGCTGGAGAGACGGCTCAGTGGTTAAGCGCACTGGCTGCTCTTTCAGAAGACCCGGGTTCAGTTCCTGGAACCCACGCGGCGGCTCACCAAACTGTCTGTATCTCCAGTGCTCTCATCTGCTTTTTGTGGGCACTGGAAGTAGGTGGTGCACAAGCATGCCTGTAGGCAAAACACCCCTATATATAACCTAAAGAAAACATCATTTCAAAAAGTGAGATGTTCTTCAACGATAGCCCCACTGAAGCGCTCAACAGAACCCCTGGGATTCTCCAAACCTCCTCTCAGTGGTGGCTACCGTATGCGATGGAGCAGAGAAGCTACGGAACTAGACTGCTTCATGAGCAGAAATAAAGGTTTATTGGGGATCAAACTGTCAAGGCCATCTCTTGGGTGGGGGTGTGGCACGGAGAGAATAACAAAATGGCTGAACAGAGAGAAGATCTTATACGACAGCCAGTAGGGTAGGGATCTGAGCTGATTGAGCTGATTAGGAACTAGGAACCCTTTGCCACCAAAGGTAGCTGGCCTTTAGGGGAAGGTCAAGGGAAGTTCCCAGTGAACAGATCTACTTTTTCTTGTGAACAGAAACCTTTACGCTTGTTCACCCAGTACCAGTCCTTGTTTTTAGGACAATGTCAGTAGTACGGCCATTTTGGGGAAGGGGGACTTTGGGCCTGACAGGTATATCTTTAGCGAGCTTCCAAGTAGACGGGCAGGCTCCCAAATGGAGATGATGTTAGATAGTGTCATTCACAATGTTATCACTGGAAGAGAACCTTCCAGTTCATAGCCGGACCCGGAAAAGCATACAGGTGCAACAAGAGATAATCAGCTTGGTAGCCTGGCCAGAGTGAAGGCTCTATGGCTAGATAGTCAGTAAAGAGCTTGTTTCACAAGCCTTAGACCCGAGTTCAGTCTTCAGAGCCATGTGCCAACATGGGTGGCCATCCTTGGGAGACAGCCATATGAGAATCTCGAGGGCTTGCTGGCCAACCACTCTGGTCTAATTGGGAGCTCCGGGCCAGTAAGAGACCCAGTATCAGGCAGGTGAGCAGGGTTCTTGAAGATGACACCTGAGTTTGTCCTGTGACCTACACATATGTGCGTCTGCACATATATGAACAAGCACACGGTTGCCTCACAAAATATAGGGCAGAGCTAGGTATATGCCTGTAATCCTAGCTTCTGAGAAGAGCTAAGGCAGGAGGATTGCAAGTTTGAGGACAACCTGGGATACATAGGGAGACTCTATCTCAAAAGGCAAAACAAGGCCTAGGCTTGGTGGCACAGACCCTTGATCCCAGCACTTGAGAGGTGGAGACAGTGAGATCTCTGTTAGTTTGAGGCTAGCCTGGTCTACACAGTGCATTCCAGGACAGCTGGGAACGGTGGTGACCCTGCCTAAAAAGACAAGAACAAAACCCCACAAAACAACAACAAAATAAAAATAGAATAAAAACAAGCACCGAAGAGATGGTTCACCAGTTAAAAGAGCTTGCTTCAAGCTGGGAGGTGGTGACGCACGCCTTTAGTCCCAGTTTTTGGGAGACAAAGGCAGATGGTGCTCTCTGAGTATGAGGCTAGCCTAACCTACAAATGGATAGCCACGGCTATACAAAAAATCCTGTCTTGAAAAATCAGGGAAAGAGGGAAGGCGGGAGGGGGAGGGGAAGCACTTGCTTCACCTTCAGAGCACCTGAGTTTTATGTACATCAAGGAAGTGAGGCAGCTTACAGCCTCCTGTAACTCTAACTCTAGCTGCAGGGTCTCCAAAGTCCTCTCTCTGGACCCCACAAGGACTACACACATGTGACATTCATACACACATATACACATGAATAAAAATCAAAGTAAATCCTTTTTTTTTTTTTTTTTTTTTTTCTTTTTTTTTTCGAGCTGGGGACCGAACCCAGGGCCTTCCTTTAGGCAAGCGCTCTACCACTGAGCTAAATCCCCAACCCCAAAGTAAATCCTTAAAGACAAAACCAACGTGTAGTCTTTGGGGTTCTCTTTCCTCTGCTTCTTCCAGGATTGTATAATTGTGTGATATTGGGGGGCTGTACCTCTCTAATTCAGAGCCCATGCCACAGCTGCACTCATGACGTTTCTTTTTCTTCTGGAACCCCCAAGAGACAGGCGTTTCCAGTGGGGTTCTCCTGTGGGCCTTGGCAGTTCTTGGAGAGGAGATCATTCTGATTTCCTCTGACTCACCCCCCTGCTGCTGCCTTGTCTGCGCTGTCTGTCCTGGGATTTCAGCATCTGTTCCTGGGTGACAAGAAGAAACAGCTCTCTCAAGCACCAACCACAGTCCTTCCTGCTCTAATGTCAAAAGGGGGAGGGGTGTGTGTTTCGGAAGGTGAGACTTGCTCAGTGTTGTGCTGGACAGAGAGGGAACATGTCCCTGCTGTAGCTGCAGGATGGGTTCAGTGGGGGCCATGCTGGAGACAGCTCTCACTCCTTCAGAGCCTCTGCTTTCTCTGAGACAAAGCTGCAGAGTGGGTGGGGAGAGAGAAATGGCCAAAAAAGGAAGCCTGGCCTGGTGGTGCATGTTTATATCCCAGTCTCTGAGAGGCAGAGGCGGGAATAGCCTCGATTACTTAGCAAGCTCGAGACCATCCTCATCTACATGAGATCCCGTCTAAAAAAATAAATAAATAAGCCCTATACTCAGCTCAGCCCCATTTATGAATGGCTTTACATACGAATCCTGACTTCTTTGTTCTGAGACAGTGGCTGGTCTGGAGCTCAGTGTACATCTCGGTCTAGCCTTGAACTCCCAAGTGCTAGGCACCCCCTTGCCTGGCTGTAATCTGAGTTTTAAGATTTGCCGATCAGAATTGTTGTCTTAGCTAAGGCTAGTCCAATTAGTGGCAAAGCTGGGATTTTTAAACCCATCTAAATCTGAACCACCCTCTCTCCCCATCTCACAATGCACCTGTCTGATTGCAACACATCAGGCCGAGAGCTACACAACAAACATTGCCCAATTTTGTTTGAGGCAATTCTGGGAGACCTATGGGACAGTTGAGCTCAGCTTCAAAAAATGCTACACAGAGATATGAATGAACAATGAGGTGTTTTCATTGTAGAGGTCAAGAAGAGCATGCATCCTCGTCTGGGCATTAGGATGGCCCTTGTTTTTGTCCTACCTGGATTCTCGTTCCAAGCTAGTGAGTTATTCTCTACTCGGTCTACATATTAGGATCATCTGAGGAAATCGTTACAAACGGCTGGTTTTCAATTCTGAAGGGGGATGGGGAGTGGATCTAATCAGCGTTGGGTGGAGCTGCGCCCTGCTCTTTTTCTGAGCTCCTTTTTTTTTTTTCCAGAGCTGGGGACCGAACCCAGGGCCTTGCGCTTGCTAGGCAAGTGCTCTACCACTGAGCTAAATCCCTAACCCATCCCTAGGTGATTCTTGTGCAGCCAAGGTTGAGAAGCGTTGTAGTAACAGGATCCAGAAGAGAGCTGGCAGCACGTGGAGGAGGTATGCCTCTTCTGACAGGTTGGTGGGAGCACACTTTCGAAGGATGATTACCACAGAAGGAAATGCACTACACATCTGAAGTAGCTGGAAGACCGATTGATTTCCTGCATAAGACACGTTAACATTTTAGCATTGACAGGCTATACCCCTAGAATCTCACAGGAGGGCCATAGGAAAGCAATCCCAGGCAGTCATCTGGTCTATTCCCCTGGATTACATAGTGTTGGAGAAAGGGAGAGAGACACTCCTATGTATGGATTTGTTTTTTTTTTTTTTTGTTTTTTTTTTTTTTTTTTTTTTTGGTTTTTTTTTTTTTTTTTTCTTTTTTTTTTTTTTTTTTTTTTTTTTTTTTTCGGTGCGGGGGCCGTTTTTTTTTTTTTTTTTTTTTCCCCCCCCCCCCCACCCCTAAAACCCACCCCCCAAATTTCTTTTTTTTTTTTTTTTTTTTCCCCGGGCTGGGGACCCGAACCCAGGACCTTGCGCTTCCTAGGCAAGCGCTCTACCACTGAGCCAAATCCCAACCCCTGGATTTGTTTTTTTTTAAAGACAGTTCTGATGTATCCCAGGTTAGCCTCAGATTCTCCTCCTCACACTTGCTATATAAGGAGGCTGGCCTTGAACTCCAGATCTTCCTGCCTCCAGCTCCAGAATGCTAGGATTATAAGATATGCACCACCATGTATTTAGCTTTTTGACTACTCTACTGGGTTCTTATATCTGACACCCTTCTCCACCCCAATCCCTTCCAACCCCCTGAAACTAGGTAGGCGAGAAAGAAGGTTAGAAGGGAAAGGGGCGGAGATCTCTTTAGACTACTTCCTGCTGATTAGGGGCATTCAGCTCCTTGAGGCAAGTCCAACCTTGCTGCTGTTAGGATATCCAATTTCTTCTTCTCTCTTCACTCGGATCACTAGACAAACCACAGCAGCAGGGGAAGCAACAGCTGCCACAGCCTCTCGGGGCTCCGGCATTTTTATACCCCCTAAAGAGCTCCCAGAGTTCCAAACATAAACTAACCTCAGCTCGTAGAATCACGCCCCTGCCAGAGCACGAGACACATCACAGTCAGCTGCTAGGGACAATCGGAAGCAGCCCCATACCCCACACTTGGGATTAAAACAAGAACATAGTCACACAATATAACTGAGTTCTGACTTTTTTTTTTTACATGCAGTGTCTCACCATGTAACCTGGTCTTGACTCCTGCTCTCAATTCTCTTGCCTCATCCTCCTGGGATTATAGGGAACCATCACCACACCAAGCTAAACAATTCTGTTTTGTTTTGAGACAAGGTCTCAGCAGGTAGTCCTAACTGGCTTGGAACTCACAGAGATCTGCTGGCTTCCAGCTCCAGAAGCTGGGATCCCTGCCTCCAAGGGCGTGCCCTACTGTACCCAGCCATTCAGTCACTCTCCCCTCTCGCAGCCCTTTCTCTGAGGGCTTCCTGACTGGCCTCACTCATCATCCATCAGTCACGACAGAGGGCAGAGGTGCCTACAGAAGCAGCTCGTCCTATTGGAGAGGTGGCAGGGTCAGTGTGCATCCCTAGGAGCATGGGCACTTCAGTGTATGCCTTAGACCCCTTTTTTAATTTTTTATTTATTTTGTGCGTGTGTGCATGTGTGCGTGCCTGCATGTGTGCGTGCCCACAGTTGCACACACACATTACAGCACCCATGTTGTCAGAGGACAACTCTGTGGAGTCAGTTTTCTTCTTTTTCCATGTCAGTCCCAGGGACCAAACTCAGATCATCGGACGTGGCAAATGTCTTTACCTGGTGAGCCAATCCAATGGCCCCTTGGCTACCTCTTTTGTGACACCCCCCCACCCAAATCCCCACGAATTACAGCCAGCTCTCACCCCATTTCCCACTGCTCTTCTTACCACAGGCTCTCTGATGGCTGTCAGCCCCTCCCTTAGGGAGCAAGGGCATGCTCTCACTTTTTCCAGCCGACTTCTTCTCAGTCTGATTTAATGGATATACCGGGACTGATGACACATCAGCATGGGATCTTTCTTTTGCTTCTTGGGTAATTGTCCTATTAACAGCTGTCCCAGGCAAAGAGAGGGAGGAGGGCTGGGGAGTGAGGACGGTGCTTTCCTCGGTGAAGAGCGCGGCGCCCTGGATTTTACAAGGTTAGTCAGCAGGTTCCAGACAGAGCCACTGCACCTGCTCAGACTTGATCTGGAACTCTAGACAGAGACTGGAGACTAGCTTTTGGTCTGCCCTCCCAACTACTGCATATTAAATAACCCTAAGGCCTGCACTCTGCCAGGCCCAAGTTGCCTGCTGTTAAGACTGAGATTGTCTGCGTCCGGTGAATCTCAGCAAATTTGGGGGCTTTCCTCCTCCCCTGCCCCCGCCTTTCCTTGCTACTGAGAAGCAAACCGTTTCGAAATACTTTCTCCTTTTATGGGGTAGTGTTGGGAATCAAATCCAGGGCCTTCAGCAGGTAAAGTACGTGCATGTTCTACCATTAAGTTATGTCCCCAGCCTGCTGCAGCCATATCTGACATCATCTAACTCCACAACAGTTTCTGATCTCTTTCTTTCTCTCTCTGACTCTCTCATACACACAAATAATTATTGTACGCGTTTATGCAGTGTGCCTGAAGTTGGGTTGTGTCTTAGTCAGGGTTTTACTGCTGTGAACAGACACCATGACAAAGGCAACATTATAAGGACAACATTTAACTGGGGCTGGCTTACAGTTTCAGAAGTTCAGTCCATTGTCATCAAGGCGGGAGCATGGCAACATCCAGGCAGGCCTGGTGCAGGAGGAGCTGAGAGTTCTACATCCTTATCTGAAGGCTGCTAGTGGAAGACTAGCTTCCAGGCAACTAGGATGAGGGTCTTAAAGCCCGCACTCGCAGTGACACGCCTCCTCCAACAGGGCCACACCTTCTAATAGGGCCCCTCCTTCGAGCATATACAAACCATCATAGGCTGTAAAAGAAAATGATCAGGGGGTTGGGGATTTAGCTCAGCGGTAGAGCGCTTGCCTAGCTAGCGCAAGGCCCTGGATTCAGTCCCCAGCTCCGAAAAAAAGAAAAAAAAAAAGAAAAAAGAAAAAAAAGAAAATGATCAGGACAGGGTAGGAAAATCCAGAAGATCTCCCCACAACTTTCTTACCCTTCTCAAATGGAAGCCTCTCTTCTTGGCACCCACCATTACCCCATCACCTGGGACCCTTAGAGGGACGAGAAGGAGGAAGCTCATCACTGCTATTCTATGTATAATACTTAGGAATTATTGAAATTGACTAAACAGGGCCAGCTGTGGTTTCATAGACCGGGGGGCAGAGGCAGGTAGATCCTCATGAGTACCCTGCAGGAAGTGCTCCAGGATCACCAGGGATGCACAGAGAGATCCTGCCTCAAAGTAAATAGAAACAAGATAAAAGGGAGCCAACAATGAAGAAGGCAGTGGTGGCTACTTTGGGGCTGAGGCAGAGGGTCACCTGCTCTGCAGGAGAAGTTCGAGCAACAAAGTAAAACCTACATTCAGAGCTGAAACAGGGGGGTTGCTGATTTGATTGTTCTAGGTTAGCTCAAGGTACAGGTAAAGATCTTATTGAAAATTAATTAATTAATTAAATTACAGGCCACAATGTGGCTTAGCAGGTAAAAACACTGGCTGCCAAGCCTAATGACCTGAGTTTCTTTCATCCCTGGGACCCACAGGGTAGGAGAAAACCCACTCCTAAACCTTCTTATGCATGCATGCATGTACACACATATGTGTGTGTGTGCCACATATACATATACACATACACATACATGCACACAAATAAGCATAATAAAAATGTTTTGAGGAAGCCAAAGAAACAAACAAAAATGGTCTCGTATTTAAATGTAGTGAAGCCTGGTAGTGCTGCTTGAAAGACTGAGCCAGGAGGATTGCAAATTCAAGGTCTACATTGGCTGCAGAATGAGTTCAAGGCCACTGTGGACAACTTAATGAGACCAGGTCTCAAAACAAAGAGAAAGAAGGTTAAAGATATAGCTCATTGGTAGTTACCTAACATGTGGGAGAGCCTGAGTTCAATTCCTGGTACACAATACTGAAACTCAGTTAGACGCTGTTCACTTCTATGATTTTAAAATATATCCAGACTTTTTATTTACTTTGTGGTTAATATCTACATCTAAGTCTGTTGCTTTTTTTCTTTTCTTTTCTTCTCCTCCTTCCTTTCTTCCTTCTTCCCTCCCTCTCTTTCTTTCTTTCTTTCTTTCTTTCTTTCTTTCTTTCTTTCTTTCTTTGTTTTTTGAGACAGGATATCTCTGTATAGCTCTGCCTGTCCTGGAACTTGCTCTGTAGACCAGGCTGGCTTTATTTATTTTTTTTAAAGATTTATTTATTTTGTATATGAGTACATTGTAGCTGTCTTCAGACACACCAGAAGAGGGCATCGGATCCCATTACAGATGGTTGTGAGCCATCATGTGGTCCCTGGGAATTGAACTCAGGACCTCTGGAAGAGCAGTCGGTGCTCTTAACCAGTGAGTCATCTCTCCAGCCCCCAGGCTGGCTTTAAACTCAGAGATCTGCCTGCCTCTGCCTCCCAGGTGCTGGGACTAACCACCACTACCCAGCTACCCAGCCATTCATCATTTTTCTTAATTATTTTTATTTATTTTTTCATACACACACACACACACACACACACACACACACACACACACACACACACACAGTGATCGTGCTGGCTAGTTTTATGCCAACTTGACCCAAGCTAGAACAGTGCTTCTCAACCTTTCTAATACTGCAACCCTTTAATACAGTTCCTCCTGTTGTGGTGACCCCCAACCATAAGATTATTTCTTTGCTACTACATAAGTGTAATTTGCTACTGTTATCCTAATGTAAACATGTTATACACAGGATATCTGGTATGCAACCCCTGTGACAGGGTTGTTCCACCCACTAAAGGGGTCATGACCCACAGGTTGACAACTACTGAGCTAGTTAGGGTCATCAGAGGAGGGAGCCTTAGTTGAGAAATGCCTCTGTAAGATCAGGTTGTACGAAAGCCTGAAGGTCATTTTCTTAGTTAGTAATTGATATGGATGGGCCCAGCCCATTGTGGGTGGGGTCACCCTTAGGCTAGTCATCCTGGGTTCTATAAGAAAGCAGGCTGACTAGCCAAGGGGAGCCAGCCAGTAAGCAGCACTCCTCCATGGCCTTGACATCAGCTCCTGCCTTCAGGTTCCTGCCGCGTTTGAGTTCCTGTCCTGACTTCCTTCAAGGACTTAGAGTGACATGGGATGCATAAGCCAAATTAACCGTTTCTTCTCCAAGTTGCTTTGGTCATGGTATCTCGTCACAGCAATAAAAACTCTACAGAGCATGCCTTTGATCCCTTTAGGCACTTGGGAAGCAGAGACAGGGGGATCTCTGTGAGTTTGAGGCCAGCCTGGTCTACAGAGCAACTA
Source organism: Rattus rattus (assembly GCF_011064425.1). Classification (NCBI taxonomy): domain Eukaryota; kingdom Metazoa; phylum Chordata; class Mammalia; order Rodentia; family Muridae; genus Rattus; species Rattus rattus. Next base: position 57,550,457 of record NC_046162.1, read on the forward strand.
GAGGTACACAGTGAAACCCTGTCTTAGAAAACAAAAAATCCAAAAAAACCTCAAACCGTAACTAAGATGTGGTGTGTGTGCGTGTGCGTGTGTGCGTGTGTGTGTGTGTGATTGTGTGTGTATATGTCTCTGTGTGTCTGTCTGTGTGTAGTATTTTGATCATATCCAGCCTGAATTCTTTCCCTCCGACTCTCCTGGAACCCTTCCCTCCCGCTTCATTCTCCTTCACTTTCATGAGGGCTCTGGGACTGGAACTCAGGTTGTCTGGCTTGCATCATCCGGTGGCAAATGCTTTACCCACTGAACCATCTTGTCCACCCTCTTTGTGTGTGTGAGAGGGGCAGGGTCTCATTGTAGCCCTGGTTGACCTAGAACTCTCCATGTAGACCAAGCTTTCCTCACACAGAGGTCTTCCTGCTTCTGCCTCCTGAGTGCTAGGATTAAAATCTTGGACCACCATGCTCTGCTGCAGGAACTTTTGTTCCATGACAATCATAACCTCTGCTGGCAGGGAGCAGTTTACCTTCTAGCTCTTAGGGGCACAGCGTTCTTCTTGGGCTGTTTCACTGTTCTCTTCCTTCCCTGTCAGAATTCCAGGAAGGGCACCCTAATCCTAAGACAAGGGGAGATGAGCATCTCAGCGTTCACAGCCATCTTCTCAGGGAACTCAAATGCTACACGACACTTTACCAGTGTAGTACATCTTACAATGCTATCTCTAACTGCCATTCTGGCCGTTGTTTCTTTTGCTTTCTGGTATTTTGAAACAGGGTGAGTTCTCTCTGTGATACTTGAGGCTGTCCTTAAACCACTGACCTTCAGGCCTCAACCTATCAAATGCTGGAATTAGAGATGTGGACTACCGTGCCTGGTTCCAGTTTCTTCTTTTAAAACATAGTTACTTGAACATATACTTCCTTTCCTCTTTTACTTTTGAGATGGTAATCACACCACTTTTCCTTTCCCTTTTCTCCCTCCAAGTCCTCCCTTGGACTCCTTGCTCTTTTTCAAATTCATGGTCCCTCTTTTTTTTTTTTTTAATTATTGCTGTTATATTCATATATGATGCAAATGTATATATATGTATGAACGTATCCCTAAATATAACCTGCTGGGTCTATATAAAGTTACACGTACGTGTATTTTCAGGACTAACCTGGATACACAATTGCTGTGCTCTTCCCTGGAGGACATTTTCTCCACTCCCTGAATTCCTTGGTTGCCTGTAGTTCTTTGTGCAAGGTTGAGGCCTCCTGGACTTTCCCCACCCTCTTTGTCCTGTCTATTAGTGTTGTCCTTGTTCAATCTAAAAAAAAAAAAAAAAACACTTATTTTTAATGAAACAAATAGAACTATTTCTGTTGCAAATGCACACCGAGGGCCAAGAATCCCCACCAATTGATTTGTGGTTGTCACATATGTGGTGGAAAACAGAAGAACCATTGCCAACACCCAAATCATACCTGCTGGTTTTGCCAACCACCTAGATACAGCAGCCACACAGTCAGAGAGTGCCTGAGACATTTCTATGGTTTCTTGCTTCAAGGACTAAAGCCAGAGAAAGTTTCTGCTCCTGACTATGTGAAAACAGGAGAAGGCATCTTCAAGATCCTACCAGGCCAAGCAGTGGTGGCTCATGCCTTTGATCTCAGCACTAAGGAGGCAGAGGCAGGTGGATCTCTTGTGAGTTCAAGCTGGGTCTACAGAGAGAGCTGCAGGATTGCCAGGCTACACAGAGAAACTCTGTTTCAAAATCAAAAAGAAACAAAAGACCCCGCCAGGTGGCTGAGTTTCCATCTGGTGCCATTGAGCCCCTGACTCCAGGTTCCCCCACCGGCACAATAGGATCCTCTTCCGGCCTCAGAATCTCCACACTTTTGTCCTTCAGGGTCCTGGCTAGAAAAGGTACTTTGTTTACAACCTTCTGAGACCAAATGGCTAGATACTTGGCAAAGATGTGAATGAGGGGCTCATTCTGGCTGGGGAGGACTTTTGTGCTGAGTATCAGCTTGTTGAAGTCATCCTGCTGGCCTCTAGGGAGACCAGGGTACCCATCTTCCCAAACTGAAACGCTACCATCAGGATATTGAAGCTTTGCACAGATCATGCAGATCACCTCGTGGGAACCTCCGATCTCTCATCCCGGCCACATACTGCCTCCTTCTTGTTTGGATACTAAGTCTTCAGTGGCAGTTGGGATCAGAGAAATGACCACCTCAAGGAGAAGGAGATGTGTTCCACCCCTGGTTGAAGGACCTTGAGCTTTGCACAGGACAGGGGTGATAGGTCATGATGGGCTGCAGCATGCAAGGACACGCGCCTGGACGGTCTGCAAACTGTGCCTCCATCTTGTTTTCACTTACAGCAGTGTTTACTTCGTGGTCTCAATAACTTAGTGGCTAAATGATCTGTTTTCTTGTTGTCCTCTTTCAGAGTGTGGAAATTAGTTCTTGGTCTTATTACCAGAATAAAGCTTAAGTTCTGACAACCCTCACAAGCCAGGCTCTTGGACCTGTCCCGATGTGTCAGAGAGATGAGTGTATTAATTACCATTTCTGTTGCTGCGATATTTCACTATGACCAAGGCAACTTATAGCAGGATTTGGGGCTTACAGTTTCAGAGGTCTGTTCCCATGTCAGGAGGGAGGTGTGGTACCAGGCAAACAAGGCAACTAGAGCGGGAAGCTGAGAACTGAGGGCTCATGTCTCTAACAGCAAACAGGAAATAGACCGAGCGACTTTGAAATGGAAAGGCTTTTGAAACCTCAAAGCCCACCCCAGTGATGTACTTCCTCCAGAAAGGCCCACCTCCTAGGCATCTCCAAATAGACGGCAACGAGTCCTCAGATGCCTAGAACCATGAGGGTAGGGGGAAGAATCTCATTCAAACCACCACAAGTAATGGTGAAAAGCAAGGACTTTTAACTGAGACTTTCCCCCATTTGATTGGTTTCTGACTGAAGCACAGTTTAGGGCCTGGACCAGGGCGCTTAACCACAGTAAGAGACTTACTAAACAGGATCCATAGAAAAGGGAGGGAGAGGCTCCCGGCTTTCATTCTGCTTTTAATTATCTTGTGAGCCCAAGTGAGGGGTTGAGGTTTTAAAAAAAAGAAACAAGAAACAAAACAATACAAAAAAACAAAGGTAGTTTCAAAAGCTTGTCATAATTGACCCTCTTCTCCCCTTTAAGAAGAGGAACTCAGAGACTTGATTATTATTATTATTATTATTATTATTATTATTATTATTATTAACCTTTCTGGTTGTTTGTTTTTATTTTCGAGTATGTCTGTAAGCCCACCTGAGTCTTGACTATGTTGAGAATGTATTCTAGCTGAGGGTGGTGAAATGCACCTGTAACAGAAGCGGGAAGCAGAAGCAGGAGGCTTGCCCTAAATTCCAGGGTAGCCTGGGGCTGTGGAGGGTGAAACTGTCTCAGAAAAACAAAACAACCTACAGTACGCTGCTCAAAGTGCTTGTATTTTTGCAGGAGCTTTGAATTACAGGGTCTACCTGCTTGACCTGCTTCCTATTGTTACAACTTTTGTTTATTGCAGCAGATTAAACCCGGGCCTCTTGCATGCTGGGTAAGTACTCTAACTCTCTCTCTCTCTCTCTCTCTCTCTCTCTCTCTCTCTCTCTCTCTCTCTGTAGTTAACATCTTAGTACTGTGCTTCCATGCTCTTTCTGTTTGCTTGTTTTGTTTTATGAGACAGGCTATCTATGTAGCCCTGGCTGTTCTGGAACTTTCTATGTAGTGCTGGCTGTTCTGGATGATTAATTATTTCTCCAGCGGTGAAATGAGCCAATTCAAGCCAGATCAGAGTCTATATAAGTAGGTTTATTGGGAAACTGCTTTGGGGCAGGTGAGTTCACTGGTCCCAAGGCCAGGGGGAGGGAGACAGAGGGGAGGAGAGAAGAGAAAAAGAAAGGCTGTGCAGAGAGAGAGAGGGAGAGAAAGGAAGGGAGGGGCTGAGAGAACAAAAGGTCTGGATTGTATAGGGAAGAGTCTGTTGGGTAAGGGCAGCCCAGGATAGGGGGTGAGTATGCCAGGTAAGGACTGAGGGATACTGGGAGAACCTGGAGGCCAGGTCTGCTTAGGTAAGTTAAATAACCCCTCAGCTGTTTTGTTTATGGGTCTGAAACCCAACACTAGAACTCTCTATGTAACCCTGGCAGTTCTGGAATACTCTATGTCGACAAGACTGCCCTTGAATTCACAAAGATCTGTCTCCCAAGAGTTCTGGGATTAAAGGTATGGGCCACTACGCCTGTTGTTTTGGAGACCCAACAATTAATACACAAATGCCTAGTCTTCATAAAATTTATATTCTAGTAATTTATTGGGACACACTAAAATCGATGATAAAAAGGCTTTGAAAGTGTTAAATAATTTGTTTTTCACTTAATAAGTTATATAGTAGAGTAATAATTTTTTAAGAATCAGTTGAACTCTTGGTGCATATTCATATCTGTGAAAAATACTTTACATTCTGTGAACCTCTCCACATTCATGCTAACTCTCCACGCACAGTATGAAATTATCTGCTGTATTATCAGTTGGCCTTGTCCTTAATTGCACAAGGACGATGAATATTGAACTGTCAACTAGATTATGGCCTCTTAAAAGGAGACAAGAATTCAGTTGGCACCTCACTTCTGTCCCACAGCTACACAGTTCAAATTCCAATACAATGATTTCCTAAGTGTGGTCTTCGGACCAGCTGCATCAGAATTACTCACGAGAGAACGTTATCAGGCTCCTGCCCCAGGGTTACCAAACAAGAATCTCTCAGAGGCTTTGTAGTTTGGAATCTAATAAAAGACGTTGAGAGCGTACTAGTAGTTGAGAGTCACAAAAAAAAAAAATGGTTTGGTAGTATAGTTGTATGGGGAACAACGGAGGAACGTTCCTGAAAAGCAAACACTAAGCTGTGTATGAGGTTAGAGAAAGGGGAGGGGCTCCTCCCGGTGTTTCTTTGATGGCAAAAATGGTTACTATCCTATCACACTACCAACATTCCGCTACGGCCTTGACAATCCGTCTGCCCTGCAGCTTCCAGGATCTGACTGTTGCCTGGACTACAAGATGCCACCCTTCCTGCCCGACGACCCAGGTTACTACCCCAGGTTCTAAGGCAGTAGACGGGGTACCGGTTTCCGTTGCCAGCACCCAAGATGGCGACACGAACGTCGCCTCCACTAGAGCCACATGCTCCGTGCTCCGCCTCGGCCCTCTCAGGTCTCACTGGACTTTTGCAAGTCACCGTGGGAACCCTCAAGGACGGAGTCTCGGGCTCCGGTGGCAATGTTCCATTATCTGCCTTAAAAGACCTCATTCCTAGGCACACAATGGGCTGGAATCACCTAACTTATAACATCGCCCGCCTCCGACCCGCAGCGGAGGGGTTCAGGATGCGGGACACTAGGGCCTTCGCCTCACTCATTGGTGGGTCGATACCGAGGGGCGGGCCTGCACACTCATTGGACTTCTCTCCAAGTCGGTCTCGGGAAGACGGCGCCGAGGAGGCGGAGACACACTCGGCTATTGGGTTTTCTTTGCTGTCAATCAAAGTGACATCCGGTGACGGCAATAGTCTCGGCTAGCTGATTGGATCAACTGTTTCTGGGGTGGCCGTGGCGGGCGGGTTTCCGAGTGCAGTGGAAGGAGGGGGCGGGGAGGGAAGCCGAGGCTGGGCGCTCCAGGCCGGCCGGAGGTGGCGGCGGCGGCGGTGGTGGCGAAGCCGGGACTTGGGCTGAGGGCCTGCTGTAGCAGCAGCGGCATACTGCGACCTCAGCAGCGGGTACCTGATATATTCCTTTTCCTGACTAGATAGCCGCGGCGCAACAGGGCCGAAGCTTGTAGGATAAGGGGCGGCGAGATGTGGTTGAGGGGCAGGAGGCGGGACCCGGGAGGCCGAGTCGGGTCTGGTCGAGCTCGGGCCCTAGACATGATCGGAAAGAAACGCGGGGCCGACCAGAAAGCGTGTTCCTGGGTGGGCTGGACTGAGAAGGGCCGAGGACATGGGAGGGCGTGGTGAGGCTGGGCTCGAGAGTGGGGTGGGGCCTCGGGAACGGAGGGCGGGGTGAGGCTCGCTTTTAAGGGTGGGTCAAGGCCAGGAAAGTAGCACTTGTCGCTTGGTGTCCCAGAAAGCTTGCATCCGCGGCGCCGAGAGTGGGCATGGCAGCTTGGTCCCAGCCAGACTCGGGTATGGCAGGGTGGGACCGGACTGGGGCTAGAGCTCTCTCTGGCTTTCTTGGCTTTGAAGAACTTTGTCTGCTCTCAAACTTAAGTGGCTCTTGGGAAGTTTTAGTAATAATTGCGTGAGGACGGGCGGGTTTCAAAAGCAGGGATGTTTACTTAACTGAAGGAGGGTATTCGTGGGTGTGTGTGTCGTACGTGTACCTCCCACTTCACCTTTAGAACGAAGTTGATAGTAGGTCACAACAGAGGAGTTTATAAATTTAATGGAAGCTCAGAAGTAGAAATCAGAAATGGAAAGGCAAATTTACCTTCTCCCCACTTGGCAACTTAGATTGAGAACTTGGCCATATCCTTCTGCTTGGACTCAGAAGGTCATGTGAATAAAGATAAAACTTTCGAATTCAAATTCCAGCCGGAGCAGGAATGATGGCCCCACCATCTTCCGCTGCCCTCCTGTACCCCACCGCATTCTTTTATTTTGCCGTACTGGGGATTGAAGCTAGGCCCTCTAACCAGGCACCCCTGATCTGTATCCTTGCCCTGTACATTCTTTTACTTTTACTATTGAAGCGGTCTAACCCCTGATTTTCACGTTTCAATGCTCTGAGTGACTGTCTATGCTATTAAACTGGTGTTTATTTAAAAACAAAACAAAACAAAAAAAAAAAAAAACAAAACCGAAAGAATGCTAGGAAAGGGAGATGAGATTTCAAAGTTGGAATAACAAAAAGGCACGTGAAATGGAGGCCTGAACATTCCCATGTATTTTCCACAGTCTCCCAGTAATCTCTCCCTCTCTCCCTCCTCTTTAAGTTGGAAGGGACAATGACATGGGAAACCGACTTTTTTTTTTAAGGATAGGAAATGGGCTTCTTGTGCTAAAATTAGAAACTGGGTAATGTGTTCTATTAAGAGTGTTGGTAAATTAGACAAAGTGAAAGATAAATTTGAATGCCTTGCACAGTCTGATTCTTCAAGTAAGACCTTTTAAAAAGTATAGCAAGTTTAATATTTAGGAACTGGGAGTGCTCATTTCCTACCTTCTCCTTCATAGTCGGTGTAACAGGTTTGGTTTTGTTTTTTTCACGTAAAAGTAGCCTTTAAATGTGTTTCCTACTTTCTCCCTGAGGGTTCTTACCCTGATCATGATGTAAAGAGTATGGAATCTTATCTTGTTGCTCTGTGATTCCCATTTCAGGGTTCTCTGGAAACCCCCCTGGTAAGTGCAGAGGAGGCGGGACACTCTGACCCAAGACAAAGACCTGTAGCTCTGGCCAAAGAAAATAGACCTTAGGAAGGAGAAGGAAAAAAAAAAAAAGGGAAGAAAGAAATCCATCAGCTGTTCATGTGAGCAGCCCGCAGTGGATCTCCATAGAGGACAACTAATGTGAATGGAAAGTGACTGTGTATGGACTGTGGAGAAGTAAGTTGAGAGGGCCCTGAGTGCCTGGACTGGGTTAGGAACGGCTCGACTTTGCGAGGTGAGGTGGCAAGAAGGGAAAAGTGAATGTGGCTTTGGCTCCACTGGGTGTGCTTTCCTCTGGGGCCATCAGGAAGCTCAGCCCTGTGTTGTGCCGGGTGGAGTGCAGGGTCTCGCACTGAGAAGGGTAACCTGCTGGCTGCAGTAGCAGAGCGGTGGCCTTGATTTGTCTTGTGGAAGATTTGAAAACAAAAAAGCATAAATATTCTGGTCCTTCAGCAATGCTTTCTCTGAAGAAATATTTAACCGAAGGACTTCTCCAGTTCACCATTCTGCTGAGTCTGATTGGGGTTCGGGTGGACGTGGATACTTACCTGACCTCACAGCTCCCCCCTCTCCGGGAGATCATCCTGGGGCCCAGCTCTGCCTATACCCAGACCCAGTTCCACAACCTGAGGAATACCTTGGACGGCTATGGTATCCACCCTAAGAGCATAGACCTGGACAATTACTTCACTGCCCGGAGGCTCCTTAGTCAGGTGAGGGCCCTGGATAGGTTCCAGGTGCCTACTACTGAGGTAAATGCTTGGCTGGTTCACCGGGACCCGGAGGGGTCTGTCTCTGGCAGCCAGCCCAACTCAGGCCTTGCGCTCGAGAGTTCCAGTGGCCTCCAAGATGTGACAGTCCCAGACAACGGGGTGAGAGAAAGCGAACCGGAGCAGGGATTCAGTGAAGATTTGGAGGACTTAGGGGCCGTAGCCCCTCCTGTCAGTGGAGACTTAACCAAAGAGGTTAGTGGCCCAATGGCAGTGGGTGGACCTGGGCATTGGGAAGGAATGGGCTGGTTCTGAAGGATTGTTGACTGCACCGAGTCCTTTGAAGAACTAAATAGGTTGGGCTCAGGTTTGGACCTGGCACTGCTTGGGTAGGAATGGCCTGAATTGTCTGACTTCAGGGTTAGGAGCTGGGAAAATGTTTTATGTTTTGAACCATTGACCCACCTCTGAGTGTACTGTCAGGGCAGGGTGGTTCCTAGAACATACTAGGGTTTTTACTCTTTAGATTTCTGTGTGACTGCTAGAGGTTTTAGTTGGGGAGAGGACCATGTTATGATGGGCTTTGATTGGGTGTATATTGTTGCTAAGACACGTGCTGTGTGGCCTCTCTTGACTTTTACTCCCCCACCCATCCCCACACACACTAAAACATGAATGCTGTCCCTAAAGTTCTCCAGGTCAGGCTTGTTGTTGTGAACTCTCTTTAACTCTCCTGGGCCTGAGCCAAGGGGTAGACTTTGGTAGTTATTCTTGGCCAGTGGGGCCAAGGCTCCCATTCTTTGCTAAAGGCCTGCTGCAGGGAGTAGAGCAGAAAAGACTAGAAGCTAGAGAGAACTGTACTGTGCTCAGCTCAGCTTGAACTGAGCGTAGAGGTGATCTTTAGCTCCTGGCACTGGGGCTGGCAAACTTGAGGGCATAGAGAGGGATGCAGTTCCTTTCCTTTAGTGATGCAAATAGCTACTGATGCCCTGATGCCCTGACTGACTCTCTAAGTAGTAAACAGCCTCGGCCTGCCACCAGCCCTAGAGCTCCCTAAACACCCACTGCTCTGTGCTGGCCTGACTGGTGTGAAAGGTGCCTGCTGCAGAGCTTGGCTCCTCCCACCCTCCTGCTCACAGTCTCGCCACATTTCTCTCCCTTCCTGCTAAGTCTACTCATTACCTCGGCTGTCTAGATTATTAGTGACTGGTAGAGAGGATGGCTTATATTAGATCCGTGGTCCTCATCTAGGAGTGATTCTTGTCACAGCTGTGGGGAAGGATGCTACTGGCACCTGGTGGGTTGTTGACTGTATTAAACAGCTCAGGGCAGCCTAGCTGTAAGTTTACCTCACCCCAAATTGTTAGTAGTTTTGACTAGGAAAGCACTCAGAGCAGCTCTACTGGACCTGTCTGTGGGAGAGAGAGGCTGGGAGTGTCTGATCATGGGGTCCCGAGCAGTTTTTGCCTAACAGGCCTTTTGGTCTTAAAGTTTTAACAGTTTTGACATGGTCTAGCTGGCCTGGATCTTGGTTAGATCAAGGTAACCGTGAACTTGCAAAAGTTCTTCCTGCCTTAGCTTTGCCTCTCCCAAATGCTGGGATTACAGGCATGTTCTACTGTGTGTCTTTGTCTAAAGATTCTTGGAGTGTTGCTTGCCATATTTTCTGCTTCTCCTTACTCTGTCATTTAATGGGCTTCTGAAGTCCAGAGGTCGGAAGAAATCCTGTTCCTGCCCCAAGTGGCATGGGTGGGTCTCCTGAGAGCCCTGCAGGGTTAGCACTAATGCTGGCCTTCAGGGGGCTTGGGGGAATATAGAATTTCTTAGACGTAACTGGGTGTGTTGGGGCAAAATAGGATGGAACTTGGTATCTGCTTTCCTTCTCGTGGCCATAAAGGAGGCTGTGCTTTCTCTGACCCAGGCCTTTACCACTCCCTTTGGGGAGCTGGGTGGGTCATGCTTGAGGGACCCAGGCTGGGGAGGAGGGAAGGGAGGCTTATGATGTGCCTAGAACAACATTTCCTCAGCAACTCAAGAGATAAAAATACCCAGGTCCAGAGCATGTGACAGGCACTGCTGGAGCCGGTATTATCCCTGGGGTGGTAGTGCTCCCTGCTGCCAGGCCTGTTCGATGGGCAGCCATAGCTTAGGCCCTTGTCAGGGATAGGATTCCCCTCCAGGTTGGCACCCTGCCCAGAGCAAGGGGTGGCCTGTTTACAGCTCCTCCTGGGTTAGAAGCAGGCTGTAACCAAGGGAGAACACACTGTCTCTCTGGCCTGACCTTAGCCTCTGGGGGAGTAGTAGTGACGAGAAATTTCTATTTCCCTTGAGAAAGCAATCCAGGAAGGCAGAAGTGGGATTTTAAATTCCAGTTCTGTCCTGTTTTACCTCCCTCTCCACCACTCCCATCCCCAGGCACCCTTGCTAGGAGAGGTGCTAGTCAGTTGGGCACCAAATAGTCTCTTTTTCCTCTTCTTGACTCCCCAGCCCCTCCCTCAAATTGTTCTTTTAAAAAGCTAAAATGAAAGTGGTAACTGGCATATCTGCGGCCAGGACGTTGCTCAGCACCTGTCTCCCAGATATCTGGCTTTAGAATTGTCCCCCTCCCTTTTTTATTTATTTATTTATTTTTTTTGGTAGGGGATAGGCCTGGCCTGCGCTGACATGCCTCATGTATGTAATAATGACTTTCCCCTTTCCTCTCTCCGGTCTGGCTTGTTGTAGGGTGACAAAGCTCCTGGGCCTTTTTTTTTTTTTTTTTTTTTTGGCTTGGGTTGCCCTGGGTTCCTGCCCAGCCTGGCTTGTGATCCCTATCCTTGAGGACTAGCCATAGCCTTCCTAAGGAATGGGCGAACTCCTTCCACTTCCCAGCAAAGAATTTAGTTTCTCCGTGAAGCTTCTGGAGGAGTGTCTGCCCAGTCACAGGAGTGGGCTGGAAGAGCAAGATGCGACAGGAGGGAGGAAAGTGGCACCCCTTCCCCCAGGACTCTCACTGCACCACCCCAGCTGATTGACTGGGCTGGGTGGGGCTGCCCGCCCCTGGGTGCATCTCCTCAAGGAGACGGAGGCGGCCCAGGGATGGGCCGGTTCCTTGCGGCAGCTTCTCCAGCTGCCCTGGTGCAGAGATTGGCTCCCTTCTGCAGCTAGGTAACAGGCGGTGGGAGGGGATTGGCTCCTTCCGCATCTCCAGCGGAGACTTGGGGGAGGAGATTGGCTCGCGGCGCAGCCTAGGTAACGACAGTGGGAGGGGATTGGCTCTTTCCGCAGCCCCAGCTGCTGACCTGGGGGAGGGGATTGGTTCTCTGCAGCCTCAGCAGTGACCTGCGGGATGGGAGGGGGAGGGTATTGGCTCCTTGCGGCAGCCTAGGTAACAAGGTTGGGGGGCGTGGGGAGGGGGAGAGGGAGGAGCGGGAGGATAGGCTCAGGAGGGAGTTGCTTTCCTCTGCAGCGTGAGCGCTGAGCATGGGGTGGGAGTCCCGACTCACTGCAGCCTCTGCGGTGAGCTCAGGGTGGGGGCTGCTGGGCGCCTGAGTGGAACTGGGGTTGTGAGGTGGGAGGGGGCTGCTCCAGGATGGAGGAAGGGGGCTGGGCTGGGCCGCCCAGGCAGCAGCACGGGCGGGGCACCTTCCTCGGGCCCCTCGGAGCTACCAAGGGGCCACCCTTCCAGCCTGGTGTGCTTCCTGCAAGCCACGAGCTCCTTGCAGCCCCCTGTCCGGCTTACCGGCACCGGCTGCTCTGGGGCTCCTCTCGCAGACCATGACCCGCCTGGACCGCAGCTCTCACAGTGGTGGGGGCCATGCCAAAGACAGGCCCCTTAACTCTTGGCTGGCTGGTCACCGGGTGGCCCAGCCCCCCTCCACTCCTGGGTCCAGGGCTTCTGTTCAGGTTGGTGTACGGTGGGAGACTCAAGGGAGAGGTCCATGTGGGAGGTCTTGGGGGGGGTCTTAGGATAAGTTAGGTGGTGGTAGGAAAGATTACATCCCTGCTTTTCCATAGACTGGTGGGGTTAACCTAAAGACACTTTTAAGTGGAAAGTGTGTGCTTTTAAATTTCTGGAAGGAGGGCAACACTTAGGGTCCCTTCAGGTTTGCCGAGAAGACTGCTAAAGGGAGGGGTATATATAGGAAGTTCAAATGGCTCTATTGGGGTTCTGTGCTGATGTCAGTGGGGGTGGCAGTTGGTGCAGGAACTGTCTAGGAGCCACAGAACAAAGTGAAAGGAGGCATTTTAATGTCCAAGGTTGCAGTCAGCTCAGCAATGATGGGAGTTATGTCCTTGAGTGGGTTGACTGATGGGGAGCTGGTGAGTGCTGGGGTGTGGTATGGGAGGGGTGGAGGTAGCACTGGTGTAAGGGGATACAGTGAGGTTGGCCTCAGCAAGGGTGGGGTATGTGCTGGGGATCATCTAACTGTCTGAGGTTCCCTTGGGTTTGAGGCAGCTTGCTAGGATCAGTTGAATTCTGTCAGGGATCATGAGGTGAGGCTGGGCCTTTAATAGTTGTGCATGTTCTAGCTTACTCCAGCTGTCAGCCACTGAAGGGGGAATGGCTGGAGAAGGGCTGGAGACAGCCCATGGTTGTCATTGGTTGCAGCAGGTGGTTGGAAATGCAGGGATTTTCCTCTCCAGGCTACCCCACCCCTTTATGCAAATGTAGTGGCACCACAGGCTGATGCAAGCCTGGTCAGTGCTAAGCAATCCCACAGGGCAGTCTGCCCTTGCTTGCCATGTCAGACAGTCTGTGTTTCCAGGGTCTCATACTCTCAAGATGAGAGGGGTCTCTTGCTTCCTCCTCTTCCTTTTTAGAGGTGACAGAGCCTTGCCCTTTAGCCTGGGTGTCACCCGGGCCCACATTCTAACCCTGAAGACCTGTGTGATGCTAGACATGTTAGTAGTTTTCAGTAATGGCCCTTGTTTTGGTGGAAGGTAGCCTGGAAATGAATGATACCCTGCTGGTGCAGAGGAATCGGGAGGAAAGCCTACAGGCACAGGCCTGGGTGTGACCCCACCCAGGACTAACTGGATGTCAGTAGGTGGGACCTCTGAGGGGTAGGACTGGGAGCTCTTTCCCTGGGGTGGGAGCTACTTGAAAGCTAAAGTCATCTTGGTCTGTCTTTCAGGATATAGATCTGATTGACATCCTTTGGCGACAGGATATTGATCTGGGGGCTGGGCGTGAGGTTTTTGACTACAGTCATCGCCAGAAGGAGCAAGATGTGGATAAGGAACTACAAGATGGAGGAGAGCGAGAGGACACCTGGTCAGGCGAGGGCGCGGAAGCTCTGGCCCGAGACCTGCTAGTAGATGGAGAGACTGGAGAGAGCTTCCCTGCACAGGTACTGCTGCTTCCACGTCTCTGACATCGCTCTCTGCTCTCCCTGCTCCCCCTGCTCCCCAGACTCACCATGCTGAAACACTTCCAAAGAACTTGCTCTGGGCCCCAGTTGTGTCTTTGCAGTGGACCTGACTGTATTTCGGCTTAGGGTCTATAAAGGCACAGTGGGTGATGGACTCAGAAGCACTGGGTCTTGATAGTAGATACTGCAGACAGGCAAGGTGTCGTGCATCTTAGAACACTTCTCCATCCCTTCTGTTGTCCTGGGAATAGGGAACTCAGGTCTGCCATTCAGAGTGGCTGGGACACTGCAAACCTACAGTGGTTCTGGAAAACGGTATCTGTCACAGGTAGCCAGGGCCCAGGCCGGTCAGACTTAGAGTCGTTATGGGTAGCCAGGGCCCAGGCCGGTCAGACTTACAGTCGTTATAGGTAGCCAGGGCCCAGGCCGGTCAGACTTATAGTCGTTATAGGTAGCCAGGGCCCAGGCCGGTCAGACTTACAGTCGTTATAGGTAGCCAGGGCCCAGGCCGGTCAGACTTACAGTCGTTATAGGTAGCCAGGGCCCAGGCCGGTCAGACTTACAGTCGTTATGGGTAGCCAGGGCCCAGGCCGGTCAGACTTACAGTGGTTATAGGTAGCCAGGGCCCAGGCCGGTCAGACTTACAGTCGTTATGGGTAGCCCAGGCCGGTCAGACTTACAGTCGTTATGGGTAGCCAGTGCCCAGGCCGGTCAGACTTACAGTGGTTATAGGTAGCCAGGGCCCGGGCTGGTCAGACTTACAATTGCTGTTGCCATAGGTGTCTGTTGGGGAAGATCAGACAGCCCTGTCATTGCAAAAGTATCTTAGGCGCTGGAGGTTACCTACCCTTTAGAGAGAATACTGAGGTGAGGAGGACCAGAGAGCCCACTGAGCAACCTGTACAACACAGCCCTTAGCTGCAGGGCCAGCACTCGGTTCTGGCTTAGCCTGGCTGCTGAGGGTGAATCAGAGAAAGTCAGGGAGGGGAGCCAGATGGCAGTCAGTAGGAGAAAAAACGGCAGTGCCCTCATGTTCAAATCTGTGTTGTGCCTTAGTTCCCAGCGGGCGTTCCCAGCATCACAGAAGCAGTGCCTGGTGAGAGCGAGTCCCCCGTCCTTCAGAACAGCCTTCTATCTCCTCTTCTGACGGGGACAGAATCACCATTTGACTTGGAACAACAGTGGCAAGATCTCATGTCCATCATGGAAATGCAGGTAGGATTGTCAGAAAAGCTCAGCCTGCAGGGTGGTCCAGCTTGTAGTTACGTGCCCCTCCAAGAGAGGATAACAGTTTGCTCTGGCTAAGCAAAGTAGGGACACTTGAGGGACGATTCCAGGGTGGGATTGAGTTCTAACTCAACACGGAGCCTTCCAAAGCAGGGCCTGTCGTGGAGTTGCACCTTCTTTTCCTGTAGCAGATAGTCAGCTGCTAACACTTCACAGTGCTTTATAACCATGGCATCTTCTCTGGCCTGCTGTCATCTAGTAACCCTGCTGTTCCATTTAGTTTTGCAGGGCTGGGGATGGAGCCCAGGGTACCTGCTAGGCACGTGCTGTACCACTGAGCTACCTTAGCCCACGGTTGTTAAACATGGGCAGTGGGAGGTCAGAAGCGCTTGTGATCGATCGCACAGTGAGCTTTGGGTTTTCAGAACTATGTTTGGATATTTTAGTTTGTCTACTCCATTTCACTTCTAGATAAGGGAATCTAGCCGTACACCCAGGAGCTGGTCAGTTCTCTGTGGGTTGAAACCCATAGTTAGGGTTCCCCTGTGGCAGGCAGACCTATTGGTCTAAGCTGGGGGCTTTACTGTCCGGGTTTTTGCTCAGGGAGCTGTTCTTCATTCAGGGACCTACCTGGTGTTAGTCTGCTCCTTTTGAATGCCGGTACAATTCTCTCTTCCAGGCTATGGAAGTGAATACGTCAGCAAGTGAAATTCTGTACAGTGCCCCTCCTGGAGACCCTCTTACCACCAACTACAGCCTTGCTCCCAACACTCCTATCAATCAGAATGTCAGCCTGCATCAGGCCTCCCTGGGGGGCTGCAGTCAGGACTTCTCCCTCTTCAGCCCCGAGGTGGAGAGCCTGCCTGTGGCCAGCAGCTCCACACTGCTTCCACTCGTCCCCAGCAACTCCACCAGTCTCAACTCCACCTTTGGCTCTACCAACCTAGCAGGGCTTTTCTTTCCATCCCAGCTCAATGGCACCGCCAATGATACATCAGGCCCTGAGCTGCCTGATCCCCTTGGGGGCCTGTTAGACGAGGCCATGCTGGATGAGATCAGCCTGATGGACCTGGCCATTGAGGAGGGCTTCAACCCGGGGCAGGCCTCCCAGCTCGAGGAGGAGTTCGACTCTGACTCTGGCCTCTCCCTGGACTCCAGCCATAGCCCTTCCTCTCTGAGCAGCTCTGAAGGGAGCTCTTCTTCCTCTTCCTCTTCTTCTTCTGCTTCCTCCTCTGCCTCTTCTTCCTTCTCTGAGGAGGGTGCTG
Organism: Rattus rattus; assembly: GCF_011064425.1. Taxonomy (NCBI): domain Eukaryota; kingdom Metazoa; phylum Chordata; class Mammalia; order Rodentia; family Muridae; genus Rattus; species Rattus rattus. The sequence continues at coordinate 57,566,466 of NC_046162.1, forward strand.
TTGGTTACAGCTCTGACTCTGAGACCCTAGATCTAGAAGAGGCTGAGGGTGCAGTGGGCTACCAGCCAGAATACTCCAAGTTCTGCCGCATGAGCTATCAGGATCCTTCTCAGCTCTCTTGCCTTCCCTACTTAGAGCATGTGGGCCACAATCACACGTACAATATGGCACCCAGTGCCCTTGACTCTGCTGATCTACCACCACCCAGCACCCTCAAGAAAGGTAGCAAGGAAAAGCAGGCTGACTTCTTGGACAAGCAGATGAGCAGAGATGAGCACAGAGCCCGAGCCATGAAGATCCCATTTACCAATGACAAAATCATCAACCTGCCTGTAGAGGAATTCAATGAGCTGCTGTCCAAATACCAGCTGAGCGAGGCCCAGCTGAGCCTCATCAGGGATATCCGGCGCCGGGGCAAAAACAAGATGGCTGCACAGAACTGCCGCAAGCGCAAGTTGGACACCATCCTGAACCTAGAACGTGATGTGGAGGACTTGCAGCGAGATAAGGCCCGATTGCTCCGAGAAAAGGTAGAGTTCCTGCGGTCTCTGCGACAGATGAAGCAGAAGGTCCAAAGCTTATACCAGGAGGTGTTTGGGCGGCTGCGGGATGAGAATGGGAGGCCCTACTCACCCAGTCAGTATGCCCTTCAGTATGCTGGGGATGGCAGTGTCCTCCTCATTCCTCGCACGATGGCTGACCAGCAGGCCCGGCGACAGGAGAGAAAGCCAAAGGACCGGAGGAAGTGAGCCTGGGGAGGCAGGGGGTGGACGCTCACTAAGACCGAAACTGGAGAAGGGCTGGGCCTGGACCTAATGTTGGGGACTTAAATGCCTTCTTATCCAATATATCTTCTCAGATGGGATGACTGCGGGTCAGTGCACCGAAGAGGCGGGCGCAGGCGCTGTCTGGCTCAGCTGCCCCACTGGGAGTGGGCAGGGATGACCAGACTATTTGGGTGATGGGGGCCCCAGCCCATTTCCTTTCTCCTGAGGGAAGGTGGTTGGCATGCTGGAGGAAGCAGAGCTGTGTGGAGTGGGGCAGGCAGAGGGAAAGGAGAGAAAGTAGTGGGAAGTCTCGGTCCTGGACGGAGAAAAGGAAGGATCCCTAAAATCAAAGCAGTCAGAAAGACCAGCGGGGCTGTTGAGGGCTTTGGCCAGTGCTCGAGGCAGTGTGTGCAGGAGACTCCAGTGGGCCTGGGTTGAGTTGGTAAGGCTGGTGTGGAAACACACATGGTGGGGCCACCGAAGGGCTCTTTAGCTGTTTCTTGAACCCTTGCATCCCTGAAGAGGAAGAAACTCTCGGCTGGCACCTGTAATATTTCAGTTACTAAAATGAAACGTGTAGGGCCCAGTGCCTCCATGGTTAGGCCCAAGGAGGGCAGAGCTGTAGGAAGTGATGATGAGGCCTGTGTTGCAGCAGCCCCAATACCAAGCATGTCACTCACTGCCCCACCACGGCCACCTCCTCCCTAGCCATCCCAGAGCTGAGGCTCCCACTGTCCTCAGAGAGCCTGCATGGAAATGCTGTCCTCTTCCATTCTCTTCCCTTTCGTGGTACCCACCCTCACTGGCTGCCTCCAGCTCTGGAGTGGGGTGCTATTCTGGCGGTATCTGGAACTTGGCCTACAGCTTCCTCTGCAGGGTCTAAACAGGGAAGGCGATGGTGTGGAGGAGAGGCCCCAGTGACATCCAGGCACTGTTCAGCACAACACTGGGAAGTGACTCTTCCCTCAGGCCCCTCTGCCTACTAACACCTGGGCTCCTCACTGGGGAAACAAAAGCCTATAAACCCCAGCAGCAGAACCTAGTCCTCTTAGAATTTTTTGCGCTTTGATTTTTTTAGGGCGTGTGCCCTGTTACACTTACAGGGCCCTAGGATGCTTGTGTTGAGTAAAAAGGAGATGCCCCCATATTCAAAGCTGCTAAATGTTCTCTTTGCCATAAAGACTCCGTGTTAACTGTGTAAACACTTGGGATTTTTCTCCTCTGTCCCGAGGTCTGGTCTTGCTTTCTTTTTTGGGTTTCTTTCTAGGAAAAGGAGAAGTGCATGCAAGGGGCAGGAGATGACCCTCCCCTAGGCTTTCAGCTTCAGGTAGCTTCTTCACAGCCTGTTCAGCCTGGGGTCCTGGAGGACAGCCCTGGGGAGGCAGTGAGGGGCAACGCCAAGACAGCCAGATGGTTCCCGGACCACAGTGTCTTTTTTTTTTTTCCTTTTTTTTCTAAACTGCCACTGCCGCCCCCCCCCAATCTTGATCAGCTCTGGAGTACTGCCTGCCCCAGACTAGCAGGGGTGAGGGGGTGGGAAGCACTGATCCTCCTCCCTGTGCAGGGAGGAGGGGTTTCCTAACTGAGCAGTAGGGATAGAAAGTGGAGCCTGGGAGTGCTTTTTATAAATTATTTTCCTTGTAGATTTTATTTTTAATTTATCTCTGTGACCTGCCAGGGAGAGGAGAGAAAGAGAAATGCTGTGAGCACATGACAAACAAAATAAAATCAAATAAAATGGATGATTCAGCTTAAGTGGAGTTTCTCTCCCCTCACCCCCTTTTGAATTCAGGATGAGAGTCAAGGAAGCAGGCCCTGTGTGTGGGAGACTGGCCATTGTGTGGTTGAGGTAGAGTTCCCCCGGGAAGGTGGGTGGAAACTGACAGAAGAACATCTCAGTGACTCCATGCAGGTGCTGTGCACTTCCTCCTGGTTGAGCAGGTGAGCCGTCTCAAAAGGACACGGTCGTTTTAAAGCTTGACTGACAGCGCTGTGACTTCTCCAGCAGCTTTGCCTGCTGGGGAGGCACAGAGCGCTGGACTGGAGTCGCTCTGAAAATGGGGCCTGTTAACCATGAAGTGCTGACACTCTACCGACATCCAGATGTGTCGGGCACTCACACTGACTGCTTTAACTAAGGACCTTCTTTCTAGTAGGAAGGGCTGGTCTTTGCCTCTAGGCTTGCGGAAGTTAGGCCTTTAAGAGGGCTGCTACTATTAACCCACTCGCCTAAGACAGTAGGGAGAGGCCTGGGGTACCTTACAGATAATCAAGCCTTAGTTTTGACCAACACACTTCTGCAGCGGGACCTTGGGTCTGGCATGGAGAAAGTGCCCTTTGTCTCGGCCCAGCAGTCCCTAAACTTCACCCAAGGTTTCCACATGAGTCTCACCAGTGAAGCAGAGTCTATTTCAGTACTGGGAAAAGAAACTAACCCCTGTGAATAATGGCGGGTGCACAGCTATACTCCCCTGCTCGGGCTGCTAAGGTAGTTTGGCGGCCAAATTTGAGGTTCTCCTGGGTTGTAGAATGAGAACTGGTTAAGACCCACATACAGTTATTAGTCTGGGGCTGCCGCTACAACCCGCCAGGCAAGGACACATTCAAATTATTGCAGTTTTTTTGTTCTGTCTACATGTAGGTCTGTGTACCACATTGTGTGCTGGTGCCCACAAAGGCCAGGACAGGCACTGAATCCCTTAGAGGGGTTAAGGAACCATGTGGATCAAACACAAATCCTCCAGTACAGCAGCAAATTCTAATTTTTTGTTGTTTTGGTTTTTCAAGGCAGGGTTTCTCTGTGTAGCCCTGACTCTTTTTTTTTTTTTTTTTTTTTTCGGAGCTGGGGACCAACCCAGGGCCCTGGCTTGGTGGCAAGCAAGCTCTGTGAGCTAAATCCCCAACCCCGTAGCCCCTGACTCTTAAGAACTTGCTGTGTAGGACTCCTCCTGAACTCAGGTCTTCCATGTTTCTGCCTTCCAGTGCTGAGATTAAAGGCATGTGCCACCTTGGACCTAGCTAACAGCAAGTGCTCTTAACCTGAGACACCTCTCCAGCCACAGATCTTGCTATGTAGCAGGATGGCCCCCACCTCCTGCCTTAGTCCCTTAAGTTCCAGGATTCGAGGTATATGTTACCTGATCAGGTGTGGAAATGTTCTCGCGTAATCTTTATGTCCTACTGTCAAGCAGCGGTTAAGTCTGCTTTCCCTGTTATTGATCCCTGTGGTTAAGTGAGGAGTCCCTCCACGCTGACCTGTCATTTCGTCAATATACCATGAGGAGCCAGCACCCTTAACCCTTTTCTTCCCTCGCACATTGCACAAAGCCTGTGGGTTTGAACTTCGCTGTTGAGTATTTAACAGTGGGGTCCGTGTGAGACAATGAGTTGAGTTCTAGCCCTTGTCTTTGTAGAGCTCCTTTGAAAGCTGTCTGCCTGCATTGTTTTGTTTTGTTTTTAAAAAAAAAAAAAGCCTAGTGTACGATTTGTCTCTAGAATGATAACACAGAGCTTGCTAAAAAAGTGTTTTTATTTATTTGGCTTTGACATCTTACTATGTAGTTCTGACTGGCTTGTAACTCACTATGTGGCTGCCTCTGTCTCCTGAATATTGGGATTAAGGAAAGTGTATACCACCATACCTGGCTGTAAAAAAAATTTGGGTTGTTTTTTTTTTTTCCAGACAAGTTTTCTCTATGTAGCCCTGGCTATCCTAGAACTTGCTTTGTAGACCAGACTGACCTCAAACTCGGGGATCTATCTGCCTCTGCCTCCCGAGTGCTGGGGTTAAAGGTATGCACCACCATTGCCCAGCAAGATTTATTTATTTATGTAATTTTTTTGTTAGATGTAGGAATATTCTGTCTTCGTGAACACCTGCCTCCCAGAGAGGGCATCAGATCCCATTACAGATGTTGTGAGCCACCATGTGGTTGCTGGGAATTGAACTCAGGACCTCTGGAAGAGCAGTCGGTGTTCTGCTGTGCCATCTTACCAGGTCGTCCTAACTAAAAAATGTTTTTGTTTTGAATAAAATTTACTAGCTGGGTGTAGTGGTGCACGCCCTTAGTTCTAGCACTTGGGAGGAAGAGGCCATATATCCTAGGCCAGGCTGGTCTACAAAGTTCCAGGATAGCCAAGGCTATCTGCCCTGAAAAGCCAAAATAAATGAATAAATAAAATGTATTCTATTATTTTTCTTTTTGTATAGGTATTTATTTAACCCAGGCTGATTTCAGACTCTGGGCTATCCCGATAGCCTCCTGAGTACTGGGCATATAGGTATATGCCACCACGCCTTTTTAAAAATTCATTTTTATTTGTGAGAGTGCAGGTACCCATGGAAACCAGAGGAGGGGTTCTGATGCCCTGGAGTCACAGTTTTGAAAATATCCAGTGGGGTGCTGGGTATTGAACTTAGGCCTTCTAGAAGAGCAAGCAAGCACTTTGACCTGTTTTATCCATTTCTACACCACTCCTCCAAATTCAGGTAGCCCAAGCTAACCTAAGATTTCCTCCATAGCCAAGGATAACCTTGAATTTCTGATCCTTCTGTCTCCTGCCTGATTTATTTAGTGCTTCAACTCAAGCCTTTGTACATAGCAGGCAAGCACTTTTTTTTTCTTTTTTTAGGAGCTGGGGACCAAATCCAGGGCCTTGCACTTGTTAGACAAGCGCTCTACCACTGAGCTAAATCCCCACCCCCCCTTTTTTTTAAAGATTTTTATTTATCTTATTATGTATGTGAGTACACAGTCTTCTGTCCTCAGACGCACCAGAAGAGAGCATTGGATCCCATTCCAGATGGTTGTGAGCCACCATGTGGTTGCTAGGAATTGAACTCAGGACCTCTGGAAGAGCAGTCAGTGCTCTTACCCGCTGAGCCATCTCTCCAGCCCACAATCAGTGTTCTTAACCATTGAGCCATCACTCCAGTCTGTAGGCAAGTACTTTATCAACAGTAACTTTCCTAGTCCCCACACAATCACTGTTTTTGTTTTTTGGTTTGTTTTTGTCTTTGTCTTTTTGAGACAGGGTTTCTCTGGGTAGCCCTGACTCTTGTAGAACTCTACCCGAGGCTGGCCTCGAACTCAGATCTGCTTGCCTTTGCCTCCCAATTGCTGGGATTAAAGGCCTGTACCACCACTGCCAGGCACCTTGTGTTTCAATCCTCAGATAGGGGCTGAAGTAGTAATTAGCAACTGGAACAATGGACTGTTGTTCCAGTGCCAGGCTTCAAAGTTGACCAGCTTGACCTTAGACTAAACAAAAAACAAGGCTGGCCTTGGTTAACTACAAATTAAAAATGCATTTTGGGCCATGCAAGGTGGTGAAGACCACTTCATGCACTTGGGAGGCAGAGGCAGGTAGAGATCTTTGTAAGCTTGAGCCCAGCCTGGTTTACATACACAGCAAGTTTTAGATAGCCAGGGCTGTAAAGCATGAATGACCCTGTTTCAAAAATAAGTGGAAGAAATTCATTTGGGTGCACAACTTTAATCCCAGCGCTTGTAAGTTTGAAAACATACAAGAAAAATTATCAGCATAGTCTCAAAGTCTAAAAGTATTTTGGGCTTGATTTACTGCCTAACAAAATGAACAAGGGTCTTGGGGTTGCTTTGGCTGTCCCTGTGGGGAGAGGGCACGTGTGCTTTTCCTTTTCTGCAGGGTGGTTTTATTTCATTTGCTTCTATTAGCAGGAAATTTACAGGACCGTGACTGATTAAAGGAGACGGAGAACTTTAAAGCAACTGGATAAAGATGTAGTGCCTTGCAGAACCTTCCAGTGGTATAGACCTGACGTGACATCTTGGCACCTTAAGCTCCTGTCAGATTTACTGTCTGCAACACCAACCTGATAGTTGTGTGCAGCTAGGTCCTTCTGTCAGTGATAAAATACACACTCTTCAGCCTACCTGTGTACCAGGCTGGACTATCCACACTGGTCTAAGAGTTGTTCTCGACCCGTGGGTCACCTCTTTGGTTGGGGGAGGGTAGAATGATGCTTTCACATGGGTTGCCCAAGGCCATTGGGAAACACATATTTACATTGTTAGTCATAGATTCATAACAGGAACAAAGTTAAAATTTATGAAATAGCAATGAGAATAGTTTTATGGTTGGGGGTCACAACCAAAACATTTTAAAGGGCTGCAGTACTAGGTTAGGAAGCTTGAGAACCACTGTTCTAAGAATAATGTGCTCGCTTAATTGAAATCGTTTAATGATACATTTCTTTATAAAGTATCTTCAGTGACTAGTGAATTTCAAATTTGAAGGAAACCTAGATGGGGTGACACCTGCAATTCCAGCACTCGGGAGGTTGAGGCAGGACTATTGAGTTCAAGGGCATCCACACAGGCTAGGTGTGTATTTGAGAATTCTAGCTGCAAATTATTTTATAGCAACAATGTCCTCTTTGCAGATTCATGATGTCACAAGAGACTATTAAGGTGTGCTAGACAAATTGTTCAAGGTTAACATCAAATGAGCAGAAGCAGCTGGGGATGTGCTGTTAGTGGAGTCCAACATGACAGAATCCCTGCGTGAGCCGTGTCTAGGGCAGTCCTCTAGTCCCCGGACATGGAGGAGGGGAGGCAGAAGACTAGAAGTTAGTCCCTGCCCCATCTCAAAACAGCCAAGCTAACATAACTAAACTGTAGAACCTAAGACTTTCCTTGAAAGCCATGTGTGATGGATCTTGCTGGTAGTTAGGGGACCTGGCAAGCTGAGGCAGGACTGCCATTAGTAGGCCAGCTTGAGGTATATGGAAAGTTTCAGGCTAGAAAATCCCATATAGCAAGGAGGTCCTGTCTTAAAAAAAAAAAAAAAAAAAAAAAAAAAAGACCAGGAACAAACCTTTAAAACTCGGGAGGCAGAGGCAGGGATAGCCAGGGCTACATAGACAAAAAAAACAAAACAAAAATCCTGACTGGCAAGATGAGTGAGGACATTTGTAGGCCTGATGATCTGAGGTGGCGACTACCCACTCCTGCAAGTTCTCTGACCTCATGTGTCAGGGCATGTGCATGCCCCTCTAACAAAACAAACCAAGGATTGGGGAAATGTTTTTTTTTTTTTTTTTTTTTTCCGGAGCTGGGGACTGAACCCAGGGCCTTTGTGCTGTACCACTGAGCTAAATCCCCAACCCGGGGAAATGGTTTTTTAGTGAAGAACTTGCCTCACGAACATGAGGACCTGCTCTCCTAACACCCATGACAAAGCTGGTGACATGGGCTTGGAAAGCCAGAACTTGGGAGGTAGAGGACGGAGGATCAGCTTCAAGAATATCCTCAGGTACCTAGTGAACTCTTAGGAGATGGCTTAAAGTCAGTTGCCAGCCCATGCCTGTATTCCCAGCATTCGGGAAGCAGAGGCAGACAGATCTCCGAGGTCAAGGACAACCTGGTCTACAGGGTTAGTTTCAGCGCTAGGACTGTTACAGAGAAACCAAGTCTTGAAAAAAACCTCCCTGAATTGGTGATTTTTCAATGCAAACTGAAGCACCTTTGCAAATCCCAAGTACTTGGGGGTCAGTGACAGAAATACTGAAAGGCTGGAAAGCTGGCTCAGAGGATGAAGCTCTAGCTTCAGGCTAGTGTTTGGACCTCCAGAACCCACATAAAAACCAAGTGGGCAGGCTGGCTACCTCAGCAAGAGACCCTGCCTCCATTAAAATAAAGTGGACACGTGCACACCCTACACATGTACAAACATGCACACAAAAACTCCCAAGTGTTTCTGTAGTCACTGTATAGCCAGTCCACTTAACATTAAACGAATTCGACTGAAGTCGGGAAGAGCAGGATTCTAACAGGCTGACAGTTACAAGGCACCAACATGTTAAGTCTTTTTTTTTTTTTTTTTTTTTAAGATTTTTTTTTTTATTTATGTGAGTACACTGTAGCTGTCCAGACACACCAGAAGAGGGCATCAGATCCCATTACAGATGGTTGTGAGCCACTATGTGGTTTGCTGGGATTTGAACTCAGGACCTCTGGAAGAGCAGTCAGTGCTCTTAACTGCTGAGCCATCTCTCCAGCCCCAACATGTTAAGTCTTACGTGTTGGCCCACACTTGTAATCCCAGAACCTGGTAGGCCAACACATGATCAAAGTTCAGTGCTAACCTGGGTGACTTAGATCCTATCTAGAAAGAAAAAAAAAAGGCTGGTGAAAACTCAGCTGGAAAGTTGGGAGAACACTTGGCTAGAATGCACAGGCCTTAGGTTCAATGCAGAACAGGCAAACAACCCTGCTATCACGTTTAACCAAAGTCCTTTTCTAAGTCTATAATGGTGAGATTTCATGGAAGCCACCATCATTTGTGTCTGTGTGTTTGCATACTTGTTGGGCTGCCTGTGGAGACCAGAAGAGGACATCAATTCCCTGGAGTCAAGAGTTACAGATGATTATGTTTGGAGGGAGATGGGTGCTAGGAATTGAATTCCAGTCTTCTGTAAGAAGAACAAGCACTCTTAACTGCTAAGCCATCTCTCCAACTTGTACTGCCTGAAGAAAAAAAAATTGAGTATTTCCTGATAAAGACCACTTAAGATTTGTCGTACCTATTTATGGTTAGCAATTTTGCATGCATAGCTACAACAATCACTTAAGACAATTTTACTCTTAAACTTTATATCTGGAAATGTACTCATTGGTCTTTAGAAAAATTGTCAGTAATCTCGGCACTTAGGTGTGTTGAGTTGAAGGCCAGCGTGGGCTACATAAAAGAGACCTTGCCTCAAGACAGGCTAAGGAAAATTGTCAGTGAACTCATCCACATGCACAGTTCTAGTGTCTTCCCTGACAGCCTACTGTGTGTACCAGTGTCAGTCAGTCACTGTGTACATAGCTGGTCTGAAAGTCCCTATGCAGGCCAGGCTGGTCAGATAACTTACAGTGAGTGATCTTCCTATCTCTGACCACCAAGTGTTAGGATTAAATGCACGTGCTACTGTCACCTTTAAGATTATTCAAAAGAAAGAGTGTGACACCTGAGTGCAGGTGCCAGCATAAGTAAAATGGAGGTTGGACCCCCTGGAACTGTAATTACAGGTTTTGAGCCACCTCATCTTTGGTGCTGAGAACTGAACTTGGAGTTTCATCAGCAATGTATTCTTAACCACGGAGCCATTTCTCTAGACCATGACAAGGTTACCCCACGGGTCAAGAATGCTACAGATGCCTGTAAAGTTGGTTCCAAGGTTTAAAAGTAGAACTCAATAGCTGAATTGAGGCTGTTGTCTCAGTTTAGTGCACCCAAAGGTAGGACAGGATGCCTGCAGCTGCTTCAGCCAAACTTGTTACAGCCTGTTGCTCCAACTGCAGTGACGGAGACCTCTGTGAAGACTTCGTGGACAGGTGAGTAAGCTTTCCTAGCTTGCCTTTACTCATCTCCCCAAAACTCCCACCAGGAAACTTTGAAAAACCATCTACACATTTATCTGAATGGAATTACTCTCTTCTCACTGAACTCAGGGTCTCAGTCTAAGACTCTGCTTCCCCCTTTTGTAAAGTACCGAGAATTGGGGCTTGAGAGATGGTTCAGTGACTAAGAGCACTTGTTGCTCTTACAGAGGACTGGGATTCTGTTCCCAGCACACATACAATATCGACTCCAGTGGGAGGGAGAGCTGATGCCTTCTGACTTCTGTGGACACCAGGCATGCGCTTGGTATACAAACATACACACAGACAAAACCACTTATATACATAGAGGAGAAACACATCTTAAGAAAAATGTAAAGATCTGAGGGGAGATAAAGTGTTCAAGGCTAGCCTGGGCTAGGCTACAGAGTGAGACCCTTCCTCAACAGACCCTAAAACTAACGACACAGTGACAAGCTGGGGGTGGGGGATGGGAGTTGGGGCTTGAGAGGGTTCAGCAGTCAGAGCACAGCCAGAAGAGTCAGGTTCAATTCCTAGCACCCACATGGCAGCTCACAACCACCTGGACCTCCAGTTAGATTCAATGTCCTCTTCTGACCTCTGTAGGCATGTGATACATTCATGGACCCAAAAATATTCCTATAGAAATAAACAAGCAAAATGAACCTACACTACTCGTGCAGAGAACCCAAACCAGCTCCAAGCACTCAGGTAGCTCAAACACTACCTGCAACTACAGCTCCGAGGGCAATGTAAGGCCTCAGTCACCTGCACTCACATATACATAAAAAAGGGAGGGGGCTGGAGAGATGGCTCAGAGCACCAACTGCTCTTCCAGAGGCCCTGAGTTCAATTCCCAGCAACCACTTGGTGGCTCACAGCCATCTATAATGGGATCTGATGCCCTCTTCTGGTGTGTCTGAGGGCAGCTCCATTCTAAGCTACACAGTAAGTTTCAGGCTAGCCTGGGTTAGATGGCTTGGCACATGAAGCATAGCGATCAATCTGAGCGTGGTTCCCAGAACCCAACTCCACAAAGCTTCCTCTGACTTTAACACCTATGTACACACTAATGTAGTAAACCAAAACAAAGCCAAAAGCAGCAAGGGCTTCAGAGCTGGCGCAGTGATTAAGAACACAGGCTGTTCTTCCAGAGGATCTAGTTTGACTCCTAGGTACCCACATTAAGTGGGTTACAACAGCTGGTAACTCTAGTTCCGGGATATCCTACGCTCTCTTCTGGTCTCCACAGACATTGGACAAACAAGTGGTGCATAGACACGCACACCGGCAAAACACATATAGTGATCTGTTCTTATTTGGGCTCCAGAATTCTATGGTCCCAGCACTCTGTGGAGGTAGAGGTAGGTGGATCTTTGAGTTCAAGACCTGCCTGGTCTACAAGGTGAGTTCCAGGACAGCCAGAGCTACACAGAAAAACCCTGTCTCAAAATCTACCCCCTCCCAAAAAGACAGATGACATTCAACCCAGTGTTTAAAACACAGTGCCAATTCCTAAAACTTTTTGGTGATAGCATCTGCTAATGCCATCCAACTGATTAAGCTACTTCATAAAACATGTTTTCAGATAACTATATTTGGAAGTGTTATCAGTAAATAATTTCCCAGCAATATGAAATACTGAATGATATGCCAGTTCCTAACAATATGTGCAGCAAATGCTCAAGTATTTGCTACATTAATAAACTGAGACCATTTTAAAGATTAGAGTACCAGGCTTTAAGTCTACAGTGTCTACCTACAGTCACGAAGCTGTGGAGGCCACCTTAAGAAGTTGAACTGAGGCAAGAGGGGCTTCTGGTAAGGAAATGATGCCTGCTGCAGTGGCACGCAGCCCTGTACTTCCGATACTGAAGGGAGGCAGAGGATTCAAAGTTCTAGGCCAGACTGGGCAACACTGGAAGACCTGGTTGGGGGAAAAAAAGGACAGAAATCAAGAGTTAGAAATCTATAATTTTATTAAGACAAAAACTGACAGTATGGTATGAAGTTTACACTTAAACAAAAAATTTCACATACATCTTAACACATGCTGAAAAAGATTTTACAATGTAATTCTATTTGCAGGTCTAGACAATACTAAAAATTGATGGATCTCATGATTCAAGACAGTATTTTGGACATCAGTTAATCTGAAGATTTTGTATTCTCAAGTGAACCACTACCCCAATATGAAAGTTAATCTCCTGAGACCAGGGCTTGTGAAGTCATTCAATCCTTGAATAGACTCAATGGAATTTGTGCTGTCAGTAACTGAACCTGCCACAAGCAGTTTCAGGGTTCAAAGCTGAAAAAAAAAAAAAAAAAAAAAAAAAAAAAAAAAAAAAAAAAAAAAAAAAAAAGAAAAAGAAAAAAGCGAGAGGGCTCCAAGATTTTGCCCCCAGAGCAGAGGCTCCCCTCTTCCATCTCCCATAGGCCCTCCTGCAATACTTGAGCCAATGGCTTAGACGGACAAACTGATATATTTATAACTTTGTAATTGGAAAAGGTTTTCTCCAATTTCAAGAATTAGCACCTCTGAGGCAGAGTGGTCTGCCTCTAATACTCTCCAATAAACTTTCCCTCTCCAGTCAGTTTCCATCATCAAATGGCAGCTTTGGTAACTCAGAACTGGCTTTGTCCTTTGTGGGCCACTTTGAGCTCAGGTTGGGAGCACCTTGGCTGTAGGTTTTAGGATTAACAGAAAAAAAACAAAAACAGGCTCTCATAGTCCTTATTTATGATGACAATGACAACCTTTTGAAAAGGCAAACTGTACTGGACATAGAACCAATTAATTAGTTATCTGTTCTACTGTTTCACCATTTCCCCAATCAGGCTCCAAATTTTAATCAAAATGATTCTACCCATCTCCCTTCCTCCCTGCCCCAACCCTCCCACCCCCAATTAATATACCAGTAATAGCCAAAAAACTACACACATGCTAGGCTGTAAAAATGCAGTTAACACTATTGGGAAGAAGGCAGTGGGTTGTGGAGATGCTCTTTGAAGATCGACAGTATCTTTGCTTTCCCACATCCCAGTTCTGCAGGTTCTGTCCTTCATGGAAGGCCTGTTCCTTCCTTAGTAAAGCGCAGAACAGGTTGCCTTGAAACACTTACCCTTTCCCCTCCACTGGGATGGGTGTGCAAACTATACAGCTTGAACAATTTAAAGCACTTGGGCTGCTGCAGGACACAGAAACTATGCTGGCTCTTCAAAGGACATCTTCTCAAGCCACCTCTATGGTGTCAAGACAAGTACAACTCCTTCCCTCCCCCTGGAAACCCACAGTCAGAGGTGACAGGGGCTGGTACTCAACAGGGCTAATTCTTGTCGTCTTTTTTGTCATCATCCTCTGAGGGGTAGGAATGCCACGTTAGCCTTTCCTCATAGAAGGATATGACAACCTGTGGGCACTTGACATTGGCTTCCTTGGCAGGGACCAGGTCAGCCTCATCAGAGTTTTTCCTGCAGAACAAAGCACAAAGAAACTTTGAAGTCAGCCATTGTGGTCTCATGTTTTGGACCACCCAGGGAATGGGGCTTTAAAGGCTAAATTCCATAAACAAATTAGGAAACAGGGTACAAGCAGCATTTACTAGATATGTATTATCACATCATACAAAGATATTCCTCTGTTAAAAATCTCCCCCCAAGGGCAGGTTGCTGTGAGTGTGAGGCCAGCCTGGTCTACGAAGTGAACTCCAGGATGGCCAGGGCTATACAGAGAAACCCTGCCTCAAAAACTGAAACAAAACAAAACTAACAAAAATCTTTTCTAAGAAACGTTGTCAAAAGGTAGGTCATCTGACTCAACTATTTCTTTAAAAAGCCCCTCCCCCCAATTAGAATTTCAGAAGGTAGACAAGATTAAAATCTGGGAATAATATACATTATAGGGAGTTAACTAGGAGGAAGCTCTATCCATTCATCTTCAGCTCACTGGGTCCGTCCCAGACAGAGGCAGCAGCGTGGGGCAGGACAGAATGTGACAAGGCCCCACCACAAACCTCCCAAATGTGACCATGAACAAGGGTTTAGAGCCACAGAGAACCACAGAATAAGCCCATATGATTAAGCCTCTATAAGAAACCACACCAAGATGGCTGGAAATGTACTTATGAAGTATCTAACACACTGCCCTATTTTAACTGAAAGATTCTGGAGTAAGTTTAAGTCTTTTCACTACATAGAAATATTTTCTATTTTCAGCAATGGACAGGTATTACCACTTTCCTGGAAAACCATGCAGCAAATTAAAAAAATTTTATGTGTACGTCTTTTGCCTATACATATGTATACAAATGTGTGTCTGATGTTAAGATTCCCTGGAACTACAGTTCTACAAGGTAGTGAACTACAATGTAGGCACAGGGAACTGACCCTGAGTCTTTTAGAAGAGAAGCCAGTTAACTGCTGAGCCATCTTTCCAGCCCATTTTTTTTTTTAAGAATTATTATATTTTATGTATATGAGTACACTGTGGTGTGCTTTAGTCACACCAGAAGAGGGCATCAGATCCCATTACAGATGGTTGTGAGCCACCGTGTGGTTGTTGGGATTTGAACTCAGGACCTCTGGAAGAGCAGTCAGTGCTCTTAACCACTGAGCCATCTCTCCAGCCCCACATTTTTTTTTAATGTGCATGTATGTGGTACTAGAAATAGAAGCCAGAGCCATGTGTATTGTTCTACAGATACACAGACCCATGAGCATACATGTATCAGTCTGTGTCAGTGGTTCTCTACCTTCTTAATGCTGCAACCCTTCATACAGTTCTCATCTTGTGCTGACTCCTAACCAAAAATTCCATTGCTACATCATAAATGTAATTTTTCTACAGTTATGAATTATAACATAAACATCCAATACTCAGGATATCTAATACATGACTCCTGTGAAGGGTCATTTGGCCCTCAAAGGGGTCATGACCCACAGGTTGAAATCTGCAGCTCTATGTTGTTTTGGAGACCAGCTAGCCTCAAACTCACTGACAACTATTTGACTCTGCCTCTAAGAATCGGGATCAAAGGTGTGCAACTACCACACCTAGCCATGTGTGACTTTTAAAAACTTGGGTTTTGGGGTTGGGGATTTAGCTGAGGGGAAGGGGGATTGCCTAAAAAACAAAAGGCCCGGGGTTCGGTCCCCAGCTCCAAAAAAAAAAAAAAAAAAAAAAAAAAGAAAAAAAGAAAAAACTTGGGTTTTACAATCAACACTCAATCTTTTGAGGGTGAGGGAGTGGGTGCTGAAGTTCAAACCATGAGCCTTGTACATGCTAGGCAAGACCTCTATCAGTAACCACATCTTTATCATGAAGGTTTGGGTTTGTTTTGTTATTTTGCAGGGCTAGGGATCAAACCCTTTCCATCTGAGTCACACCCCCTAGCTCAACATCTAACTTTTTTTTTTTTTTTGGTCCTTTTTTTCGGAGCTGGGGACCAAACCCAGGGCCTTGCGCTTCCTAGGCAAGCGCTCTACCACTGAGCTAAATCCCCAACCCCCTAACATTTTTTTAATTTAAAAATTGTATTTTGTGTATATGAGTGCTCTATCTGCATGTGTACCTACATGTCAGAAGATGACATTAGATCCTAATATAGATGGTTGTGAGCCACCATGTGGTTGCTGGGATTGAACTCAGGACCTCTGGAAGAGCAGGTAGTGTTCTTAACCGCTGAGCCATTTTTCCAGTCCCCAATAACCAAATCTTAACCTTTAGATACGGTAGTGAGTCTGCCACAATTAGAGAATGCAATCCCCTATGCTCTTCCCCACCTCCCTCCCTCTTTGTCTTTCTGTTTTGTTGAGGCAAAGTCTTAGTCTATATTCCAAGTTGTCTCTAGTGCTAAAATGAC
This sequence comes from Rattus rattus, assembly GCF_011064425.1. Classification (NCBI taxonomy): domain Eukaryota; kingdom Metazoa; phylum Chordata; class Mammalia; order Rodentia; family Muridae; genus Rattus; species Rattus rattus. The sequence goes on from NC_046162.1 coordinate 57,582,483, forward strand.
ATGGGTTATGACTGTCTCTTCTGTGTGTTTATGCTTTTAGGACTTCATGGCACTCTAGGCCAGGCTGCCTTCAACTGGTGATATTTCTGTTTTATCTAAGTGCTGGATTCTGTGTCTAGAATCGCACCTGCCCAAGGATGCAGCCCTACATACTAAGAAGATACGTCTTTAACTTACACTTGTTATATATGCAGGGCAAGTGTGTACTAGCTAGGCTACATAATACATCCTATTACTCAGTTTTTCTTTTCTCCTATAAGTTACAGGAAGTAAGCTAAATGAGGGTCAGATTCAATAAATACTGAGGGCACACACAGGAAGAAAATAAGTAATAGTTAATTGTGACCTGTGTCTTCAGGCCTTCACTGTATTGAAGTTAATTAAACCTTTTCGGGCATCATGTAGGAAAAACTACCACAGATATCAATTTCAGTGAAATTTCTAGACCAATCAAAGGACAAAGCCTTGAGAATCCTATTTTAACTGGTAATGGCTTAACATTTACTCTTCCTAATCCAGAATGGTGACAGTTCCCTGTGATCTCAACACAGAGTTTGGGGCAGGAAGATTGAGTTCAAAGCAAGCCTAGGCTAGAGTAAAACTGTCTCAAAACAAAAAACAAAGAGGATTACTTGTGCTGACTTGAACGCCTGTTCATCAAACTGTTGGAAAGTACTGTCGCTGAGTGCTCCATAACTAGGCTCTGGTCAGCAATGGACAGCAAATAGGACAGTGGTGCCAGGAGATCGTAAGGCAGATCAAAGTTCCCCATCCCCTAGTGGACTGCGCTGCACACTAGTCTTAGAAACCTCCCACCGTCCGCCGGCAGGTTAGACCACAGCAAGCACAAGCATGCTCAGCAGACGACACTCAACAGCGCTAACAGACGGGGTGAGTGTCAGAGTTGTTACCACTCACATACACAGCAGAAAGAAACAGCCTCACATTATGCTCAGGAACAGTAAACAGTCACGAGGCCTTGCTGACCCCTGCTGGCTCCTTCTGTAAATTTGGAATCTTCAAAATCAATTCTATAAATTCTTTTCTAACCCTCAAACATGAACAGAATATTGTTTATGGGGCCAGCCTGATCTTTACTAAGGAGGTGGAGAAGGAGGAGGGTGATTCAATCACATTTCAGGAATTTTTTCTTTACGTAACAGAACTGAAATGTGATTCCTCTCCATAGCCTCTCCCACCTAACCAAAAAAACAAAACAAAACAAAACAAAAAAAAAAAGGTGAAAATCTGAAAATCCTAAGGGCCCCTACCTGTAACTCATGAGTCCAGGTTGGTAGTCAGGCCGAGTGTCACTATCGAAGGACTATGTCATCTTAAAGATTTCACACCTGGGCGACTGGAATTTCGAAGGTCCAGCTCTTTTCCTCTGGCATAGAACAGATAGGGAGAAGGAAAAAAACAACCACACAGAGCCACTGGGAGACTCACCATTTCATCAGGAACATGAGCTCTCCACTGGAGTCAGTAGCTCCAATAATCCGCTCTGGCTCCAGACCCCGGGCAAAGCCTCGTGGCTTTTCTGACTGTAAAAACCAGATGGGTAGAGCCTTTATTGACATAGAACTATATCCTGAATGGAGTTATTTATCTTTAAGAAATGTAAGCCAACATTTACTCAGGGACTCCTCTGTTACCCACACCATGTGTCAGAAGTTTGAAGCACATGAGTCCTTCCAGCATGAACAAGATATACACCCCAAGCTTCACAAAGGTAAGTTACTTAAGATACTGAGGCAAAACAGTTTTTCTGTGTGTAGTCCTGGCTCTCCTGGAACTCACACTGTAGACCAGGATAGACTACCTTAAATATTTTATGATCAAAACACCAAAAAAACTGTCTATTGACAGGAAATGTATCCAGTTACACTCTAAGTCTCCAATAACTGTTACATGTTATTATTTCTGCACCATGGATAAAAAGTAAGATCACCTCCTAAGAGGAAGTCTCAAATCCTTTTTCACTTTGTTATGTTTTGTTGAGATAAGGTCTCTACAACCCAGGCCTCTTCCCCAATCTTGCCTCCCTCTTCTTCCTGAATGCCACGATTACAGGTGTATACAGGGTTAACCCTCAAATCCCTTTAAAACATTAGCTTATTTCTGAAGAGACAGAGAGGACATGACTTCTGAGATTCAAAGGAAGAGAGTCCTGCATAGTAGCTCACACCAGTGATCTCAACAGTCAGACCTGTTGTCTCAAAACTTAGAAGGCTAAGAAAGGAGGATTGCCACTAGTTTAAGGCAGGCCTGGGATACACACTGAATTATAGGCCAGCTGAGGCGGCTATGCAAGACCTTATCATAAATAAGTGAATGAATGAATGAAAATAAAATTAAAAAGGAAAAGGAAGTGAAGGTGAGGACAGGAGAGGAGGTAGAACCAAACTAGGATTCCCGGCCTCTGGCTGGTGACAAGCCCTGGTTCTAGCCTTACCTCTTCTTTCTTCTTCTTTGGTTTGCTTTCTTCTCCTTTATCTTCAGAATCAGAATCAGCTTTGCGCTTGCCTCCCTCTGATTTATCCGTCTCATGAGCTGTTTTCTGTGACTGTAGAAACTCAGCAATAAGGTCAGGGCAGTCCAGATTCTCTTCTGGCTCCCAAGTGTTGTCCTCACTGAAACCAGCAAGCACAGCAAGTTAGACTTTCCATTCGGATCAGTATTTTTATACCGGGGAAAGAGCTAGTCTTGGAAGAGTTAATAACCAATAACTAGACTTTCATTCAAGATGAAGAGCATTCCTAGTAGGGGAAGGTAGAGACCAAAGGCTTAGAAACTTGCGTTCTTCAAGAAAAGACTACTTTGCAAAAGTAGACTGTCCTATATAAAGACGTCCTCAGAAACCACTGTCTTAGGCCAGTAAGACACTTAAATGGGAGAAGGAGCTATTGGCCAAGGCTGAAGACCTGAGTTCCATCCCAGGACTTACATGGCACCTCCCCACCCCAATAAACAAAACAAGAAATTCAGTCATATAATAGTCTGTGTGTAGGTCCTTCTTCAGTAGACTATGAGATGTGGAGGTCAGGACTAAAACAAGGTAGGCAAACCCACCACAGAACTGCTAGTAAGCATGTCATATGATTTCTCATAGTGACCAAATTTATCTGTGTCAGTGAAACTTACTCTGAGAAACCTTTCCACTTTAGAAGATATTCCACCTTGCCCTTGACAACTCGCCGATCGAGAACTTTTTCCACCACATATTCCTCTTCCTCTTCTTCTAGTACCTCCTCCACTTTCTTTTTGTTTTGCTTTTTCCCCATAGTACCCGCCAGCTTTCTGGTGTGAAGGGTGACACTGCTAAACAATGAAAGGAAATAAAAAGGGCATCAGGCACAGGTACTGTTAGGTTAAGCATTGGATGGTGAGGGACCCAGGGAGATCACAGGTGATGTACACTGCTTCCAATGCTCTACTCACCTCCAATTCACAACCACGTTGTAATATTTGCTAGGGATAAGTCACAATTATTAATCTCATAGCAAATTATTGTCTTTTCTGTTCTTTCCCTTTGGACAAGGACTTATTATGAAACCTAAGCTGTCCTCAGCTTTCTTAGTGATGGAATTATAGGTGTATACCACAATGTGTGAAAAGAATTTCTGAATATATCCATTTACAACTTTTATACTAAGTCTAGTTTATATTAACTCCTAATATCCCTTGCCACAATATATAGTACCTAAAATATTGTGTTGAGTCACAGTTACATGTATTTAATTACCTGACTCTCTTTTTGGAGAGAGGGTCTCACATAGATAGCCCAGGCTGAATTTGAACTTCTAATCTGGTTTCTAACCCCTTAATAAAGATTTATTTATGTATATGCATACACTGTCACTGTCCTCAGGCACACCAGAAGAGGGCATCAGATCCCATTACAGATGGTTGTGAGCCACCATGTGTTTGCTGGGATTGAACTCAGGACCTCTGGAAGAGCAGTCAGTGCTCTTAACCACTGAGCCATCTTTCTGGCCCCAGTTTCTACCTTTCAGGTACTGGGATTACAGATGTGTGCTACCTTGTCCAGCTTAAAAAAAAGTCCCTTTATTTTTCACTCCATTTGAACAGTCATAAGTTCACAGCTCAAAACAGTCTTTTACTGTGTGTGTACTGAGTCAAGGACATCAGGAGACAATTTATGGGAGTCAGCTGCATGTGGATCTTGGGCTTAGCTGAGCAACTTCAGGTCCTCCTGATCTCTACCTCTCTGAGTGCTAGGGTTATAGTGTATGTCACATCCAGTTTCTGTAGTGCTAAACGACTGAACACAGGGCTTTATGCAATGTGCACAAAAGGCAATGAGCACGCTACCAACCGTGCTACATCTCCAGCCAACTCACACTGTCTCCCTTTAGTGGTACTAGGAATTGAACCTAGGGTTTGGAGAATGCTAGGCACAAGTTATAGCTAAGCCCATAAATCACTCTTATTCAACCTAGTTTGCTTAATAATTAATTTAGATTGAGGACTGCTTATAAAAAGCATTAGAATGGGGCAAAAAAGATGGTTCAGGGGTTAAGAACACTGACTGCTCTTCCAGAGATCCTCAGTTCAATTCCCAGGATGCACGTGGTAACTCACAACCATCTGTAATGGAATCTGATGCCCTTTTCTGGTGTGTCTGAAGATAGCAAAGTGTACTCAGGTACATTAACTTAGAAAATAAACAGGGGCTCTTGGTCTCTTGCTCTTATCTTCCCCCCTTCCCCCCAATACATGCTCATGGCCAGCCTCTACTTCTCTACTACCCTCTTGATTCCCCTCCCCATGCTCTGAATAAACTCTATTCTACACGAAAAAGAAAGAAAATAAACAGGGGTCAAGGGAAAGGTAGCTATCATGGATATACTATAGTTTATCTTTTTTCTCCCCCTCTTTTGAGTCAGAACAACTTTTGTAGAGTTGATCCTCTCCTGCCTTCACATGAATTCCATATAAAAATCTCAAGGCCACCTGGCTTGCATGGCATGTGCTTTACTTTGCAGGTCCTCAGTTTATTCCTTTCTAAAACATGCGTCAAGACAGAAAGACAGACAGACGAAGGATATATAGGGAATTATATATGGGTAGAACAACTTGTTCTTTTGTGTTGGGATTTAGAAGATGGTTTTGCTTATGAAAAAAATCCCAAATATGGTGCTAGAGAGATGGCTCAGGGGTTAAGAGCACTGACTGCCCTTCCAGAGGTCCACACGGTGGCTCACAACCATCTGTAATGGGATCTGATGCCCTCTTCTGGTGTGTCTGAAGATAGCTACAGTGTACTTATATACAATAAATAAATAAATCTTTTTAAAAAATCCCAAATATGACTGGGATGTAATAACTCAGTTGGTAGAATGCTTACTTCACATGAATGAAACCATGCATCTGACCCCTAAAAACTGGGCATGGTGGTGTACACGTGCCTATGATCTTAGCAGGAAGGTCAAGAGTTAAAGTTTATCTTTGTGTGTATAATACCGTATCAGGAAACCCATAAAATACACAAATTTTTTTCTAGTATAAAATGTCTAGTTCCTTAAATCTCTTACCTTTAGTTCATTCAATTCTGATGTTGTAATTTTTCCCATTTATTTGTTTGTTTGTTGTTTTATTTTCTGAGACAGGGTTTCTCTATGTAGCCCTGGCTCTTCTGGAACTCGCCCTGTACACTGGCTTTGAACTCAGAGATCCTCCTGCCTCTACATCCTGGGTGCTAGGATTAAAGGTGTGTTGTTTCTTGTTTTGTTTTATTAAGGTCTGAAGCCTTAAAGTTACCAGCCAACCACACAGAAAAACCCTGTTCAGAAAACAAAACGTGAAGCAGAGGGTAATGTGTAGTGCTAAACGGCACCTCTACAGTACAAGTGTGCACCACACCATGTAGCTTAAAAAATAATGATTTTAAGTCATCACATTTGCTTAATATCTCAAATGAACCCAAGAACTGTATAAATGTAGTTCTTTTAAGAAAGAACAGTTATGAACAACAGTGCCAACCAACCAGAGCTTCCAGGACTAAGCCACTACCCAAAGACTATACATGGACTGACCCTGGGCTCCAACCTCATAGGTAGCAATGAATAGCCTAGTAAGGGCACCAGTGGAAGGGGAAGCCCTTGGTCCTGCTAAGACTGAACCCCAGTGAACGTGATTGTTGGGGGGGGCGGTAATGGGGGCACGATGGGGAGGGGAACACCCATAGAGAAGGGGTGGGGGAGGGGTTAGGGGAATGTTGGCCCGGAAACCGGGAAAGGGAGTAACAATCGAAACATAAATAAGAAATACCCAAGTTAATAAAGATGAAAAAAACCAAACCAAACCAAACCAAACCAAACCAAAACAAAAACTTTACGAAATACAAAGTAGCAGGTTAAGAAAAAAAAAAAAGTTATTTTTTTCACCAACTTTCCCAGGGCCAGTTATACAGAAGAGGGTTCCAGACTTGAAGACCTGCATCCCATCTTCAGAACCCACAAGGTGGCAGGAGAGAACCAACTCCAGACAGACCTTCACCCATGTACCAGCATGTATATGTACTTCTGTTGTGATGGGAACCCCAAAAGACCAAGGAGCCAGTTCTAAAGCAATTGCATTAGGGTCTCTCTATTACAAGCTTGAGCTCCCTGCCAACAGGAAGGTGGAACCCTGAGTGCAGTTTCAGGCAAGCATTTAGAGGCAAGCAAACAAGCATAGGGCTTCCAGCCTGGTACACATCTGATTGGGGGGGGAGGGGCATTATGGCCTTTAACATAATTGGCTGGTGCTGGGAGCCAAACCATAAACTTAACCTTTGCTTTCCTCCTGATTGATGGTTGTTAGGCAGTGAGGTGCCAAGGGCTGGCTTGTAACTTTGGAGGTACAGATTTGTTGGGGAGTAACCTGGAAAGTGGTGCTACGTGCCAGTTTGTTAGTTAACTTGCATTCAACCTTAGGTCAGATTCTCTAAGATGGAGTCTATAACCATGATCTGGTCTCTCACTTCTACATGCATAAACACAATAAATAAAACTTACTACTTGTGATGAAAAGCTTAGTCCCAGGCAAGGTAGCACACACCTTTAATCTCAGGAGACCAAGGCAAGCAGATCCCTGAGTTCAAGGCCAGCCTGGTAAAGAACAAATTCCAAATCCAGGCGTTGTGGTACAAACCTTTAATCTGAGCCATGCCTTCTGCTGGAGGCCTATATAAGGACAAGGGAAGAAGGAAGGCTCACTCTTCCTCACCTGCTTACTTGTCAGCACATCTGTTGGAACCTACTTCAAGATTCCAGCTTATATAGAGGACCGGCTTACACAACGAGCCTCATGGGACTGAGCAACCACTGCGTTCTTGGACTTCCCATGCACAGCTGCCCGCTGTTGGGTTAGCTGGTCTTCAAACCGTAAGTCGTTATGATAAATTCACTTACTAGATAGACACAGTCCATAAATTTTGTGAGTCTAGAGAACCCTGACTGACACACTACTTACATGAGAAATAATGCTTGCTTTTCTCATTTCAGTACTAGCCCAGCTCTTTTAGAATTGCAACCCTCCTGCCTTTGCTTCCACATAGGTGGGATTATGACTGTGTACTACACTTAGCACTAATACGTGTATACTGTAATTTACTGATTTATTTTGTGTATATATGTGTATCAGACACAAAATTAAGCATTTTGTTTTGCCTCTGAAGATAGTATAAACTAAAGAAATAGAAAAGGTGTAACTATGAAGCCAGTGTAAACGTAGCTTTTAGTTGTTAGCACAGAAAACATAAGCTGGGGAGAGTAGGCACCTTCATTTTGGTAAAGTTCTTATCATGTACCCATTAGGGCCTGACTTGGCTCTCCAGAATCCTTCCAACTCTGGGACGTGTGCTTCTAACTTCAGGGCAAGGGAGAGACACAGGTCAATCCCTAGGGCTTGCTGGGCAGCCTGGCCCACTAAGTGAGCACGAGGGAAAGTACCTAAAAACAACAAAAAACAAAAAACAAGGCAGAAGGCATCTGAGAAATTACACCCAAGGCCCAAGGCTGAACTCTGGTCAGACACAGTGAGGGCTACTTATGAACTTCTAGGACACCTGCTTCTGTACAGCTTGAGAAATCTAATTCTAGGGCCTGGAGAGATTAATCAGTAGGTAGGAGCATTTGCTGCTGCTTACAGGGGACCGAGTTAGGCTCACAAATGTTAACTCTAGTTCCAAGCGGTAGGCCTCTGGTTGCGGACATATGTACATACAGACACATACCTACATATAATTACAAATAATAGAAATAAATCTTAGCACTTGGGAGGCAGAGGCAGGAAGATCTCTGTGAGGTCAAGACTACAGAGAGACCCTTTCTCGAAAAAAAAAAAAAAAAACCACTGTGCTGTCTCTCCAGCCCTGGTGCCTGAACTCTTTAACAAGTGAAGTACAGGCTCTTTTTGCATAACAACCAATACTGGGTTGGAGAGGTGTTCTGCAGTTAAGAGCTGTTTTTTCAGCTGCGTCCAGGGATAATTATCTGAAAACAGGACACTGTTATCATCCAGTGACTACTACGGAATAAAACTGGCAGATAGGTCTCAGAAAACAGAATATGCATGGAACCTACTAATAGTATCCTGTGTATTTTAAATCATCTCTAGTTTACCTGTTATATCTGCAGTATAAATACTACACAAATAGTTATTGTATATGTGGAACTCTTGGATTCTGACTGAGAGCTAGCAAGCAGTACTTCTGGAGGTATAAAAACTAATTTTATACCTGTCCCATGACAGTGAAAAAATCTGAGTTATAAATTTATATTACTATTTAGAAGCATAAAGTTGTTTTGAGGGGTCAGAAAACAGAAAGATTAGAAATTTTGATGGAGATAGTTCTTGTGTTTTGTTTTAGCCGGGATCTTATGTATTTCTGGCCTGAACTTCTCTTTGTAGACCAGCCTAGATCCAAATTTACAGAAAATTTCTTTTCCTGCCCTGGCTTCCCCCCGCCCCCCTTGGAATTTAAACAACAGGCAGGAGCTATGTTGCAGTACCTGAGGAGGCCAAAAGAGGGCATTGTATTCCCAGAAGTGTGGTTACAGACATGGTATAAGCCACCTTGCGAGTGCTAGAAGTTGAACCCAGGTCTTCTGGGAGTACAGCCAGTGCTCTTAACTATTGGCATCTCTCCAGCAGGGAGTTGGGTTTTGTTTTGTTAATTAGGATCTCTAGGTGGGTATGCCTGTGGAGACCAGGAAAAGGATCTCCTGGAGCTGGATTTACATTTGGTTGTGAGCCACCTCTGAACTGCGCTGGGAACCAATCCCACATAAGGACAAGACTTCTTAACTGCTGAACCATCTCTCCAACCCCAGTATTGGTTAAGAGTTTAAGCCTTAGCAGGGTGTGGTGGTACAAACCTTTAATCCCAGAACTCAGGCGGCAGAGTCAGGCAGATCTCTGAGTTCAAGACCAGCCTGGTCTATCTACAGAGTGAGTTCCAGGGCAGCCAGGGCTAACTTGTTTGAAATTCTGCTGCATCCAAGTCCTAATTCTTCATTATACAGTGTCTTTAACTGAAGGATAGTTATCTGAAAATCAGTGCATTAAGAATTCACTTTTTGGGGTTGGGGATTTAGCTCAGTGGTAGAGCGCTTGCCTAGGGAGCGCAAGGCCCTGGGTTCGGTCCCCAGCTCCGAAAAAAAAAAAAAAAAAAAAAAAAAAAAAAAAAGAATTCACTTTTGGGGGTTGGGGATTTAGCTCAGTGGTAGAACACTTGCCTAGCAAGCGCAAGGCCCTGGATTCAGTCCTCAGCTCTGAAAAAAGAAAAAAGAAAAAGAAAAAAAAAATTCACTTTTGGGGCTGGAGAGATGGCTCAGTGGTTAAGAGCACTGACTGCTCTTCCAGAGGTCCTGCGTTCAAATCCCAGCAACCACTTGGTTGCTCACAACTATCTGTAATGAAATCTGATGCCCTCTTCTGGTGTGTCTCAAGACAGCTACAGTGTACTCATATACATAAAATAAATGAATTTTAATTTAAAAACTTTACTTTTGCACAAGAAAAATGTTGAAATGTACAAGCAGGCCTTGATCAATAGTGGCTCCAGAATATAGACATCTCAGAAGTAGTGCACTATGGCTGTAATTCTAGCAGTCAGGAGACTAAGGAAGTAAATCTGAGGCAAGCCTGCAATAAACTTCCTGTCTCAAAACCAGCCCACCAGGGGGCTGAAGAGATAGCTGAGCAATAAGAGGACTGGCTGCTCTTACAGAGAGGACCTGGGTAAAGCGCCCACATGACAGCTCACAAACTCATCTGTTAACTCCAATTCAGGGGCTCTCACTCGACTCCCTCTTCTGGCCTCAACAGGCTCCTATACGTGCCAATTATACATGTACACATAAAATAATAAATTTAAGAAATACATAAAAACCAACCAACTCACCTAGCTACCTACAAGAAACTAGAGATAAAGACTGCCACAAGAATAACTATAAGCCAAAAGCACACATCCCATAAGCCTATAGTGCATTCAGGCCTGTGATAGTTGCCAGACAGCAAAAGGCTATAGCTTCAAATCCTAGCATAGCACCCTAAATTAACAAATTTCCAGTGCAAGGCTTCTTGTGATTAAAAAAAAAAGGGGGGGGGTTGGGGATTTAGCTCAGTGGTAGAGCGCTTGCCTAGCAAGTGAAAGGCCCTGGGTTCGGTCCCCAGCTCCAAAAAAAAAAAAGAAAAGAAAAAACAAAACAAAACACCGTCACAAGCAGGAAACTGAAATAACAAAACTGGTGTAGTAAATGCAAATATTATCCAGTGGGGAAAACCTATAACAGAGGTAAGGAAGCAAAATCTTGGACGGAATAGAAAACTTTCAACAAAATAATTACAGAAAGAATCTGAAGGGCTGAGGAGACGGCTCAGCGGTTAAGAGCACTGACTGCTTTTCCAGAGGTCCTGAGTCCAATTCCCAGCACCCACATGGTAGCTTACAACTATCTGTAATGGGATCTGATGCCCTCTTCTGGTGTGTCTGAAGGCAGCTATAGTGCACTCATATACATTAAAGAAAGAAAGAAAGAAAGAAAGAAAGAAAGAAAGAAAGAAAGAAAGAAAGAAAGAAAGAAAGGAAGGAAGGAAGGAAGGGAGAAAGAAAGAAAGAAAGAAAGAAAGAAAGAAAGAAAGAAAGAAAGAAAGAAAGAATCTGAAGACTTACTACATAAGTATGAACTCAGTCTGGGGATCTACACTGTAAAGTTCTATAACAAATTTGAGAGGTGGTGACTTCAGACTTAAGGTATTAGATACATATTTCCAATAACCACAACTACTACCACTCCCTTCTCCCTGCCTCTTTTCACACTTTGTCTTAGAGCCAGTGGTTGGTTCACTATATAGCAGACTGACTTTGAACTGCTTCTGCCAGAGCTTCTCAAATGCTGGGAATTATAGACATTCACACCTATTGTTTATAAACAAAATCTCGATTGTTTGATTTTACCCTGCTGGGAGTGAAAGCTTGCTAGCTCAGAAACAGGGAAAGCATCTGCTGACCTTACTCAGCCTGACTTCCCAGAATGAATCCCCTCAACGTAGACTCACCTACTTCTAGTACGTCTTTCTATCCATTCTAACTCCCCCTTACTCTCATGTGTTTTTTTCTTAATCTCATATTCACTTGCTGTCAACTGGTCACCTGCTCAGCTTCTTCCCCTATGAATGACTTTATTTAATCCTGTCTACAGTATCCAAGCAGAGAGTTCTTGGATGATACATGTGTGTGCTAGGGCTGAGCCACACCACAACTAAAAACAGTTTTTCCAGGAAATAACACAAATCTTGGGGGCTCACAATGTGATCAAATATCCTGGCAACACACACCTATTTTATTTTAGATAAATACCTCCCAACACATTATTTTTAGATGTTTAGGCAGGGTCTTCAACCTAGGCTAACTAGAACTCAATCTATAACATAGCCTCAGGAATTCTCTTGCCACAGCCTACTAAGTACCAAAATGACAAGTAAACATTGCAATGCCTGGCTATTCTTTTTCCAGATAGGGTTTCACTGTAGCCTACCTAGGCTGAGCTCAAACCCTTACAATCCTTGCCTTGGCCTCCTGAGTGTTGAAATTACGGGGATGAGCTACCCCACGCAGCTATTTTTTAGTTTAAATGTCACTCCTTAGAATGCCTTCCCTAAAGTTTTAAGAACCCACTTCCCTATTGTATTCATCTGTCAAAACCCTACCTTTTCTTCAAGACCTACTTTACATGGTACTTCCCTCATAAAGCTAACTCGATCTAACCAAATTCTTTCCTTGAAATCCCCAAAGCATTGTTACTATTTCCCCTCAGACAGGAAATTGGAATTCTGAGTCCTGTGCAAATCATAAAAATACAAAGCTGCAGGCTGGAGAGATGACTCAGCGGGTAAGAGCACTGACTGCTCTTCCAGAGGTCCTAAGTTCAATTCCCAGCAACCACATGGTGGCGCACAACCATCTGTAATGGGATCTGATGCCCTCTTCTGGTGTGTCTGAAGACAGCTACAGTGCGCTCATATACATAAAATAAATAAATCTTTAAAAAAAATACAAAGCTGCAAGACTTTTAGGGAATGACCAATCTGATCAATAAACCCTGAACAGAAAACAAAGACAAGCCAAGGTGTCTTTTCTATAGTAATTGACAAACATGTCAATAATAAAACTAAAGTGAAGGCATTTATGGTACAAGTGCCACTCTTTTTTTTTTTTTTTCAGAGCTGGGGACCAACCCAGGGCCTTGGCGCTTCCTAGGCAAGTGCTGCACCACTGAGCTAAATCCCCAACCCCTGCCACTCTTTATTTTTTTTTTTTTTTTTTTTTCCCTTTTTTTTTCAGAGTTGGGGACCTGGCTCAGGGCCTTATTTGGCAAGTGTACATGAAAATCAAATGCCACTCTATTTCAGATGCAAAATCTCAATGAAACATACACACACACACACACACATCTAGCATGAATAATAATTTGGTTTTTGTGTCTTTTTGGAGTCTAGATGGGGGTGCAGAATTGGTTGCTGCAGATTAAATCCAGAGCCTTGCACACACACAACACACCATGCTGCTTTTCTGTGCCAGGATCTCAACTCTGTAGCCTGGGTTGGTCTCAAGCATGTGACTATCTTTCTTCTGCAACCACCTCTATTCAGTGTTTGTAGCAGGGAGACAGGGACAGAGGACAACTTACATAAGTCAATTCCCTCCAGTCACTATGTCAGTCTTGGGACCAAACAGGTTGTCAGACTTGGTGGGAAGTGCCTTTATTTATCAAGTCATCTCAAAGGTCTAGCCTGGTTTTTTTGTTTTGTTTTTTTAAATTCTTCAGCCCAGGTCTCAATCTCTGGTCCAGGGTAGCATGGATTTTATTATACCTTATATAAACTAGACTGTCTTCAAACTCCAGGCAATAGCCTCTACTGTCTCTCCTTCAGTGACATATTATAGACACATGCCACATACCCACCTGTGAAATTATACACAAAACTTTATTTTACACCACTTTACACAAAAGACATTAAGAAGGCCAGAGTACAGCTCAGTGGCATAGCACATGGGTTTTGGGGTTCAATCCAGTGCACTACCACCACAGAAAAACAAAAACAAAAAACCCCCAAACCAGCACAACACACTTTCCCAAATTTGGGCTAGGAGTGTAGCTCATCAGCAGAAAGCTTGCCAAACTGGAATGCAGCTCAGTGCTTGCCTAACATGTAAGAGGCCCTGAATTCCACACCAACACTGCAAAAAGTAAAAACACATACACATTAAAAATGAAACTGTCGGGGCTGGAGAGATGGTTCAGCGGCTAAGAGCACTGACTACCCTTCCAGAGGTCCTGAGTTCAAATCCCAGCAACCACATGGTGGCTCACAGCCATCTGTAATGAGATCTGATGCCCTTTTCTGGTGTGTCTGAGGACATAGACAGTGTAATTAATATGTAACAAATAAATCTTTAAAAAATTGAAACTGTCAGCTAGGTATGATGGTGCATACCTATCTCAGTTCAGGGGCTGTAGAGAGAGATGGCTCAGTGGTTAAAAGCACTGACTGCTCTTTCAGAGGTCCTGAGTTCAAATCCCAGCAACCACATGGTGGCTCACAACCATCTGTTATGAGATCTGATGCCCTCTTCAGCTACAGTGTACTTATATATAATGAATTTAAAAAAAAAAAAAGATGATAAAATCCAAACATACCAACTTCTTCTAGGTCCAGTCCTCAAAGTTGGAAAATGGGGGTATCAGGCTGATTCAACAGGTAAAGGTCCCACAACCCTAATGACCTGAGTTCAATCACCAGAACAAGTGTTACAGAAGAGAATGACCCCCACCCCCTAAGTTGTTCCTGATCTCCATAAGTATGTCATGGCACACCCGCCCCCACTTTTCAAAACTAAGGGAGGCTGAAGAGATGGCTCAGCAATTAAGAGCACTGACTGTTCTCCCAGAGGTCCTGAGTTCAATTCCCAGCAACCATATAGAGGCTCACAACCATCTGTAATGAGATCTGATGCTCTCTGCTGGTGTGTCTGCAGACAGGGACAGTGTACTCATATACATAAAATAAAAAAAAATTTTAAAAAAAGTGACTAGATAGAAAATTAGAAATGCTTTCACTGCCCAAATCTTTTAAGGAACATATGACTCTTTTCCCTAGGCCTTGAACTCCTGCTGCTCCTGCCTCTACCCCCCAAATGCTGGCTGTACTCACAGATAACTGGGCTCTTTTCAACCCACCACTTCCCATATATGCCTAAAGAGCATCCAAGGAAGAGCACAGGCACTAATATCCTGATTATAGTCATAACTCTATCAGAAAGCCTTAGATCTTTTGATTAACACAAAACTGGAGAGGACATTCTATATTCTAGTGTAACTAGTATATAATATATATAACTAGTATATAATTTTTAAGACTTTTTATGGCACTGAAACATAACTCAGTGGTAGACAACTTGCATGTGTGCAAGGTCCTCAGTACCACATACCGAAATGAGTTCCATATTTCATATACTGTGTTTCAGTATAAAAATATTTTCGATGCCTGTGGGCATGCAGGACCTGCTTTCTTTGGTCCCTGCCATACCCCACTTGTCAATCAGAGGACAATTTTGTGAAGTCAACTCTTTCTTTCCACCTTTACCTGGATCCTAAGAGTTAAATTGAGGCTTACACAGCAAGAACCTTTTTTATCTGATGAGTCTTGCCTCATACAGCCTCCCTACTCACAATGAAGACCTATTAAAGGCAGAAAGTGGCCTTTTCACCCTTGACTCCTCTGGTAGCCAAGGAAGGCCTTAAATTTCTGATCCACCGGTTTCCAGCTCCCAAGTACTAAGATTACAGGCCATCACACCCAGCCCAATTTATGGGGTACTGGGGATTGAATCCAGGGGTTTGAGGCAGGGAAGGCAAACATTCTACCAACTAAGCTACACACCCCAAGTACCCCTTTTTTCTTCCACATTTGACATGGACACTTTAGACTTCTACCCTACTTACCCCAGCAACTCCACTTTTAGACAAGGTCAAGAAAATGTCTGACCCTTCACCCCAAGACAGGTTCAACAAATCTCTTCCCCGTTAGCACACCCGGAGCAGCCCACGTCCAATTTTACTGGAAATTACTTTTTCGTAACTCTGGCAAGAGAAATTTCTCTGATAATGGCAATTGAACCCAATATCCTCAGGTTTCTTTTTCTTTCCTCCAAGGGCTAAGGGGATTGCCCGCGATTGCCACCGTGTCCACTCTCTCAGGTTACACTTCTAAACCTTTAGTGTACGAAGTCGTGATCCTTGCCACGCACACCCAAAGTACCATGCCTGTCTCCTTATGGACGTCCCAAAGTTTTCTTCCTTCTCCCGCCCAACTCCAGAGTTGCTGAGCCGGGTCAAACGCTCCTCGTCTAGTTCTTGAAAAGCTAACCCTCCGATGGCTCCGCTCCTCAGGAACCACTCCGCGCCCGGACTCTGGATTCACTGCCCCGCCCTCTCCACGCTCCCGCAGCCCGCGAGCTCTGCGCGGGAAACCGACCGGTCGGGCGCTGGGCCGCGTCCCCAACTCCTGTCTCCACTCTTCCGTTAGCGGCCCGCGCTCGCCCGCGGCCTCCCGCCGTCGCTCCCCCTCCCGCTTCCAGCCCGCCTCTTCACCTCGTAGCAGCGCCCGACAGTCCGAGAGGAATCGGTGTCGCGCTTCTCGCGCGTTGCGTCAGGCGGTCCCAGGGAGTAGCACCCAGAGGAGCAAACAGCCGTGTGGCCTCAAGTCGGTCGTCCTGATGAAGCGGCGTACCGCAGGCCCGGCCAACGGCCCTCCCCTCAGCCGAACAAAAGAGGTTCTCACTCTGCGCGGCCCGCCGCCTGCACTGCGCAGACGCGACGACCCGCCGCAGGGCAACTTGGGATTCAGAGTCGGCCCGAAACTACAAATCCCAGAGTGCCGCGAATCCCGCGCCGCCCACCTCCACTTTCAGGAGTTGTAGAGTTTTCTTTGTAGTTTCTTTTTTTTAACTTTCTGGAAAGGCGAAGTCGACTGTTGTTTTGAACACATAACTCTACAGCCTAGAAAATTACTGGGTAATGGTGGGGTTTGTTTGTTTAATAACAGGGTACGTAGCCCAGCTGGCTTCGGAAGTTGTGGCCTTTCAATTGCTTCAAACGCCAGAGTGCTGGATTTCAGGGGCATGCTAGTACTCCTTGCTCAGTCTACAAAATTAGGACACGGGGGTTTGGAAACTAACACGTTGATGTTTGGTCACTCTGCACTTAAAAGAAAAATCTTATCATATTCGTTACCTGAGATTTATCAAATCTCCACCTTCAATAATGTCCAGCAAGCTTATCTATTATTGCCACCTAGAAGAGGTTCCTACCTCACAGTTTTTTGGTTTTTTTTTTCTTTTTTCTTTTTTTTTGGAGCTGGGGACCGAACCCAGGGCCTTGCGCTTGCTAGGCAAGTGCTCTACCACTGAGCTAAATCCCAACCCCCTACCTCACAGTTTGAATCAGTATTCCGTTCAGAAAGTTAAACCTCTAGGTAGACACCATCGCCACTTTCTGAATTTTCTTTTTTTTCTCTCCCCCTCCTTTTTTCTTGTTTCACTTTAGTTGTTTTTGTTGAGTGGACAGGGTCTCAAGGAAGCACTTAGACGCCTGATCTTCCTGCTTCCACTTCCCAAATGCTGAGATTACAGACATGTGCCACCACATGCAAAACTTTCCCTTTATTGTCCTTGCCAGTGGGTGACTTTCATGGGGATTTCTTCATCTCCATGAACAAACTTTATCAAACTAGAGAAACAGAACTAAGCAAAAGCCACGACTGTCATTCTTTAACAAGTGCACTAGTTGTGATTCAGGTAGGTTGCTGCTGCTAATTGTTCGGCTGGGAACTCCAGTAAGGACAGAAGACTCCTTGTATCCGCCATACTTAGTAAAGTCCTGTGCTTATTGCTAGCATTCATACGGTCATGCTTTGACTCTCAGTATTTATTGGTAAAAATTCATTGATAGTCGGTTTAAGTGAATATATGAGATGTCCAACAGATAATAGAACTGATCAAATTTTCCAAGGCATCTTGTACTAGTACTCAGGATTAAGGCAGGAGGATTGTTGTGAGTTTAAGAGAGGCTTAGGCTATGTAAGGAGTACCAGGCCAGCCTAGGTTACAGAATGAGAGCATGTCTCAAAAAAACAAAACAAGGACAACTTTCCTGTTCAAAAAAACTTAAGACAAAAGAAAAAGAGAGATTAGCTTCACAATGTCATACAAAAATCAGTCAAAAGAGTCTGATTCTTCCTGAAAATACTTGGGTCAAGCCTCCAAAACCAGGCGGCAACCCATGCATTCTGGGTAACTTTAATAGTGACAATACTAGGGGCTGGAGAGATGGCTCAGTGGTTAACAGCACTGACTGCTCTTCCAGAGGTCCTGAGTTCAATTCCCAGCAACCACATGGTGGCTCACAACCATCTGTCATAGGATCGGACGCCCTCTTCTGGTATGTATGAAGCTAGTTACAGTGTATACATAAAATAAATAAACCTTTAAAAAAAATAATGACAATACTAATAAAACTGTTAGCTTTGAGGAGCTGGAGAGATGGCTCGGAGGTTAAGAGCACTGACTGTTCTTCCAGAGGTCCTGAGTTCAATTCCCAGCAACCACATGGTGGCTCACAACCATCCGTAATGGGATCTGATGCCCTCTTCTGGTGTGTCTGAAGACAGCTGCAGTGTACTTATATATAATAAATAAATAAATCTTTAAAAAAAAACAACCTTAGTTTTGTTCTATCTTGCATTGGTGTTGGGCATCAAATCCAGTGCCTTGTATATGATAAGGGCACTTTATAGTCCTGGAGAGGTGGTTTAAAAGTTAAGGCTCTTGCTGCTCAGATCAGAGTTCTGTTTCCAGCACCCATGTGGTTCACAACCTCCTGTAACTCCAGTTCCAGAGAACCCAACTCCTTCAGATCTCAGCTACGCACACATACACTCAGGCACACAACTCTTTACTACTGAGCTATTCTTCAAGCTCAAGACATTATTATTGAGGTCCTACTCCACTGCCAGGAATCCTGGTTTCTTTTTTTTTCACCTTCTTATTCTTGAATCTGGACCCTTGTATGTAACAAGCAAACACTGTGAGGCTAGGAACCTACCCTCAGCTTCTGCAGCCCAGGTAAAGCAGCCCCTTTCCCTACAGACAGGCTTTCTCTGTCTTGACAGCTTTCCGACTGTCTTGAAACTCAATCTGGAGACCAGGCTGGCCTTGAACTCCAGAGATCCAGCTGCCTCTGCTTCCCAAGTGCTGGGATTAGAGGGCTGCGCTACCATGCCCGGGTAAGTTACTTTTTTGATTTTTTTTTTTCTTTTTCTTTTTTTTCGGAGCTGGGAACCGAACCCAGGGCCTTGCGCTTGCTAGGCGAGCGCTCTACCACTGAGCTAAATCCCCAACCCCTTTTTTGATTATTTTTAAGTCGGGGTCTTCTACATAAAATCCTTGGCCGTGAACGCTGCACGGTGCTTCAGCTCCCTAACTGCTGAGTTAACAGTCTCAACCATTTGTCTCAGGGTTTGAACACTGGGTTTCAGCACCAGATGAATTTAAAAAAGAAATATAAAGGAAAGGATATTACTGCTCCTAGGTGTGGTGGATGAGAAAGATTATTATAGATAAAAAAAGAAGAGCGTAGGGGACTGGAGAGATGGCTCAGTGGTTAAGAGCACTGACTGATCTCCCAGAGGTCCTGAGCTCAATTCCCAGCAACCACATGGTGGCTCACAACCATCTGTAATGGGATCTGATGCCCTCTACTGGTGTGTCCGAAGACAGGGACAGTGTACTCACATTTATAAAATAAATAATAAATCTTATTTTAAAAAAGAAAGAGCACAGCCAAAGGTAGAGACATCTGGTTAGTTCCAGATGGCAAAAGATTAAAAATGGCAGAAGTAACCAAAATGGCTGGATTACATAGGGTAGAGACTCTGGGGGAAGGGCAGCCCAGCCCCCAGTCTAAAGGGTTCTGGGGTAACAGATGGGAACTGAGGAATGCAGGAAGAACCTGGTGGCTGGGTCGGCTTTGATTTGTTAAGTAGGCCCTTCAGCCTTTTGTCTAGGGGTTAGAGATTTGACTGGCAGCTCCACTCCAGCCACTCCCATCATGTTCTTGATTGGCGGTAGGAATTAGTATCCCAAATATATTGCATTTCTAATTATCAAATCGTGTGCCTGTCTGCACCAAATGCTGCCATTCCCCATCCCCACATAACCTGAATTCCACTCTCCAAGTAAATGCACTGGCTTTGGTCTTCCAGAGGACCCCAGCAGCACCTTCATGCCTGCTAACATGTAACTAGTTCCAGGGCATTGGACACCCTCCCGCAGACATACGTGTAGGTACAACACCAACGCACATAAAATAAAAAAGAAAGAAATTCAGGGTGCCAAAACCTACCTTTGGCTTCTACGTAGTGAAGCATTGGTGGTTTTTGCTAATCTGAGAGTCTGCCAGGAGCAACGGTCAAATTTACAACCCTAAGATTTCTGTTTAACAATATCCGTTTTGAAAATTGTTAAGAGATTGGATATGATGGTTTGTAATCCCAGCACTCTGGAGGCAGAAGCAGGAAGATGGTCCACATTGTGAGGTCCGGGCAGCCAGGACTATAGGAGACCAGGGGGGGATGGGGTGGGAACCAGGATGGGGGTGGGGTGGAAAGTGGACAGGTGTTTGGAATTAAATTGGCTTACTTCCCCCACTCCCCTCAAAGTAGCAATGAGTTGTTGTGCACGGTGCACAGCCTGCAATCCCAGCACACAAAGGCCTGAGACCCGAGGGCCTTGGAGGAGGATGGAGTGAGAACTCAGGAAAACAACAAAGAAACAAATCACAAGAAGTGTGGGGAAGAGTAAAGAAAATGTGACTTTGCAAAAATAAGAAGGGAGTCCAGGGGTTGGGGATTTAGCTCAGTGGTAGAGTGCTTGCCTAGGAAGCGCAAGGCCCTGGGTTCAGTCCCCAACTCTGGAAAAAAGAACCAAAAAAAAAAAAAAGAAGGAGTCCAGACAAAGCCTGTCTCTGCTCTTTGCCCACAGTGTAACCGTGGGCAAACTGCCTAACGTCTGTGTAACCATTTAAAAAAAAAAAAAATGAAACTTATTATAGACTTAATTTACAGCACTTCTGCAGACAGGACAATAATGCCAGCAAATACTAGTTTATATATATCTATCTTGACTATCCTGGAATTCACTCTGTAGACCAGGCTAGCCTCCAATTCAGATATCCACTTGCCTCTACTTCCGAGAACTGAGATGAAAGACCTGTGCCATCACCATTGCAGCTTAGATAGCTTTTTCTAAGATGTAATTTAAAGAGTGAGAAAGTATAGAACTTTTAAAACATTTCTCTCCACTCTGGTGCTGGGAATTCTTTGTTTCACTTGAATACAATCTCTCTCTCTCTCTCTCTCTCTCTCTCTCTCTCTCTCTCTCTCTCTCTCTCTCTCTCTCTCCCTCCCTCCCTCTAACTGATGGCTGCGAGCTGCCCTGAGGGTCCTGGGAATGGAGCCTGGATCCTCTGGGAGAGCAGCCTGTGCTTGCTTGCCTGCTTGCCTGCCTGCCTTCCTTCCTTCCTTCCTTCCTTCCTTCCTTCCTTCCTTCCTTCCTTCCATCCTTCCTTCCTTCCATCCGTTCTCCCTCCCACTCTCTTTCTGTATGCTGTTTTATTGTAAGCCAATGTATATAAAATAATATAAAATATTTAAACCTTGAGAAAGAGAACTCCATGACAAGTAGAAGACTGTATATTATAGGTATGCATATGTATATGTTCTAGAGAAGCTTTTGTTCAGCCTTCAGATTATTTCTCTTGAGTATTCACTGGTTCTTAAAAAGTGGTTTGGGAAGCCTCAAGTTCTTGACTAAACCGAGGAGCAGGGTTTCTGGGGTCTGAGGAATTTGTGCTGGAAGACACTGCACTTAGCAGAGGGTCACGCTGAGCATCCTGCAGACAGACCTGAGTCTACAGCTGTCCCTTCACAAGGTCGAGCCTGACCTCTGCCCTAGAAAAACCCAATTCAGGACAGTCACGTGACTTGTCAGTTGGAGGAGTGGCAGGTTGGGGGACAGCCAATTCAGTCAATGCTTTTCAGTCACTAGGTAGACCAGGGTGGTCCAGAACTCACAGAAATGTGTCTGCCCTTGCCTCTTGTGTGTCGGGTCTTTTAATTTTGAGACAGGGTCTCATATAGCCTGGGTAAGCTTCAGACTTAGTATAGCCAAGATACCTGTTAGGTCTCAAACCCGGGACTAATGGCTGAGGTATTACAACATAGTAAAGCAGACACTGGCTATCATGATCTTCCAGCACTCCTCAGACCCTACCTGTTACACGGTCCCTCTCGGCTGCTGTACCCCACTTACTACCCTAAACCTCTCTAGCCCAGGGGCTGGGCAGTCCTTCCTGTCTTCCCTCTTATATAATCCGTTTTGTTTACTGGGTCTTTTCCTCTATCCTTTACTGTCCTGGCCTCTTGGTCTGACTACCCTCCCCACCCCCACCCCCACGGCTCAGGGGCATGCTTACTCTAACTTTCCTGGATGTCTCTGCCTCTGGCTGTCTTCTCCCTTTTAGCTACAATAAACTTTCTCTTCCACCACAGGTAGGAGTAGGTCGGGTCCTCTTCCTTTCCCTTTATTTTTCCCATTCAATAATCTCGAATTCCTGATCCTCTGGTCTCATCCTCTAAAGAATTGGCTTCGAGCCACCAGCCCCAGTTTGGCTAGCTACCTGAAATTCAATTGTTAAAGATTTATTCATTTTGGGGTTTATTTTGGTGCTGTCTTATAAAACATAATTCACTTAAGAGACATTTCTTCTCTCTAATCTTCTCTGGTTTGTTTGATTTTCACATTGATTTCCTGGTAGAGTTTGACTAAAATATGCACTTTTAAACCATTTGCCTCTGACTTTGACTATTCTGGTCTTTTCCTTTCTTTTTTAAGTTGTGGGGTCTTTTTGACTTTAGAACTCATGTTCAGCCAGTTCTAAGACTTATACGCATGTGCCAGTAGGTCTAGCTTTTTTAAAAATGTACATTGGTGTTTTGTCAGGTCCCCTGGAAGTGGAGGGAGTTGTACTGAGAATTTTGGTTTTCTTTCTTTCTTTCTCTTCTCTTTCTTTCTTTCTTTCTTTCTTTCTTTCTTTCTTTCTTTCTTTCTTTCTAAGAATTAAAGAATTATTTATTTATGTATGTGAGTACACTGTAACTGTCTTCAGACACACCAGAAAAGGGCATCAGATACCGTTATAGATAGTTGTGAGCACCATGTGGTTGCTGGGATTTGAACTCAGGACCTCTGGGAGCAGTCAGTGCTCTTAACTGCTAAGCCATCTCTCCAGCCAGGAGAATTTTGGTTTCTTAAAAAACCCAGTTATGTTATCCAGTTTTGTTTTAATCCCTGTGTGGGAGGAGAGGCTGCTTCATAGCAGGTGACTGTGATTTGCTTCGTGCACAGGTGTGACTTTTGCTATCTGTAGAGAGTTTAATTCTGGGGACTCCGGAAAAGGTATAAATGGGAGAGTCCCGAGAGGGCCTGCGGTGGCTGTTGCTTCTGTTCATTGTTGTGGTTTGTCAAGAGGTAATGAACAAAGAGACAGAAGTTGGAGATCTCCCGATGATGAAGATTGGGCTTGCCCCAAGGAAGCCAAGGCCTCTAATCAGCAGGAAGTGATCTAAGAGGTCTACACCACCTTTCCTTCTCACCATTTTTCTCCCCAACCTAGTGTTGGGGGTTGGAAGGGATTAGGGTGGAATAAGGGTTGGAGGGGTGGTAGATAAATAGAACCCAATAAAATAGAGAAAAAATTGTGAGTTTCAATGTGGTGCTAGAGTTTGAACCTTGGTCCTCTGGAAGAGTAGCTAATGCTCTTAACCACTGGGCCATCTCTCCAGACCTTAAATATATTTTATACACAAAGTCTGGAGGTACTTTTAGCATCTCTGCCTTCTGATGGGGACCTGTATGAAACCTCTGTGACAGGGTACTGGTGCCCAATATGCTTTGAGTAGTTTTGAGTGTGGATTGTTCCAGTTGGCCCTAACATGTTAACAGATAAAACTTCCTAGGCAGGTTGGCACACTCATATAATGCCAGCATTTAGGAGGCTGAGGCAGGAGAATTATGAATTCCAGGGAAGTCTGAGCTATGTAATAAAACCCTAACTTAAAGAAAAAGGACAAGGGAAAAGAGATGATTAATCAGTTATTTGAGCTCAGAGTTGGCCATGCAAAGGAAAATGGAAGTAGTATTACCAATGAGAATTTTTTTTTAAGATTTATTCATTTATTATATATAAGTACACTGTAGCTGTCTTCAGATACACCAGAAGAGTGTAGTGAGCCATATTGGATTTGGGCCTGGTCGCTTTGTAACTGCATGGCCACAGTTTAGATTGTTGAACAGAGGCCTCTCCCATGTATTATGGCACAGGAAGAAAAGACCAAGTAGGTGTCTCCACTGCATGACTTCTGCTGAGCCCGGCTGATGCATGTGGAACCGACACACCTGGACCACACCTGGGTGGTGGTCAATTTACTTCTGCCTTTTGCTTCCTCAGCCTTTATCCTTGAGATTTAGGCTGGTCTTCTCGGATTTCTCCCTAATTAATTCAGGTCTCCTAGTCGGTCTTTTGTTACCGAAGCCAGGTAGTCACCAGCCAGGGTTTCCCACTTGGAGACTTGGGTATATAAGTAGTGAATAAAGCTACAGGAGACTTTCTCTCTTCCACTCTTCCCCCCCACCCCCTTCCTCTCTTCCTCTCCTGGCTTGACACGATAACCTGTGTGTGTGTGTGTGCGCGTGTTTCTTTCATCCCATAGGCTTTCGCCCGATTCTCGGTACCGTGTCGGTGCTGGCGCCGACAGAAGAGGGCATCGGATCCCTTTATAGATGGTTGTGAGCCACCATGTGGTTGCTGGGAATTGAACTCAGGATCTCTGGAAGAGTAGCCGGGTGCTCTTAACCGCTGAGCCATCTCTCCAGCCCAGAAAATTTCTTTCAAGCAAAAATTTTACCTTTGGAAATGTGGCATCTACCATAGTGAGTCTGACAAGTTCCTGATGAGATCAGTGATGATATTAACATGATTTTAAAAGGTTTTTTTAAAAATGTAATTGGGGAGATGTCTCAGTGGTTAAGAGCATTTGTTGCTCTTGCAAAGGACCTGAGTTTGGTTTCCAGTGCCTATGTTGGGTGGCTGAAAATAATTTGTAACTCTAGCCCCAGGGGATTCAATACTCTCTTCTGACCTCAGTGGGCATGTCTGTCTGTCTGTCTATCCATCTATTTTATATATATGTGTGTGTGTGTGTGTGTGTGTGTGTGTGTGTGTGTGTGTATTCTCTCCTCACCCCATGTGTGTGTAGTGTATGTACCTGTGAAGTTAAGAGGACAACTTGTGGGAATTAGTTCTCTCCTTCCCCTTGTAACTCAGGTCATCGGGCTTAGTGGTAAATGCACTTAGCCAATGAGCTCTCTCACTACTCTCACTAACCCCTCATGTGATTATTTTAAATTCAGGTCTAGAGAGGTGGCTCAGAGGTTAAGAGCACTGGCTGCTCTTCCAGAGGTCATGAGTTCAATTCCCAGCAACCAGATGGTGGCTCACAACCATCTGTAATGGGATCTGATGCCCTCTTCTGGCCTGCAGGTGTGCATGCAGATAGAGCACTCGTACATAAAATAAATAAGACTAGTGAAATACATCAGCGTGGGAACCAGATAGGCTATCACAGTAAGACAGGCTATCACACTGTGAGTCAGGCTGTGCTAGAACTCACTGTGTAGCCCATGCTGGCTTCAAAGGTGAGGCAGTCTTGGCGGTGCAGCTTCTGGAGAAGCGCTGTGATTTCGAGCATGGCCTACCACCACATCTGACTTTTGGGCTGATGTTTTGGATACAGTTTCAGATTCTGCTTTGCACCCAACTTTTAAAGAACCAACACTTGGTGGGAGCTTGCAGTATAGCTCAGTGTTTAAGAGTGTCTGATGCGGGGTTTGGGGATTTAGCTCAGTGGTAGAGCGCTTGCCTAGCAAACGCAAGGCCCTGCGTTCAGTCCCCAGCGCTGAAAAAAAGAAGGAAAAAAAAAAAGTGTGTGATGCTCTTACAGGACCAGGGTTTGGTCCCCAATATTTGCATTTGAATGAGTAACTCAAGTTGCCGGGGAATCTGACATCCTCTGTAGTACAGCCACTTTAAGCTTATCTCCGAATAGTTTACAAATAATGAGACTCAGACGATGGCTATTTTATTACAATTACTGGGGGGTAACCCCTAATCTAGTCTTTTAACTGTTGACCTGGCTACTTCCCTAGCGGTGTACTCCAGATACTTGCTGTTTTTTCCTGGCTACGTGTTCGTGGTACATCTCCCCTCCTGGCGGCTTTCTCCTCCCCTTTCCCTCTTCCTCTACCTGGTCTCTCCTCTCTCCTTTCTCTTCTCCCTCCCAACCTGGTAACTCAAACCCCACCCACTTCTAATCCCTCCAGTAATCGGCTGTAGTCAATTTTATTTAACCAATAGTTTGGTTTGCAACAATAGTTTGGAACAAGGTTTGCACAACAAAGCTTGTTTAAAGCGACAAGAAGTCTAGACCTTCTGGAATACAATTTAGCATTACAATACATAGCAACGTAACCAACCCCTCAACAATCCTCTTCTGGCCCCCATAGGTACCTGCATAAGCAAGTAGTACACACACACACACACACACACACACACACACACACACACACACACACACATACATCGCCTTTACAAAGAAATCAGCACTTGTCAGCTGGGCATGATATGATAGTGCACCTGTATAGCCAGCACTTGCAAGGCTGAGGTAGGAGCACTGTGCATTTTGCATTTGAGGTAACCCTGATCTACATAGTTCTGGGCCAGCCCAAGCTGGATAACAAGACTATCTCAAAATGAAAGCAGAGACAGGGGGCTGGAAAGATGGCTCAGCGGTTAAGAGCACTGACTGCTCTTCCTGAGATCCTGAGTTCAAATCCCAGCAACCACATGGTGGCTCACAACCATCTGTAATGAGATCTGATGCCCTCTTCTGGTGTGTCTGAAGGCAGCTATAGTGTACTCATACAATAAAATAAAATCTTAAAAATAAATTTAAAAAAAAAAAAAAAGAAATCAGAGACAGAGATGGAGAGGGTATCCCAGCTGCAGGAGAAAACTAAAAAATACCCCCTTTCCCATAGCATTCAAGGCCCTTCTTCATCTGCCAAAACAATAGAGCATGAAAAAAAAATGAAAAAAGAATCCAGCTGTTGGGGCCAGGATTTAGCTCAGTGGTAGAGCACTTGTTTAAAATCGTGCGCAAGGCCCTCCTGGGTTGCTGTCCTCAGCTCTAAAAAAAAAAAAAAAGAAAAAAAAAAAAAGAATCCAGCTGTCTCCTAAGCCAGATACTAAAGAGATTTACAAAATCGTAACGCAGAGCTGTTCCTCTTGCTGTTTTGTCTTTGAAAATATAGATAAAATATTTTAACAAAATATCTTTGGGGTTTAATTTTATGACTGCCTATGAATGTCTTGCTTGCACGTTAAGTAGTACTCCTCATGAGTGTAGTGCCCCTAGAGGCTAGATGAGGGTATCAGAACAGTGGATGAGAGCCCTCATATGTGTTCTGGGAACTGAACCCAGGTCTTCTGCAAGAACAAGTGCTCTTAACTGATGTGCTGTCTCTCCTGCCTCAGTCTCTCAATTTTTATTTCTAAGTCAATGACTGTCCTACATTTCCCAATACTATAAGATGTCCTTATGATTTCAAATGTTTGTTTAAAGGGATCCTGAGATCAAAGGTCTGAGAAGTTCTGTTTTGAGTTACAGGACTAATATCCGTCTGGATAGGTAACTACCATTATGCTTTGGGAGTAGCTCAAGGCCACAGTCAGTGTAGTGCTGTGTTTACCTGTTACCCACATTCTTAGTAGTGCTCATAAGTTTTTAAGGGAAGTTGGGATTGAGAAATGACTTTGAGGTTAAGAGCACCTTTTGCCCTTGTATAGGGGCAGAGTTCAGTTCTCAGCACCCACACAATGGTCCTAATCACTTGTAACTCCAGTCCTAGGAGATCTAAGGCCCTCATCTGTCCCCTAAGGGTTTCAGGTAGATCTATGATACACACCCATACTTATAGGCAAAATACTCAGCTACGCAAAATAAAAAGAAATAAATATTCATTTTTGGTGTGTGTATGCCTCGGATCCATTGAAGTTGGAGTTGCAGGAATTTGTGAGCGGCGTGAATTTGTGGGTGCTGAATTCATCTTTTCAAGTCATTTCTACAGCTGTTTTGCTGTTTTTGAAATAGTCTTAAGCACCCCAAACTAGCCTGAAACTAATGTAGTTGGCATTGGCCTTCAGTTCCTGCCTCTGCTTCCAAGTGCTGGGATTACAGATGTAAAATTAACTTTTTAACAGATCAGAGAGGCTTTTCGTTTGTATCTTCAGACAGCTTTAGTCTGTATCCTGGAACTCACTTTGTCTTCAACTTTCCAAGTGTTAGGATTCCGGGCATGAGCCATTTCCATTGGCTTAAGAGGAATTTAGATATCTCTATAATTAGCATTTTCACCGGCTTTTTCTTGTTTACTAACTGCATGGTCCTGCTTTGGGTTTGACAACTGTTTGAGTTGTCAACTTCGTGTGTTTTTTGCTGGGATAATCCGTGGCTTTTCCAAATTAAACTGGCAGTGCCCTTGACATTTCAGATGGGGAACTGCAATCTCCGAGATTCAAACCTGGACTATCGAGATCGTCTAAGGCTTCTGGAACGCGAGAAACCTCCCACTCTAATTACTCTGTAACACCCAGGAGATACTTAGGATCCCAAGATGCTTTCGCCGGCCTTTAAAGACTTCCTAAGCGTTGATTGGCCCGCCTGACGGCGGTGGGCGGAACGCGGCACCCGAGTGGACTTCACGGGGTCTCGGTCCTTGAGCCTCCTACGCCCCAAGCGATTTCCGGAAAGATGTGGATTTCAGCTGAGGCCTGGGCGGGGCGGTGATTCTCCGCTGACCGGCGATCACCACTGAGAGCCTTGGTCTTCAGGGGTGGGGCGTCCTGGACACTCAGGATTGGCCCGTCGGGAGCCGCCTCCCGTCGTGCACTGGGGCGCCGGCGACTCACCCGGAAGGAGAAGCCGGAATCTGCATCTGGCTATATGGTTCGGTGCTGGTGGTGTCGCTATAGAGAGCCGCTGCTGCTGCTCTCAGGTGAGGGGGCGTGGGCGGGGCCGCGGCTCGTAGGTGCTGCTGGGGAATGGGCTGTCGGCTTGAGCAGTAGTGGTGACATTTAAGTGATGGCCTCGGTTGACACGCTAGGGAAGGTGCTTCTTACCGCCCGGTGTGAAAGTGAGGGCTTGCTGGGACCCAAGAAGAAAGGAAGCCTGGCTTTTCAATATACTTTGAAATTAGAAGGTGTCTTTCCGTTCCGAGTTTAGCCGGGAAAAGAGAAGGACCATTTTGGCTGGTTTCCATCTAAGTTTGCTAAAGAATGGAAAGGAGTGGCCGGAGTCAGAATTTAGGGATGTCTACCCAAGTGGCCGGGAGTGGAAGGAAATGGGAGATACTTTTCGCAGATACTGGAAATTATGCTCGCCTTTATTACTTTCAGCTGAAAGGAGTAGGGTTACCGACTGAAAGGTGAAACAGCTGTTTGATGGACAGGCCAGGTTGTCAGGCGGAAGAGTCTCTTCGAACACCCGTGGGGTATTTAGAAAGGCGAGGTTTTTGAGTCGCTGTAACACCAGAGGCTCAAGAGTGAGCAAGAAAGGTCTCCTTGGTGCAATCGTTTTTACAGCCTGATGTGTTTTTAACGTGTCCCTTGAAGTAGTTTAAGTGGGAGAGAAAATGAGAAGGCTTTGAATTGCTCCCCTGAATTAGCAGTTGCGAGCTTTACAATGCGTCAAACTTGTACATTCCCAAAAGTTCTGGCCCTTCCCCAGGACTGTTGGTGCCAGTATTGTTGAGGGAAGCAAAGAACACTTGAGGCAGGATGGAAAAGGCCGCGGAAATGTAGTTAGCATTGAGCAAGCTTCCTAACCTTTGGAGGTTACTTGATTCTGTCCTTCCTTTATGGGTACACAGGTCCGCCTCTTCGGACAGGTCATAGAGTTGAAGTTCAGAACTCGATGCTTCTCCAGGACTGGAACTGAGCTCCGTTTTCTTCCGAAGAGTGCTCTTTTTAGGAAGGATGTCAACTGGGAGCAGTGGTTGTTAGAAATGGAGTCTGGTTTTTGCAGTGTCAGCCTTTTAAGGACATTGACAACCAGAAACTCCTCAGTGCCCTTTGAACCTCCAGAGTCACAGGAGGCTTGGAGCGCCTTAAAAGCCAGTTTATGGTTATTCGTTTCTGTATGACAGTAGCTCCAAAATAAAGGAGAAAAACTTCCACATGGGGGTGCTGCAGGCCCCTAACAAACTCTTCTTTAGACCAAATGTCTGATGACGTCCTCTAAGTGCATAGATGACCTTCTTTCTTGTCATCTTTTCTGTTGTACTACAAACACAAACCAACCCAAACCAAAAACCACTTCAGAATACCTAACTTTCTGTTCTTCTGCTGGCGGTCAGCAAGTGCCTAAAAAGAGAAGAGGGGGGATCCCATCAGGTTAATTATTCACAGAAAGTCTGTTGGCTTTGGTCACAGATCTTTGTCTATTTCATCTGGACTGTCGTATTGGGTTATTGGGGGATTGAGGTCCCCTGCATTTCAGTTTAGGGGCTCTTGGAGGTGGCGACTGTTCCGGAGGAAAAGTCAGATCGTCAGCAAGAATGCTGTTTATTATGGTGCCGACATCACAAAACCTCCAGGTTTGCTCCACAGCCTAGCTCAGTTTTGTCAATCTGCCGAGTGGAGCTTTGTCCCTGTGCGTGGGGTCTGTCTGTAGAGACACCTTCTGGGATGTTGGAAAGAATTGCGAAAGCTGTTTGCTCTGCTAATTTCATGCTATAAACGAGTTCCCCTTCCTTTGAAACATTAGCCCTATGTTAGCAAAACATAAAATAGACGGAAGCTCATTACGCACTCTTCTAATGGTAAGGCAGAACTAATAAGAGAATGTGTTTAAAATTAATTGTGGGACTGTAAAAGCGAGTGGGTGTGCGAATGGGCATGGGAGGAGGAGAGGGAGAGCTTAGAGATGGTCTCGTTTTCCCAGGAGCCAGCCGGGATCGTTTGTTGGCAGTACATATTGGCTGAAGTCAGTTTTCATTTCAAGGTAAATTGGAAAGGGAAATTAAACCTTATTGTTCTGCTCTTAAGAGAGAGGAAGGGGGTGGAGGCGGCAGGCAGGGTGGATGCTGTTGGAGTGGTTCTAGGAGTAACAAGATTAGTGCTGTATTTTAACAGAAGGTGACATCATGGGCCCCTTTGGAATCCAGTAACCCTGTGCTACAGCCTTCATGGTCCCCTTGTTGGAGTGGGCGATGTCGCTGTACACATAAACTGCCACACTGGGGGAAATCAGTGGCTTAGGCTTTAATGAATCTTTACAAAGGAGCAGAACGCATCCTGAGTTGACCCGAGAAGCTGTGGGGTGCTCAGGCAGAGGTGCACACCGGATGGCGGGCGTGTCAGGATGGGAATTGATTATAACAGTTGGCTCCATTTCTGGGGAGCTGGTAAGAGAAGGTGGTAAACTGTAACTGGACTCTTCAGTTGGGTGCTCCTAGGACCACTCACCTGAATGGAGGTGACTTTGGTTAGCCAGACAAAGAGAGATTGGTAATTGTAAGGAATTAGTTGTCTCTAAACAACCAGGAGGGGGCGCTGGTAGGCTCCTTTTCAAAGCTGAGTTCAGAAGACTGCTAAGCCGCAGTCCTCCAGCAAAAGTTTACAATGGAACCCACCTGCCTCTCTGGCCACAACACACTCTCCTCATGTCCCCAGGAGCTCTAGACTGAGGTGGCCTTTAGAGTGTCCACCTTTAGTAGTAGTCTGGATGGAGGCAAATTCCCCCGGGTTTTTAGCTAATATGGGGTTTTCCCCCTTCCTCTTTCAGGTTTTACACATAATTGGGGTTGAGGGGAAAGTTACCTACCTGGATTTCCCCAAGGGACATCTGTGAAAAACTTTTGGGGGTTTTGCTCTGAGAGAACCCAGTACGGACATGCTAACTGTGCGTCCTCCCATGTCCTCTGCTCCTCCCCAGATGTTCTCTTCCGATGGGCTTTTGGTGTAGGATGTTGGAGAACCAAGAGCTGGAGGTAAGCGGGGTCTCCAGGTGGGTCAGTGTCGGAGGCCACTTAGGGGGAGGGGACACAGATGGCAGAGCATAGTCTGCGGTGCTTTTTCCCTGTTAATACTCTTGGTGTTTCAAATTAAAGCCAGGAGAAGGAAAGAAGTAGCGGGTGTGTGTGCTGAGAAGCGAGCCTCCAGTTTTACTAACTCTCCCATTGGTTAGAATGTCCTAGAATGTTG
The DNA here is from genome assembly GCF_011064425.1 of Rattus rattus. Lineage (NCBI taxonomy): Eukaryota > Metazoa > Chordata > Mammalia > Rodentia > Muridae > Rattus > Rattus rattus. Next base: position 57,614,495 of record NC_046162.1, read on the forward strand.
TAAGCCCTTTTAAAATGAAGTTTTTGGTTATCACCCAAGACATGGGGCTCATTAGGACATTTCGTACACGTTTATCATTGTACTTTGTTCTTATTTGTTTACTGTTTCCCCGTGCACATTAAACTCGGGGCCTTGTGGGTGCTCAGCTCGAGAGTGAGCCATACGTTTCTCTTCCTAGCTCTCTTTTTATTGATTGAGAGAGTCTCTCTGTATAGTCCCGTTTGGCCTAGAGTTTGCTAAGTGGACCTGGCTGACCCTCACCTTGATGGCAGTCCTCCTGCCTCTCCCTGAGTGTTGGGATTACAGGAGGGAGCCACTGTCCATAGCTCATTATTGATTGATTGATTGATTGATTGATTATCACCCAGTTCCTCAGGTAAGGCCTTGAACTTTTGATGCTCCTGCCTCAGCCTTCCAAGGTAGGATTACAGGCCTGCACTATAAAATTCTGGAGAACAGGGAGTTTCATTCCTTGTCTATGAATGTTTATCTTAGCACAGTGCCCGACATGCACTGATGCTCAGGAAATGCTTGTTGAATGAATGGAGAAGTGACTGAAGGTTGGTACTAAGGAACTGGATACTACTGGGTGATTGGAGCTGCCTTGCTTCCTGGGTGTGGTGCCTCATTGATCTGAACACCGAGGAGGCAGACGTGCGACATGGTGAAGGCAGGTAGCCTACCTAGTGACTTCCTGCCAGCCCGGACTCTAAAGCCAAAACCAAATCGTGTTCCTTCTGTGTGGCTGGACTGAAGTTGGGGTATCTTTTTTTCTAACCTGCAGGAGGTGATCACCGTGCGAGTTCAGGACCCCCGGGTGCAGAATGAGGGCTCCTGGAATTCTTACGTGGATTATAAGATATTCCTCCATGTGAGTCAGGCTTCTGTAATGGGTCAGCTGCAGGGCTGGGGGCCGGGCTGAGGTAGAAATGATTTGTGGGTGTTCCCAACAGCCTGAGACAGAAGATTCTCAAGGAAGGGTGGGGAGAGGGAGGGCTCGAGTGGAAACATTTGCTTTCAGGGTGCCTGGCAGCATCTTGGTCTGGGACCTGACAGCGTGATAATCTGTCCCCACAACGAGGGTGGTGGTGGTGGTGGTGAACTCATGTGGGACTGAGGCTTTTCCCATTTAAACTCTCTGGACTTTCTCCCGTGTTCCCATAGACGAACAGCAAGGCCTTTACTGCCAAGACCTCCTGTGTGCGACGGCGCTACCGTGAGTTTGTGTGGCTGAGGAAGCAGCTACAGAGGAACGCGGGCTTGGTGTGAGTTTGCTCTTGTGCCTTCTTAGTTCTGAAGGGATTCTGGGGGTGACTAAGGGAGCTGGGAGTTTTGAGGGAAAAGAACTTAGAACATGCCACGCTGAAGAGCTTGAGAAATGCTTGAACTCAGGTGTTGTAAGTCAGTGAGAAGAAGCCAGCAATCCTCCCTCCGTTCACGTCATGTGGCCTAGCAGAACTGTATGAACAGGAAAAAAGAAGTGTACATACACAGACTCCTCCTCCCACATAACAATTTAAAAAGATGGTCTTTGTGCTTTGTAACAGAAGCTGAGAGAGTGTAACAGTAACTTGCCACAACTCACCTCATTTTTAGAAAATTCTGGGGCTGGAGTACTCTTTGGTTTGGTTTAGCTTGGTTTAGCTTGGTTTAGTTTGGTTTGGTTTGGTTTGGTTTTGCTTTCTGAGATAGAGCCTATGTGTGAAGCCCCAGCCTGGCCTCAGATGCCCCATGTTCTTGCCTGAGCTTGCGCAGCAGTGGAAATTATAGGCGCGTGGCAGTATGTCTGACTTGAAGTAGTTCTAACTCAAATGAAAGGACCCAGCATACATTACTGTCTGGAGCTGGTGCGAGGGAGGTGCATGTTGGGTAAATGGTGTTGGAAGGCATGAGCTGAGCTCAGGTCCTTAGCACCCATGGGAAAAGCCTGTATTCCTAGTGCTGAGAGACAGAGACGGGGACCCTAGGGGCCTGATGGCCAGTGAGGCTAGCTAACGGAGGGGTTCTGGGTGCAGGGAGAGACTATTCCAGCAAAGAAGTGAGGGTGATCGAGTAAGACACCCTCTCTCAGCCCTGGGCTTCCACACGTATGTGTACGCACATGCTCCCCCACACCCGTGCAGAGCAAAGCAGGAGAGCTGGGTGTAGTGGAGCAGGCTTGAAATCCTCCCACCTAGGAAGCAGAGACCGGAGGATTACTGCAAGTTCTAGGCTTAGGAGCACTTGCTGCTCTTGCAGAAGACCTGGGTTTGGCAACCCACGTCAGAGTGCTCACAACTGCCTGTGATCACAGTCCCAGGGGATCTCATTTTCTCTTCTGGCCTCTGTGAGTACCTAAGATATCAAGAGCTCCCCCCGAACCTTCAATAAAAAAGAGAAAAAGCAAGTGATGTGGGAAGTGGGCTTACTAGGTGCAGTGCTGTGACGTGGGAAGTGGGCATACTAGGTACAGTGCTGTGATGTGGAAAGTGGGCATACTAGGTGCAGTGCTGTGATGTGGAAAGTGGGCATACTAGGTGCAGTGCTGTGATGTGGAAAGTGGGCATACTAGGTGCAGTGCTGTGATGTGGGAAGTGGACATACTAGTTGCAGTGCTGTAGCAGCATAAGTTTGGAATCATAGACCTGGGTGCTGGCTTTGTTTTGTGACACTGGAGTTTCATGTCCCCTTTCTGGTTTTCTACAAGGAGGACACTAATAGCTCTCTCCTGGAGCTTTTAGGAGGACTAAATGCCATGTTTGTGGACATTTAATGCCATAGGGCAGTGCTAACTCTGTCAAGCCCTTAGTAGAAGCCAACTGTATTGACTGGCCCTCTTTCTCAGGATCTTTTGGGTGGGGTTGGGTGATGTTTCATTTACCTGGGTGCTGCACTGCGACTCCACAGGCCTGTACCAGAACTTCCCGGGAAGTCCACTTTCTTTGGCAGCTCTGATGAGTTCATTGAGAAGCGACGTCAAGGTCTCCAGCATTTCCTGGAAAAGTGAGTGGACATTAGCACAGCCCACCATTGTGGAGGCGGGGGCCACAGGAAGGCTGGATGCAACCTTGCCTTGCTCCTGCAGCCATGTTCTGGTGGCATTTTCCCCTGTGCCCTCCCATGGCCAGTGCTCCATGAAGCCAAAGCCCAGCTGGGGTGGGGCGGGGTGGAGCAGGAGACGGCCGCATCCCACGTGCCCTGTGCTGTCTGCTCTTTGCTGCAGGGTCCTGCAGAGCGTGGTTCTCCTGTCCGACAGTCAGTTACATCTCTTCCTCCAAAGCCAGCTCTCAGTGCCCGAGATCGAAGCCTGTGTCCAGGGCCGGGGCACCATGACGGTGTCTGACGCCATTCTTTCCTATGCTATGTCCAACTGTGGCTGGGCCCAGGAGGAGAGGCAGAGCACCTCTCACCTGGCTAAAGGAGACCAACCTAACAGGTAGGAGCTGTTCGGTACTCAGGGCTGGGGTCGCTGTGCCCGGTGACTGACACCCACTGGGGTGCCCGCATGTTGGGGGAGTAACGTCACAGCGTTGGTACCATGGAAAGGCATGGTTCTCTCTCTCTCTTTTTTTTTTTTTAAAGATTTATTCATTTATTATATGTAAGTACACTGTAGCTGTCTTCAGACACACCAGAAGAGGGCATCAGATCCCATTACGGATGGTTGTGAGCCACCATGTGGTTGCTGGGAATTGAACTCAGGACCTCTGGAAGAGCAGTCAGTGCTCCTAACCGCTGAGCCACCTCTCCAGCCCATGGTTCTCTTTCTTGAATGGCAAACTAGAGGTCCTGTTGAAACCTAGGGAGAAGGAAGGGGAAGAGCCTCCTTGGCTGACTTTTTTGTTTTTGTTTAAGGCAGATTCTTACTCTGTGGCCCATACTGGCCTGGAGCTCACTGTATCCCAGGCTTCCTTTTATGGTGATCTTTCTGCCTCAGACTTGAGCTCAGGCATTCCAGGTGTCTAAATAACACTCTGTCAATGTTAGAACACTCCTCCTTCCCTCCCTCCTTCCCCTTCTTTCCTTCCTTGACAGGGTCTCATTGTGTAGCCCCAGCAGTATAGACCTCCTCACCATGTAGGCCACTTGCTGTGTAGACCGGGCTGGTTTCAAACTGACAGGAATCTGCCTGCCTCCTGAGTGCTGGGATTAGAGGTGTGCACCACCATGGCAGGCTCTTTTCAAATTAATTAATTAATTACTTACTGTGGTTCTGGGTGGAAATGAAGCCTAGGGCTTCACTTGTGTTTGTGTTTTACCATCAAGCCACATCTCCAGCTCCCAGACCATGTACCTACTCTAAATGAAGAAACACATCCGTGAGCGACGGCTCTCCGTTGTCCCTAGTAACCATAGTCTACTTTCTGTCGGGATCTGCCTGCCCTGGACACTGCAGACACAGAGCCTTATGGGGGCGCTTTTGTGTATTGGGCGTAATGCTTTACAGCTGCTGTCTGTGTTTCAAGGCAGGGTTTCTCTGTGTAACCATGGCTGTCCTGGAACTCGCTCTAGCCTAGCCTCGCCTTGAATTTAGACATCTGCCTGCCTCTGCCTCCTGAATGCTGGGATTAAAGGTATGGGCCACCACCACCTGCTGCTTTAAATATTTTTTAAAATCGCTTTTAGTTTATTTTGTTAGAGTGTGTATGCTTGCATGTGTGTAGCCGTGGCATATGTGGAGGTCCGAGGACAGTTCTCTCTTCCTGCCCTGTGTATTCTGGGGACTGAAGCAAGTCATCAGGCTTGGCAGCAGGGGCCTTCCACCCACTGAGGCACTCGATCGGCTGCAGCGTGTGTCTCTCCATACTTCATTGGTTTTTTTTTTTTTTTTTTTTTTTTTTGGGGGGCTGAGGATTGAACCCAGGACCTTGCGCTTCCTAGGCAAGCGCTCTACCACTGAGCCAAATCCCCAACCCCCCTTCATTGGTTTTTATGGCTGAATACATCAGTGAATGGACATGGGGTCTGTCTGTCTATCTATACCCGTCTTTCCATTTTTATCATCCAGTCACGCCCATCTTTCCTTCCCTCTCTCTTTTCTTCCCAGTTGCTGCTTTCTTCCAAGATCAGGAAGGAGGAATTCCCCTTCACCACCTCTCAGTGAAGAGAAGGACCACGTAGAAACCTGGGCTCCAGTGATCGACTCTGAAGGCCCATCCTTAGACAGCCCCATGCTGCCACCCAGCTCCTCGCCAGCCTGCTGTGATCCGGCAAGACCAGATGAGGGGCTCTCTGGGTCCCAGCCTGCAAGAAGGGCTGTGGCAGGGGACCCTGCTGTGCCTTTGGATCCTGGTCAGCTAGACACAGTGTGGGGAAAGTGAGCTGTGGCTGTTCTCTGTTCTCCTGGGTGGTGGAGAAGATGCCGCCAGGGTCACATTCAGGTGGGGTTGAGGACAGGGCAGGTATAGGGGAAGTCGGGTCGTTGAGCATCTTCCATTCAAATCTGCGCAGGTTTGTCATGCAGAGGTTCTGGCTGCCTGCTACAGCTCCTCCATGGGAACAAACACCACACTGGTGTTTGTTTGTGAGTTAGGTGCAGGGCCCAGAAGCTGTTGGTTTTAAATAGAACTGTATTTACTTTCCCAGGAGGTGAGTTTCTTCAGGTGTTTGTTTAAAGAGAACTGCCACAGGCGAATGGTGAATGGTGGAGAACCCCTTCGTGGTAGATCTTTAGCTGCCATGTTGGACATTGTCCCAACAGACAGTTCCTATCGTTCTATTCCCTTCTTGGCAGGCTTCAGTTTTTGCTGTAGCCCCTGGAGATTTTGGTTGTGGGAGGCTGACCTCTTGCTTGCCTCCTTGTGTGGACAAGGTAGCGAAGATGTAGTCCCTACCTCCTTGCCTTGTGGCCACGATGTGACTATTTTCTGGGGTTTCCAGCATCTTCCAAGACCTCGCCAGGTTGAGTGGGGCCTGAGAGTTGTAGGCAGTTAAAGCCTATCCAGGCATGGCTGGCACAGCCAGAGGGAAAGGAACAGGTCGGAGGCGTTGCTTGGGCAGTCTGGGCTGCCCATCTTCTGCTTATAAAGTAGAGCTGGTGTTTCTGCAGGATTGAAGTGGGCTCCCTTTTTCAGATCCTTTCCTTCCTTTCTTAATAACTCCATGGCCCTAGAGCTTTGACTGCCAGGGCCTACGGCTGCATTCCTTGGAAGCCGAAAGTTCAGTCCAGTGGGGCCACAGGCTTTGTTTTGGCCCGGAAGTGAGGGCAGGGGATGGAGGTAAGGAGCCCTAAGCTGTCCTGCAGACAGTGCGGCTCCTGTCTCCTGCGGCTGAATAGGCTCTGCGGAGAGCAGGGGCTGCTAGCTGGAGTGCTAGGGCGGGCTGAGTGCCGGGCTCACCTTGCCACTGCTCTGCCCTTAGATTTGTGTGTGTCTCACTCTGGCCATCCACTCCAGCTGTGCGGTCCACCTCAGCTGTGGCACTACTGGCCCGCATTGTGGGACTGGCCTGGCATTTAGTTCAGAGTCGAGGGGCTTTGGCCTGAAATAAAATGCAAGTATTTAAGACTGTTGTTGCAATTTGTGTCTAACAAGCTGTAGCAGGGAAGGAGGGAGTGAGAGCTGGCAGGAGTTACTTTCATAAATCATGAATTTATCAACGTGGAAATAACACTGTAGACCTGTGCACTGGAATTCTCCTGCATTATGTGTGTGACTCAAGTTCACCACTGCAGGAGAGACGGTTTTCCAGAGAGCTAGGATGCAGCTCTTCTCACAGATCTGGGCATGAACCTTGTTAGGTATAATTTACCTGATGCTGCCTCCATCTTGGAAGCCTGTCTGAGGTGCCAGGTGCTAAAAGAGAAATAAAGTTTGTCAACAGGCAGATGCAAAACCCTGGCTGCTGTTCATCCCTCCTTCCTGCCGCCTCCCCTGGGCCTTCCCTTTCTATGATGCATCAGAGCGAAGCGAGGATAGAAAACCCACAGAGGCAAATCCAAAATGTCAAAAGAAGTTCATTTCAAAGGGGGAAAAAACTCCATACACAACCCTCGCAAAACCCGACAGATGCTAGGCTAATGGCATCCACTCTGCCGATTGGTGGGGATGGCTCATGAATATTAATGAGTCCAATGCTCCAAATGGTGCAGCTGTGAACCCAGCTGTGCCTGAAGCTCTCTGATCTCAAAACTTCCAGACAGGAGCCGGAGGTGGTCTGTGTCAATTCCCTACTCAGCCAAAAACCAGCAAGCTGCGTTGGCCTTCTTCTGTTCCCCCGTCTTCCTGGAGTTGGTATTAGGCAGCCCGCTCTGCCAGCAGGCCGGGCTGCTGGGGCCAGCAAGCACTCTTCAGACATGGCTGTGGTTTCTCAGACTCCCAGCTTTTTAACGATCCATTAGCAGCAGTGCATACAACAGCACCTCAGTTAATGTGAGGCCGGGTGCCTTCTCATCACAGTCTTGTGCTGAGTTAGGTATTGGCTGGGGAAGATGTCCGAAGGAGAGAGCTTTCCTAATAGCATGGGCCCATGTACCAGAAAAACAGCTAGCATCGATGAAAATTTCTTTTCATCCCGGCAACGCCGAAGTCCTTTCGCATTTTTCTCTGTCCAGTGTGTGTGGAAGTCTAGCCACTGCAGCTGGATGCTTCTGTGTGAGAGATGAGTCGCTAGCTGTGGGGAGTGGCCCACTGAGTTGTGTGGAGGAATCAAAGTACTCCTCATTTTGATCTGAGCTCTGAGGCAAGTTTGGTGCCAGCTTTAGTCACAGCTACTTCTGTGACCCAAGTCTAGTCAGCTCCCTAATCTATGCTGTCTGTCAGTAGGAGACTCATGAGGACTGAGAGGAAGGTTATTTCAGGGGCAGGTGGGGATTTGAAGGAAGGAAAGTTCTGGTGTCAAAATAGTTTGATATAAGTTGTTTGATTTGATCAGAGTCAGCAGGGTAGGTAAATGACATACTCCATTTCTCCCTGAGGAAGCCGGGCTGAGTGAGACTTGTAAAAGGCAGTTTTTAAATGGCTGACCAGGACCTGGAGGCTGTCCGTGTCGTTCCTCTACCCACTGCGTCTGATCTTTGTAGGAGGTACTTTCTGAGGCCTATAGTACTAGGGTGAATTCCAGCATGTGAGAGCTGAGGCGAGAGGATTGCTGTGAGTTTAAAGCCAGCTTGGGCTACAGAGGGTGCTGTAGGCTAGCCTGGGCTACAGAGGCTATTTCAGGTCATCCTGGACTATAGTAGGAAAGTGAACAACAGTAAACAATAGTAAACAAACTCACGCAATCCTTGGTTTGCTGGCTAAGGCCTTAGCTACCCCTCTCCTCACCTCGAGGGGTCCTGGATGCCTCCTACCTCTGATAGCTTTGCTCAGAGGCTCTGTCTCCTACTGGACGAGATTAGCTCTGTGCGTGAATTCGTTTGTATACCACAACTCTTGCTTAGTGTTCTTAACAATGCAGGGGGACTCCAAATGGGTCACGAGATGCAAGGGTTTGTCAAATGTAGAAATGGGATCTGAGCAGCCCGGTCTGTCTCACCAAGGCTGCAGGAATTGGGGAACCTGCCCTTTGTGGATGAAGAGGAACAGGCTGCTGAGGCTCTGGGAAGTCAGAGCCTCTTCCTCTTCAAGTGAGGGCAGCGGGCAGCAGCCCTGAACCTTGAGGGCAGCCTCTGCCAGAAGGGAGTCATTTCTGTAGAAGGGCTTCATGGAACCCTTTGGACTATGCATAAACACCCTGCTTCCTAGTCTCTTTACCACCATACTTCCTAAAAGGTTTCCTCAGCTCACTTCAAAAGCTGCCCTTCATCCTCCCCACTCCCCTCAGCTCCGCTCTAAAGGAACTGTTTTGGAAATGGCTGCAGAGACCAAGTGTGTGTTGACCCTTCCCGCAGAGCCAGTCCTAACAACATAGGGGACATGGTGTCTGGAGAGAGAGACAGCCCTGACTTGGCTGTGACTAGATGTAGTGAAAGCTGACGACCTCAGATCTCCCCTACCATCAACTGCTCCGTCACAGGCAACCTCCACTTGAAAGGCTAGCAAGAGCCCGTGCTTCCGACTCAGCAACCAAAAACTAAGGAAGCTTCCTTCCACTTCAGGCAGACGAGTCTGCCTCCCTAGTACAGTGGTGCTAGGATGGCCAGCACGTCACACAGTACGGGGTGAGTATAACAGGGCAGGCAGCATGGTGAGAAGAGATCACTGGAAAGGGGTTTTCCTCTTGAGAGCTTCCATGATGTTCGGACTATGGGAAACTAACTATAGAAGTGCAAGTCTCCCGCCTTTTCGCTAACCTCTTTTTCTCTCATTCCATCGATCCAAAGGGGCCAGCGTGTCGGTTCCTCCCGTAAATAAGCTTGCATGTGTCTTCCCTCAGTGGCTATGTTAGGAGAATCCTGGCCCACCAGCAGCCTGACCTGAGACCCTCAGGCAAAGGCCTAGAATAGCGAGAGCCCCACGCAGTCTGTCGGAGGCAGTGCAACCTGCCCGCTGTAAGCTACAAGACTTAGATATATTCTACCAATTAGGGCACATCTGTTCAGGATGCTGAAAGGCGGGCACTGTCTCTTTAAGAGCCATCCCACTCCTCTCCTTGAGTGATGAGGGCTGAGAGCACCGGGGAGTCGGATGCTGATTAAACAGTCCTACTGCCGAGCTCTGTTAGAAAATTACTGTAATTATGATCTAGTCCCAGCAGAGGGATGAGTTCCAATCCTGCTAATAACCCTTCCAGGTGCCTCAGCTTCAGTGCCCAGGGGAGGCAGCATCGACAGGGCTCTGGCTGGCATTGCAGCAGGCGCTGGCCCTCTGGTGTGGCCTGCGCAGGCAAACACAACAAAGGCACCAGACTCTCATCCTGTCTCTGGGCCTCCTGAGAGGGAGGTGGATTTTGGTTGTGGTTTTTTGTTTGTTTTGTTTTGTTTTTTGTTTGTTTGTATTTTTTTCTTTGCTTTGTGTTTTGGTTCTTGACAGAGCTCCTGGGAGTCACTTTGTGTGGGAAAACTTTCCTCTAAACTAACAGTGACGACTAGGAAAATCACAACCACGAGACAACAAGCCCGTCCTGAATCCCCTCTTCTGTCAGGGGGCTGCAGTCAGCAACCCCAAGTGTCACGGTGTCACGTGCAGCACCAGTCTCAGCGAGTTCAGGGGGATTCGAAAGGATCCAGGGGTTTATGATCCTTTGAGCTGCATTAAAAATGCTTCTGGGCCTCTGCCTCTTGCTCTGAGCAGTGTTCCAGTCCCAGTCAAGTGTTCAGGGCTACCCTTCCCAACTCCTGCCATGGAAGAGAGAGAAGTAACCAGATTGGCAGGCCTGTAGTGCTGAACCCTTTGGGGTGGCCCTGGTCACTCAGACTCTGGCCATTTTTCCAGTGTGACTGTGCAGCAGTGCACGGCTGATGAGTTCAGCGTGGGGCAGGAGCAGCCTTCGTGGTACCTCAGTCCCGAAGCACCTGTGGGCCTCCATGCTGTGTCTCCCCAACCCTCCCGTGAACCACTCGGAGAGGGCAGGGCTTGGCTTTGAGATTTTCCTCAAACGTGGGTGGGGCTGAGTGGAATTTCACTGCTGAGATGTTTGGTGGTGTCCGGAGGCATTTTTGGGGGTCATAAGTGAGGGTGTGTGAGGGGTTGGGGGTGGCAGGGAGTGAGGTGATAGCGATGACCGGGGATGCTGTTGAATGTCCTCTGGGGGCCTCAACCACAGAATTCTCTGACCAGTGGCCGGATGTGGCTCCCTCAGCCCCACACTTAGGGGGTTGAAGCAGGATTGCCGTGGGTATGAGGCCATCCTGGGCTATGTCCCGAATCCCAGAGCAGTCTGGACTACAGACTGAAATCCCATTTCTAAGAAAAACAAGGGGACGTAGCTTGGTACAGGGATCGCCTAATGTAGGAAGTCCTGGGGTACAGGCTCCAGCTCTGTGTAAATGGGGTGGCAATGGCATGTGCCTGCGAGGCAAGACAAGGGTTAAAAAGTCCCATCTTCAGCAACATAGGGAGTGTGTCTTTAGCCCGCGCTACACAACCAGGTTCAACAAAACAAAAATGTCTGATCCAGCATGCCAAGGTGGAGAAACATTACTCTGCCACCCTGAACTTAGAGATGTGGAAGAAATGACCCAAGTGTCCAAGTGCCAGGTGCCTTCAGGGAGGGTGCCAGCCCTGGGGGCGATGGTGTGTGCCTGCTACCTCAGAACTCACAGAACAGGGAGGCCAAATGGCCAATGGAGAAAGGGAAACATTTGCAGCCTGCTTTCTGTTCAGCGATGGCTGCTCACCATCAGGTGGAGAGCGTCTGCGCTGGGAAGCAGATGCCCTCTTTGAGGAGCAGCACTAGAAACCTCTTGGAACGCGCTCCGGTCACAGGAGGCAAGGAAGTGCTCTACTGTTGCCTGGTGCCGCAGACGGTTTTCCTTCAGTGGCACGTGGCCAGGTGGAAATGTGGAGGCTTGTAATGGGACCCCAGGAGGGAAGGGGACACACAGCTGCTGACCGTGGGCCAGCTCCACCAGAGCCCCGTGCCAGAGACAGCAGTCTCTGAACAGCCTGGCCATCAGGAAAAGGAGGCCTCGTTGGCAAGTTTACTGAGAAACCATCCTGCAGGAGAAAGGACTTCATTAGAAGGGACATTGGCAGGCCTCGTGCCAGGAGAGCTGGGTCATCGCTCTAGTGCCTGGCTCCCAGCTCATTTTGCCTTATTTTTTATTGTGCACACACATCCCAGTAAACACTAGCCCCTTCACTTTCCAAAGTGTCTTAGTTTGGACCTGGGCATACATATGTAACCCCAGCTATTCTGGAAGCAGAGATAGAAGGACCATAAATTCAAGGACCTCTTGGGCAGCTTAGATTTTGTCTCAAAATAGGGATGAAGCAAAGTGGTCTGTAATTCTGGCTCTTGGGAGGCAGAGGCAGGAGGATCTCAAGTTTGAGGTCTGCCTGGGCTTCTCGGTGAGACTGTCTCAAACCCACCAGAAAACGGTCTCAATTATGAAGCTGGAAGGCCACCCTATTGTACCTCTCCAACAATGTTTCCCCTCCATTTACATATTTAGCATTTTTGTGCCAAAAGGGTTACACCTTAGAAGGAGGTGTGGGCTAGTGTGGTGGCCCAGCCTAACCTGCTGAGTTCAATTCTCAGGACCCACACGGTGGGAAGAGAGAACAGACACCAGTGAGCCGTCCTCTGACCTCCACACGTGCTCTGTGACCTCACTTTCCCCGAATAAATATAATTTTAAGATGGAAGAGAGTCAACGATGCAATCTCGGAGATGGTTATCAATTTTTGGCAGCGTGTGTCCTGACCAGATTTTAATCGAGAAGTGGGCCACATAATTGAGATCCCTTGGAAAAGAGAAATTTTTTTTTTTTTTTTTAAACTCTTTGTAAGTTCCAGTGGGAAACCCGGTGTCTGGGCGGGCGGAGCGAGGTGTAATCCTACACACGGGAAGATGAGTGAGCCCTGGGCTGTGCTGGCTGATGAGCCTCTGAGTAGAGGCCAGTTTTCCTGAAGTCAGCCCCCAGACTTTTAATGCTGCTCTGGGAGTTGACAGATTCGTACTACTCAACATGGAGATTCATCCTTCCAGAACTGCTCCTGGCAGCCTGGTGTGGGGGAGGAGGAGGGGGGAGGAGGATGGCGCCACACACGGCTGGGATGGGACTTTTTTTTTTTTTTTTTTTTTGGCCAAAGATGAAAGTATTCATGTCCCTGGCATCTGAGTTTTGTTCTCAATACGCAAAGAACTTTCCCTTCTTTTTTTCTTGTTACTGCCCACCCCCACCCCCGCTTCTAGTTAGGCTCACACTTTGTAGTTCAGGTTGGCTATGTTTAAACATTTCGAGAGTATTTAGTGCTTTCATAACATCCTGAGCAATGCGGACCAACGCTCTCGCTCCAGTGAGGGTGGGGGTTGGTAAATTCTGAGGAAGAGATTGCCTGTAGGGTGAGCGCAGTGGTGCACACTGGTAATCTGAGCACTCCGGACACGGAGGCAAGACTTTCAGTTCATCTTTGTCTGCACAGTGAGCTCGAGGCCAGCCTCAGCTGTGTGAGATCCTGTCACAAAGCCCAACAACAACAAAAGAAACTGTAAAATAAAGATTCAGTCGCCTTCTAAATTTAGGGTCTCAGGGTATTTTTTTCTTAACATAATATCAAGGGAGGAAAGCCCTTCTGTTTCTCTCCTGTTTCACTCACCGGAACAACTGGTTAAGAAACCATTCTACGTGTACTGCCACCAGTTCAGTGGCTCCATGTCCCAGTTATCTAGTTAGTGGCAGGCAGCGAGGTGGGGGACTTGGTTAGTGGAGTCAAACACTGAAACGGACGTCTGATTAGGCAGTTGGTTGGCTGAGGCCTCAGGCTGACTGGGGAGTAGTTTGCTGTGAGAGGCTTAGTTTTCAACCATCTGTAGGAGTTTGTTTCCCCTGAGGTTCCCCTTTCTTTAGGGTATTCCCTCCTGGGAGCCCTTCTTACCCTTGAGCATTTGTCCCCTCTTTTCCTTAATCTAAATTTTCTCAGTGGGGGAAAGAACCCACAAAAATGAAACAACTCTCCCTTGAAAAAAACAAAAATTAAATCAAGTCTCCTTCAGGATTTTCTTCCAAAAGAAAATACCCTCCAGCCTGTGGATAAAGCCAAACTTGATTCTCGCCTTTCCTCAAATGTCAGGGTCAGAACAGTTCCTCTTTGCTAGACTGGCCCAGAACTCACCATGCAGACCAGGATGGCCCATAACTATGTAATGAGTCTCTGACTCTGCCTCCAGAGTGCTGCATACCATGCCCTGTTGAGGACAGATGTCCAAGTCGCCCCTTTATATCTTTTAGGGATAATCTCGTTTGTTTGTTTCTTCCTTTCTCTCCTAAAGTTTACTGCTAGAAAGGCTTGAGGTCTGAGTACGGTCACCTCCCTGTGGTGCACAGAACTTTGAGAGACATTTGCAGTTAGGCAAGTGATGGTTTCCTTAGGTCTTCAGGTGCAGAGGGCATCACCTTACTAAGGGACTATGTTTTAAATGCCAGAAGCAATGACCACATGATTAAGAGCATGGCCCAGTGCAGGGAGTGATGGAGTCTTCTCATCCTCTTTCCCTTTTCAACTCCCCACTTTTACCCTCTTTCCTGGAGCAGGGGAATCCCCCTTTCTGGTGTCTGACTCAAAGGGTAGTGCTACAGTCATGTTCTTCCCACCCAGTCTTCCAGAGTGGAATTCTTTGGGGTTTCCCCAAGGAAGGTCAGGTAGGCATAGCCTTTGCAGTAAACACTGAACAATACCCATTGTTCTTACCTGCTGGTTGGGATTGGTGCAAAGGTTCCTAAAGCAGTAGGCAGTTGGCTCTCTCTGGTTCACCTGCTCATATACTGCCACCTAGTGGTTCTCTCCCCTTCCAGCACCCTGGGTAATTGGGGTTGTTATAGATACTTCTCCAGTGACATCCCCTAGACCCAAACTATTCCACTCTTCTTACCTCTTTATCCACGCGCACAGACTTGTTTCCATTTTTTTTTAAATCTCTGGGTCTGGAAATGAGGAATTAGCATAAGGGTTTCTTTTTTTCACTTAGGAAAACTTGGACTCTACCGCCGTCCCTGTGTGCTGCCTGCATTCTCCCCTGCGGTGATACGAGATGAGCATTTGCGTACACTATGTCCCTGACAGAGGTGAGCAAGGCCTCTGCCAATGCAGGGCTGCTCTGAATGCGCACTTTTGATATACAATTTCTATAGCACTTGTCTTGCAAACTTTCTCATGGAGAGCCTGGCAACAGCAGCTAGTCCTTACTGAGCGGTTACCACGTGCCAGGTACGTCTGCAACTACAGAGAACTTGACAAGCCCCTCCATCTCCCTAATTACCCAGTAACCTGGGGAGAGAGAGAGAGAGAGAGGGAGAGAGGGAGAGGGGGGAGGAAGAGGAGAGGAGAGGAGCAAGAGGACCCCTTCTTCACAGAAGAAACAGAGGCACCAAATGCCAACATGCGAGGGAAAATGAGATTTATCCCCAGGTTGTCTAGCTCTGGGGTTTGTGCTCCCAGCGACTGTTGTGTTGCTTCGCCAATGTGCAGAACTAGGTGCAGGTGACTGTTGAGGGAGCAGGACTCTGTATGAGAGAACCCCTCATGTCCTAAGCCCATCTGGATCTCCGTCACTGAAGACCACAGTGCCCACAGAGGCGCTCTCCAATGTGCTGATTTCCAGGCATTGCTTCCGTCTGTGTCACAGAGATTCATCCCAGAGGAACAAACGACCAAGTAGCCAACCGAAGGCAGTCTGAGGAACTGACCATTAGCTGTCCTGGGTCCTAGAGATGACTGTCCTGAAAGACAGTCAAAATCTCTTTTCCCTGTCTGGGCTTTCTCTTTCGCTCTGACTGTCCCTTCCCACCTTGCAGATGGTGACATTAGCAGTGACATTCCTAGCAGTGACATACCTAGCACTGACATTCTGATACTATTAAAACTTAACATTTTCATATTAGTTTTATTTATTCATGTGTGTGGGCATACGTGTGCCACCGTACATGCGTGGAGGCCAGAGGACGACTTGTTCTCTCCTTCTACAGTGTGGGTCCTGGGGACTGAACTCAGGTCATCAGGGTAAGCAACAGGTGCTCTTACCCACCGAACCATCGCCCTGCCGGCCCTTGATGTTATGTCAGAAAGGAATTCAGCCCCATCGTACAAGGCAAAGAAACAAATCCAAACTTTATTTGTGCTTTGCAAGTCGCAGCCCACCAGTAACTTCTTCCTCCCACGATTTCCTTCCTTGCTGTCTTCTTCGTAGCAGGCTTGTGGAAAAGGCTTATGGGTGTGAGGACATGGGAGGGGTGATAAGCTAGAAGCTGGCTGCTTGAGGAACATGTATGATGACCTGTCCTCTTCCTACTTGTCTATTAGTGGCTTAAAGTCACAGGAAGCAGCAGAGTTTTGGCTCCATTCAGCGAAGAGAAGAATCCATGGCCCCGGCAGGGAGTGGGAATTTCCGATGGTCTGTTTCTTCCTCAAAGTAGGATTGAGAGAAGAATATGTCCCCTGAAGGATGAAAAACGTACATTTTCTCTTTACGACTCAGAATATAGAAGCATGGGTACGATGCAGTTCAACTGCCAGAGTGATCGCCTAGTACAGGAGAAGCCCCGGATTCAGCCGCCAGCATGGCACCAGCTGGGTATGGTGGTGCACATCCCTTACTCCAGTACTCAGGAGGCAGAGGCGGGAGGATCAGAAGTTCAGTGCCATCCTCACTTACATAGCAAGCTTGAAGCCAGCTTAGGATATACAAGACCACGTCTCAAAAAACAAAACAAAACAAAAACAAACCCACAACAACAACAAAAACAGAGGTGGAGAGAAATCTGGAGAAATGGCTCAGTGGTCAAGGACACTTCCTGCTCTTACAGAAGGCCTGAGCTCGGTTCCCAGCTCTCACATGGTGACTTACAGCCATTCACTAATCCAGTTTCAGGGGACCCAGTGCCCTCTTCTGGCCTCCACTGGCACCCACACTCGTGTCCATGACCCCCATGATTAAAAAAAATCATAAAAATAAAAAGTTTAAAAGATAGATCTACAAATGGGAGTAAACCCTTTCCCCATTACCCTGTCTCAGTCGTGTGGGTTTTTTTTTCTGTTCTCAGAGGTGACTGATTCTGTTCTTTCTCCTTCCAGAAGTATTTCACACACATATAAGCAAATAGCTCTGTAAATCTACCCTGCGTGGTCTTTTGAGACAAGGTCTCACTCTGTAACCCAGCTGCCCTGTTACTCAGTCCATATCTGAGGCTGGTTTAGACCCAGGGCAGTCCTCCTGAGTTCTGGGATTACAGGCACGCGCCATAAACAACAGCTTTCCACTCCTCTTTTCTACAAGAAGGTATGGTTGGCCTGCCCTCCACTGCTGCAAGAAGGCATGGTTGGCTTGCGGTGCATTGCTGACCCTACGGATATATCTTGAAACTTATTTTGTACCGGCATTCCTGGTACATTGCTTTTACTGCAGTCCGAATCCCTGGTGCCCTACAATCTCTTGCCTGTTTTCTCGGACATTGTTTGTCTCTAACCCTTTCCTGCGCTCGTGTCTGTACCAGTTGGCACTCGTGCGAAGGACAGCTGTAGGATAGAGTCCTAGAAGAGGAATTGTTAGGTTTAACGGGAATGAGGAGCTACGCTTTAAATAAATGACAAAGTGAAAAAAAAGGTTTTGTTCAGACTTGGCAGAAACATCCCAACCTCTCTGTACCCATGACCGGTAAACAGTTCTCTTTAGGGAAGTCATGAAGTCAAAGCTGGAGCAACAGGCCGGAGCTGGGGCTTTGTGATCGCACACGAGCACCAGAGAGCAAGGTCTGTCTTATGCGTGTTCCTGAAGGAGCTCACTCAGCTGCCGCAGACTAGAGAGGGGCCTGGGTGGGAAGACTCCATGGACAGATCCTATCACTGTCACATTGATGGTGGTCCACACCCTACAATAAAGGCTGACCCCATTTTCAGTCAGAAGAAGGAGATGCTGATGTCAAGCTAGTCATGAATGCCCCCTTACCCATTTAAACCCACTCACCATCAAAGTGGCTCCCATTGCTACCCGAGCATTTTTGCTACTTTAAAACACCAGATGGGGGCTAGCTAGCTCAGTGACAGAGCACTGGACTAGTATGCAGAGAGTCCTAGATTCAGTTCCCAGGAACACATACAGACACATACACTATCCTAAAAGAAAATCAGGGGCTGGAGAGATGACTCAGTGGTTAAGAGCACTGACTGCTCTTCCAGAGGTCCTGAGTTCAATTCCCAGCAACCACATGGTGGCTCACAACCATCCGTAATGGGATCTGATGCCCTCTTCTGGTGTATATGAAGAAAGCAACAGTGCACTCATACATAAAATAAGTAAATCTTTAAAAAAAAAAAATCAAAACAACCTACCTATGGTGTTCTTGCTCATAAAGCTTAATGCATATTCTTTATTACTTAAAAGTTACATCTCTCTATATATTGTGGGTCTTGATATGCAGCCCAAGGTCTCATGATCCTCCTACCTCAGCCTCCCCAGTAGCTATTAAAAGTTAATTTGATTATATTCCTAGGAATCCTCATAAAAGACTGAAAATTTCTATGGGTGTGGTGTGTAGTGTTACGAACGTGATGGTGTAGGTATATGCACATGTATGTGCTGGGATTCATGTACATATGTGTATATATGTGGGGGCCAGAGATCAATGTTGGCTGTTTTTTCTGAGTTGCTCTCCAACTTCTTAAAAAAAATGGAATTTTATGTGTATGGGTGTTTGGCCCATATGTGCATCTGTGCGTCACGTACACGCAGTATCCACAGAAGTCAGAAGAGGGCATTGATTCTCCTGGAACTGGGGTCGTGAGCTGCCATGTGGGTGCTGGGAATGGAACCCTGGTCCTCTGGAAGAGCAACCAGCGCTCATAAACGCTGAGCCGTCTCTCCAGCCTGTCTTCCTCTCTGCTAACCAAGCAGAGTGCTATGTCTTCTTTAGAGACTGCTGGGTACTAACCAACATGTTAGATCACTAAAGATGGGTCCCGGAAATCAAACCCGGGTTCCCTGGAAGATCAGTACATGTTCTTAAACGCCAGCTGGCTCTCCAGCCCCTTCTATCCCCCTTTATACGACGGGATAGACTGTGCTGGCCTTTGAAGTCGTGATCTTCCTGCTCCCGCTTGCCCAGTGCTGGGAGCGCAGACATATGCCACCATGCCTGCACCTTTAGTAGTGAGACACCCCCTTCTGAGGCTGGACACAAGCTTACTTAGAACAAAGATTTTTGCAACCTGATGTATTTCTATGGTCAAGTTCTGGCAGGTAGTCTAGGAGCAGAAGCGTTGTGTACAAAGCACATGAAGTGTCCTCAGAGAGGTGTGTCTGCCCTTCTGATGCCCTTATCTTTCCCACTGACTAGGATGGCAACACAGGAAGCAGAGCTGAGGCATCTATCTTGGCCAGCCTGGGAAATATTGGTCATACACAGTGGGGCACAAGGAGAAGCTTCACAGAGCCCGAATACCTCTGGCCATTTGCTTCTGGATTTCACAAAGGAGCAACATTAATTTGTTGATCAAGTCACTGTTATTTTGAGTTTTCTGCCACTTTTAGTTGAGTTCAGTGCTAAGTGACCTAGTCCCTAAACTTAGGAAAACACAATTCCACACTCTTCCCCCTAACCCTGGGTCTCATGTAGCCCAGGCTGACTTAGAATTTGCTATGTAGCCGAGGGTAACCTTGAACTTCTGACTCTCCTGTTCTACCTCCCGAGGGCTTGGGTTATAGGCGTGCACCAGCATGTCCAGTTTTCTGTGGTGCTGGGGGTGAGAGTAGGCTTCAAGCATGCCAGATGTGCAGTCCACCAACGCACTGAGCCACATCTCTAATATCTCTAGCCCACCTGTTTGCTTTGCTTTTCTTTTTTTCCTATTTCCTTGTTCTTTCTTTCCTTCCTTTCTTCCTTCCTTCCTTTTTAAAGACAGGATTTCTTTCTGTTCCTAGCTATCTTGGAACTCTCTCTGTAGACCAGGCTGGCCTCAAACTCAGAGGCCCGCCTCTGCCTCTCGAGTGCTGGGACAAAAGTCGTGCACTACCCCTGTCTGCTCTCATTTCCTTCTTAACTTTATTATTATATTTTAATCTTCGAGAATATCACACATGTTATTGTTCACATCCACCCCCCTTCGCCTGAATTATTAACATCACTTTTGGAGAGGAAGAAAAGGCTGCTTCGCTGATGACCTCACAGACGGCAAAGTCATGGCCGACAAACTCCACTAAATTAAGGGCAGCTCTCAGATGCCGATGCTGATACCTGGGCTTCATCTTCCTTCCATTTCAAAGGCGGTGGTGAGGTAGTCCTTTGGAACAATCCCAATGATGCTGTTCAGTTCTCCTACCCACCAGCCGTACATGTTGTACTCCTGAAAAGGGAAAAGAAGATGGTGGTTGTTGGATAAACACTTCTGTAAACCTTACACAGAGACAGTGGTGGGAGAGTCAGTGGTGGAAGAGTCAGTGGCTGGTTTCTTTGTTGGCTGCCAGAAAGAACTGCGAACACACTTCCTAAGATCATCTCTAGAACATGAGATCATCTCTTGAACATAAGATCATCTCTAGAATATGAGATCATCTCATCTCTAGAGCATAAGATCACCTCATCTCTAGAACATAAGATCATCTCATCTCTAGAACATAAGATCACCTCATCTCTAGAGCATAACGAGAAAAAAGGAGCACACTTGATTTGCATACTTGACACCACTGTTGAACCCAACAGCTTAAAAAATTTTATTTTTAAGTGTGTGTGTGTGTGTGTGTGTGTGTGTGTGTGTGTGTGTGTGTGTGTATGTTCTCACTACCCTTGATACCTTTTTTTTTTTTTGACACAGGGTCTCTCTACATAGCTCTTGGAGTACTTGAACTCACTCAGTAGACCATGGTGGCCTCGAACTCTCAGAGATCTACCTGCCTCTGCCTCCTGAGTACTGGGATTAGAGGTGGTGTACCACAATGCCTGGATCTTGCCAACTTCTTTTTTTTTTTCAAAAATAATATTTTTATTATTTGGAAATTTCACATAATGTATCTTTTTTTTTCTTCTCTTTTTTCTTTTTTTCGGAGCTGGGGATCGAACCCAGGGCCTTGCGTTTGCTAGGCAAGCGCTCTACCACTGAGCTAAATCCCCAACCCCACATAATGTATCTTGATCACACTGACTTCCCAGTCTACCTAGGTCAGCCTCCCATCCTTGTGACCCCCCCCAAAACCCTCCAACCCCCCCAAACACAAGTCCTATTGTGTTTTCTATATACTGTCAAATTCCAGTGGCCAGCCCCTTAAAGAAAACCGTGTCGTTCCCCACCTGCACCCCTGGCAAAAGCCTCAGTTGTGGAGAGCTACACTTCAGCACCCTTATCATGGTTTCTAAGAGATTTTTTTCCTCCGATGGCTTCCTGTCTAGACCATTACTTTCTGGGAGGGGAGGGACACAGAGAGGGGTAGTGGTAGGGGCTGTTACAAAAGCCTTTTCTCAACTGTGAGTCTGAAATCATCATTTTGCAGAGACCGCTGCAAAGGTAGCTTTCTTGCCTTTAATAATCAGTGGGAGCATGGATCACGGACTTCCACATGGTCTCCGGCATCAGCGCGTGCCTCAGACCTCAGCGTTGTCTCCCGTGTCAGTACAGACCATGGACACCAACACAATCCTCTACCACAGCACCCCTTCATCTTGCCGGTTTCTTGAAAGGTGGGTGATGCTCCTTGTGACCCTGTCCTTGGTGTTGTCACTCACGTCCCTCAGTAGGACAGAGCTCTCCTAGGCTACTTCCACAGTCCACAGGCTCTCTCGTGCTGCCTGTGTGGGACTCACTTCTTTTTTTTTTTTTTTTTTTTTTTTTTTTTTTTTTTTTTTTTTTTTTTTTTTGGTGTTGGGGGCTGACCCCAGGGCCTTGGGCTTGCTAGGCAAGCGGCTTTCCCACTTAGCCAACATCCCCAACCCCTTCTTTTTCTTTTTTAAAATAAAAGTGGCCCTGGTCATGGTGTCTCTTCTTAGCAATGTAATGGCAACTAAGACAAGTATCAAAGGGTTTAATTTTGTATTATATTTCCATAGTACACTCCATGATTGAGAGAAGCCAGGATAGGAACTTAAGGCTGCAACTTTGGAGGAATGCTGCTCACCGATTGGCTTGCTCGTGGCCCATGACCACTGCCGATGGAGATCCCTCAAGGCAGGGATGGGGAGATGGATCAGTGGTTAAGAGCACTGGATGTTCTTCCAGAAGACCCAGATTCAATTCCTAGGATCTACATGGTGGCTCAGGAGGGTGATCCAATTCCCCATTTTGACCTGTGCATGCGCCAGACACCCAGCATGGTACACAGACATATGCAGGCAAATCGCTCTGACACATAAAGAAAAAGCCCTTGAAGACAATCTGTCACAGACATGACCACAGACCAATATGATAAAGAAAATTATTAAATTCAGACTCCTTCTCCCCCCAGATGACCGTAGACTATGTCGAATTCACAGTTAATGCTAACTAGGACAGATACATTTTGAACACAGGCTTTTGTTGGCTTTGTTTGTTGAGCCCTCAGCAGTAAGCACAGAGTGGGTCCACAGGAGTGCATTTTAAGTGAGGCCATGGTGAAATGAAGGGGCAGTAAGAATTCACACTCTGAATTGAGCAGACTGCATCTAAAACCAACTCCTAGATACTCCCCCAGTGACTGAACTGGTTGTGGCAGGAAGAGACCAACTACTGCCTTTGGAGACTGGCCCCAAATGGCTTCCTACCTGCCAAGTCTCAGATGCCACAGACACGAGACAGTGACTACTGAACTAATCCTTTAAGGACTTTGATTCCTTTTGGAGCAGAGCCTTTCTCACTTGTTAGTTCAAGTTAGCTTGGAACTCACGAAGACTGTGATTATCAAATAAATCATATCATATCAACCTATCATATCTATGATATCTATCCTATCTACCCATCTATCTATCTATCTATCTATCTATCTATCTATCTATCTATCTATCTATCTATTTATCTATCCATCCATCTATCTACCAATCATCTATCTATCATTCCATCATCTATGTATCTCTCTATGCACATGTGCTTATGGAAACCAGAAGAGGGTGTTGAATCCCTTGGAGCTGGAGTTACAAGCAGTTGGAAGCTGCCACGTGTGGGTACTGGGAACCAAACTTGGATCCTCTGTAAGAACAGGAGATGCTCTCAACCGTGCCAACGCTCAGCCATCTGCCCAGCCCCAAGACCAAATTTTAAAAGGTCCTGAAAGGAGCTGAGTGTGATAGCTCATACCTGTAATCCTAGCATTGTAGAGGCTGAAGTAAAGGTTGTTGTGAGTTCAAGGCCACCCTGGGTTACAAAGTGAAACCCTGTCTCAAACAACAACAACAAAACAACAAAACAAAAATCTAAAAAACAAAACAAAACAACAACAAAAACACCCCAAAAGCGAAACAAAATAACAACAACAAAACAAAACAAAACAAAACAAAAGCTTAACAAAACAAACCTAAAACCATCCCCTCCCCAGTCCAAACACATATACACATGAATCCACCCCAAACTCAACAAAATAGAGGCTAGGAAGATGGTTCAGTAGGTGAAGTGCCTCTCTTTCAAATATGAAGACCCGAGTTCCAATCTTCAGCATCCATATAAGTGCCAGGTGGGCACGGCAGCCTGCTGGGCATCCCAGCATACGGGAGGCAGAAGCGGAAGGCCAGCTAGGGCAGTACGACTGGCAAGGTGTCGGTTCAAGGGAGAGACCCTGCCTCAATGTGTAAGGTAGAAATCAATCAAGAAAGATACCCAGGCTGGGGATTTAGCTCAGTGGTAGAGCGCCACCTAGGAAGCACAAGGCCCTGGGTTGGTCCCCAGCTCAAAAAAAAGAACCAAAAAAAAAAAAAAAAAAAAAAAAAAAAAAAAAAGATTAACTCTCCAAACAAGCATTTAAAAAAAAAAAATCTATCCTCTTGGGCTGGGGATTTAGCTCAGCGGTAGGGCGCTTACCTGGGAAGCGCAAGGCCCTGGGTTCGATCCCCAGCTCCAAAAAAAAAAAAAAAAGAACCAAAGAAAGATACCCAGGCTGTGGTGGCACACACCTTTGGTCCCAGCACTCGGGAAGAAGAGGCAGATGGAGCTTCGTGAGTTCAAGGCCAGCCCGGTGGAACACAGCCAGGCTACATGGAGACCTGGCACTAAATACAAAGAAACACACCAAACCAAACGAAAAAACAAACACGCAGAAGGAGAAAGACACTTAATATCTACTTCAGGCCTCTACACATATGCACACATACACACACGCATGCATGTGTGCGCATATACATATATATATACATACATACATATATACACATATATATACATACATATACATACATATATATATATCCATGTGAACAGTTACACACCCACATACACAGGCAAAAAGAAAAAAAACCCAAACAAGAAGAAGAATAAGAATGTCATCTTATGTAACTGAATGCGTCTGTCTGCCATTCTTTGTACCACTATTCCTCATTTCTTCCTCTCGCCAGGCAACCTCCCTCCTTAGTGTGTCTGTATATGAGACACCCTTAGGATTCCTCGGTCTGGGTCGGACAGGACATTTCAAAGCTCTGCTTTACGCGAGTGACGCCATGGTCAGAATTGCATCTCCACTCCTCCTTCTGTCTTAGGTTTGCTGACCCATGAGCATCCAGCTGCAGGAATGTCTACATCTGCAGGCCTTGCTGTAGCCCTCGGACTTCCTCTTTCACACCAACTCATAAAAACTCGTCTTAGCTGTTTTGCTTTCTCCAAGGTGGAGGGTGAGCATGACGTTGCCGGGGCCGGACTGAAGTCAACTCACTCAAGTTAAGGTTTGTGTCGGTGAGGTGTGCATGGCTTCCCATAAAGCCCTGCAGGGATTTGCTGAGATGGACCCCTGGCTTTGGACTCACACTTTGCAGACTCCTTTGACTGTGATGTCAGGAGGAGGGAACCAAGCCTTGGAAATGTACTCTCTGCCAACTCATAGAGGGTGCAGGCTGGAAGCAGATGAGCTCAGCAGGGCACCTGCCAAGGCCCGGCTCCCAGTCAGGTTGCTCTTGCTGGAGGGGAGTGCTGACCTGCCGACCGCAGATGCAGTGGCCTCAGCACAGTGGTAAGAACAGAAATGAGTTGAGAGCAGCTCTCTGCCCTTCAAAACAAAAGATCCGGCAGAAGAGAAGAGGGTAGCATAGTCTCAGAGACCATATGTGTCCTGCTGTGGAAGCCCGGGAGCTTAATCAAAGCACCTACAGGTCCTGGGATCTCACTGTCTTCTCCAGATTTCGTCCCCTGGCTGGATACCGCAAAAGGGCTGCAGGGCTGTGTTTAAAGCATGAATGGAAATTTCTAGCCCTCTCTCCCACTACCACCCCCCACGCATTGCTCCAGCCCAGTCTGAGCACCACGAGGTATTTTAAAACAATTTCTACTTTGATGAATTGCCGGGGAGTCCACAATTGCTCATAATCAAAGGGAGAAAAATGCAAATGAGATGCGGCCGAGAACTATCACCACCAAACGTTTATTTCACTGCACAGTGCCAAAAAGAATTAAAACAACATTAAACTCACAGCAATCATGTTTAAGCTCTCGTTTCCAAGTGCCAAATTGCACCACTCTGGATCATACAGATGTTCGTTAATTATGCTAATTTTTATTAAACTATTAAAATGGAGAGGAGACTGGCTCAGCCAGGCAGACCCTAGCTCTGAATGAACTCTGCTGCTGTCTAGGGGTGCTAATTTACTGCTCTTTTTTATTAAGTTGCTGATTCTTGGGTTTTAGATTTTAGGATCGAACTGAACTGAATTTCTGGGATCAATGTTTTTCCCATAAAATCTGAACTTTTCTTGGCCCGGCTGTTTGGAAAAATCGGAAGAGCGCTATGAGGCTCCCAGGAGAACTGCAGTCTTCTTCAGTGCAGGGGTGTCTCTGCCTCCAAACTGGGGACACACACCTATACATGTGTATAGCATTGGGGCATTGAACTACGAGTTCTCCACTCCATGACTCCGTACACTCTGAAGGATAGAGGTGAGACTTTAATGGTCTTCTTGATGGTACAGAATTATTACCTGAATATGTTCTAGATTAAAAAAAAAACCACAAAACCAACCCCCCCACAAAACCAAACCAACCAAACCAACCCTTCAACAAAACCCAAGACCCCACAACAAAACCCTTCACATGTCTCGCTTTATACTACATCTTCGTCTGGAAGAAGTAAATATGACGTTGCTTTTTTTCCCCCCACTTATGATCAAACATCTGTTTCTCTCAACCTGAGCCTTGTCAAATCTCCTTGATCCCCTTCTACTCCCAGTGAAGAGGTTTTGAAAACGAGAGTTGGTGTTTGGACTCCATTGTCAGGATAGAGAAATGATTGGCTTGGGTGAATGACAGCTTGAAGGAACCTGAGATTGTCACAGTGCTGTCACCCACAATCAGATGTGTTTATAGGGAACGGCACACAGCCCTAAAAGGATTTATGCTGCTGATCTCAATCAACAAGGAAACCAAAACCAAAACAACAACAACAACAACAACAACAACAACAACAACAACGACAAACCAACCCTCTAAAGCTGCTATAAAAACAACAGCCGATTCTATAACCGAAAAGCAGTATGGTCATCAACAACAGGCATGCCACACAGCTTGACTCTGCCTCCAGTGGCTTCCTATTGCTGTTTATGGTTTCAAGACTATGATAGGTCTCCTCGGTGTTCCTCCTGTCACAGGGCCCTGAGCCCCTGTGTGGTGCTGTAAATACCCAGTCAGTAGGTGTCAGGGGATATCAGGCGGAAGACCAGCAGGAGCCTATCATAAGCCTTAAAAGAGATTAAATACCCCTACTCCATGATTGCTACATTTTAATTTCTCTCCTCCCTGCTGGTTCCTATTTGTATAAGCTCTTCGATGGCCCCCCTGGAGTAGCACAGACATGACCTGGAATGACCATCCTGTCTTGGGATGAGAATTCAATTTCTAGGCTCAGTGAATCCTAGGCTGTTCCAACAGAAGGAGCTCACGGCCTCTTAAGGCTTTAAGTCTTGCACTGGAATCTGTGGACCCTTAACCTGTCTATGGAAGGATGGGGAAGACTTTTGGAACTGTTGAAATTGGCACACAATGTTGGGTGGACGGATATGTGGGTCCCATGCCTGGAGTCTTCATTCGATCCTCAGAGGGTTTATGGACCCTCCCCAGTCTACAGACTAGCACTCTAGAGGAAGACAGTGGATTTCGTGGCCTAGGGCTGGACTTTGTCCTATTATAGACATATACTACTTTATTACAAAAAATATAATTAACATCAAACAAGAATCCTCGCTCCTCGCTTGCTGGGTTTTCTAGGGATGGGTCCTTCTCTGTAGTCTGTATCTTTCCCTTCCTGACCCAGCCATTTGCCTGTCCTAGGGACCAGCATTTACACTTTGACTTAAAAGGCTCTCATGGCTTTCAGTGACATTTGGAGCTAGCCTTTGACACAAGCTTAGTTCCGTTGAGAAGGCTCTGTTATGGGGGCCTGGGGTGAGTTCCTAAGGGGAACATTCCTTTTGCACATCAAAATGGTCTCTAAGTTCCTGTGCAACAGGAGTCCCTGACAAAGCTCACCGTATCATTGTGGTGAGTAAGAGGATCCCTCTTGAAGAGAACACTCCATCAGCCTCAGACGCAAAAGATCAATAAGCGCTTGATATATGTGTGGGAAAAGCCAATCAATCATGGAAGTATTGGCTTATGATTGCTTACTTCTCCTAATAGAGCTCATTTACCATATATTATCATTAGTAAAGATGTGGAATTTGAATTCCTAAGCAGAGTAGATTGTATAATCCAAGATCAAAACAACACACACACACACACACACACACACACACACACACACACACACACATATTCCAGATTGGCCTACAAATTCCGCACTCCTAAAAATTCAGCTTTGGGAATTTTCTTTGAGATAGACTAAGCTTTAAGAGAACTTGAGGGTTTAGCTTAGCAAAGTCCCATCTGCTGGAAGCAGAAATCTGGGAAGAAGAATGGTTTACCAAAGACAGACAGACCTATTTTTCAGCACAAACCATTCTGTGAAGAGATTTTTCCTGAAGGGATAAGGAAATGGTTGGCTAGTTAGCTTGGTGGTTTTGTGACACTGGAAAGGGCCGGAGACTAGCACTTAGCTAAAACCTTGAGTCATTTGGTGGCCTCTCCAGGCTATTTTGTACTGTGGTGAAGGTTCTTGGCGATCATTTTCTCTTTTTCCATTATTCAGAATTTTGGTCTATAGATCATAACACAAATGAGTCATTAAATTTGCTCCAATTGAGCCAGTTTTATTTATTGTTACGTTTCAGGGAACTTGCTATCCTGATGATTGATGGACCTGCTTGTCTGAGGAGATAGGTGTTATAAAAAAAGGGGGGGGGAAGCATTAGAAGGTGGGTCAGCAAAAGCTGTTGGGGGCTCACAAGGACAAGTCTACAGAGCCCAGGCCAGCTTAAGAATGGAGTGCTCTGAGGAGACTGTGCGATCCACATGGAGGGCCTGGGAGCACTTGAGAGAGAGGGAACATTCAGCTTCAAGTGGGAAGCTCACGTCCTGAAGAGGATGTGAATGAACTCATGAGTGTGGTGGAGTCAAGGCCAGGGAGGTGTGCAGGGTCTGTGCACACCAGATGCTGTTGGTGATGGAAACGTGTGTGCCGGTACAAGCAGAGGCAACAGAAAAATCATGCCGGGAGGGGTAAAGTGAAGCAGGTTTGTAAAGAGACAGGAATGTGGCAGGCAACTTACACTTCACCTACAGAAGAGAGGGGAAAGGCAAGGTAAACATTTACAGATGGGAGGGAACAAGGTGCCGAGTGCAGAATCCAGGAACAATGGAGGCAGCACCATTTCAGAGCTGATAGAATTGTGATACCATGTGAGACGGGCATATTAATATGTATTCCATAAACTGTGCAGCTCCCAGCTCCACCACTCTGTTTTGCTCTGACCGCAGTACCAGCCTCAGGCACCGCAACACAATTTGGAAACAATGTGACGGAAATGTTTAATCTGCTCGGCCCATCTGTGCTGCGTATTTCTCCAGATCTCCCTGAGAGAGGCGCCTTGAATCTCCACATTGCCTTTAATATTCTCCTAAATCACCTCCCCACTGCACTTCAAGGGCCATTGCTACAATATCACAGGTTCATCTAAAGTGCAATGGGGAGGGGGGTGGGGAGGGAGGCACAGGCTGGGAGATTTTTTATTTTAAAATAATTTCCAGAGATCGTCTTTCCTGCTTCCTTTAAAAAAGAAAAAAAAAAAAAAAAAAAGAAGAAGAAAAGTTATTCTATTGTTGCTGTAAGGTTATTGAAGTTGTTTGGTGCAAAACAGGGTAGGACAGAGCGGAATCATTCTCTAAAGAATTATATTTATTAATCTCCATTCTCTCGGTTGGGCGTGGGAGGGGCGAGCAGCTGCCTGCGTTTGTACCTTGCTAGGGTGAGGTGCTCATTAGGGGCTGTGGCTCTCCGTTCTCATGGCACTGGATTTGGGCTTGGTGGTTCTCAGGGCTAACTCTGCTGCTGCTTCCCAACAAAGCAGGATCCGTTTAATCCCTGTCCACTGTGCCCTCATCAGGAAAAGACACTTTATATTTTTTTAATTTGGGCATAAGCCCTTAGGTTTTCTCTCCTTTAAGTACAGATACTGAGTGCTGGATTACCGCGCCATTTCCACACCTGATCTCGACACGTTCAGCTATGTGGGGCTAGAATGGGGGTTCGGAGAAAGAGGGGACAAGTCACTGTGTTTTAGACCCTAGATGAATGCGAGGGAGTTGCACATCACCAAGAAAATTAGGATTCCTTTTGCTTTGTGAATTAAAGAAATGAATAATTTAATCCTCAAGATTGTTCCGGCGAGGAAAAGGCGAACGTCCCAGTTGCGGGGGCCCTACAGCCTGTCGGTGTGTTACATCATCTGCACACATAGGCGTTTCCATGACAACAGCTTATAGCTTCATTTCCTGGATCCCTCTAGGGGGTGTCACAGCCAGATCCACCTGCTTTTCACCCTACCCTCGGTGGGGTCATGGTAAGGTCGCCAGAATAAATGAACGCGGGTACTAATGATCTGTTTACTGCTGTTTATGCTTGGTGTGTGTCAGGGGCATGCACATTTAGAGAGCTCATTATGGCTGCAATTAGAATGCACCATCGCTAGATATTTAACTCCTTTTTCTTTTAAATTAGCATTTTAATAACATTCTTTGAGCAGAGAAACAAAATGACCATTTTTCACGGACAAACTTCTAGCTGTAGGTGCAACTTTAATGGCAAAGTTTCGAAGGGGAAAGAAGGGAGAGAGGGGGAAAAGGCCATTTTTACTACTTTCACCCCTCCTCCCTACCAAAAGGATATTTTTATTTGCTTTCTAACACACTCAATTTCCTAAATTTGTTTTGAATCCAATTATTTTGGGTGGTTTAAAGTACCGTGCTCTTGTTGGACGGAAATTAGCAGCGATTGAAATTAACTTTTTATGTGACCTGTGAAAGGGGCTAAAATAATTACAAGTGTGGAAGAAATCCTCCTTCCAGGAGACCCTAGCTGGAGGACTGGGCTGTGAGACCATTCTCAGAATGTCTTCAGACTCCTACCCCCCTTTTTTTTCCTTAAGAAGGTGACTGCCACGGCTGTTTCTGCGTTACTGTCTTTAGGATTATCATACAGAGCGTAAGTGGTGACAAGCACGCCATTATAAGCGGGATAAATAAGAATCAGATAGAAAGACAACAATAGCGGGGTATCAATTACCATTTTAAAAAGGTCAGATGGCGGGGGCCTCCAAGAGCAGGAGACTTGGAGCAGAGACAAGCAATGCAGACAGAGACGGACTTGGTCAGGGCATTCTGGAAGCTTAGCTTTTTAGAGGCCAGCCGACACCTTCTCTTGGTGTTTACAGATGCTCTGTTTGTGTAAAGTGCAGTGAGAAATAACAATTTGAATGTTTCGAAGATCTTTCCCGGCCCCTTCCATTGTCATTATTTCCTATAAATCGGGACCTTGCTGAACATAATTCTGCAGACAAGGAGGTGGATGGGACAGCCGATGTGAACATGGAGATAGATGGCGGGTGCGTGCAAGATAGATGCTATGCGTTTATGAAAAGGAAAGGCATCTGCGGCGAGCATCCACAAGGTAGAGCAGGCGAGCATGGGAACATTTATGGATGGAAAGGGTGTAAGGAAGACGGTGGGAACGCCAGAGAGCCTACCCTCCTGGAATCCATGTCCAAGGTCTGCCTAAGATGCTTGCTGTGGTTCCTGCGAGCCCCGAAAGCCTTTCCATGACAACAGACAGGATTTCACAGCCAGAAGACTCGGGAGGTCAATAGTTGAAAAGCAAGAGTTAGAAAGAGAGATCTTTATCTACAGAAAAGACAAGCCCAGAAGGCACCCCCGACTACACACAGACACACACACACACGCACACACACACACACCCCACAGGAGAAAAAAAACTAAAGATGCATCAGGAAAAAAAATAAAAAAAAGGACCTTTCTAAAAATGCAAGTTTAAAATGTTTACGCTCTCGCTTCAGCCCGGTTGCACCTTAGAATCTGCCATTTCATAACTAAAATACTGATGGCACAGACTATAATTTGGTGATAGCTACCCCAGGACATATCTAGATGCACTTCTGTTATTTTAATTAAATACTGCATTATGGTTTGTGACAACTCCATAGCTACGGCGTAAATGAATTCCGAATTAAAGTGTTACTTAGGCATCCAGTAATTTTTGTTTCAGTTCTCAGTTTTACAAAGCAAATAGCTATAAAACCAAGATGTTCATTCATTTACAGATGGGGGAGGATTGTTGTTGTTCTATTCCCCCCCACCCCCTTAATCCTCATGCAGGAAAGGAATCTGGCTCTCAGCTTATGAGCCACATCACAAAGAGAAACACATCCTCTTGACTAGAATGTGAAATGCTGAATATTAATTGCTGGTATTACGTTTATCTTTGCAGTCGAGTTCTGTCTTTTAACAATTATCCCGATGGGCTGCAGTCTTGAACTGCAGGAGAATCTCCTTTGTTGAGTGGTTAGGAATCCATTTGGTTTCATTTTTTCTTGAAAAAGAAATCGCAAAGTGCATGAAAGCTCCGTGGAAGTTTCTGGATTTGGAACTCCTCCCAAACACAGTGTATTTGTAAGGACAGAGAAACTCCTGTATCTTTATGCAAAAAAAAAAAAAAGTTCATCTCTAAATTAAAAAAAGACTTTTAAGTTTAAGTGTATTACCATCCTCTAAATGGACTGGAGATATAATCGGATACCACCAATTTGTTATGGTTCAAACTTTGCTTAATTGGTAAATTATGAGAAAAGTTTGGAATTTTCTCATTTATCAGTTCAGAGTCTCGCTCAAAATACAGTAGGGCAAAGGGATTTTTTTTTAATCTCAAATCTGAGGATTTAATTGTCATTTAATATGTCCTGTCATGTGAGAAATTTTAGAATAGCAAGTTCTCCAAAGACATCGTCTATTATTTCTGGTCAGAGGATCAATACGATCTTTTAATTAGTATTAAATATCTCATGTCCGTGGATCTCAGCAACCTCTCACTTTCTGTATTCTCATGGTTGCCCCTGGCCTCCCATGATGAATCTTCCAACTTCGATGGAAATTACTGCTCTGTGTGTTTGCAATGAGACTCTAATATGCTCCAGGATTTTGCAAGTTTGGTTGGAGTGCTGAATCTGTACGCTATCTAGAAACCCTAGCCGGAGAGGCTGAGGGAGGCTTAGTTCCTTCTGAGAACGTAATTACACGGAAACAAAGCTTTTGTGACTCCTTTTAAATAGGGCACGCCGCTGAAATGTCATCCAGCCTCTCTGGCAGATTAGCGAGGAGTTTATTACTAAATCTCTGTCTATTAGACGTGGAGCTCACTCTGGAGGAGTTGCCTGCTAGAGGACTGGCGGCAGGGAACGGAAGGAATGTCACAGTTAAAGACACAAATTTTCCCTGTAATATATTCGAATGGAAACCTCTGAATCCAATACTACATGGGCATATCTAATAAATTCACAATATTTCAGTCTCAACAGCCTTCGCCGGTTAGTTTTAAAGATTTATGTGGTAAAAAATTACTCGGTGATGAATATGGTTTACTCTGTGCAGTATTGGAGGTGTAAGGAATTAAACTACCGTCTTTAACAGTGAATTTATTATTACCTCTGTCAAAAGACGAAGCCTTTAACAGCATTTGTTATAAATTCACTGCGAAATAAATGGCCGGCTTTTTTTTTTTTTTTTTTTTTAAACGCTGGAGTTTGTAAAGCATCGGGTGATTCTGAGCGTTAACCTAACCCCTTCATGGCTTCTGTGGTTCTGTGTAAACATCTGGTGTGGGACTTTCTACCTCACTCTGGGGTGTGTGTGTGTGTGTGTGTGTGTGTGTGTGTGTTTGTTTTGAAAGTGAAAGATCCTGCCTAGGACAACAGCTTAGAAATAAGGAGATTAAAGAGAAAAACACAGTTGTACTCTCTCTCTCTCTCCTCTAAGGTTTTTTTTTTTTATAATAAAGAGCCACGATTCAATGGGACAGGGTTGTCATGCAGTTGGGCCCCTTGCTCTCAGGCTTGTGTGCATGCATATGCGTGCACACAAACACCCTCTCCCTTTTGTCCTCTCTTGGAATGGGTACCCCCTCATTTATAAAAATTACCTGGAAGGAATGTGGCTGCCAGGGTTTGTTCTAGACGATTGGTTCCTGTCTGGGGGAAAGGAATGGCCTCTACTGAATTTGACCGGTGTATGACCGTTGCCTTCCAGCTGACCCCAAATCCCATTCGCATCCTCCTAACTCCAGCCTCCCATAGGGATTATTAATGAGAGAAAATACCACCACCATCATCATCTTCCTCATCACAGCACGGTGTTGACCTGCTTGTTAACATGAAATGGGGTGGCGGGGACACCTTCTGCGTTTCCTCCCCGTACCATTATAAATAAGAAAAGATATCCTCTGATGGTCTACCCCTGCCTACCCTTTTGGTTAGGTCAGAGGTGAATAATAGTTCTTTGACAGGCATTGATCAGTTTCATCACACTGTTTGGGCAGTCTGTGCCCCAGGCCTATATTTCCCCACTTACCACTCCCAAATTACCTCCTGAATAACCTTAGCCCATCCCCCCACTCAGTCAGGCAGAGGGTACGATGCCTGAGGAAGTCCTAAATGGACACTAGATGTCACCAAACACCTCCTTTCCCTCAGAGCCCTGAAATTAAAAATAAATAAATAAATAAATAAATAAATAAATAAATCCTTCCTTTAAAGCAATCAAAGAAGGGATTAACTTAGTGGTTTTTATGAGCTGTGTTGTCACGTTCAACTAAACACACGTAAAAGAAGAAGTACTGTTACAGGCTCTCTCTCTCTCTCTCTCTCTCTCTCTCTCAAATAATATACAGATTTTTTTAGAAAGGAAGGAAGGGCTCAGGGAAAGAGAAAGGTCTATATTCTTACGTAGTCCTTTGAGGAGGTAAGGGGGGAAATCTCCTGGGTTTTTAAAATCCCATTACAACAGGCACTGTGTTAACACAGCGCAGGTGTGCCTGGCCAGGTCCTGTTGCACTCAGGTGGCTGGAGCCAGAAACAGCTGTTCCATCCCAGGTGACAAAATGAATCTATCCTTGTTCATATAAAGTCCATCTACCCACACGGAGTGCCTCATGGTAGACTGTTTCCACCAGCTAAGATGTCAGCCCCAAGACTGGCATGTTGGACCCATGAAGAGACCTTCTTGTCCTGGTTAAGCCATCACCTGAGCGTCAATCCTAAGGAATGCCTAACTTGTTGCTCCAATGCTGATTTCCAAGGAAATAAGACCGTGCATAAGGCCTTAGAGGCCTCGGACACCCATCGGTGAAGGGCATAACCCAAGGTCAGGAGATGCAGCCTTCTGGCTCAGTTTACCTGTTCACGGGGTGAGGGGTGGGTGTTTCTTCTCTCCAGTTAACTGAATATTTTGAGACAGTCTCTCTCTCTATGTCCCTGGCTGGCCCAGAACTTGACTATGCTCGGTCAGGCTGCTTCTGACTCAACAGAGATCTGCCTGCTTCTGCCTCAGTGTGCAGGGATTAAAGATGTCTGGCTCCATATCCTACAAAGTTCCCCTTTCTATTTGCTGGCTGGCTCGTGTTACTGCCATAAACACGTCTGGAACTGGAGGCTGATCTTTTCCCAGTGGCCATTCAGTTGGGTGGTATCTCAGACAAGGGAAGCAGTTATGTTATTTAGGAGGAATGTTTTCTACGGGAAAGACCTTGCTGGCTGGAAGGTCAGGTCACTTCCCCAAAAGGAAACTTGTGACTTCTCTTCTCCAAATAGAGGCGTCTTACTTATCCTTTGAGCGGCCACAGTGCTGCTGGATTCCAGAAGGCCTTGCAGCCCTCGGATACAAGGAGCTAAGCCAGGGCAGGGTGTCATCGCGCCGAGAGTGATTCAGCACCTGCCCTGTCATGCGTGGTGTTCAGACAGAATGGATTTTTGGAGTACACCTGTTGTTGAATCCCTGCCAGGTACTGATGGCCACTAACCCCCAAATCACTTTCCCCCCTGCTGTTGATGCTTGGAATGTCAGACAGGACCGAGCGGCAGCCGGTGTGTATTTCAAACACAGCAGATGGATTTTTATATTAGCTCCTATTTCATGTTCAGGCAGAGCGACCGCCACACTAAAACCACACAGCCTCAGTGCCGCCGAGTTTGCTTCTGTGAGATTAATTCTGTGAAATTAATTGGGACAAGATTGAAAAGGAAATTAAAATGCAGGTGAGTGAACAGGCCTCTCAAACACCTCTTCTCTGCTCTGTGCAAACTTGAATTCTGCGGTGGTCGCCGGCATCGTGGGAAGTAATTTACGAGAGGCAGGCTCTCAGGAGTGATCTGTTACGTATGAGGAGACCTGCACCAGCGCCACAATCTGGAGTCACTGCAAAGCGCTAAACGTCCTGCTGTGGCTCCTCCAGGGGGAGGAAGGGAGACTCTTACCAGAAAAAAGCCGTTCAGAAACCTCTGGGCCCAAAAGGAGTGCAGGAGCATCCGCAGGATGTTCACATCCGCTTCGTTATTAAAATCTTTCTCTAATATATTTTAAGGTCCAAATTAGAAGTCAGCAAGTTAAGTGGGCATGAAGCTGCATGGGGCCTGGGAACGTCTGGATGTGCTGAGGGGCCGTCAGCGGGAGGGCTCTCTGCCGGCCGTGTCCTTGTTACTGCTCATGAGATGGGTACATGGCCCGGGCCTCTTCTGGAAGAGACGTTTGGAGACTCTCTGGTGTCAGTGATGATATTTCTAAACCACAAAGACACCGTGGATCTCCACGTAGGCCTCTTTCCCTGGGTAGTGAGTGTTCTTATCTACGCGAGAGAACTTTACTTTGTGCTTCAACGGATGGAGCTTCTGAGGAGTTCTTGGTGGATGAACCACTTTTCTCATAAAAATAAAGGAATTAGTTTCATTTATACATGTGTGTACGTGTGAGTGCCACAGCTTGTGTGTGTGTGTGCATGTGCCAACAGGTGAGCGTGTGGAGCACAGGGGACAACTGCTGGAAGCTGGTTCTTTCTTTCTGCCATGTGGGTCCCAGGGACAGAACTTAAGGGGCAGGCTTGGTGGCAGGTTTCTTCACCCGCAGAGCCATCTTGCTGGCCCTCATTTTGCTCTCTTGTGTCAATGACTTATTGAAATCACAGGAAATGCCCAACACGAAAGGCTGCTTTAATGTAGTGTCAGTGTTAGAAAGAAGAATATAGGAGTTGTCATTACTTATGGGCTGCATTCGCCTTCACATACATTCTCTGATCGAAACCCTATGGATGGAAACTATCTTACTTTTTACAGATAAGGACATTAAAGCCTAGAAAGTTTAAGTGACTTTTTCCAAGGTTACACAAATAACCTACCTGAGAACAGGACAGGTGGTAGGCTGTTTGGATAACTATGGAGTGCATTTCTTCATCTGTCTGTCTGTCTGTCTGTATATCTACTTATCTATAAATCATGTACCATGTATATCACATATATCATGTGTGTGTGTGGTGTGTGTGTGTGTGTGTGTGTGGTGTGTGTTTGTGTGTGTGTGTGTGAGTGAATGAGTGTGTGTGTGGTGTGTGAGTGAGTGTGTGTGTGTTTGTGTGTGTGTATGTGTGTGTGTGTGTGTGTGTTTGTGTGTGTGTGTGAGTGAGTGAATGAGTGTGTGTTTGTGTGTGTGTGTTACAGGGCGGGAGAGATGGGTCAATGGTTAAGAACATTGCCTACCATTTGAGAGGATCCACTTTCAATTTCCAGCACCCACATGGTGACTTACAACCTTAGGTAACCCCAGCCTCAGGGGGTTCAAAGCCCTCTTCTGGCCTCTGAGGATACAGACATAAGTACAGACAAAATACTAATACATGTTAAATAAAACGAAAAAACAAGCAAGCAAACAAACAAACGTCCCAACCCCAGCAGGGAGCAGCAGGAGTCCGGGGTTAGAAGCTGACATCTTCCCCTTCCTATCCGCTCATCTCACTTCCCTGCCTCAAGTCTCCTTCTTCCAGACTCTCCTTGCAGCCTCTTCTTTCTTTTCTTTTTTCCCCTCCTATATTCTCCGGGACAGGGTCTCTTTATTATGTAGTCCTAGCTGTCCTGGAACTCAAAATGTAGACCAGGCTGGTCTCAAAATCACAGAGATCAGCATGCCTCTGCCTCCGGAGTCTTACCACGCCCAGCACAGTGTTCCCTATGGCTTTAACTTGGTAGCGAGCACAAGGCCCTGGATTTGACCCTTAGCACTGTGAGTTTTACTTTGAGAGGGGTAAACCAGTTGTATCTGTGGGGGTGAAGACAAAACAGGTGGCGGCTGGAATGCCTGTGGTTCAAATGGAGCAAGTAATTTAAAGCTGCGACAGAGTGCCGGGTGGACTCCAGCAGCTTTGCAACCCCGGGCTCTCTGTGCTTAGAATGGAAGTATCTGGGGTGGGAGAAACAACTCCCTCATTTTACAGGTGAGGAAACGAGTCCGTGGGGCTGAGCTTTACAGCTGTCGTGCATCCCGCAGGGAAACATTCTGCAGGTTTCTAGGCAGAGGCCTTCCTTGCTCAGCCAAGTGGCCACTGGCCTTCGGAGGGAAGAAATGTGGAGTTACACCAGACGCCATTTTCTTGGACTAAACTCGGTGTGGGTCAGTTTGTTCTCTTGCTCCAGGAATGAAAGGCAGGCTCATTCCAGCAAAGGAAGCCAGCTGGGGCTGAGGTAGGATGAACCTGAGAGACAATTCCAGAAAGCAGGGAATGGTTGAACTTCTAGATGGTATCAGAATGGGTTCATTTTTTTTTTTTTTTTTTTGAGACAAGTAAATAGGAAGGGAGGTCTTTTAAGGTTCCTTTTTTGTACAAGGGCTCTGATCGAGTTAGGTAATAGAATCAAAGTAAATCCAATCCCAGACGCTCCCCGAGCCCACGTTAACCAGAGTGAAGCTTGCAAAAGGACTGCTCCTTGAACTACAACCTTCTCATTTCCTCCTCTTGATTTTCAGGGATTAGCAATATAGGGAAGGGAGGCACCTGGTGTAGCTCAGGGGGCAGCGATACTGATAGACTG
Source organism: Rattus rattus (assembly GCF_011064425.1). Lineage (NCBI taxonomy): Eukaryota > Metazoa > Chordata > Mammalia > Rodentia > Muridae > Rattus > Rattus rattus. The sequence continues at coordinate 57,652,659 of NC_046162.1, forward strand.
AGAACCTTCCGGAACAGTGGAGAAAGAAGCTGATAGAATTAAGGCAACGAGGCATTTTCGCCCGAATTAAACTCTGATGCATTAGCATGTAGTAATGGAGGAGGGGAACAGAGGTTGATTTTAAAAGACCGGCCTAACGTTCTTAGGCATCTCTCAGAAATACCACAGCCATGGTAACCACACGCCACTCTATATTGCGGGACAGGTCACTGCACAGCCCCTTAGATCTAACTGGAGGGAAGGGACCCCCAGTGAGAAGCCATTAACAAAGGCAAAAGACATGTAAAACAAACAAAATAATCATGACGGAGAGAAGGCCAGCCGCCAGTCTGGCTTTGCACTCCCCCCTCCTGCTACAGGCACCTCTAGACAATGTAAACAGTTAATTTGTTCACCTGCAGGCTCTGGGCAAACAGAGGCCTGGTCACACCTGAGTGGATAACTCGATTACCCCGTAATGCCAGCACGGTAATGTACACAAATTCTATTACACGGCAAACCTTGCTTTCGGGCATTTGAAATACCAATCAGGCCAATGTCCACTCCCTTCTTTCCTTCCAATTTATTCTTGGTGTACTGGAGCTGCACCAAAATTGTAGTAGGGTGGTGCTGAGTTAGGGTCGCGGGAGAAATCTCTAGAACGTCGAGATCTCATGCAGCAGGGCCTACAACGACTCTTAACTTCCTGCAAAGGGCCAGGTCTGGGTTTAGTTACTGTTTAAAGGGATCTGGTTCACTGGACCCACTGGAAGACATCCGCAGACAGACTTGGCCTGTTTCTTTTCTATTACATTTTATTTCATCATTTTACATCTTGTATTCTATTACGTTTTATTTATTTATTGCATTTTTATTCACTAATTTACTGTGTGTGTGTCTACGCCACAATGCACCTGTGGCGGTCAGAGGACAACTTTCAGGAGTCAGTCCTCTCCTTCCACATCATCTCTGGGACTGAACCCAGATCTTGAGTCTTGGCAGCAAGTACCTTTATCCCCTGAGCTACTTCGCCTACCCCTTGGTCTTTTGTAAAGGAGCTCACAGCACATCTCAAGCATAAACAGACCCTTGGTATAAGTAGTGCCAGTCATAGAATAAAGGGAAACAGCGAATGTGACGTTCATAACACAGCAGGTTTTCCCTTCTCCTCCATGGTGTTCACATACTCGTCAATTAAAGAGCCAATCATCCCTATTTCAGAACTGTATTTGTAGCTATTGATGGTCCGCATAGAGAGTGGCCTCTGTGATAAATTCTCTTAGGAATAAAATATGTCGCCTTAGTCTGGCTGTATAATATGTGTGGTCCTTTTTGGTTACAGGATGATGATGAAAAATTCCCTCAAACTGTAGCCTGAGACTCCAGAAAGTTCTTTTATGATAGACAGGCAACAATGTATCCCTTAAAAAAAAAAAAAAAAAAAAAAGCCCTGTTGCTTTCTGATCAACAACAGCATGCGTTAGCTGAGTCCAGGGCCAGCTTCTGCTTGAAGACGAGAATAAAGTTAGCTGGGCTGTGTGCTGGGCTGTGTGCTGGGCTGTGTGCTGGGCTGTGTGCGGTTGGACTCAGTGGGTTTGGCCTTATCAGCACTGGCTCAAACCAATTGAGCTAATAGGTTCTGACTCCTCCTCCCACAGGTAATTATATCATTGTCTCATTTATCTATAAATGAAATAAAGATCTAGTGTGCCTAGCCAGGATGTTTTCAATAGTACTATATGGTAATAAATTATGCACATAGTGTGACCTTTATATATTATAAGTTCTCAGAAAACAGCTAATTTTGGCTGGCATAATTTTAGTATTGAATCTATTTTATTATATACATTTAAATTTGCTTCAGTGTATCTTTAAATGTGGAAACATGATTCCTGGGCTTCAATTCTTAATTAAAATGTTTCCCAAACAATTATACATTAAAGGGGATTTTGATCTGTGTGTAAGGAGAGCCATGCAATACGCAGAGAGAGAGGTGCAATAACGTGATATTATTCTGGTTACGGTAAGTATACTAACAGGAGCGAAAACGTAGCTTTGGGCCCAAGCCCTATACTCTACGTCTTTACCTTGCTCAGAATGCGGATGAGGTCACCCCGTTGGAAGGACAGTTCATCTGGCTGGTCACCATGGCAATCCCAGAGGCCCTGGTAATAATCGGCATAGTCCACTGATCAAAGAGAAGAGGAAGCAAAGATAAAAGGAATCAGTTTGGCTGCAAATGGAAACCCGGGTTCTGATACAGCCTCCAGGGAACTCTGGATTCAGGGGGCCCCAGATGACAAACACTCAGAGCAAAGGACTATGGGAGGATGAGATTGTTAACTCACATAAAATATTTACAGATCATCCCTAGTAGGAATGTTACTCATCAATACGGTAATAGATGTATTTATTAATAGAAGAAAATCAGGCACATAATTTCTCAGTTGGTTTGCAAACAAGCAGCAAAAAGATGTTTCCCACTAGATTTCTTGATCCAGGGCATCCAAACACCAGAATGCATTTCTTCTTTATGCATCTGAAAGAACGGACCCTTCTGCCTGTCCATAAGAGAGGCTGAGTCAGCCAGCATTCTTCTGCATCGTGCCTCACATTTTGGGCCCCTTCCGTTACCCAGGAGCTTTATCCCAGGTACCTTATGAGGGAGTCACCAATAAGTACTGAAACGAATAGCCCAGTCTTTAAGTGGAGCCATGGGGGTGTCTCATCCATTACAACTAAATTCTGGGTGGGCTGGCCCCTTTCCAGCATCTCATTTGTAGACCCTGAACATGTCTGCCAAGATTTATCTGCAAGCCCCCGGGGAACAGAAACCAAACTGATCTGCATTAAAAATGAAAGCAACCGAAGACACCAAACCAAGCTTTAGAAAGCACAGGAGAGATTTACTGGGCTCCTCAGCCAGACTAGATGGCAGTGATGCCACAGGACAGCCATCGATTCTTAACAATGAAGAATTTGTATTGATCCTCTTCTACCCGGAAAGGTTAAACACCATCGTCCACAGTGGGCGAGCATGTGGGGGTTTGAATGGCGGGAGAGCTAATGCCCACCGGACCAGGGACACTTGGAGTTTCTTAGAATATTCCATACTAGACCAGTGAGCCAAGCACCTGCCAAAGGTGAGATTTGATCCGTGGGACTCAGAAGTCCTGAGATGTAGTTAAAAACCTGTGTGACTTTAAGCTAGGAGGCTGATGCAGGAGGATCATGAATTCTAAGCCAGCCTGGGTTTCACTGTGACACTCTGTCTTGAAAAATGGAGCGGAAAAACATTTGTGTGATTTCTGGGGACTCTGTCTCACGATTCCTACTTGGTCTGAATTTGTTTGGATTCTCTCACTGGCACCCATGGTTCCAAGGCTGCTCTTGATGGGAACAAATGGGGTGCAAACGGTCAGTGGGGCACTGCAGAGGACCTGGCTGTGCTTGTTCCTTCCCCAGTTTGTTTCCTAACTTATGAATAATTCAAATAACAGGGGCACAGTGGAACAGATCCCTGTATGTCTTTGTAAATGACTCTTATTATAGGCATCTTAAAGTGTACAAGAGCAGAGGAGAGACTGGCTCATTTGGGTAAGAGCAGATTGCAAACAGAAATAAAAATGTCAACCACAGAGACTGGGGCGTGTTTTCTGTACACAGAATTGTCCGTCTCTGCAGCAGACAATAGAGGGCAGCATACGAAGTAACTGCCAAGAAAACCTCCCTCCATAGACAGAGGAACGTGTTGGGAAGAAAAATAATCAGGAGAAAAATGCTAACTGTTGAAAAGAGAAAGCATATATTTTTTGGGGGGGGACATCAGTGCAGGAAATGATAGAGAAATATCAACCTTAAAAAGTGATGGTGGTTTCCTCAGAGGCTATGTTATACATTCTCAGTGCTAAGGGAGTTTATAAATCATTCCGAGAGTTTGACTAGATTTAGGAATGAGAAGCCACTTGACATCAATATTCTTTGTGGATTTGTAGATGGCAGAGAAAAATAATTTTTTAAAATAAAAACAGATTTCAGAGCCCCAACTTGCCTACTTAAGACTTGTGGGAAGACCGGCAGAACTACCCTGGCATTCTCTGGCCTAGGGCATAGTCACTTTGAGCTTCTGATCCCCACAGTGTGCTTGGGTGTAAGACAGATCCCAAGGTACCTCAGTTGTAAGGGAGTTTATAAATCATCATATAAATACATATGAGATTCCCACCACAACTTGATAATAGTGGAGGAGACCACCTGGGGAAAGACCTAAGCTAGAGACATTACACACCAGGCACAGTGGTTCACACCTATAATTCCAGCAATCAGAAGGCTCAGGCAGGAGCAATTGTGTTGAGTTTGAGGCCAACAGGACTCACAAGGTTGGTTCAAGACTAGCCTGGGCTATATTGTGAGAGAGACTTTGTCTCAAAAAAACAAAAACAAAAATAAAAACAAAAAAAAACTGAAAACAAAACAAAACAAACAAACAAACAAACAAAAAAACTCAGGAAGCTGGGGTGCAAGGAGACAGGGAGACAGATTTAATCAACCGTAGACATGAGCCTTCTAAGACACATAGGCTACAGAAAGGTCTTTGGTGTTCAGGAACCCGGGAGACAGCCCAGCCCAAGATTAAGGACCATGACAAACAGCTCTGAGAAGCTAAACAGAATGATAAGAGATAAAACTGGGGAGCACAGTCAGCCTGCTGTCCACAGAGTATTTTGGTTCTAAGGAGATCAATGGGGGAGTCACTCTTTAGCTGGATAAGGTTGGACTCCCATAGTACAAGACCCTTGTTTAACTTATGAGATTCTCACTTATGCTATGTGTACAGACACCTTCATGCATTCATTCCTCGGCATTCATCAGGCTTGTGCATAACACTGGGACTGTGCTAGATACTGGGGATTCCACAGTTCCTGCTCCCAAGGCTACCCTCCAGCTGGGGAGGAGCTGTGGACCAGAGCTATTATACCAGTATTCAGGACTATGAGGAGACAGAGGATGTATATGTAAGAGGGAACTTAGCAGAGTCTCAGCGGTCAGGCCCTCTGAAGCTTCAGCTGTCTACAAAAGCCTGACCTGCTGAGCGGCACCGGAAGATCTAGAAGGTGGGAGGAGGTGAGGCTGAGTAAGCTCCATTCCTGACGCTTGGCCTCAGGAAGGGCCTGAAGGTCTGCAGGACTGTACTATGGGTTTCAGCTGTGCCCTAAACCAGCCTTGTCTAGCCTCATACAGGAGAATGAGGGCAGATGCTGGTTCCTACAGGGCAATGAAAGGAGCTAGGAGCCTGAGAACAAGGCTTGTCTCTCCGGACGAGATTTTTGGCTCAGTTAGGTTTCCACCACACTGGCAAGTGCCTAAGTCAGAAATGATGCAATCTTCTGACCAGTTAATTAATTCAAAACATCCTCATTCTCATTTTGAGGACATTATTCCATCTAATTATTTTTTTTTCTAGTCTGTCCATTTGGGATGAAAGACAAAAGAATAAAAGCTTAATGCCAGCATTTCTCAACGTCTCTCTCTCTCTTTCAAAAAAAAAAAAAAAGTAACTGCACTAAATAAAAGCCTGGTAATTCAAAAGCAAAAGCTCTAATATATTCAGCATAAAACAGACAGAGGACCTAGAGCAATAATGACAACACTAATAACTAAAACAGTTATAACAATTAACAACAATTACAATGATAGGGGAGCTAATGGCTATGATCACTGCATTTAAATTGCTAGCAGAGCCGGGAAGGAGTGTTTCTAGAGAAGATGGGGGTGGGGTGGGGTGGGAGTGTCTTATTCTGTCTAATCCCACATGAGGGGGGCTAAGCCTCAAGTGAGCAAAGTGTCACAAAGAAGAGGGACAGGCAGACTGGCTTTCTCTTCTCCAGGTGGTTATTAAGAACCATACGTCAATCCACACCTGGCTCTTTGTGACCAGGGTTGGCATTTTTCCCTTTATGGAGTCCAGGCTGCTATTACTGGTGACAGAGTCAATGGAAGCACCCAGTAATGGGGCTGCAACACCTATGTAGTTTTCCTGCTCTTCAGGGACAACACAGGATGACTTCTCCTAGAGCTCAGTTGTTGCGGGGCATTGGGTAGCTTCAGAGTTCAAGCTGTGACCAGGGAAAAGAGGCTAAAGGCAGGTCAGTGTGGTGTTTACATTTTCTTGATGAGCAAAGGGGCCGTGTCAATGAGGTCTGGCATTAGGCACAGCTGTTTAAATTAGGGACACCAGACAAAGCCTTGAAAACAAACTTACCAGTTGGGCCCAGTGAGAGTTGGACCAACTCTGTAAACAGTGGCTTGGAACGCTCTAGTCTAAGCCGAGCCAGGAGGGGCTGCCATGTTTAGCACACTCAGAGCAGACACCCACCGCTACCTTATTAACAATTTCAGAAATATGAAGAAATTTGCCAGGTGTCACTCACTGTGACACCAGAGCAGGGAGAATATTTTTTACTCATTTTCCATACCATTTGCTTATGTTCAAGCCCATTTCATCTTGAGTTATGAAATTACTCTGCCCCTTAATTTTGTAAGTATGATTTATGTATGGAGGATAATCACAGGTCCTGATTCTCACCTCATCGGTTCCTTTCATTGGGTTAAAATGTTAGCAGGTGATGCTCAACTCAGGGTTCATCCTGGAAAAGCAGAGGACAAAGAGCTACAGGAGCCCATGTCCTCCCTTTTGCTTGGTGTAGACGTTTTCTGTCAGCGGGCACCACAGTGGGCCAGCAGAGGGTCTCCAGGCCTGTGAAAGACTACTCTTCTGCTCTTCTGACATGACTCGATGTTTATAAGACCAAGCCTGGTTTGCCCACAATCAGAGAGAGAGACAGAAAGACAGAGACACACAGAGACACAGAGAGACACACACGGACAGAAGGACAGACAGAGAAACACACACACAAAGACACAGAGACACGAGAGAGAGAGAGAGAGAGAGAGAGAGAGAGAGAGAGAGAGAGAGACAGACAAGACAGACAGGCAGAGAGATACACAAGAGAGACAAAGACACACAGAGATATACAGAGAGAGACACACAGAGACAGACAGGCAGAGAGATACACAAGAGAGACAAAGACATACAGAGATATACAGAGAGAGACACACAGAGACGGACAGGCAGAGAGATACACAAGAGAGACAAAGACACACAGAGATATACAGAGAGAGACACACAGAGACAGACAGGACAGAGAGATACACACACAAAGACATGCACACACACACATACACAGAGAGAGACAGAGACAGAGAGAGATAGAGAGACAGACAGAAGGGGAGACAGAGAGACAAAGAGACAGAGAGACAGAGCGCTCCATTCCAAGACTTTCTTTGGCCAGAGACTTTGAGTCTACAGTGATTTGTCTCTACAGCACGGCACATCCAAGCAAAGGAAAATTTTATACAAACAGCCCACAGTGAATCTTGCTTTGGGCTACCCAGAAGTTTCTCCCAGCAAAGCAGGAAAATATGATCTCACCACTAAAGACCTTCAGTGTTAGATTCACTGTGGGACTGCCAAGCTGGAATTTAGAGAAAATCTGAGGTGTTGAAGAGTCACTCATTAAAGTAACCATGTTACTAACAGTCACGCTGTAAAGAGAGCTCTTTATAGATTGGGCAATCAATACTACAAGGCTGTGATAGATTTTCTAGGTAACAGAATAAAATAAAAGAAATTGCATCTTACAGGGTCATTAACACTCAATAAGGATAAACTGAATTCTGTTCCTCTCTCCCTTTTCGGATAAGATCTGGAGGTGGGCTTGAAAAATGTTAGCAGCTCTGTCAGCGAAAGTGCGGCATCAAGTGACAAGGTCTGTGGGGGTAGAGAAGTCCTCAGACTCGTCAGGCACAGCACCTTAGGGGGAAAGGCAATTGGGACAGGCCCTTTTCCTCACAAACACATAACACCTGAGAAAAACTAGAAGCCACGAATGTACATAGCTCACCTGTGACCTAAGCATTTGCTCTGTCCCAGCCTTTTAAATGCCTTCATTCAGGCTGTTGGCCCTTCCCCCCAGATCTCTGTGTTTTGTTGTTATAAAACCAAGAGATGACATTGGGAAGTTACATGTGTGTTTGCAGTTTCTATGACTCCTTTGGAGGAAAGGCACTATATAAATTCAATAAATAAATAAGTAACCACAAATAATAAAAACCACTGCCTCAGATTCTGCAGAGAGAGCGGAAAGCCCTCCTGTTTTTTAATCAGCGAGTCACCAATCATTATAACTGGTGGGAAGTACAAGCCTCGGAAACATATTTAGAGCTAGCCTTATGTTAACCATACCTATTTGGGAGGCAGAATGTGTGAGGAACAAAAGACTTCTTTAAAAAATTCTTAATTGAATTACACCTGTTGGGATAGCTAAAAAAATAAATCTCCTTTTACCTCCCAGATAGAACCTGAGTGGGAGGTGGGGGGAGGGGGACGCAGGGAGGGAGAAGTCTGGGAGGGAAAGCTGGACTTTGCCTGGGCACTGACACTTCCAGAATGGAGTTTAATTCAGTGTTGGCCACAGGAAGCTTCTAGCTATCCCACCCAAGGTGTCCATGTTGAGGGTGTTTCTTCCTATGCTGGTGATAGAAGTTGGTAGAGAAAAGCCTTATTTGGGACCTGCTAGGTCAGGACAGATTTTCGGTTGGGATTCTGTATGGTAAGTAGAAAACAACAGAAGTTAGGTTTCAGGGCTGGAGAGAGAGCTCAGTCATTAGAGGATAAGGCTCACAACCAAAACTTCAGAAATGCGGTTTTAGAGGACTTAATGCCCTGGACTAATCATTAGGAGCTAATGTCGCCGAAGCTTACGCATCCCAGTGCTTTCCCTTCTGCTTTGGTATCATGGCCTCTGACTGTGCTCCCTCCTCCCAGGGAGAAGTTGGATCTTTGCAAACCTGAGTCCTTCACTAACCCTTTAAGAGTCATCTCCTGCAGGGATGTGGAAGACAGCTCAGTGGGGAAAAGCACTTGTCTAGCCAGTATGAAGACCTAGGTTTTAATCATCAGAGTGATTCCATCTAAATGCCAGGAGAGGTTACACATGTCCTGTGATTCCAGTGCGTCCATGGCAAGATGGGAGACAAGAGACTCCTGGGTAGCACGTCATGAGCCAGCAGGCCAGGCAAACAGCGTAGGGCCAAAACAACAAAGAGACCCTAACTGCTCCACACAAAGCAGAAGGCTAGGACCAAGACCGGAGATCGTTCTCTTACGCACGCAGGCACGCACGCAGGCACGCGCGCGCGCACGCAGGCACGCACACGCACATGCACATGCGCGCGCGAACGCACGCAGGCACTCGCTTATTTCCTGCAGCAACTGGAAAGGGAAGAGAGGGTTTTCTAGATGACTATGAGTAAGAAGAAAAGTCAGAAGGGAGGGAGGTAAGAGGAGAACGAGCAAAGGGCCAGAGAAGCTGAGAGCAGGGAAGGAAACCGGTAAAGAACTCCTAAGCTTACGAATTTCATAGACTAAGAAAAAAAAATCTGCGCATATCTAAATCACCCTTGAATCCGACTCTGCGGATAGAATGAATGTCCTTGAGGTGGCCCAAGCAACATGCAACACTCCTTCACTGACAATGAAGGAGTGAGTCCTTGGTCCACTTAAGGAGACTCCCAAGGGCATTGGACCTTAGGAGAGATGGGCTCTCTAAGAGCCTGAAGCACGGCTAACAGTCCGGGATGAATACGATGTAATTTTGTATTCAACAAACCTGTTACATATTCATTTCCAAATGTGCCTGGAATCAAACCAGCCCATCGGAGGTCAGCATTCCCCCGTCGTTCTATCCTTCACCCCAAGGCTCACTTTTCAGATCTGACACATTTCTATTCCCCTCTCGACTCGCAATCTCCCAGCCTCTCAGAGAGGAGACATTTCCATTCTCAATCCTCTGATCTCCGATGAGACAATTCCATTTTCACTGCACTGATTTAAGAAATACTGATAGGAAAAAAATAAATATCTGGTTTGGCTTCCCACCTTCTGAAGACAAATCTTGGCTAGGCTGGGACATCAGTTAAAGTGATTGGGTGTCTGCTTTTAAAGTTAAGGCACTTCTCTATCCAGTCACTACATTTTGGGCTTTTGGGGTCATGTACCAGGACTAGTAAAGACAGTGCGTTCTCAAACCGGAAGTCCCATTGTTCCACCCAGTGTTGTGCGACCGTGTCTTATACCTCGTCGCTGATGAGCGCCACGTACGTCCGCTTCTAGATCATCTTCATCTGAGGGGACAAACGGTTAGGATTACCATCCCTGTGTCGGGGGTGCCGGTCTCCGTGCTCTTTCTTTTGAGGGGGTCACCTTTCTCTGAGCTCACTGACCCCTTCTTTTTTCTCGTGTTTCAAATCAGGGTCTTGCTATGGAGCCCAGGCTGGCTTTGAACTCATGATTCCCCTACTTTAGCCTCTCAAGAGCTGGGATTAGAGGCCCGTGCTACCATGTCTAGTTAGGAAACTCCTTTAAGGGAAGTTTAGTTAATGCTTTCTTCTTTTTTTCCCTCTTTTCAATTATCTCTCACCTCCAAACGGGTCGTCCTCCCCATTCTTTTTATTGCTGGTTTTGAAACATTTTGAAGCACATATTGTATCCAGGGGGCTGCACTAGGCGCAGGAATATGCCAACAGACGAGCATACTCAGGTTCCTGCCTGGGTGCAACTTCCAATCCAATTCCCATCGGCTCACCAAGAGGCTTTTCCTTAGACCCGATTCTTTTTCTCAAGCCTTACTTCTCTCTTTGTGGAATTCTCGCTTGAATTTATTATCTCTAGGCAGGCATCTTCTTTGGTTTTAGTCATCCAGTGTGTGTGTGTGTGTGTGTGTGTGTGTGTGTGTGTGTGTGATTGGAAGTGGGTTTTAAGCCTTCTGTGATTAATTAGTCTTTAACACACCCATTCTTGTTCAGCTGTATCGGAGGCTGGTCATGAACATAGTTTTATGTTCCTAGTACTTGGGGCCTGTAGTTATTTTTATTTTTATTCTTTTGCTGTTTTATCCAGCCTGCCTTGTTCATTAGAGTATAGGCTCCTGAGGGCAGATGGAATGGTCTTTTAATTAATTGCTGTGGATTCCCAATGGGTTCTAAGTCAATGCTGGTGTCTAACTCCAGTCAAGTGTTTATATGACCAAAGTCACGTGGTGATCGGTTTCTTACCCTCATTAACCTGTTTCATCTCAGGCTTCGTACTACATGATATAATAGGAACTGGGTCTTTATTAAGAAAGTACGAGATTAGAGCCACATTTAATAATCCTACTTTAGGAGATAGAATTATAGTGCCTGTATATATAAATATGGGGCAGAAATAGGTTCACTGGTCTTTTTATCTCCTTTTCTTTTAGACACACAGACACACAGCCTAGACAGAGAGACAGACAGAGGATAGGACACAGCGAGCCATGTTTTGAGAGTCCATTACTCAGTTTTTCCTGTGCACATTTGACTTCCTCTTCCTAGGTTTTATTTCACACACTGGCCTCGTTTCTCCACAGGTGGAATCTTTGAGGAGACGGCCAAAGGACAGCCTCTCTCTAGCCTTTTTAAAAATGTCAGATTAGAGAAAGTCAATCCTAAACTCAAAGGATAGAAGAAACAGCACAGAACATGCCAGGCTACTACAGAGCATTAAAAATACCTGAATTCAGGGTTGGGGATTTAGCTTAGTGGTAGAGCACTTGCCTAGCAAGCGCAAGGCCCTGAGTTCAATCCCCAGCTCCGGGGGAAAAAAATACCTGAATTCAGAATGGGTTGTGGTAGCAGCGTTCACCTCTGATCCCACTTAGAAGGCAGAGGCAGGTGGGTCCTAGTCCAGCCTGGGCTTGTGTGTAAGACCCTGTCTCAAAGAAACAGTAACTACCCCCTGATTTTATGTTTATAAAAGTGATACCATTCTTCAGAAAAAATAAAAATGAAGAGTTTAGCATTCTGGAAAGGCAACTCACCAGTTACCAAGATTAAAGATACGCATGTTCATATGCCTGTCCTACACTCCTGTGGGAAAGGAGCCCTTTGAAGAAATCTTGTTTTAAAAAAATTGCTTACTTATGTGTATGTATGAATACATGTATGAATACATGTATGTGTACCACATACGTGCCCGGGGCTTGCAGAAGAGGACGTTGGGTCCCCTTGGACTGGAGTTAAAGACATTTGTGAGCTGCCATGTGGGTGCTGGGACTTGAACTCTGGTCCTCTGGAGAAGCAGCCAGCGCTAACTTCTGAGGCAACTCTTCAGCCCTTTGAAGGATTCTTATTTCTGTGTAAGGTCCAGCAGTAGGCTTTCCCTGTCACTGCTTGTACTGCTCCCCACCCCACCTTCAGGAACAAAGAGGAGAGGTAATGGAGGCGTGATGTCAAACGTAGGGAACAGGGTACATGGAAGCAATCCCGTTCTTTTCACCCCGTCTTTCTATCTGTCCTCCTCGGCTCCCTTCTGCTGCTATGATGCTCTCCCTCTCCGCTGTGGGCCCAGTCTTGCAGGACTGAGGATATTACAGTGTGAGCTAGTGCATCCTCCTTGTAGAGATGCCCAATAGTCTGGATGGCAAGTGGCTCTTTTCCTGGTATCAGACAGCTCAATCACTAGGACCAATAATGTGCTGCGCTTAGGCACTTTTGCAGAGAGCGTTCATCCTACCTCTGCTGTCCGTGTGCAGCTGTCTCTTCCTCCCAAGTCTAATCAATGTAAATTGGGTCAGATCTCCGCTGTGAATTACAAATTGGATCCGAAGTTGGAGGGTCACCGTGCCTGCTCCCCCACCTCCTTCCCACAGCCATTAGATGGGAAGCTACACCAAAGATCTTTTCTAAATAAATCAGACTTTATTGTAAAACTCGGCCGCTGACGAGACATAACCTCATTAGCATTGATTTTAAAATAAATTATTGAAAGTGGCCTGCCTGCTCTTTGCATTTGTAAAAAAGGGGGGAATGTAAATGTATTTGCAATGATAAAAATGAAAACCAAAACCTGATTCCTTTATCCTTTCAGGCAATAGCACTTAATCCAGTCACGACAAAAAAAAAAAAAAAAAAAAAAAATGGGAAAAATAGAAATGGGCATTGTTCAGTCTCAGAAACAAACCACTCTCTGATTACTATTGTCACTTTGGAGTCACCTAGAGAGAAAGGAAAATGCTGGCCGTTAGGTCTGGGTATGACTCGCCACAGTGACCAGGCCCTGAAGGAATAGGTGTGAACGGGAAACTCAGGTCCCCACTTCCGTTCTGTCTGCCTTGTCCTCTGGTGGCTGAAACTGGCCTTCCATTAAGAAGCCTTCTTACTGCTGGGTGTGGGCTGTGTCTCGGGTTTGCTGCAGGACTGAGGATGGGGTCCCTTCTTCACACAGTGGAGGACTGAGGTTGGGGTCGCACAGTAGAAGAAGCCCCCTCTACAGCAGTTAACGACGAGCACTGCTCTCGGTTCTGTCTTAGAGTGAGAGGGTCTGATACAATTGCTTTTGGACCCTTCTGTGAAACCAAACTGGTGTCTCACAAGGTCCAAAGTCAAGACAATTATCATGTAACTGGGATTTAAAAAAAAAAAAAAGGCTTTCTGTTTAAAAAGACGGGTGGGTGGTTAGGGAGCTAAATTTCTTATTTTTGTTACTCTGTACAAAGAAGCCTTATTTTTACTTATTAAGTGTGTGTGTGTGTGTGTGTGTGTGTATGTGCTCACATTTATCAGGGTGTATGTCAGCGGTCAGAGGATAACTTGGGAGAGTTGCTTCTCTCCTTCTACCACGTGGGTCACATGACAAGCGTCTTTACCTACTGAGGCATCTCGTTGGCCTGATGCTTTCATTTTAGAAGACCATTTTGATAAAGAAAACATTTCTTTAGGTTAAAGAGCTCATTGGATTTCTTTATAAGAGCATTATTAGGCGTTTTAGCATTACGTCCATGGAAATACATCTTCATTTAAGAGAGAATTAAAATTTATGTGCTACCTCAACTTTAAACAGTAATAGATTATAATGTTCCCGGCTCCTAACGGGGCATATGGGACCCCAATCTCACACAGGCCTTAAACAAATTAACCTCTGAAGATTACTGCCCACTTATTACATTAAATGCTCCACTTGATCCCCAAATATCTCATCTCAGTTGGGAAAACAGTCGAAGAAGATTCCGTTAACTGTGTGAACATGTGAGGGAACCACGGGGCATCACAAATGAGCACCAGTATCCGGAGAGTCGATTTCAATCAACATTCTTGGCACAGTGTCAGGGACGCTAATGAGAGGCTGAGAGGAACAGGACACTGAGTCCACCTAGGAGGGACAGCGAGGTGCTAGCTGCTTCTGACACCTGAGTCCTTTCTGAAGTGCGGCCCTGGCACCCACTCCTGACGTTTGCTGCACTGATACCAGAAAGAATAACAGGAGAGGAAAAGATTCCGTCAAAAGGAGGGGAAGGCGTGACAACAGCTTTAAGAAAATGCCCAGTGTATCAATGTGAAGCCAGATGTCAAGGTGCTCTGGCGACAGACGCAAGAGAAATACAGGGAGACTCGTGTGTAAAGGGACCGTTCAGAAGAATGGGAACGACCACTCCCTGGCATCCCCAGACAAGGCATAGTCCCCGTGTGCTACTGCTGCTCTCTAGACAACCATAAAACATATGGAGGCTAAGAACACATTTATTCTCTGCCGTGTATTGGGTAATCTCAACTGTAACCTCACAATCCCTCCATCCTATCTGTGGTATGGCTGAGCACTCCGTCTGTGCTAATACCAACATTTGGAAAGCACAGAATTTAATTCTACAAATAACAACCGAGTGCCTACTGACTGGGAAGAAAGACAAGAATACAAATCAGCGTGGTCAGAAGCTGAGCTTACTCAGTGGCATCTGAGAGGGTGTCACGTCCGAGGACACAGCTGAGCAGAACGTGCAGTGCTTCACAGGCACAGACTAGAGGGCCGTGCTAGGGAGAAGAAACAGCATGGCTCCAGCCGGCCCCATGGCTGTTACTCTGAGTGTGAGGTAACAGACAGACTGACAGGTAGACAGGCAGACAGACAGACAGACAGGCAGGCAGGCAGGTAGGTAAGATAGATAGAGCAAGCAGGGATGAGGAAGAAAAGAGGCCAAGAGACTAAAAGAGTCTGGGGACCGCACTGATGTGTTTTGGGCTTGGGTTTGTTTTGTATTTTTCTTTCTTTCGATCTTTAACTGTCACTGTTCCTTCTTGCTGTGTGTCGGGACAGCGATACAGGAGGAAAGATAATCCTACAGAATGTTCCATTAGATTCTAATTAAAAAAAAAAAAGAAACCTAGTTATACGCTTTATTATAAAGCAATTTGGTTTCTGGGTCTGTAGTAACCCTAAGGGGCAGGGTGGGTGTCTTCACAGACATTTCCAGAAAGACCGATTCATCTCTTCCAATTTGCTGTTGTTTTTTGGCTTTCTGTTTTTTGGAATCTCTAGAGACTTCAGCAGGATCCTGATGTCATTATAGCTACTTCAAGGCCCCAGTTACTGCTCTCCGGTGGCTCTCTCTTACTGGCGTCTAGCTTTTGAGGCCCCAGACAATGCAGGACCTGATAAAAGATGGCCTTATGTGGAATTCTGAATTGTGGATCTGGGCCTGAGCTCATCTGCAGAATGACTTCAAGGAAGATAAGAAACTGTTTAGAAAAATTTGTTTATTTAAAAAGATTTGTTTTGGGGCTGGAGTGATGGCTCAGTGGTTGAGAGCACCAACTGCTCTTCCAGAGGTCCTGAGTTCAAATCCCAGCAACCACATGGTGGCTCACAACCATCTGTAATGGGAACCGATGCCCTCTTCTGGTGTGTCTGAAGACAGCTACAGTGTACTTATATACAATAAATAAATAAATCTTAAAAAAAAATTTGTTTTAATTTTAATCTGTGTGTGTGTGCATGTGTGTGAGTGTGTGTGTGTGTGTGTGTGTGTGTGTGTGTGTGTGTGATGTGTATAGTATGTACAGGTTCCTGTGGTGACCAGAAGAGGGTTTCAAGATCTCTGGAACTGGAGCTAGGGTTGTGAGCTGTCCAATTTGGTTGCTGGGAACTGAACCCTGGTCCTCTGGAAGAGCAGCAAGTGCCCTTAACCACTGAGCCATCTCTCCAGCTCCAGAGCCTCCTATTTTAACGTCTGGCCTTCATACTTCATTTAGGCCATTCTCTGAAGTTTAATCCACTACAGATGAAGTTCTAAAGCTCAAGGGCCCCCATACCTTCAACAGGAATCTCAGAATTCCAGTGGATACCAACTTTGAAGCCACATTTTCCAGGACTAAGTTTGTTTTTTGTTTTTGTTTTTTGTTTTAAATAGATTTAGTCATTATGTATACAGCATTCTGCCTGCATGTGTGTCTGAAGGCCAGAAGAGGGCACCAGATCTCATTCTAGATGGTTGTGAGCGACCAAGTGGCTGCTGGGAACTAAACTTAGACTTCTGGAAAAGCAGCAGTGTTCTTAACCTCTGAGCTATCTCTCCACCCCCACCCCCATCCCATACACCTCCCCCGCCAAATCCGTCTCTTTTTATTTATATATTTTATGGATATGGGTGCTTTGTCTGCATGCATGTCTATCTCTAAACCAGAAGAGGTCATCAAATACTATTATAGACTGTTGTGAGCCACTCTGTGGGAACAGGGGGTTGAACTCAGGACCTCTAGAAGGGCGGCCAGTGTCCTTAACTGCTGAGCCACTTCTCTAGCCCTGACAAACACTTTTTTTTCCCCTGTGGTCTGGCTGAAAACCTTGAGTGCTCTGGTTTCTTTCCTGGGGACAAGAGTGCTAGCCATAGAGCAAATGCTAATTAGCCTATGACTAATGTGACGTCACACATTTAACATGACTACCCATATATTATTTTGGTTAGGAAAACTTTTTAATTGACTTGGTATATCCTGCATATTCCTCTCAGTTTTTTAGATGCCCATTTATATTACACTTGGGAAGGGAAGCCTCACTTCCACGGCTTTCCCTACAGGACAGCGAGGACTCCCATAGGCCCTACCCCAGAGGGCAGGGCCATCCCACTTGCCAACACTAAACATCCTTCTCAAAGCATGTTCACCTCTTAGAATGAAATGGACGCCATCTGACCACTGGTGAGTGTGCGGTGCTTGCACAATCTAGCGTTACTATTGGCTGTCCCTACACCCCGCACCTGGCCTCTTGGTTAAAAAAAAAAAAAAAATAAGAGGGTCTGAGCAGAAGGTGTTCTCCATATCCATCTGTTCAGGATCTTCAAGTTCACATCTGCTTCATACACACAGAGCCGCAAGTGCCTGACTGGAGTCTTGGGTCTGGCTGGTGAGGGTGGGACCTAGCCATCCCCCAACTCTTTGAGGAAGTAATACTTCCTATTAAACAGAACCAGGCTCACGTTACCGTCGTGTGTGGAGCGCTTCTCTGCCTGTGCTAAGTGCACACGCATCACTCTCAGGCTCCTCCCCAAATCCCTCTAGGAAGCTACCTCGTTGTCACTTTTACAAGTGGACAATCAGACAGGGCAGGGAGCTTGCTCCAGTACCCCCAGCTGGCAGGTGGTAGTACAGATCCACTCTGAATTACAGCCAGCCTTGTGCCTGTTGTACCTTGCTGTCCCTCATGCGGTTGTGGCTGGCATGCAGGGGCCTTGGGAGGGGACAGGGCATGCTGGGCCCCTCACATTCCATCTCCATTTCTTTAGGACTGTGGTGTGGCATATGCAAAATGCACAGGGCAATTTCAGAAGCACCAATGGTGGGGTGCTAGGGATAGTCACATGACAATGAAATGCCTATATGCCTCCCCGCCCCATGCTGTCTGTAGAACCCTGGTGGATAGCGGCTTTTGTGCATTGGATGCACAGGCAAGGTAGCTGGCGTCCCTCTAACCTGCAGAAAGAGATCCCACCTTCTCTAGAGTGTGGCGTCTTCAATTTCTGTGGATCGAAGAATATGTGTGAGAAGGCTGACTAAGCTCCCTGCCCTTGGGTCCACTCTTGTATACGAGCAGTGGGAGGTTTGGAGGAGTTCCCGAGACTTCAGCTGTGTGCAGGAGTTTAGGGCTCAGGATAAAGTTGGTCACTCAGAGGCTAGTGGTACATTCCTTGCTTCTGACCCAGAGTAAGGGGATGGATGGCTTCAAACCAGTCCTGTTTTCTGAGGTCTGTTTCCCTTCCCTTGCCATCCCTGAGCGTCAGCTTCATCCTCCCTGGCTTCTCTGGGCATTGCACACCTTTTCTTTGTACCCCAGAAGACAGAACGGTTTGGGGAGATGTCCCCAGAGCACTCTTCCAACTGTTGGGACCTAAGGCGGAACCTCACCTGGATCTTCCCCTGAACCTGGGCTGGGGTGAGCTCTCTAGGAAGATTCTGGCCAAGCTGGGGAGTGCATCTCCTTTTAGGGAGTGTGGTGAATTAGATCCGTTTCTGCACCCTGCTGTTGCAATGGCACAGGCTGTGGAGGAAGATTCTCAGAGGAGCTCTGTTTTAATGTAGCAATTTGATTCAATTTTCCACTCTATAAAATTACCCATCACTGCTCGTTGCTTCCTAACAGACACCTTCACTCTTAATTTAACAATCCTATCGAATTCTGCCAGGGAAATTGGAAAAATTTATCACCTGTGAAATTTTATTTTCCTTTGGTTGTATCTGTTTTTGTAAAACTTCATTAACGACGATGACTTGCTGAGGAAATTATCATTTTTTTTTTAACTTCAGACACAAGAAATGGCTCAACCTCAACCAAGATATCATTTGCATAATAAAACACAACACAACAACAACAACAACAACAACAACAACAAAAAGGCTGGAGATATGGAGTCTGGCAGAGGCTGGAGGAAAGGGGGGAAGGAGTGAACTCTCCTTGGTGGGGCTGTGTGGACACAGACGTGCAACTTAACTCAAAGAACAATGACGTGGCTTCTCTCTCAGGCAAGAGACAAACAGGGAATGCTGCCTACTTAAGAGGGCTGGGCCCTCCTCTTAGGGAGCCTTGAGACAAAATTATTTACTAATGATGCTTTTAGCAAGGGGCCCTGTCTTGGGGGGGGGGGGCTAAGTGTTAGATTCACCTTAGCTCCCAGGTTCACCTGGGATTCAGGTTTAAATTGCTATAAATTTTGGCTTAATTTGAATTTCTTAGCAGAGTACTAAACTCCTGGCAAATTTCCACAGGAGCGCTTCCTGAATGGACTTGAAGATTCAGCTCTCCCATTGTCTAAATACCTCGCAATTAAAAGGCTCAGGCTTTGGTTTTCTAGTCTGACCCCCACTGTGCTCTGCACTGTTCACCAGCTGCTGGATCCCCACCAGAAGTGGCTCCACGGGAGCAGTGATGACTGTGCGTTTTCTGAGATGCTAGTGAGCCCGCTTTCTGAAGGAGAGGGCTCCAGAGTCAGCCTACCCTAGGAGGGGGAGAGGGGAAGCAGGGTAGGTTTATTCTTAGGGGATGAGATTTGACTCTGGGCGATAATGAGGTGTGCTCTACAGAGTTTTACTGTACCACTAAAATGGTTTGTTGACATCTGCACGATCCAGACTTTGGAAATCCTCTGTACGTTTGAGACAATGTTTTGGCCTTAGCCGTTTGCTACAGAAAATAAGCCGGGGCTAGAGAGTTCTGAGAACGTAGCCCCAAACTCACAGTAAGCCAATGAAAGCCAGAGGGAGTGGTCTCTAGCCTTTAACCTTCTTGGCGCAAGAACAAATGGCGTCATGTCACGTGGTACAGCTGAACGAAAGGATTTCATCTTGTTCCCAGAACACGGCAGAGCCACTGGGCTTCCTACGCCATCTCCTTCAGACAATGGAGTTTAGATGGGGATAACTTTTGGGCTGTTTCACTCTTCTACCAGGTCAAGAGGTTTTGCGAGTAGAGTAGCGGGAAGCGGGTAGCTGGAAGGTGAAGTATCTCACCTGGTAGGACTTCGTAAACGTCCTCCTCTTTGTCCAGAGGCTCAGGCAAGGCCATGGCTCTGCCCTGGGAACCGGACCTTGCGGAGTCAAAGCCATCAATGTCATTGTACGTTTCTTCCTGTTCTTTCTCTTCCTCTTCCTCCTCCTCCTCCTCCTCTTCGAAGGGAATGGTCAAGGAGCTAAGATCTGCCGTCGGAGCAAAGATAAGAATGAGTAAAGATAGGGGAAAAAAGGCTGAGAAAGGAGGATGTGAGGGAGGAGGAGGGAGGAGAATAAAACATGTCAGGAGAAAATGAAACACTAGGTTAAGGGCTGTTATTTCTAATGCGGGCCTCGGTGGCAGGAAATCTACAGAAAAGGCCAGCCCAGCACTTCATCAGGTTTAACCCACCAACATAAATCCTCCCCGGCCATAAAACGTGGTCAGGATGAAGCAGCCCTGAAAAGTATGGGTGTGTGAACGAAAACGCAAGGTGAAGGGAAGAAAAGAGGCCAGACGAGGCACTGCCTGGGCGCCATGCTCTGCTCGCCAAGCAGAAAACCGGATGGGTGAATGATGGCTCCAAGTTGGCTACGGTGACAGAGACAGGGCAATATGGTGGAGGCTGAGCTCTCAGACGCTCATCTCCCGATGGTCTCACTGTGGAATTCAGACATATTTGTTTGTGGAGAGGGAAGAGAAAAAAAAATGGGAAAGAGCAGCAGAAGAAAAGAAATAGGGGCATGGAAAGACATAACAGTGGTGTGAACGAACGGAATGGCTAACCAGCACAGTCCTTTTACGGCCTGGCTGACCTTAAAGTGGGTCACTGAGGAGAGGGCGTTCAGCCATTACAGCACTGGCGAGCACCAGGGCAGGGACGGGAGATTGGTTTCAATTCTGGAAGGGGGCTGGGAAGCTGGTTCTCTGCCTTCAGCCTGCTCCTGGAAACCCCCACCGAGGGGCCTCTGCAGGACCCAGTGAGCACACTGAGCATCCTCTGGGGAAGGGAAGGATGGGGAGACAGGAGCGGTTCATTTAGAAACACAATAAAACTGTTTGGCTTGATTAGGCTTTTAATAAAGATTTCCCAACAAATTTCATCTGAATTCTGGCGACTTCATAGGACGGAAGGATCAAAGGCACATTTGCGGGCTTAAACCATATGTTATTATTTTGTTTGTTTTAAAATAAAATGGAATGAATAATTTCTTCAATGTGAGATTCTGAAAGTACCACAGGGTACAGCTCAATAAAGCTGCTTTGAGTTTTATTGAGGTTCACACACTTAGGGGTATATTACACGCATAAATCCTAGGCACCTAGATGAGAGTGTACCCTGTAGCCTCGCCATCAACGCTGTGTCTGCCTAGTTCCAGCCTATTATACGCGATGCTGTTGGTGCACGCAGTAGTTTGTTTTTTGTGAAAGCAGAGGTATAACTGAGTAAGAGAGGCAATTCTTGTAATTAAGGCTGGGGCGCTTTCTCCTTTTTATCCACCATAAAATCTTAAAGCAGAATAATAAACCGTGATGAGAAAGCTTGGTGTTTTTAGGTGGATGTGTTTCTCCATGAGACATGGGCCATGTACGGAGCTGGGGTTCTCGTGTCTTAGTGAGGCAGGGTCCTGCTATGATGCTGTATGAAGGTCCTTTTAGGCCAAAGCTACCTGCTTGGCCACTCTCAGGGAGAAGGTTTCCTGGTCGCTGCACCAGGCCTGCAGGCTGGCCAGCAGAGGGTACTCTAAGAACAGACGTTTAATCTCTTCAGGCGGGGCTCTCGCCATCCCAAGGCAAGGGACATTTTACTGTGGCTTGGGAAACGACCATTTATTTTTAATGTCCAGTGTCCCTGACGGCCACCTAGGTGAGTTTAAAACTCAACTTTTAAACAAAAGGAAAAAAAAGAGAGAGAGAGAGAGAGAGGAAGGACTTGGATCTCAATTAAATGGTGGCTATTATGAGTCACCTTTCCAGGATAAAAGGGGTGGGGCGGGGTGGGGTGGGGGAGGACAGGGACTTGAGCTAAACAGCTTCCTGAACAATTCCCGAAAGATGATTGGTGGCTTGTCCACATCGTGTCAGTGGGTAAGCTATGACATCAGAGGTGACTTTCAGGTGGATGACTGCTTCATCTTTTCATTCGTACAGGAAGTCATTTGTTGTCATATTTAAAGGCCACGTGGGGTCGGTGAGAGTAGAGAGCCAGGAAAAAAAAAATACACCCGGAAATCTTTAGCTTAAATTCTCAAAACACAACTTCACATGCAAGCCCACTCACATAGCATATAATTTTGAAGTGATGCCTCTTACCTTTTAACAAGAAACTTATTTGATCCACCCAGTCTCTGGCTTCAGCTGGACTAAAAGCTGTGAACTAGAGAGAAACAAGAGGATTAATGTACCCATCATTAAAGTGCCCTGCTAGATAGACTCGAAGGAGTCCGAGTTCCAGAAGAAGAGGTTCCAAGTTTCTGAGTTTCAGAATCGAGCTTGAGCTAGCTCAGGGTTCTTACCGTTCAGAAAAACACCAAAACATCTCACACAGCCGCACTGCGCCTTCAGCAATGTCGCGCCAGAGAGAACAGCTCTTTACGTCCAAATGTTGATGTCCGTGTGTACCCACTCCCTTGATTACTTCCTCATCAAAGATTTGTTGGAGAAAGGTTTATAGAAAGGGAAGCCAACCGGCATAGGAGCGAGATCGGAATACTACAAGGGAGGTGCCTTCGGCAGCAAGGGGATTTCTTTCTCTTTTCTTTCTTTCCTCTTTTTTTTTTTTTTTTTCCGGAGCCGGGACCGAACCCAGGGCCTTGCGCTTCCTAGGCAAGCACTCTACCACTGAGCTAAATCCCCAACCCCTTTTTTCTTTTTTAAAGATTTTATTTATTTTGTGTATATGAGCACAATGTAGCTGTCTTCAGAAGCACCAGAAAGAAGTCATCGGACCCCATTACAGATGGTTGTGAGCCACTATGTCATGGTTGCTGGGAATTGAACTCAGGACCTCTGGAAGAGCAGTCAGTGCTCTTAACCACTGAGCCATCTCTCCAGCCCAGGGATTTGTTTTTCAGTTCTGGATTTGTCTTTCTAGTTCTCTCCTGCTGAACTAGATCCCCTCTGCAACAGGATGTTGAACAAAGGCTGGGAACAATTACTGCTGTTTAGAGCAGGCTGTGTGTGTGTGTGTGTGTGTGTGTGTGCGCGCGCGCGCACACACACACACACACACACGCTGGACTTTGGGAGAGTTGGTGGAAGGAGCTGAACCGCTCAACCACGTGAACCACGTGAGCAGGAGAACATCAGCTGCGAAGGCTTTAAGCAGGTCAGGTGGGCTGAAGAACAAACACCTTCAGGGAGCAGAGGCCCGGCAGGAAAGCTCTGAGACTTAACAGGAAGCCACTGCTGGTTCCACCAAAGACTGGGTGCTTCTTTCAGTAGCTGTGGCTGGGAAGAGTTTGAATGGGGGTGTCTGGAGACTGGAGACTAATTAGGAAGCTGTTTAAGTAGCCCGCTGGGTGAAGTGACAGGGACTTAGCTACTGTGGGATTAAATAAGGAGAGGAAGAAAGGGCCAAAGGAAGGCTCCATAGCCCAGAGGGATGGTTCGGATTCAATGGGCCAGAGATAGGCATCAAAACAGACCACATTCTGATTCCCCAAACAGAGCAGTCAAGCACTAACCCTTTGTAATATTAAAAATGAATCAACTTGGAATGAAAGAACATTTTAATTCTGTGGTCATTAGGGTTTGATAAAGGTTCATGGTACGTAAGAAATATATGTTTATGCTTTACTGTTATTCTCTTTCTCTCTCTCTCTATCTGTGCACGTACGCACACACACACACACACACACACACACACACACACACACGCAAGTATATGTATTCTTTGTGTACGTACAGAGGCCGGGGAGGGTATCGGTGCTTTCCCCTCTCACTACCCCTTTGAGGCAGAGTCTCTCCTTGAACCTTGAGCTCCTGCCTTTTGGCCGAGCTGGCACTCAGCGAGCCCCACCCATCCTTAGGTCTCTCCCCAATGGACAGATAAGCTGTGCACGGGACCCTGCTTGTTACGTGGGTTGTGGGTTTGGACTCAGGTTTCCATCTGATTCGTCTCTCCAGCATACTCAGAGTATCTGAAAACCACACAGTTCTATACAGTGTTTCTAGGGACACTGGTTTGAACTTCTCACATAAAACTCTTACCTGGATATATATTTTATCTGGATAAATATTATAGTTTAATAGTAAAAACAACTTAGAAACAGGTTGAGCTCATACATCTGTTGCACAATGCGAACATGGGGAAAATTTTCACTCTGTAGTTAAAGCTTATTTTGGATTTCGTGGAAGGACATCAGGATGACCAGTTGGACCAGACAGAATAAGGACTGTAGCTGAGAAATCAATCCACCTCTCTCTCTCTCTCTCTCTCTCTCTCTCTCTCTCTCTCTCTCTCTCTCTCTCTCTCTCTCTGTGTGTGTGTGTGTGTGAAGAACTGGACTGTGGGTTGCAATAAACAAGAATCTCACCTGTGGGATGATGAGACTGGGAAGACAGGAGAGGGGTGAAGACAAAAAAGACAAGTAAAGGTTGTATCTAGGAAGAGCATAGCAACAGACAGAGGAGAAGGCATTGCATAGCGAAGGAAGGAGCAGGACGGCCAGTGGGGAGGAATGATCGGGTAGCACAGAGGGTGGAACCCATCATAGCACCGGCCACCGTGCCTCACATGCAGCAGCAAGGAAAATGCCAGGCTTTCGAGGATTGTGAGGTCTTACCTCATAGCTGCGCCTATCCTGGGAGGTCAGTTCAAAGCAGGACTCTTTCTTGGAGTCTTTCCGCAGGTGAGGGGCCATCCGGACGTTGTATCCCTTAATGAGGAAGGTTCCCTTGGGCTGCTTGCCTGCAAAACAGCAAAGCTCCCTGAGTCTCCAGAGGGACACAATAGTTAAGGGAAGGCATCTTTTCTGGGAAGGGAAATAAAAAGCACCGAACAGCTGTCGCATTGTCGGGGAACCACGATTGTCTAAGAAGGGTTATTAGGGAAGCACAGCTAGGTATTCTCAAGCCCTGGATCTCCTTCCACACCCTACCTCAAATGCTCGCCCCATCCCCTGACGGTCAGGTGGGAATTTATGCTAGAGGAAGAATAATTCAAATGTAGCGTTGTATCTTCTTCCTAGAGATAGACTGGAAAGTACTGAGTAGTGTTGGTATCTTGAGAGGATGAGGAAGGTGACAGAGAGACCCCAAATGAAGCAAAGGAGACACCACGTTGCTGTCACTTTCATCCAAAAACGAACTACAACACTGGATTCTTCCCTGTTTCCCTGAGAGAGGTTGCGTCTGATTTTGTAGCTCAGACAGAGGGCAGCAATGGCAGGGTCTGGGGGATGAGGGTGCCCTCTGTCAAGTGGAGTGAATTCATATTGAATCTTTCCCTTACCTAGTTTAGTGCTGAAGATTGAACCCGGGGCCTCAGATGCCTTTGGATGATAATGAGAGAAAATAGAGGACAAACTGAGATGGGAGGTGGGGGGTGAGGTTGGTGTGTGTGTGTGGGGGGGTGGAGAGGAGGAAGAGGGAGGGAGGGAAGAGAGAGGATGGAGAGGGAGAAGGAGGGCTATTTGAAGGAGGTCTGGAGGGAGGGAAGAAGGGTGGAGATGGAGAGAGGAGGATGAGGAGGGAGCATGGGAGGGAGGGAGAGAGACGGGAAAGGCTCTATTTTTACCTGGTTGAGCTAAAAGAAACACACAAACACTATACCTACGGAGAAAATGTCCTGGGCACAATAAGGAGTAAGTGTCGAGAGGGGAGCCATGCAACAGTCGCATTCTGACACCAGAATCTTTTTTGTTAAAGTACCCCTCCTTGTTCTTACTGGCCACTAAAATGTTTTGTTGTTTCTTTGGTCACCAGATTTTATTTCACCCTGACAGCAAAATGGTCAATAAAAGTCTCCGAGCCTCTCGCTCTCTCGCTCCCGCCTCCTCCCTCACCGTAAGACCTGAGTTCTGAATGAACACGTACAGCTTTGTACCTGGAGACGCCAACACTCACCATCGTTGTCTTTTGAAGACTCATTTGTGTTTTATTTTGTGTGTATGGGTGGTCTGCTTTCCTGTGTATATATGTGTACCATGGGCATGTCATGTGCCTTCAGAGGCCAGAAGAGGATGTCAGATATCTCAGAACTGGAGTTACAGACGGCTATGGTATACCACATGGGTGCCAGGAACTAGGGTCCTCTGCAAGAGCAGTAAGTGCTCTTTAACGGCTGAGCCCTTTCTCCAGCCCCCTGCCCCCTCACCTATTTAAACACAAGGGAAAGGATGAATAGTTTTACAGTGGTCCAGAGAGCACAGTAGTTGGAAGAATAGAATGGCTGTTGGCCTTGTAGGTCCAGAATTAAACTAATTTGCTAATTAATTAATTAGCTAGCACAGTCTCATAGCCCAGGCTAGGCTTTAACTCCCTACATAGCTGAGGATGGCCTTGAACCCCTGGCCTTCCAGATTCTACTTTCTGAGTGCTGAGGTCACAGGCATGCACCATCACGCTGGTTTTAGGTAGGGCTGAGGATCAAATCCGGGGCTTGCTAGGCATGCACGCCAGGCAAGCATCTACTAATTGAGCTGGACCACTAGCCAAGGTCTAGAACTTAGGGCAGAACTGGTATTTGCTGGACTTGCAACTGGGCTGGGGGTTAGAAGGACAAGGAACGTTTGTTGCTCAGTTTTCTGAGCATGCTGCGGTCAGCTCCAACGGGAAAGACTCCGAGGGATCCAAGATGGCCACAAGATAAAATCAGTGCCACTGTAGCGGGAGGAGTGGTAGAGCAAGGCAAGTGCCACAAGCCAGGGGCAAATCCTAAAGGTTCCAGATCACTAGCAAAACTGCAGCTCTTTCTGCCCAGGTTGTATCAAAGGTGCAGGGAGGCTGTTCTCTAGGCTCGGAGAATACAGTTTAGAAAGGAAGCAAGGGAAACCAATACACGCTGGAGGGCAAAGAAGAGGCCTTCTTAGTAGAGCTACCACTGGTCTCTGCATGAAGGTGGGAAAGCCCAAGGGAGCCCCTTCGAACACTTACCTCCTTTTCCTCTTGATCCCATCTGTGGAAGGGTATCCTCTCACAGGGAGTTGGTCTTTGTGGCAGTTTGAATAAGAATGGTCCCATAGACTCAAGTGTTTGAATGCTTGGTCCATAGGGAATGGCGCCATTAGGAGGTGTGGCCTTATAGTAGTGGGTGTGGCCTTGTTTAAGGGAAGTGTGTCACTGTGTGGGACAGCTTTGAGGTCTCATATATGCTCAAGCTAGGCCTAGTGTGGCATTCATTTCTGCTGCCTATGGATTAAGACGTAGCCCCTTCTCCAGCACCATGTCTGCCTGCACACTGCCATGCTTCCTGCCATGATGATAATGGACTAAATCTCTCAAACTGTAAGCCAGGCCCCATTGAATGCCTTGGTCATGGTGTCTCTACACAGCAACAGAACCCTAAGACAGCATTCATTTATTATAGTAACTTTTAACTTGTATTTATTTGTGGTTCCCTCCAATTCTGTTTAAATCCTCTCTTCTCAGGAACTGAGGAAGTGTGTTCGACATGACAGGCCTTCTAGGCATAGCATGTAGTGGCTCATTAAGAAACTGCCTCTTAGTCAACGCTTGGTTGCCGCTGCTGTCATCTGGCTGAAGAGTGTCTCTTGGGTACAACCACCATTTAGATTTCAACATTCCATGGCTCTAGGGATGTCTACTGGACCACTGTTTCCCAACAGTCATGAACGTACTCTTAGAGAGTTTGAACCCTAAGGTTCTATTTCTGGGCCATTGTTAATATCACTTAAATCTTTCTCAGAATTATTATTATTATTATATTACTGTATTATTTTGTGTGTGGCTTGGGATTGGATCCAGTGCCTTGTGTACACCAACCAGGCAAGTGCCCTGCCACTGGGCTACATCTCCAATTCTTGGCTTTGGAGACAGAGTCTTACGATGTAGCTCAGGCAAGCCTTGAATTTGTGATCCTCTTGCCTCAGCTTTCTAAGTGTTGGGATTGCAGGAGTGTGCTACCATGCCCGGCATCTTCATGCTTTTTTTTTTTGCTTGCTGTTGTATGTCTTGTTTTAATATCTTTGTGTGCATATGTGCTCTCACTTGTGCATGTATGCATGTGTGTTTAGGGGGTATGCATGCCATGGCGTACACACACAGAAGTCAGAGCACAGCCTTTGATGTTCCTTCTTGTCTTCCCTCTGCCTGAGGTGTGGTTTTTCTCTTGCTGCTGTGTATGTCAGCCTAGTTAGTTTAAGAGTTCTGGGGGGAGTCTCCTGTGTTTGCCTCCCATCTCATTGTAATTTCTCCCTCCCCCCCAGATTATTTATTTGTATGCGTATATTTATATTCATGTTGCTGTCTTCAGACACACCAGAAGAGGGCATTAGATCCTATTACAGATGGTTGTGAGCCACCAGGTGGTTGCTGGGAATTGAACTCAGGACCTCTGGAAGAGTAGCTAGTGCTCTTAACGGCTGAGCCATCTCTCCAGCTGTAAAAGTTCTGGGTTACAGAGCTATGTTATCGCCTTTAGTTTTACACGGGTTCTGGAGGTTTGAACTCAAGTCCTCGTGCTTATGCAACACTTTGTCCACTGAACCACTTTCCAAGCCTTTCTTTCATATATTTATTTTTTCAATGACTGCTAAAAACCATTCGATAATGTGGAATGAGTCACAATAGACTATAACCTTTTGATATGTTGACCACACTTAGTGTTTAAGGAGGAAAAAAAATGCTAAATTGGCCTGTGTTATCAGCAGTGGGCAAGGTATTAGTTACCCAAGCCTATTTCTTTCCTAAGCATGTCTCACTATAGGTGTTAGTTAAGGACCGTTGTCTAGAGACCTAAGTGCTTGAGGATTTACGAAGTGCTTGTATCCGGGAGTGAGATGCCGCTGTGTAAATGGAGCACACTTACTTTTCTCATTAGCATAGTAGAGGAAGAGCCCTCTGCTGATAACACACCATCGCTTCTGCCACTCCGACCCAAAGAAGCTATGATCTACACAGAGGAGTGAGAAGAGACATAAATTCAGGTAACTAGAATCGCCCAAGAGTCTGTAAAATCCAACAACACAGTCGAGTGGGTTATTGTTTTATTTCCTGGGTTAATGGACTGTAAAACCCTCCTTTCCACTCCCACAGGTTATCCCATATTGACTGAGTGGCGAGGATGAACTCCATCATAGGCCCAGGCTCTTCCTAAGGCTGCTTCTCTGTGCTTTCCTGGATGTCTTTTTATCTAGCTCACTTTCCCTCCTTTAGGATCAAATCTTACCCTGCATTTTCCAAACTTCCTATGATATCTTTGTTTGTTTCTTTTTGGAGACTAGAGTCTCTCACTGGGTAATCCAGGCTGGCCTGAAACTCATGACTGCCATCTTGTCTGAGCCTCTCTAGTGTTGGGGTTATAGGCATGGCTGCCATCTTGTCTGAGCCTCTCTAGTGTTGGGGTTATAGGCATGGCTGCCATCTTGTCTGAGCCTCTCTAGTGTTGGGGTTATAGGCATGCAGTACTATACCCACTGTTGCTTTCTCTAAACAGAAATAATACTCCAGGTCCTCCAGGCCATGGCCAAGAGAAGGGCTTTCTTTTTCTTCTTCTTTTTGAGCATCTGTGGTAAATTCGCCTTAGCGAATTTAATATTGAGCATTAAAACAGGGATTCTGGCCTCTGTAGTATCTATTGTAATGGAATGGCTGAAAGGGTTGAGTTGGGCATCTCTGAAATTTGGAATCTGGCTGCTTCACACTTGGAAAGACTACATCTTGACAAAAACAGTATCTTTTTTTTTTCTTTTTTGAGACAAGGTTTCTCTGTGTAGCCCTGGCTGTCCTAGAACTCACTCTGTGGACCAGGCTGGCTTTGAACCAATAGATCTACCTGTCTCTGCCTCCCAAGTGCTGGGATCAAAGGTGTGTGTGTTTCCTTCCTTCTGCTACAGTTTGACATTGAGACATGAGGACAGGGATCCATCATCCATCCATCCATCCATCCATCCATCCATCCATCCATCCATCTCACACAGATCCACCTGTCTTTGCTTCCAGAGTGCTAGGATTAGAGGTGTCTGCCACCCAAACTGGCCAGAACCAATTCCAGTGAAGCCCACAGTTTGCTGAAGATTTGAGCTTTCTCTCTTTGGTTGACATACACTAATACCACTTCCTTCCTATCCTGGCTTTTGCCTTATATGGATCCAGCACAGTACTGGGCCCCAGGAAGACATCCTATCCTCTAGCAACATCTCCTCCTGTCTTCTCTCCTTCCCTCCCTCCCTCTTCTCCTGAGATGTTCTGCTTTTCACAGGTCTGATGAATACCTTTGCTTTTCTTCTCCAAGTATCCTTGCTTGATGACGTTATCCAGCTCTTGAGCCCCTCTGATGATGTCGTCTATTCCTAAAAGGAACAGCAGTAAAATGCTTTGTTTAAACCTGATAGAATTTCCATTTAAGCTACTTTATTTAGATTAGTCACAGTAATGATGGAGTACAGAAGGGTAATTGTTTAAATGCAGCACGGAATACAACATTTTCTATATGATTAGGGGAAAAAGTTAATTTTCTTCCTAATTATATCTAATGCTAATATTGCTTAAAATGACTAAACATACATTAACTTGCGGCAAGAGGACGTAGCCTAAATGTGTGCTGATTGGCCAAAAAGGACCCCGGGGAATTAGGAATTTGCGGTGGATATAAGCTGTAAATTGAGTAATCCACGCTGAGATAATCAAAAGTCGGATGAAGAGCAAGGAGGACAAGCTTCAGCGAGTGATACACGCCACGGTGCGTGCAGTCATTTCAAAGGGGACGATGAACACACACCCACCTGCGGGCTTCGTTGCAGCTGTCAGTGTATATTTGCGTTTGTGTGCATGTGGGTCTTAGGGTGTGTGAGTGTGTGTGTGTGAGTGTGTGTGTGTGTGTGTGTGTGAGTGTGTGTGTGTCTTCCTCTGTCGTTTGCTCCATACCCCATTTTTTGAGGCAGAGTCTCTTATTAAACCTGGAGCTCAGCTCAAGGCTATGCTGGTGAATTCTGGGGAATCTGTGTCCATACCCCAGAGCTGGGCTAATAGACTAGTATACCTTGTCCAGATTTTATGTGGGTGCTAGGGACCCAAACTCTGGTCCTCATGTGCACACAGAAAGCACTTAACCTACTGAGAAAACCACCACAGCCTGTTTCATTTGGACGGCTACTTTGGGGAATGTAAATATTGTGAAGTTCACGAAGATCGGTTATGAAAAGTGAATTTGGCAATAGCCACCAGATCTCAGGTTTTTCTTTTTCTTTTTTAAAGATTTATTTATTATATAAAATAAGTACACTGTTGCTGTCTTCAGACACACCAGAAGAGGGCATCAGATCTCATTACAAATGGTTGTGAGCCATCATGTGGTTGCTGGGAATTGAACTCAGGACCTCTGGAAGAGCAGTTTGTGCTCTTAACCACTAAGCCATCTCTCCAACCCAGATTTTTCAAAGAATGGGCAATGTGTGTGTCTAAGAACATGTGTGTGTGTGTGTGTGTGTGTGTGTATGTCTAAGAATCGTAGAAACTTTAGCAAAAAAAAAAAAAAAAGGAGACCTTGGGGCTGACATCAACCTTTAACTGCAGGACAGTGACATTCTTGGCTTTTAATAGTTTCCTTAGGTACAAATTTATTGAGACGCCAAACTCCTAATTCATCTTCCTGCCTGGGGCTTATACACTTGCTTCACAGAAAGGAGGGGCAAAAGATTAAGGAGAGAAGTTACTTCTCAATAATAAAACAAAAGAGAACAGCAGTTCCAGCTGCCCTGGTCCTGTAATCCTCCTGTCTTCACGCCCTGAACGTTGAGGTGATACACATGAACCACTGCGACTAGCTCCCCTAAAGTCCAGAAAACCATAACTCAGCATGTCCCTCCTCTCCCCCCCCTCCTGTCTTCTGCCTTCTCCTTTCTTCTCTGGCGTATGTTCTACCGCTAAGCCACAACCCCAGCCCAACCTCACATTTCTTGAAACATGTTTAAAGTTACATTTATTTTATCATGTGTCTATGTGTGCACGTGCATGTGTGTGTGTGTATGTGCATGCATGTGTGTGTGCAGCATGCATATGTGTATGTGTGTGTTTAGTCAGTTCTCTCCTACCACATGGGGTTCTGGGGATTGAACTCAGGTTGTCAGACTCTGCAAGTGCCTTTCTCTGAAGTGCTATCACTGATCTCAACTTTACCTTTCTGACTTAGGACCAATGGAGAAGAGAGGGTAACAGACGCTTACTATTCATATTTTAGTTCTTCGACCCGAATGTTTTACTTCAAAATTTATAGAGCAAACAATTCAAAACACATTGTCTACATTTGTACAATTTTCAAAGAATAAATAAAAATACTACTTCTTAAAAGGTTATGATGATACCATGCAAACTCCCGAAGGAGAGAGTCAACCGGCAGCCCTATCTGGCTCTCAGGCCTACGAACCACACTGAGGACCAGTGCGGCCTTATAAGTGCAACACTGGCACATTGCCCTGGCAGTAACCAGAGGTTTTCAACATCTGTTCAACAATGAACTCATTCCCAGTACTAGAGCTAACTACTCAGTACTGGTAAAGCCATGCTTATTGGAGGAGAATTTACAACCTTTAATTCACTAAACCAACACAACCCCTAATGACAGTGTCTAAGTATTTGTCCTTATGCCACAGATAAGTGGAGTCTTTACTCCTTAGTCAGGAAACGTTTCTTTGCAACAGGCAGAGATCACTACAGAAAAGCACAATTGTTGAGGTTTGGTCTGTTGCTATGTAGTGTAATGCTAAATACACCTCCACCCCAGGCCTGCTGGCCTCCAGGGAGGAGATAATCTGCACAAACACAAAGTAAAGCCATGTGACCTTGCTCCTCCACTTAAAACTCTTGGTGGAATAAAGATTCAGACAGCCTATTGCTGGGCAGAAGAGAGATAAGTGGGGTTTCGGTTCCCAGGCTTGGAGTCTGAGAAGAGACCACAGGGAAATAGAGAAGTAGGTAGAGAGGAGAAGGTGCCTCGGGGTAGGTGAGTCCTGAAAACATGGCCATGAGGGCTGACCAACTGGAGTTAAGAGCGGCCCAGACGGATCATGGTAAGATATGAGTCAGGGTTATGGATAGGGAAGTAGAGATAACAGTTTAGAGGGTAGATGTCTGCCTGGCTTATAAATATAAAAGTTGTGTGGTCTTTTATCTGGGAACGGAATGATTAAACGTGGGGTAGAAACCCCCGACTGAGATTAAATATCTAACACAACACACCACCAGTAAAAATTTAGAGCTGTGCAGCCCAGTCCCAGTGGCTACATCTACAAAACACTTCTGTGCCTGAAACTTAGGAGACATTGCAGAAGAAGGGGCGGAAATTTTTTAAGAGTCAGAGGAACAAGGACTTCGCGGTGAGATTGTGTCTCCTAGTAATGTCAGAGGCTGAACAGGTAAAGTCTCGCCCAAATGTGAGCTGAAGAAGTGACACTGAAGCTAAACCAGACAGGGAAAGGTCCACGAGGCCTCCGCTTTATACAAAGAACTTTAGGGAACTGGGGGACGTCGGGAGTGTAAGGAGTAACCTTCCCTAGGGAAGAGAACATCAATTGGTTGTCCAGTGCCAACTGTCAGTTCTGAAAACATACACGCAAATACATTATACGGACTGAACAGGTTACATTTAAGATTACATATGTATAGACATACGTGCATGTAATCACAGTTAATGAAGAAAGAGGCCATGAACTTGAAAGGGAGCAGGGATGGGAATGTGGGAGGGTTTGGAGGCCGGAAAAGGAATGGAGAAATATCATAATTGTATTATAATCAAAGAAATGTTACTTCTCCAGTGATGGTGCACACCTTTAATCTGAGCACTCTAGAGGCAGAGGCAGGTGGATCTCTGAGTTGGAGGCCAGTCTGGTCTACAGAGCGAGCTCTAGACAGCCAGGGCTACACAGGGAAATGTTGTCTTAAAAGAAAAAACAAACCCTTGCTTAAAAAAACAAAACAAAACCCACCAAACAAACAAAAGTTATTTTTTAAAAAGTTATGAAAAAAAGGCAATCCAGGCAAGCATGACTTTAATCTTAGCACTTAGGAGGCATTAGCAGGTGAACTCTGTGAGTTCAAGGTTATCATGTTCTATCCAGCAGGTTTGAGGCCAGCCAGGGTTACATAGTGTGATCTGTCTCAATAAAATAAAATAAAATAATCCCAAGCCCCAAACTCCAAAAACAACAACAACAGCCAGCCAACCAACCAACCAATCAACCAATCAACCAAAACCCAACAACAAATAAAACACAAACACAAACAAACGACCCCGCCCCTCAACTCCCAGCACCTACTTTAGGCAGCTCCAAGTCCCCTGTAACTCCAGCTCCAAGGGTTGACGCCATTTTCAGCCTCTGTGGGTACTCACACCCATACACCTCCCCCGCCCCAACACACATGCACGTAATTAAAACAAAACTCCCAAAAAACCAAAAAACAATCAAACCAAACACGCACTTCAAAATAAGGCATGACCATAAATGAATCAAGTGGGCACCCGTGTGTATCTTCGAACATAAGGGTAAAAGAATTTTTCCTGCCAATCAGTCAATTTTATTCACTCAGTTCAGTATTTGCTTCTTTGTTTAAACAAATCAAATTTTCTCAGTTCAGTGGAAACTTATTTGCTTCTTTGTTTTCAAAAACAAATAAAATAAAGTTTTTGCTTTTTCAGGCCTAGATTTTAGAACTACAGTTCAGTGGAACAGACAACTTTTGTCCCTCATAAAGACAGCAGGACCTTGGGCTGGATGCGTTTGTCTAGAATGTTCAGAGTCCCTGAGGACCAGTTCCAATTCCCTAAAGTGATCTGACCTCATACTGACCCAAAATCCAAAATAAAAATAAAGAAAACCCTTAAAACACACACACACACACACACACACACACACACACACACACACACACACACACAGAGGCACGAGCGCACAAAAGCATAGATCAGAGAGGTCAGAGAGATGGCAGGTGCTGCTCTTTTGCTTCCCAGAACCCATGCTCAGTAGCCTTCAGCTGCCTGTAACTTCAGATCCAGGGAAGATTTGATGCCTCTGGCCTTCACAGGTAACTGCACTCACGTGTACACATGCGCATCATACCCAAGTGCACATGTGCATGAACACACGCACCCGAAAAAAAAAAAACAGTAAAGCAGGAGTCTTCGTTTGACTTTATGTGATTGCTTTTTGTTTGTTTGTTTTTATCCAATCGTCTTCTTGCTAACTTCCTCGCACATAGAATCTTATCTTTTCTTCCCGCCCCCTCCCCCTTAGTCCCTCCCTCTCTGCTCCTCTTTTGGTTTCTGACACAGGATCTCACCATGTTGCCCTGGCTGGTCTGGAACTTGAAGTATGGCATACCAGGCTGGCCACGCCCAGCAGCTGTTTTCATTTGTGCGTTTTTTACGGTGAGTAAACTCTGTGTTTGGCATAAATTCTTTCAGATGGGTCTTGGGGTACATGTCTGAGATGAACCCCAACAAATGGGAGTTCATTTTTAAAGTTTTTCTGTTTTTACTCCCACCAGTCTGAAATTCTAGCTCCCCTGAAAACACGGAGAACCAGTGGAGATCCTTCTGCAGGTGGTGGTCATGTGAGCCTTCTACGGTGGGAAGTCACATGACTGACCAACAGGTGGGAGGTCACGTGACCACCCTACAGATGGGGCCACGTGATCGCCCTGGGGGTGGGGGTCACGTGATCGCCCTGCAGATGGGAGGTCCAGTGAGGTGAGGAACAAATACAGGGAAAGCGGTCTGAAGAAGGTTCTTCTCTGAAACACTGTTCAAAAAATTGCTCCTGGAGGCCTCAAATTCAAATGAAAGGCACAGGGACTGAGAGAGATGGGATGCCCCAAGCTATCTCTCTCCACAAGTTTCTTCTTTTTAAAGGTCTTGCTAAATGTAGAGAGTTTCTTGCTAAAAGTCTGAATCATAAAAGACATGTTAAGAGTCTTATTGGAATTCAAACCTTTTTTTTAAAATGCAAATCTAAATGCCATTTTTGTGGAACATTTATAATTATGAAAATGGAAAGACATCGCCTTGTGTGCGGGGAGAGTCTGTGCGTATGAATATTACATTAATGTACCCACACCAGCTCACTGATCCTGCCGGCAGGAGCATAAAAAATGCTTGAGTGAAACTTTTATTTAGATGCTAAGACTCCGGGCCCCAGCGGGGTGACAGAGACAGCCCCTGTGAGTTGCCATCGCAGACAGAGCTTGAATTGAATTACCCAGGGGGGAGGAAGTAGTGACGAGCACGCTTCGCTTATTTAATTTCATTTACTTTCAGTACATTATCAGCATGAGGCTTTTCTCTCCCCACCAAGTGAAACCCAAGACCACCACCACCAGGAAAACAAAGGCGGGATGCACAGAGACGTCTGAACTCCCGAGTCTCTAATTCTAGGCCTGCGGGGATGGTGCCCTCCCCACCTCCTCTTCCCCAGAGTCAACTCAGCTTGCTAAAATCTGGGCACTGAATTTCCCACTTGGTTCTTCCCCAACAAGATCCCGACGAGCAATCTGGCCTGGGGATGGTTTTTATACACTGTGCTTTTGTATGTAAACAGTTAGACGCGTTATGTTGCTTTCTTACACATTGGAGGGTTTTTTTGTATTTGTGAAATATCTCACGTAAGTTTCCCTGATGCACCGTGGGGGGAAAATGGGATTTTAGAAGAAATTAAAAATGCTCATGAAAAAAAAAAATAGATAACCAAGCACAATCATTCTCTGTTTGATGGACTAGACAGGCGCTGCTGTGAGTTCCGTGTTAGTTGTTCTCCTCAAAGGGCTGGAGCACATCAGCTCGCTGACCGTCGGCTGAATCTATGCAAGAAAGATGGGAGCCATTCTGTTGCTTTCACTGTCTCCTATTTTGGTGACCTTCAGGGTCTTGACTAAAACGTGGCAGTTGAAGAAGGCTTATGGGTAGGCACAGTATGGGAGGTGAGGCGGGAGACTTCTACAACTGAGTCCTCCCCCCCACTGTCCAACAAATGGCTCCGGGCCTTATAGAGAGTATGTAGATGTTTTCCAGGATGCTGGGAAGATAGGGAGCAACCATAACTGTGCAAGTTGTTATTTAAAAGCCAAAACCATAGCTAAAATTGTAAAAAGAGACACTTTCTTTGTCTGTTACTTGAATAGAAGTTACCACCATCACGAGGAAAAGAGACCTAGAAACTGTCTCAATTTACTAGGGACAAATGGTTCTCTCGTATCAACCTGCGCATGTATCACGTTCTATCAGCACAAAACAGAATTGCATTAATGTCATAATCTCTCACCACGACTACACTTAACCGAATCTCTTTGAGCAACCCACATAAGGGGAAAGATTCACTTAGCTAAAGGATGTTTGGCCATAAAGATAAGATCAACGGAGGAGTGTTTTACTCAGAAGTGATGGCCGCCCAACTCCCACGACAAATGAAGATAAAAGAAATTCTCAGACATCCTTCTCTCTTCATCCCGATCCTTTTAAACCCTCGCATTCCACCCGGAAACCAACTCTGCCATAGACAAAAAAATGACAGGGCAGGACTCCATCTCTCAGCGCTAAACGCGGCTCTTCAGTCAGCTCCTCGTGGCAACAACAATGAGGACCCTTTGGAGTGTGATACATTTCCATAAAGCAGTCAATAAAGCAGACATGGGAGCTTATGTGTGTCACGGCCTATTTAACCAGCTGTGTTCTAGCCCACTGAGAAAAGAGAATTGGAGAAGTCAGCTGGTAACACACGGCACAAGGCTAATGGCGCAGGAGGCCACCTGATCCCCCTACGAAAACGGTGCAGCCCTTGTAGAACAAACCAGGTGCCTGCTAACTCCTACCACAGCTTTGGTCTCTCTTGCTAACTCGACCTGAGAAGACCAAGAGTTTTGAAAAAAAAAATGCATTTTTTTACTCCCCCCTTAGTTTCCCCCCAACTTGTTATTGACGTCTCTTACCATTCTTCTTCCTTTTAACTCAAGTTCAGCTGCCTTGAGAAGAAACCAAATCCACTCAACCCTAAAGCTACAGGGTGGTGGGTGGTGGAGTGGTTTTCAGGTAAGGGGGAATCTGGCAGGAGGAGGCTGGAGATCTGGTGTTTGAAGACTGGGAATGGTCAGGTTCCCTCTTCATTCCAAGTCACTAACTGAAGGCATCTGTCTGTCTGCTGAGCTGTGCAAGGTCACAATTTCCTTTAAAAATATTAAACTAAAATCTATGTGTGTGTATGTGTGTGTGTGTGTGTATAAATGTACACATACACGCTCGAACACACACGTAGTGGCCAGACCCCTGGACATGGAGTTACAGGCAAGAGTGAGCTGCTGGGAACTACACACAGATCTTCTGGATGAAGAGCCAATACTCCATGGAGCCATCTCTCCAGCCCCTGTTGCCTTCTTTAGTAAGACCAGTTCTACTTGTCCTTAGTCTCTTGTGTTTCTGGGTTAACTTTCCCACTCATTCTCAAGTTTTGGGAACAAGCCGATGGTAGTCTGTCTGTGGTGTCTTCAGGGACTGTGCATCTTCTGATGCAGAGAAATGGCTCTCGGGTACACTCACGTAATGTTTTACCTTCTGTGCTCCCACAGCTAGGCACTTGGACTTGCACTCAGCCCATCACACTTTTCTGTCATTGTGCTCTGCTCATTAAGAGATTTAGATAAACACATGAAAGCTGAAAAAGTCTAAATCATTATCAATCGACTTAGGCTGTAAAGGGGTCAAAGACAGAGAAACCGCTCGATGGAGAGCTTTAAGCTGAATGAATGTGTTTGTGGAGAAAAAGCACAGTGCTGACGAAAGGCTGGGGGTGAACTCGGGACAACTGTCTAAGGGTTTTCTTGCCGAGAAGAGACACCATGACCATGGCAACTCTTATAAAGGAAAAGATTTCACTGGGGCTGGCTTACAGTTCAGAGGTTTAGTCCATTATCATCATGGTGGGGAAGCATGGCGGCACACAGCAGACATGGGGCTGGAGAAGGAACTGAGGACTCTACATCTTATCTAAGTGTGACACTAGTCCCAGCGTGAGCATATAAGACCTCAAAGCCCTGCCTCCATAATGACACACTTCCTCTAACAAGACCCCACCTCCTAATAGTGCTACTCCCTATGGGCTAAGCATTCAAACACCTGAGTCTATGGAGGTCATTCCTATTCAAACCACTGTAACAGCCAATTAAGTTCATCTCCACTGCAGAAAAAGCCAAGCAAGGCATTGCATTTAGACACAGCAGTGAAATGAAAAATTCAGGATTTTTTTTTTTGAGACACAGTCTTGTGATAAAGGGAAAGCTGACCTAGTCCTTGTGATCCTCCTGCCTCAGTCTTCTGAATGCTGAGATTAGAGGTGTGTGTCACCATGAACCCTTAAGGTCCTGTACTTCTTATTTACTCATACTCTGATGATCCGTAAGGTTGTTTTGCTTTTTAGTTGTGTGTAATTCAATAAGTCAAGAGACATAGGGAAGAAAACATGTCTCAGATCCAGTAACAGGGCACACAAACCAAGCTTTGAGGGATATTATTAGAGGAAGCAACATGGAGTGCTCAAAAAAGCTGCATGTGGTCACGAAGGTCTGGAGGTTTTCTTGCTGGCTGTAAGCCACCTGCAGAAGGACATCTCATTACAGCAGAGGAACATGCTAGGGTCGTGGGCACAGTTTACTCTTGGAAAAGCTTTTGGTTTTAAAAAGATCATTGAGCCAAACATACACATCGAGTTCCGATCTGCAGAACATTCTACCAACAGTGAGAAGATCCGAGGTGCTCTGCAGAAATGATGAATATTCAGAGGGTGGAGAACTTTCTCAAGGAGAAACACAGAAGAGATCTGTGGTCTCTGGAGAGGCCCTTCTCTCACACCTTAGGACAGAGGCCTTCTACCTCCGGGTGTGGTAACCTCGATATACCAAGGCTGACGGGCAGTAATCAGCTTCATCCAGCAGGTGCAAGTGCTTCATCTTTTTTAAGAAAGCTTTTTTTTTTTTAAAGATTTATTTATTTTATGTAAGTACACTGTTGATGTTTTCAGACGCACAGGAAAAGGGCATCAATCAGATCTCATTACAGAGGGTTGTGAGCCACCATGTGGTTGCTGGGATTTGAACTCAGGACCTCTGGAAGAGCAGTCAGTGCTCTTAACCCCTGAGCCATCTCTCCAGCCCACAAGGAGTTCATCTTAAAGAATGGGTAACTTAATATAACTGCTGCTTGTCATTCACGGTATCCTGACGCACTCTGATTAGTTGAAAGACATGGATTCTGAATCATTTTAGGATAAGAACAGATTTAGAGTTTCTCTAGAATGATGTGACTCATTTGCATTCTGATCT
Source organism: Rattus rattus (assembly GCF_011064425.1). Classification (NCBI taxonomy): domain Eukaryota; kingdom Metazoa; phylum Chordata; class Mammalia; order Rodentia; family Muridae; genus Rattus; species Rattus rattus. The sequence continues at coordinate 57,693,010 of NC_046162.1, forward strand.
GCTTTCTAAGGAGAGTCAATTAAAGGGAGCCATGATTTATCTCAGTTATGCTGCAGTCTGTAGTCACTAAACAAATCTGTGCTTTCATAATTGATGCTGTTGAAGATCTCCAAAGCACTTTATTTCCCTGGGGGGGAAAATGGGTTCCCTCAGAACTGCAGTTGATCCATGGAAGAGAGTTGAATACGTGGATGTCAGTAGACATGCGTTATGGCCGTAGGATCCATGCCATCTAGACCAAGAATGCTCTGGTGTCTATAATGCAGTTTGTGTTATGGTTTGACTTTGAAATGGTCTTGTGGGTTCATACACTTGACTTCCAGATGGTGGCGCTGTTGGGGGGGGGAGATTGTGGAACCTTTAGAAAAGGGGGTCTGGATGGCCAATCTAGGTCTCCAGGGTGGGCCTTTGGGAGTGGTAGCCCAACTCTGGTTTTGGCTTGGTTTCCTGCTTCTTCCTCTACCCAGTTGAATGCTCTCACTACCATGACTCGGCCATGCCTTCCCTGCTATGATGTTCTAAAGCTTCTGAGACTGTGAGCTCAAGTAAGCTTTACTCCCTTAAGTTCTTCTGTTTGGTGTCCTAGCTGTAAGGAAGTAACTGTTAGCACGGAATCGCATGACCTGAAGTCTCTCTAGTAGTCAAGCCCCAGTAAGTGGCAACAGTGTATAAAGTAGGGGTCCATCCTGCAATCCTCCAAATGCCTTGTCATTCTAAGGAGGAGGAAGAGGGGAGTTAGAAATGTCTGGTTGGCTTTTCACAAATCTTGTAGTATATTTTCACCTCATCCTGAGGCTAGGCACCATCATGCACACATCACTGTAGAGCCTCTCTCTCTCTCTTTCTCTCTCTCTCTCCATCCATCTATCCATCCATCATCTGTCTGTCTATCTATCTATCCATCCATCATCTGTCTGTCTATCTATCTATCCATCCATCATCTGTCTATCTATCTATCTGTCTGTCTGTCTGTCTGTCTGTTCGTCCATCTGTCTGTCTATCTATCTATCTTCCTTTTTCTTTTTCTTTTTTCTGGAGTTGGGGACTGAACCCAGGGCCTTGAGCTTGCTAGGCAAGTGCTCTACCACTGAGCTAAATCCCCAACCTCTATCTATCTATCTATCTATCTATCTATCTATCTATCTATCTATCTATCTATCTATTTTTTGAGACAGGGTTTCTCTATGTAGCCTTGGCTGTCCTGAAAATCACTTTGTAGACCAGGCTGGCCTTGAATTCATGAAGCTCTGCCTACCTCTGCCTCTTGATGCTGCGTCTAAAGGTGTGTACCACAACTGCACTTGAGAACATATCTTTAATAAGAGATGACAAAATTTCATTTCCAAACACATTTCTATATTCCACAACTGAACTGTGAGAACAGGGAGTATTGGTATACACCTCCTCGGTAGAGCATGTGCTTGACAGGCGTGATACCTTGGGTTCGAGTCCCAGCACAAAACCTGTAAAATCCTCCATAACAACATCATCAACCACACCACCACCACCACCACCACCACCACCACCACCACCACCACCACCACCACCACCACCACCAAACACAAACAGCCAACCAAATGCAAAGGCAAAAAACCCCACAAACGCAGAAAAGGAAACACAAAGAAAAGTGTTTTACCCAGGTCTACTGTTACTTCCTCAGGCCAGCCCTGAACTTGAGATCCTCCTGCTTCTGATCAAGTGCTGGGATCACAGGCACGCACTGCTTCTTGTGGCTCTGAACTCCCCACTTAACCGGCCCACTTCCTGTTTAACACATCATGGCCAGAAGTCATCTAAAACTTGGATCTAGTCTAGTCATGTCACATTCCTTATCTCAAGCCGTCCAGGATTCTCCGCTGCCTACGAAATGCAAACAGCTCCGCTCACAAATTCCACACAACACTCGGCTGTATACAGCCCACCCGTTTCATCTCTGAACCTCTCACTGCCCAGCACTTTGGGTCTGATGAATAACAATTTCCACCTTCAGGCGTGTGCCAGGCAGCTCACATTGCCGAGCCTTTGATTATACTGCTTTGGCTGTTTGGCATTTTTTTTCTCTGCTCCCATTTTCTAAAGATCCAACTCAAATGTAAGCCTGAACACCTTCCTCCGTTTTCTCCATGCAGGGTCATGCGTCTATTCCGGCTCTAATATAATTTTCTGTAGTGAGGTTTTATATGACAGTCTAGGCTTCCAGGGACTACGAACTTCACTGGGACATTCTCTGTGATTACATTTTTTTGCTTAGTTTTATGTGAGACCTGAGTTACACTCGGAGTCTGTCATAGGTCTTGAACAGGATACAGAAAAGGTATGTACTATTCCTGGGAGGAAGAATATAGCTGTAGGCCAAGACAGCAGGCACCAGGGAGGAGGGCGAACACAGATCTCTCATTCAAGGGAAGAGAGCTGACACTGCTGGGAAGGATGTGGATGAAGGGTTAGCACCTAGAGGAAAACGGGGCGGTGTGACCAAGAGTCCAGTGCTAAGGGAGGACTTGCTGGGGTTTTTGCGACAACTCTCTAGGTACGGAAGGGAAGGCTGTTGGAGGAGGAACTTGACCATGTACGTATTCCAGACTCATTGTAAGGCGTACTCTAGTTAGCTGTAAGACTGAGAAGGATCCTTCTCTAGAGCACACGCAGGAAACAGTGTTATTTAATTTCTTGACGCCTGAAGAAAAGCTGCCATCAGGAAATGTGGTCCCTTTGAGAGAGGGCAGTGAAGTCATTCTTTACACACCTGCTCCTCTCCATGTCCCCAGGGCTCTGGCATACACACAGTAGGATACATTTCTGCTAACGTGAACCGAAACCCCTTCTTGTCCAAAGGGACTCTTGGTTCTAAGAAGGCAATATGGGGTGAATATTTGGTAGATAAATCATTTTCAAGCTACAAGTAGTAATTTTTGTTCTGCTGTATATTTACTACTTTAATTTAGGGTTGGTAATGTGAAACAGGGAAGTTAAAAAAAAAAAAAAGGAAAAGAAAGGACACTTCCAAAGGGACAGAGAAGAAGTAGGGACAGAAGTCACAAAGAGGCAGAGGGAATCTGGGGAAAAATATACAGACATTCAGAGGGCTTCAGGAGGGGAAAAGTGATGCTGTGTTTTGAGGCAGGGTTTCTCTGTGCGGCCCTGGCTGTCCTGAAACTTCCTCTGTAGACCAGGCTGGCCTCGAACTCAGAGACCTGCCTGCCTCTGCCTCCCAAGTGCTGGGATCAAAGCATGTGCTACCACTGACTGGTGTAGGTATATTTCTTTTATAAAAAGATTTTAAGGTGTGTGTGTGTGTGTGTGTGTGTGTGTGTGTGTGTGTGTGTCTGTCTGTGTCTGTCTGTCTGTCTGTCTGTCTGCCTGGTTGTGGTTATGTGTGTGCGAGTGCAGGTGTCCCTGCAGGGCAGAGGCATCTGAGCTCTGGAGTTACAGGAGTCCATGAACACCTGACATGGGTGCTGGGAATCAAATTTGTGGGTCCCCCAAATGCAGTACCCACTCGACTACTGCGCCTTCTCTCCAGTCCCAGGAAGTCTATGAGTTCTCTTTCAGGGCCTGACTGGGGTAGCAGAACTCTTCTCGGACATGGCCTGTCTTCAGGAAAGTACCACGGGATGGTATTCAGAGGAAACTAAAATTCAGTGAGGACAAATCCAAGGGTGGATAAGTTGACAGGTGAATGGATGATCAGTCTTGAGAAAATCGGTGTAATAGCTACTTCAGGGCTGGATGTTTCGAGTGGCCAAGGACCTGGCCTTTCATGATGTACCCTAATCTTGTTCTTTTACTTGTGCCCTGCGAAGCAGCTTTTCCTTTTCCTTTTCCTTGAACTCCCTCAGGTACATCCTGTGCACAAGCATTCTAGGTGAATGCCAGCACTCACAGTGTTGACAGTGGTCATCATGACACTGCCGGAGTATCTCTCCCTTTCAAAATAAAACCTTTCGAGAAGGAATCGAAGGACAATGATTTTTGCCTTCCCCACGTCTCTCCAGTGAAAGACACTCGGATATCTTCAGATCCTGGCATTGAGAAAACTTTTTAAAGCAAACAAAGCAGAAAATAGAGAAGAGTCAGGAACTAATTATCGTGATTCTCTAGGGGTATTTCAGGGTGGGTGATCTAACGAGAGCTCTCACACCCCATCAGGAAAGGCTCCATGGGGAAGCAATGTTGTTTGCAATGGGTTTTGACCTGGTGTGTATCATCTCCTGGACCAAGGCTGCTCCCCAGCCAGACCTCCCGGGCAGCCATCTTGAGGGTTTTTGGTGCAGCGGTACAGGTTCAGGGTCAGCTCTGAAGGTGAACCTTTAGGGCAAAAAGCATCTCCCTGTTTATTAAACTTACAAATGGGAGACGTGAAACCTTTCTCCATTCCTCTGGCAAAGCTCATGGGAGCCCAAAGTTGAGCTCGGCCAGGAAAAAGAATCAGGAAGAGAGGATCAGGGTGATGTTTCTAGACCCCAAAGTTTCCAACTGAATCGCCCAATCTGTAATGGCAGAATAAAAAATGTGAAATCTCAAAGCCTGTTTGCTTAGCTCACTAGCTAAGGGCTTGAAATCAGCAAATTGGGCAGTGGGACCCAAAGGGGGAAACCCCCAAAATTCAGGAATAAAGACAGTTGGAAAGTTTCCACAGAGATGTGTCCTTTCCTTAGGATGGAAACCAGTGTTTCTCAACCTTCTTAATGTTGCGACTCTTTGATACATTTCCTCTCATGGTGGTGACTCCCCAACCCTAAAATTACTTTTATTGCTACTTCATAACTGTAATTTGGCTACTGTTATAAATTGCAATGTAAATATTTGCATTCGCTGCTGATCTTTTGGGAGTTAAGATCCACGGGTTGAGAACCTGTGATCCAAACAAAGTTCTGCCTTGTTCTGTTACGCAGCTAAGTCTGTCTGTCTATCTGTCTGTCGTTCGTTCATTCATCTGTCTTTATTGCTTGTTTAGTAAGCAGTGAATCAAGATGAGGTGAAGCATCTTTTTGTCAGGCCGCGTGGGAGAGTGAACTAGCCTCCTCTCCCCACTGAACATTATGGACGTTACAGCAGGCACTCGACCTGCCCTGTTCTCTGGGACAGCGTGATTTACAATGTGAAAAGGGAAACCTAAATCACCAAGCAATGAAAACATTAAAGTTAGTGCATGACACGTGAGGAATTTATTACCATTAACTCCAATAAACAGTTATAAAACACTTGTCCTTTCCTGTCTGTGAGCAGGGACACAGACCCTGGACTTCATTAAGCTCAACTTTCTTTCCTTCTTCACTAGACCAGTCATGTGTGTTTGAGGCAACCACCATTTATTGTTAAGTGGACTGGTTCATTTTCCAGGACCATGGGAAGCTGAAGGCACATCCATTTTGCTGCACGGCACTTGGTATAGACGGATGGAAGAACAAAGTTTAAAAGACGTGCAGCTTGGCCTCGCTATATAAGTTTATTTAAAAACGCGTTAAAATGTATGTCTGACAAAGGCAGAGTGGCTCTTCCCAGCAGCCCGTCTCACAGGCAGGTCTGTAAGTAATAATGCCCGGTGAGGTGGGCGGCATATTAGATGCCAGCTCGTGTCAGGGGCATTTAGCTGAATAATTTTTCCCCTGCTATTGTTTGGTAGAGCACCTTAGAAATCTGAGATGGAAATCCATTTCCTTCCAACATTTTCTCTGTCACAGGGGCATACAGGTTTATTACCTGTATGGTTGTTCGGGAACAAAAGAGGCAGCACATATTGGATGGCCAAGGTAGATTGGTTCAGGAGTCATTTGTTTTGGCATGAAAAAAAAAAAACAACTAAAGTGTCTTTCTGGAAAAGCAGGCTGTAATTGTGGAACTGCCTGGGTGTTACAAAGTTACAAAGCTGGCAGGAAAGACAGCACAGAATTCAGATTTCCCTGTCAGATAGTTACAATAGTCCTGGGATGATGATAGCGGTCCTTGACAGGTGGGTAACAGTGTGGAGTTTGTGAGGTACCCCCGTCTCTGGCACCTTCTTGTTTCTGACGGGGACAGAGAGGCTTCCCTAACCCAGCTTCCAGCAGTTGAAACTCAAACACCATACATACAGTGGGAAAGAAAAACTCAAACATAAATCCATGTTTTTAAAAGCTCCAAAATACTTTTTTGCTGTGCTTTGTCACACAAACACTTGACTTAATGTAGAACGGTATAGCCGTAGCTATAGCCTGAGGTTCACATGAAGAGCTGGGGGCGGTGTGCTCACCTGTAATCTCAGCGCTTGGAAGGCTGAGGCAGGAGAATTGCAAGTTTGAGGCCAGTCTGAACTACAGTGGTGAGACTTTGCCTTAGACAAGTCAAGATGAAGAATGGTTCCAGTCTAGATTTCTCAATCTAAATTTCATGATTTTAAATTTATGAAAAATTATGGATGTGTCTATGTGGCTTTGTGTATGTGAAGGCAGTACCCACAGAGGCCAAAAGAGGGCACTGGATCCCCTGGAGCTGGGGTTACAGGGGTTGTGTGCCACACTGCACCTGGGTCTTGAGAACCAAACTAGTACGTGTTCCTAACTACTGAGCCATCTCTCCAGCCCCAAATGTCACTAAACAACAACAACAACAACAACAACAACAACAACAACAACAACAACACCAACACCACTACCACCACCACAAAACCCTACCCTAACCTCTGCTTCTTGCTGATACTGGTAAGTGACTCATCAAGCCCAGGAGTTAACCAGGGATTCAGCTTCTGAGACGGGACCAGAGACATGGCAGAGATTCGGACTACTCCCTGCAGTAAGACTCAAACTGCTGGATTTCTCGTGGGCCAAGTGTGTAGCGCTCATGAAAGGAGAGGCCAGTGAGCCTCTGGCATAGGCTCTGCGGCCAATCCCAATGACCACAGCACAGTTTCTGTGAGACAAACTGCTAAACTACAGCATGATTTAAGGAGCCAGCGACACCTCCAAGGGAAATCTTTCCCAATGTCATCTCACTCACTCTTGGTTTTCCATAAGAGCACCCAGGAAGAACTCTGGGGCAGAGCCATCCTAGGTCCCCCAGCTAGCACAGGGCAAACAACCCAGACGCCCATTTTACAGATGGAGAAACTAATGCTCAGATATCTAGGTGAGCCAGCTTGACTCATCCAAGGTAAGAAAGGCACTGATGTTGAAGGGAGAAGCAAAGTCAAGCTTTCTGACTCCAGTACACCATCCCCCTAGTCTCCTAAAGATCCTTTTCTGATTCCAACACAGAAAGTTTGCTTCCTGAGGATCTCAGACCTTACGACATACAGTCCAGTGGAGAGTGAGAAGCCATACTAAGTGTGGGCGAGTTCAGTAAACAACCTGTGCTCCAAACACTGAGGCTCCTGGCTTCCCTTTGCCTTGAGACTTCAAGATCCTTGGTAATTATGCAAATTATGCAAAATGGCAGCACTAGAAATTTAGTTGATTCTTTTGTGGGTGGGTGGGTGGGGGGACCCAGCTCTAAGCAAAGGTGGCTGGGTGCCCCTGTTGTTCAAAGCTTTAGACTCCAAGTGAAGGTCTATTAAACACGGGTCCCTTCTCCCATGGGACAGGCGACTCAGTCTGAAATAGGAGAGGCTGTGTAAGATCACCAGAGATCCATAGAGAGGTTTCTAGTGCAAAAGGAAAGACTAAAATGTGCAACAAAACAAAAGAAAAAAGAGGAAATGGTTAATTTAGGGTACAGAAAAGAGAATTTAAAAAGCAAACAAATAAGCCATCATTTCCAGAGGGAGGAAGAGAGACTCTAACCATTAAGAAGGATGCTTAATATGGGGCAATTAGAGACCAAGGAGAGACAGTTGGAAATTATGTTAATGGCGGCTAGAGTCAAAAACAAATACGTCAGTCAGTTGGAAGGCGAAGCTGAAGAAGTCTCATATTGGGCAAAGGAAAGGAAAATAGAACTGATTAAGTAAAACAGAAAACAGAGGGGAAGAAATACCAAAGAAACAGTAAGGCCTCTGAAAATGAAGGACAAAGGTTTTTCAGTGAAAGAGACGTCCATGAGTGAAGTTTCAGATCATAGCAGATAGGAGAGCGTGACACGAACTCCTGAACCAGAGAGACAAACAGGATACACACAAGAACCATTAACAAGAACAGCATGCCCAACGCCACTGGCGGCTAGAGGCAATGAAGACACTTTCCAAACTCTAGGAGAAAATTCCCATCAAGTATGAATGTAGAAGCCAGGGGTTTCATACACACAGTCTCCAGAGACCAAGGGAGCACACCGTGGAAGGAAGTTAGGCTGGATCCAGCCTCTAGGACTAAGGTAAGAGATCAAAGGAGGTGACCGAGCGACAGCAGGCAGCCTCCAATGGGCAGGGCAGGGCTGTCTCAGGGACATAACTCCGAGAACAAAATGGAAACGAGAGATCCATCTGATCTGTCTGACCTTAAAGAAAACGGGAGGCAGGAGAATATTATGCTTCCATTACAAAGATTGGTGAGAATTATGGATAGGAACTTTGAAAAGTAGCCAAAGGAAAAGACCAAAGCACTTGTCAACGCCAGAAAAACCAGAAACAAACAAACAAGCAAATTTAAAAAAAAAATTTCTTTTTGAGACAGGGTCTCTCTGTGTAGCCCTGGCTGTACTGGAACTCGCTCTGTAGACCAGGCTGGCCTCCAACTTCAGAAGTCTTGAAACCAAACCAAGCCAACCAACCAACTGAAAACCAATTCTGATATCGTCAGTCTGGGAAGACGACGGAAAAAGTGAGGTTAAGTCGGGGGTGGGAGTGCTACATTCTCCTTTGCCATGTTTCAAAACTGTAGATAACGTCGGGAATTTTAAGAAAACAGCTGCATAATATCATCTAGAAATACAGAAGCCATGTAGCAGTATAGATGAAAAAAATGGAGGGAAGAATAGAAAGTCATTCCTTCAGAGGGGGAGGGGGCTCCAGGGCCGGGAGGGGGCTGCTTATGGTGTTATTTATTTATTAAAAAAAAAAAAAACCAAAAACATATACGGGGGCAGGGCTGGAGAGATAGTTTAGCAGCTAAGAGAACTTGCTGTTCTCACGAAGGACCCAGGTTCGGTTCTCACCTGGCAGCTCTCAACCACCTGTCAGTCCCGTTCTAGGGCATGTGATGTCATCTTCTGGCCTCTGCAGGCACTGCACAGACACAGGCAGGTGAAACGAAATGCACTTCCTACTGGGCCAGGAAGACGGCTAAGGAGGGTAAAGGTGTTTTGTTCCTCATTTGATGGCCTGAGATCAAATCCCCGGGACCCACACACATGGTGAGGGGAGAGAACTGATTCCTGCAAACTGTCCTCTGAGTCCCATACATGCCTTGTAGCGTGAGCCCACACACATACACATACACACAAATTAAAGAAAACAATGCACGCAAGGAAAAACCCAACCCTAAAGGATGTCCTTACATCATTTACACAATGCAAAATAACTCAAAGATTAAAAACTTTACAGCTATTTTTTTTTATAGCAAAGCCATGCCATCTACATATTTATATAAGGATGTCCGTTCTGAGTGGCTGGTTACAGAAGATTCCTAAGCTTAGTAAGTGGGGAAGGAGACCATGAAAGGAAGAAGACATCCAGGGCAGCACAAGGAAAGGACAATGTTATTGAAAGCGCGCTCACGAAGATCTGCCTGAGAGAGGCACCGTTTAAATAACCCTTTAATAAGCGGCAGCCTGCGTGCAATTTTAAGACTTGTTTGCTCTTCTAACACTGTACTTGGTATCATAGGTCTAATTTGCTTAAGTCTTTCCTACATGGCAAGAGGACTGTGAAAACAGGAGGCCTCTCTCCATGGGAGGGCTGCCGTATTTCACAAGTAATAAAAAGGAGTCCTTTGAGGTCAGAAACCCAGGGGTGTAAGTGTGAGTTCTAATGTTCAGAATGTTATTGTATTGCTGGGCATAACAGGAATCAGGAAAAGCACCTGTGGATCAGATCAAATCAAGGAAAATTTATTTGGAACCTACCACGTGGGAGGGGTTGTGCCAGAGAGCAAAGAACGTCTCAGATGTCCCGGAAAGATAATTCCAGATCGGGGCAAAGACAGCAAGCACACACATGATCTGAATTGACAGAGGTACGAGGCCATAAAACAAGACACCTGTTGTCCTGCATTTCCGCTAAGATCTTTTGCCTTTTAAAAAGATAATCAGCCACAGATAACCATTATTTTTGACATATATTACGCTTTAGATTAGGGGTGGAAATCGGGCTTTAAGAACAGGAAACGGGGGAAAACAAAACTAAGGGTATGTAATTTTTCAAGTAGAAACAGCGACAGCACGGAGATATACGGGCGCCAGAGCCACTCGAAGTGGAGGAGGAGGCCGTGGGCTCTTACTTCTGATGGTGTCACATCTGTGACCTCCACCATTTGAGAAGCTTTGATTCCACCTTGCCCAGGGGACCTGTGAGCATTCGGGAAGGGATGAAGGATGTCTATGCCCGACTTCACCTTTACACTGTCTGACAGCCGCAGGTATAAATCAGCTCCCCCCCGGAAGACCTGAGCGTCAGAAGCTCGTGTGAAATGCTGGAAATATTAAATGATGTCCCCAAGGGCTGGGCTGCTAACTCTGTTTTCTCCTGGATTGGGGGAGCCGCTCACAGGCCCGCAGGGACCCCGATTTGTATATAAAACAAGGTAAGAGGCTCCAACAGCGTCTTGCAACTTTGGAAAGAAAATGAACAGTTATCGGAGACTGCACTTTGTGTCCACTGCCTCTGCTTCTCTTCTCTCTGCCCGATCCGAGGGAGCAGTTCAAACCCCGAAAGGTCCGAGACAGCATTCATCACGGAACCTTACGCGTGGCCCTATCAATCTGTGATGGTTATAAAAAAAAATGCTTCTGGACACACCACTGTGCCCGTGTGTGTTTGACACAGGCAAGAACAAAAGATAGTTCTTTGATTCTATTCAACAGGGGAAGTTGAAGAACCGAGGGGCTAAGGGTCAGAATTGAGGGGCGGATGTCTGGATGCCAGGGTTCCACATCAGATTATCTCCTAGTCTTAGAATTTGCCTTGTCATCCCTTGGATTCTTTCTGCAAGACTGAAAAACAAGACAAGACGATGGACCCTTAATTGTTCTGATACGTTTAATCCCTTCCTTTACCTTGGTACTGAGAACAGTCACCAGTAATAAGAAAAGTGTCATTTTTCTGCATGCGTGCCTGTGTGTTGTATGTTTTACGTGTGTTGTGTGTGTGTGTGAGTGTGTGTGTGTGTGTGTGTGTGTGTGCATGCTGCATGCACATGCTTATGGAGGGCAGGGGCTGGCACTGGGTGTCGCCTTAGGGTGACTATTGCTATAACAAAGTTGTATGTGTGTGGTAAGGGCTTGTTTGTCTTATGTTCCCACATCCATAGTCTGTCACTGAAGGAAGTCAGGACAGAAACACAAGCAGGGCAGGAACCTGGAGGCAGGAGCTGATGCAGAGCACCATGGAGGGATGCTGCTTACTGACTTGCTCCCTACGGCTTGCTCAGCCTGCTTTCTTATAGAGCCCAGGACCACAAATCCAGGGATGATACGATCCACCATGGGCTGGCCCATCAATCACTAATTAAGAAAATGCCCTGTGGGCTTGCCTACAGCCCTCTAATGGGGTGTGTTGTGTTTTCTCAACTGCGGCTTCCTCCTCTCTGAAGACTTTAGCTCAGTGGTGCTCAACCTTCCTAAGGCCGAGACCCTTTAATACAGCTCCTCATGTTGTGGTGACCCCCAACCATAGAATTATTTTGTTGCTACTTCGTAGCTGTAATTTTGCTACCTAAATCCCAATGTAAATATCTGATGTGCAGGATATCTGATATGTGAAGGATGCTATGGGGGTTACAACCCACAGGTTGTAAACCACTTAGCTTATACCAAGTTGACATAAAACGGGCTAGCACAGTATCTTTCTTTACTGACCCACCTTTTCTTTTCTTTTCTTTTCTTTTCTTTTTTGTTTTGAGATGAGTCTCTCACTGAACTTGAAGCACATAGATTGGGCTAGGTTGATTGGCCAGTAAAACCTAGGAATCCTTCTGTTACCCCTTTTTGCACCCCTGTCCTCCCCTTCATTGGGGGTTACATGCATAGTCACCACTGTCTGGCTTTTACACGGGTATGGGTGTGGGGGATCCAAACTCAGTTCTTTTTGTTTGCATAAAAGGCACCTGATTGACTGAGTCATCTCCCCAGTCTCCATTTTCCTCTCTGTTTTGAGTCTCACTAGGTAGCCCAGGCTAGCCTGGAATTCACCACCCTCCTGAGTCGAACTCCCAAGTGTTGGGGTTATAGGTGTATCCCATCACAGCTAGCAACACCCTCCTGATGGAGAACTTAATTCACCTTCTCGAGGCTTCTAGTCGGTGAATGGACAAGGAAGACAAGGAATGTCCATTCTCAATTAATCTCCCCAGATCTCCCAACCTTCTCCTCTCCCTTTGCTATCAGATCTGAAATAATTCTGCACGAATACAATCTCTGTTTTAGAAATTGCTCCATATGTCTGAGTAGAGCACTGGCATTTGTAGGGAGCTTTTAAACTTCTGATTTGAGTTACACATAAAACATGAAAATCTTTATTTTTATGTGAGTGTTTTGCCTGCATGCTTATCTGTGTACCACGTACACGCCTGACTCCTGCAGAGTATGGAAGAAGATGTTAGAGCCTCGAGAACTGGAGTTACATTAGGTTTTGTGAGCCCCCATGTGGGTGCTGGGATTTGAACTCAGGACCTCTGGAAGAGCAGCTGGTGCTCTTTAAGTTCTGAGCCATGTCTGAGGCCCTTACCTTGAGGTGTCTTTGTTTTGCTTTTTATAACATTGAGGCAGGTAGAATGCAAGCAAAAAGAAACGGCTTACACACTTGAGAAGAAAAGCCAGTGAAATATTAAGGATTACATAAGACGTGGTGGAGGCTTAATCACCCCAAGTCTGTAAAAGATGGCCAGATGTGCGAAAATATCGATCAGCCCCGGCTGCGCGTGCTGTAACAGGGGATTGATTGCTCGCTGACCCTTTGCTCTGGCTTCCAAGATCACACTCCAGGTATGACGCATACTCAATGGTGTGGTACACCTTTCTACACCCGCCCGCCCTCTACTCGCTGTGGCTGAACCAGGGGTGGATGGTAAAATGGCAGGCCTGAGGCTGACTGAGAGGAAGGGAAGAGGAGGAGGAGATAGATGGTCTTTGTTTCCCCTCCTCCCCCACCGCCATGAAGCCTGCAAAATCTTCTTGAACAGGCCCAGGTGGTTTTGTTGTTTTGCAAGTAGAATTGGGGTGCTTAAATGGGATGTGTCTGAAGGAAATGGTAAAGGGTCCCTCTTCCAAAATATATTCTCAACTGACTTCCTTAATTCCTGAATTTCCACCATTAGGAGCCCATTCCCTCAGATGAAGCCACGTTCCCTGTTGGCCACAGATGCTCTGGGAGAGATGGGTATTAAGAGAAGCATTCTCATCCACATTGTTTTAACGAATCACCACATCCCAGATCACAGCCAAAGGGAGGCATCTCTCTGAGGGACAAGGTATAGACACTTGGAATCATGCAGTCGATCCCCGAGCAGAGATAGGTGGCGGAGAAGTAGGTCCCAGTGACTCATCCTTGAGGCGTCTGAGGGTGTTAGTTCTGAAACATAGAATCACTGCCAGTTAACACCTTAAAACAGTGGTTCTTCACTGTGGCTACACAGCAGAATTTCCTGCCGAGCTTTTTTTAAGCACACGGAGCAGCTGGTGTGGAGGCAGCAGCACGCGTGTTCGTATGAAGTTCTGTACTTGGCTCTGAGGCTCACCTCGGGCTAAGAGCTGCAGCCTGAGAGGGAGTTTGTTTCTTAGGTCCTTGTCAACCTGATGACTGGCTGGTGGACCTTAGTGGAAGGAACAGGTGAAAGGGCTTGGAAACGTGTGTACCAGGCGATGCAGTGAGTGACATGTGAGGCACCACGGAGAAAGTAATAACCAAGGATGACCTGGGAAAGGACAGAGGCGACTTGTGCAAACTGCCCAGGACTAACATTACCAAGGCATGCAGAAATGACATTAATCATGAATGCTAGGACTTCTGCAGAGTATCAGCTAAGGAATGCTAGGGAAATTATTATTAACAAACTCTGGCTTACTGCATCTGTTCAAATGGCCAGAGAAGTCATTTCACATCTCATCCCTTTCTTCGTAGCCGCCTTTCCAACCCTTACCCCACTTAGCTTCACTTTGGTTAGCCCCCAAAGGGAGTTGTTATCGGGTTTGATGGATTTCTATGGAAAACTGTGGGTACAGGTTATAATTTCCCCTCATGTGTAACAAGACGGAATGGAGGGCGACGGGGATGGAGGGCGACGATCTCTGTTTGGTCTCCACAATCTTTAAAGCTCCATTTCATGTGTCTGAGTGTTTTGCCTCCACGTATAAATGTGTACCAAGCACATGGCTGTGTGGCTACTGAGTTGAGGAGAGGGCACCGGATGCCCTGGATGCAACTAAGGTTACAGATGGATGTGAGCCACCATGTGGGTGCCAGGAACTAAAGCCATACTCTGCAAGAACGAGTGCTCTTAATGGCTGAGTCATCTCTCCAGCTCCCCTCCCCACCATCTTTATAAAGCACACGACATCTTCCTCATGGTTTAAGCTGGCTCTGGCTCCAGCCATCAGGAAGAAGGAAGTGTGAACACAGAGAACCCTCTCCCCAAGTGCTCGCACGTCTCGTGAGTGACCCTCGAGGTTGAGACACTGCTCTTCCACTCTTCCACAGGTTGAGTCTAGTTGCCAGGAAGGGAGGGGATAGGGGTGCTGTGAGGCCGTTAAAGTACAGAAGGAGAGGATACACCCTAGGGGTACACTAGCAGCTGCAGTCACCTCATGACACATTGAAGCAAGCGTTGGCAGTCACTGTGAACTTAGGACATCCAGAAAGGAAGCAAATGAGTGTGGACTGAGAAGCCGCCATAACTCCAGGTGTCGGGTAATTCGTGGTGATTAGGGGAACGTGTTTCCCATTAATGAGGAGCGAGCATTTGTTCAGAGTCATTATCTGTGACCCAAGAGTCATAACAGAGGCCTCAAATAAATGGAGTGTTTGGTTTGCCTTTTGAAATGTTACGTTTCTTTTTGGGATGATTCGGAAGGCCACCCCTTGCCTAGTGAAAGACTGGAGCAAAGACCTTCTTGCCTGGGTCTCTGCAGTCAACTGGAGTGTTACCATCAGGGGTGGAACAGTGGATAGCTCGCAGGATGGTACAATGGCAGGTGCTTACCACGCCACTAGGAGAGATGGTATTACCAATCTCACGTAGTTTCTGCTTAGATCAGTGCAAGGGAGACCGACCAACAGAAAGCTGTACCTTCCTGGAGCTCGGGGGTTTCCGGTGACGAGAGAACTTTGCAGTCAGTAAGAGGTATTAGAGTAACACTAGGAGAATTTTATTCCAGAAACCTGTGGTCTAGAGTGGGGCATGGTGGTACCCACCTCTAATCCTAGCACTTGGGGCTTGAAGGCAGGGGGATCAGGAGCTGAAGGCCAGTCTAAGCAACATATTGGGTGTGAGGCCAGCCTGGGCTACATGAAACCCATTTTCTGAAAAAGAAAAAGCATGTGATTTAAAACACGAGAAATTTGTTAAACTCTCGTGAATTGTTTGATTGGCTGCGATACCCACCCCCGCCAGATTTTTGAGACAAGGTCTCACTGTGTAGCCCAGGCTGGCCAAACCCTTGCTTTATGTTCAGGCTGCACTCAGACTTGTGGCCATCCTCCTGCCTCAGCCCACCGAGCCCTAGGTTTAAGCACTCCATGCCCGCCTAGAGTAGTTTGGGTTTAAAAGTAAAACTACTTTGTCTCCCAGCTTCTTAAATCATGCGACGAACTGGTTTCCCCTTTCTGTGTCTCCCATTTGCCTGGTTGATTAAATTGTGTGGGCCAGTTAGCTCAGGTGGAGAGGGCCTGGTGTTAATGAGACCGAGGTTGCAGGTTTTATCCCTAGATAGGCCAGCTGGTGTGCACAGTTCTGTTTTATGTCTAGCTGACCGCTTCTCTAACCCTGGCTAGCTGCTCTAAAATACTTCTCCAAAGGATGGCTAGGCAGGAGAAAGTGGGTATCACAGCAGGGGAAGGCCGTACCGAGTGTGGACCCACCGCCCCCAGCAGTCCTTACACAGTGTCAGCGGGCTAGCAGTGTCTCTATTAAGAGACACTCAACTGGTCTCTCCAACAGTCAACCAACCACATCCTGGGGGATTACGTAAACTTTAGCATTGTGGATACTGAAATGCCACGTTGAGAATGGTCAAGAAAGTGGCATTAACATCTGTCTCGGGATAAGGTCCGGGGTTCTTTATTTCCCATTTCCTGCTTGCTCTGAGTCACTGAGTTCTGCTCCCACTTCAAACCCCACCTCCGCGTTTCCGCCCCACCGTGAGCTGTCAGGGTGTTACTCTGGAAAATAATCTCCGAAACAGAATGAGATCCACCGCGTCTTCTTGTTCCAGGTAGAAATGTCATTTCTCACCAAGAGTGAAGACTTGGCTTTTATCTCTTATCAACAAAACCTGCCAGTCTGTCCACACAACCTGGAGAACAAATATGTTTTTGATCCCTCTGTGAACAAACCGGGCTAGGCACCTGCACGGCACTCGGGGGGTGGGGGGTGGGTGGCTGGCCCTCATCCTGACTCTGAGCCAACTCCTGCTGTTGGAGAGAGAAAGCAAAAATGATTGATTCAACATCTTAATGAGGATAAACAAACAGGAAGGAACATCAAATAATGGCCCTGACAGTTTGAAACAAACTGAAAGTACAGCTTAGCATTTCATACAGGAAGAAAGGCATTTCACGTGGGGATGACAGCTTAATAATTTGTAAATATCACTGGCTCGGCATTACGGCTAATCCAAATATTTTCATTTCTCATCGTAAGTCCCCCCCTTCTGCGGATGGCTTGTCCCCCTCAGCTCACAGCTTTCACCCCGGAGTCTTGACAAGAGGTGGAGAGGAGTGGGAGAGGGGGGCTCGCAGGTTTGGCATGGGATGTGAATTACGTGGTCGACTTCCTGTATATTTTCTGATTCCGGAATGTTCCTGAGTAAGACCACTGGCCCGCCCAAAGAATCCACTGCCTTCTCTTCCACCTCCCCTAAGAAGTATCAGTTCTCTTCAGACTGCATTCTTACCGCAAAGCATCTCAACCTCGGTCTGCGATACCCACTCCCGGCCCCTACTCTGTCCTAAAGACACCCCTCCCCCAGTCCTCAAGAAAAGAGTCAGTCATCTAAAATGTGTCTTGTGGCTCTAATGCTCTGCAAAGGTATACAGGAGGAGTGGAAGTTGGGGAGGCAACTCTGACAAAAGATGACTGGGAATCTTTTATGTTAGCTAGGACACTGGTTTTGTTCTTATGAAAAATATCCGTGGGAATAGGGGCAATGCTGTTAATTCATTTGGAAGTTTTAAGAGTGAAAGCTAGCACGTGTCATCATGGAAGCAGAGCCAAAGGAACACTGTTAGGTTTTGGTCTTAAAAAATAAAGAATATATATATACATATATATGTATATATATATTTCACCCCACCAATTCATGTATATGTATGAGAAGACATTTCAGATCAGGCCAGGCATGTACATATATATGTACGTGTATGTGTATATGTATGTATGTATGTATGTGAGTGTGAGATATAAATATAAATTTACTTATATATGAGAGAAGACCTGTCAAATCGGCCCAGGCAAGAGACCACACACACACAGCATGGGTGTGACAGGCAGGGCCCCAGAGAGAGAAGCTGCAGTTCTGAGAATCCTCCACAGGGAAGCAGTATGAGATCAGGGTTTAGACGAGGCAGCCGCACCAGCTTCCCTGCCTCCTTTTCCTGTGCAGGGTAAGCTTACCCTTGGATAGGAGGGGCAGGGAGCTAACTAGCCCTTCGTTCTCAACCCCATTCCTCCTTTCGCAGACCTCCAGCTCCCAGCAGACTGTTCTGTGTATCCTACCCATGACTTCTTTGAGAATGTGTTTGATCTTGAGCTGCAGGCACAGAAGGAAAAGCTAGAGGGGTGCTTAACAGTAAGTCAGGGTTCATGCTGGTCTTGGAGGTACGGGCCCTGATAACTTGTCCGGAGCTGTCAGACCAGTGGCCTTTGACATTCTTCCAAAGAGTCAGTTCACCTTTGCTAGGCGGAAGGAAACGGAACGAGTGAAGACTTGGTTTTGTTTGAAGTATAAAAAATAGTACAACTTTATGGTAAAACCCTGAGCAGAGAGCGTACAACTCAGACACTGCCTTGACAGCACCCCGTGTGGTGTGCGACAGCAGGAGAGGCATTGGTTACCTCTGACACTTACAGGCTAGAAATAAGAGAAGACATATTTTCTGATAAGCGTTAAGGTCTAGTCTGGGGATGTAGCCTACTTGGTAAGGATGCTTGCCTGGCCTGCTCAAAGTCCTGGGTTGGGCTCCAACTTTGTATAAAACTAATTGTGGTGGAGTGCACCTGTAATCCCAGCACTTGGAGGTGGAGGTAGGAGGATCAGGAGTTCAAGGCTACCCTCATCTAAACAGTCAGTTCAAAACTAGGCTGGTCTACATGACACTCAACAACAACAACATCAACAACAACAACAGTAACAACAACAACAACAACATAAGCCCAAACTCTTAAGATCTAGGTAGGCTCCTTATAGAGGCCTGAATATTGTGATATGCTTTTAACACAATTAAAGACATTTTTATGTGTATGAGTGTTTGCTACATGTATGTTTATGTACCATGTGCATGCTTGATGTATGTAAAGGCCAGAGAGAGTGTTGGATTCCTTGGAGCTGCAGTTACAGATGGCTGTGAGTCATCATATAGGTGCTGGGAACTGAACATAGGTTCTCTGGAAAAGCAGACGGTGCTCTTAACCCCTGAGCCATCTCTCTAGACTGTGGATGTTCTTTTTTTTTTTTTTGTTATAATTAATTTTAAATTAATGAATGAAATTGTATATGCTTATCATGTACAATCTGGTATTTTGAAATATGTAAAAAAGGATTAGTTTGTGGTGTTGATAGAACCTTGGGTCTTATACATAGTAAATGAGTAACTTTTTTTTTTTGGAGACAGGGTTTCTTTGAGCAACAAGCCCTGGCTATCCCACTCTGTAGACTGGGCTGGCCTTGAACTCAGGGAAATCTGCCTGCCTCTACCTCTCAAGTGCTGGGATTAAAGGTGTGTGTCACCATGCCCAGCATGAGTAAATATTTTTAAGGTAGAAGAACTTGACCTTTCTTAGTAGATGCAGTGGTGAATTCCTATAATCTGATCACTAGGGAGGCTGAGATAGGAAGACTAGGATTTTGAGGCTATCCTGGGCTAGATAGCAAAACTCTGTCTCACCAAAGAGAGACAGAGACTGAGAGAGACAGAGACAGAGACAGAGGGAGAGGAGAGGAGAGGAGAGGAGGAAGAGGAGGAGGAGGAGGAGGAGGAGGAGAGGAGAGAGAGAGAGAGAGAGAGAGAGAGAGAGAGAGAGAGAGAGAGAGAGAGAAGAGAGAAGAGAGAAGCATTGACCTTTTTTTGTTGACCTTTCTTTTGACAGAAACTTCCTAGGAAATTTAAGTTTTGAAAATCTGTCTCACACAATAAGCAGAAATTCTAGTTCCAGGATTTCACATACAGAGAGAACACGAGGGCCAGAGGGCCAGGGGTCCCTAAAATATATCTCAGGTAACCTCTCAACACATATTTCATTCTTTTCCTTGAAATATTTCAGAACTTAAACTTTTCTTTTCTTGCCAATGTTGAGGAAGGTGTGTGCCACTGACTTTTTCACCCGGATCCCATTTTTTCCCCCCTTCACAGCCTTTCTGAGTAATTTTCAGACCCTTTAAATCACAGTTACCTTCCTCCTAGGGTGACATGGTAGAGAGTAAGCCAAAAAAACAAGAGAGTTGGACTGGAGAGATGGATCAGTGGTTAGGAACACTGGCTGCTTTTCCAGCAGACCCAGGTTAGATCACCAGCGCATGCACACAGACACCCAAGGGAACTCCAGCTCCATCAGATCAGGGATACACATGACACAAAAATATATGCGCAGACAAACCGCTCACACACATAAAGTAAACCTGTCTGTCTGTCTGTCTGTCTACCTATCTGTAGAGAGAGAATGTAAGAGGATATATGATCTGCTTTGTCGTGAGTTTCCCTGCTGTTTCTGCCTCTCAGAAGGGAAAAGGCCAGAGACGGATGGAAGTGGAGTTTATTAGTGGATTTCTAGTGGGCAGTTCCCAAGACAGGACCAGATGTAACGATGCTCGCTGCAAACAGCCATCCAGCCAGTCCAGAGACACCCTGTGGCAAAAACCAAGCCGGAGAAGTAGAAACTGAGTTGTAGGGACAAAATAGAGAGCACAAATAAAATATTGATCTGTCTCCCATTTTCTATTTCTATCGGATAAGTAATGCAGCCAGCGGGAGGAAGAGTGTTACCCCCAGAACACTCTGTTATCTTCATCTTTCATAAAATGTAGTCGTATGCTGTATTTGATGTAGGCTCCAGGAGTTCTCTTCTGCCCCAATCAGCTAGAAATTATCAGTGACTTTAGGTGATTCTGTGTCCAAACGAGCTTTCAGGCTAAGGCTGGATGATGTTGCTAGGATCCCTGTGACCTGTGATTTTGTGTCTGTCTAGACAAGGTTAGAGAAAGGTAAGAGGGAGATGAAGCCTGCTGGAACGACTCTTATTAGAGAGAAACTTGTTAAAGAGAGATTTTAACAGCTCAAACTACCTTCGAGGCCAATAAGGCCACCAAAACGGATTATTGCATCATGATCTGAGGTTGTAGAAAGGACGCCAGTGCTGACTGATTAGGAAGCTATTGGAAATAAATAAGAGGGCGACATTATGTGAAACGCGGGGTCACAGCACGGGAACATCCTGAAAAGCCATAGGTGTGCCCATTCCATTTTTCAAGAGGCTCGTGAGTGCTTTGTGTACGGCCCTGGATTGCAGGTCTTTTGTATGGGATATTTTTAGATAAACTGATTTCACGAGGAGGGGGAAGGTGATGAGTGTCGCGGTGTGTTAATCCTCCCTCTTGACACCTTTGGGATCAAATTTGGTGCAGGGCACAAGTGAAATGAGTTTGGTGGCCTCAAGCTACACTAACACCGATATGTATCCTTAAACAAAGTCACAAATCACTGGCTGGCCACTGTGATCATAGCGCTGAGGCGGCAGGAGTGTTACAGGTCACGGGCAGGACTAGAGGGTAGAGCTTTGTTAGGGGAACGAACCATGACCTCCCAGCCTCCTGTTTGGCGTATGCTCAGGCCAGCAACAACCCTTCTCATCTATAAAGGTGAAGAGTCACACTATTGGAAAGCCTCAATCCAATAACAGTGGGTTTGCCATAGGGGTGTGTGTGTGTGTGTGTGTGTGTGTGTGTGTGTGTGTGTGTGTGTGTATGCACACACGTGCGCGCACGCATGCATGTGCACATGTGTGTGCCATAGTTTGTGTGTGTGCATTTGCATGTGTTTGTGTGCATGTACACATGTGTGCCATAGTTTGTGTACACATCAGAGGACACCTTGAATGTCAGTCTTCACATCCTTCCAGTCTGAGGCAGGCTCTTTTCGTTGTTTGCTATTGTATTCTCTACAGTAGCTGACCTTTGAATGCTGGGGGACTCTCCTGGCTTTGCCCCCATCTCGCTGTAGGAATACTGGATAATACAGGGATGACAGACTTGCTCTACAATGCCTGACTTTATGTGGGTTCTGGAGGTCTGAACGCAGGTCTTCACATTTGTTTTCTAAGAGCTCCGTCCACTGAGCCATCTCCCCAGTCCCTAAAACTATCTTAAAAAACCTCTAGTGATCAGAAGCCCCATGATGCTTCAGTCACTTGCAACTCACAGACGTGGTGGATGGAGAGTACTCCTGTGCTGGAAATGTAAGCCTCCTTCAGCGAAAATAGTGGAATTTGTGTCAGCGGATGTGAAACACAAACCCCGTTTGCTTTCTCGCCAGCTCAGTGAGGGGCTTCTGTACCGCCTGGATGAAAACGCAGAGATTTGAAAACAAGGGCCCTGTGAGTGACGTTTACAGAGATCTCATACTGGAGAGGGCACGCTTTATTAGGACTCTGTGCCAAAAGTGTGGTCTCATCAGAAGACAGGAGGCAAAAGACACAGGCGATCAATACCTGGGGCCTCTGATATCTGAACTGGGAAAGAAAATCATTATCCTGTTATTTTTCTCCTGGCACGATGCTTGAAATACTGCACCTTTTTTCCATACTAATCCAGCAGTTGGGGGGGATTGTGGGTTCAGAAACCCCTTGAAGGGGGTGAAGCTAGAGCACGAGGCATTAGGCAAATGTGTACGTAGCATTTTAGCATGAACACAGGGAGAAAGACTGAGGAAAAAAATTAACCTTTTAAAAAAAAGCATATAATCCAATTTCCTATTAGTATTTATCTAATAGCATGTGTTTGATTTGCGAGTCTCTGGAGTCATCAGTTCCTTCCTTCTTTCCTTCTTTCCTTCCTTCCTTCCTTCCCGCCTGCCTTTTGACAAAGCGGGCAGCAGACAGATTTCTAGTGGAGAGAATCCCGTCTGCAGCATCGGGCTGCTTGAGTGGTATTTGTCTCTCTGTGTTTATTGAAAACGTTGCTTTCATGTCAGGAAGGCAAGCCTACCGAAAGCGGGAAGTACGAAGACTTTGACATTCGGTTTGAAAAACCAGCTGTGTTCTTTACTTCTCACTGCTACAGGGAAACCTGGCCACTGAGCTTAAGGGTTTGAGGACAAGGGAGAAGAGTTCACTTGGCAACTTCCACATCCAGCCCCAAGCGCAGTACTGGCTCAGCCCAACTGCTTCCGGTGTGACCACTTACAGGTTTGTATTTTCCAAGTACCCCAAGACAGTTAACCTTCCTCCCCTCAATTTCAGCTTCCAGGAAAACCCTGAATTTATGTTATGGAGAATGGGGGTGGCCCCGGTCAGGTATGTATGCAAAACCAAGTATGGCTGTTCTGAATCTGGTGTGGATATCGTCACTCAGTTATTTAAACTCTGTTTTCCTCTCCCTTAGAACTATTATTGATGGATTAGCATTAGGTAGCTGCAGAGTCACAACCTGCCTTTCTAGGCTCTCTGCTGTAGCCCAGCCCTGCAGCAAGCTAAGTGGGTCCTTAATGAACAAGAAAAGGTTATCTGGCTTTTCTGCCTCTCAGTCTGCTCTGGCTGGAATCCACCAGCCACAGATAACAGATCAGAGTCATGCAAACGAGGGCTGTGGTTGCCACTCGGCTCCTTCCAGGGCCATGTTCCTGTGACCCAGTGGCAGACACACAGTGGCAGTAGGAAACAGCCATCTCCCAGACCGACTCCACGTGGGTTTACGTCAGTGGAAGAAACCGCCATAGTCACCCAACAGGATTGCTACAATTAAGGAAAACCGACAAGACCAAGTGTTGGGGAGGAGAGAACAAATGTAATTTGTAGGCACCTGTTGACGGGGCACAGTTAGGAGAAACCCTTTTGAAACCTGCAGAATCTGTTAGAACTAAACATATGGTGACCTCGCGGCACAGCCATCCCTCTCCTAAGTGGATGAGTGCCCAACAGAAAGGCCAGCACAGTGGACTCCGGAAGACAGGGTTCGCAGCAACCCCTCTTCTCCCCAAGCCAGAACAACCCAAATGTTTGTGTAGGATAGGAGAGATACAATGGACACATGGACCATGTAGCCGGAGAACATAAGAACTAATGTCGTATGCAGGGCCATGTCTGGTTCTCATACACAGAATGCCCACTGGAAGAACCCAGGGGTATGAAAGTACGTACAGTGTGGTTCTGCACAAGAGGGTCATGGACGGATAGAGTTAGCCTGGTGAGGGAAGTCAGTTACCTTTGGAGAGAAGAATTGGGAAGAGGCTCTGGAAGAAGCTTGTGGGCGCTCCCTGCGCCTACATGGGGATTACATGTGTTCACTTCGTCAAAAAAAAAAAAAAAAAAAAGAACTGAACACATTTATGATTAGCGCATCTTTCCGTCTGTAATTTATTACAATTACAGCCCACAAAATTCTTCTTCGTGCAAACTGTTAGTAACTGGGGTGCGTCAACTTCTGAAATACTAGGAAAGGCAAGCAGAGTTTCTCCCTACGTGAAATTTTCTACAGAATTAGAAAAAAAAATTTAGTTTCAGAGAAGCAATTATAAATACTCTTCAAAGGAATTTGTGTTTTCCAGCCTGGAGCTTATAAGACTAAGCAACAGTTTGGCTTAACCACTCACGGTGTGTTGTAGTAAGGATTTGGGGGAGCGGGGAGCAAACTAGCCATTCTGTGTGTGTATCAAGAGGACATGGATTTAAATTAAATCAGGAACTATTTCAGCTGAACATCAGAAAGGGTTTCTAGAGCAGGACGTTAATTTTTAACTGTGGCACTAGAACGGCTAGTAAGACAAGCAGCTGATGACTGGGTGTGATATTTCTAATTTCACGGGGGGGGGGTTGAAGCAAGAGGTTCCTGGGTTCTAGGCTAGCCTGGGCCAGATTCCATCTCAAAAACATAGTGAGAGTCTGTCCCCAAGACAGAAACAAGGGGGCTGGCTCAGTGGGAAAGTGCTTTTATAGGAGCATGACGACCTCCATTTAAAACCTGGGTGTGGTTTCACATGCTTGCCACCTCAATCTGAGGGTTGGGATAGAGACAGGAGAATACCAGGGCTCACTGGCCAGGCAGCCCAGGAAAAACCAAACCAGATCAGACCAGACCAGACCAGACCAGACCAGACCAGACCAGACCAGACCAAACCAAACTAAACCAGGAAGCTTTGGGTTCAGCAAGACCCCTCTCCCCTTTCCCCACTCTATCAAGGAGACAAGGTGGGGAAGAATAGAAGAGGACACTTGTCCTCCTTTGGTCTTCTCAGGCATGCAAGTACTTACTTGTACAATCTGGTGCACGGTACATGCTCGCGCACACACACACACACACACACACACGCACATACTCCATATCTGCCTCCTTGGACACAGGCACACACATGGTGCACAGGCATACAAGCAGGCAAAACACTCATTCGTATGAAAGAAACCTTAAAAAGAAGTAGAAGGATATGTTTCAGTAGGTACAGTCAGCACCACACAAACTTCTGTACGTTGAAATGATGCTAGAACAGAGGCAGAAGAATCCCGGGATCCTGCTTGTTTTGTTGATTAAGTGAGGTTCAATGAGAGACCCTGTCTCAAAAAATAAGGTGGAGCGTGACTGAGGAGAAGACCTGAAGTGGTGTGCGCCTTTGATCCCGGCACTCAGGAAACAAAGGCTGGAGAATCTCTGAGTTCCAGGCCAGCCTGGTCTACAAAATGAGTTCCAGAACAGCCAGAGCTACACAGAGACACCCTGTCTTAGAAAACCAAAACCAAGCCAACCAACCAACCAACCAACCAACCAACCAACCAACCAACCAACCAACCCACATGGGGTCCCGACATGAACCTGTGTTCTCTACACGAGCTCACATAAGTGCACTGGTATTCATGAGCACATGGGCACGCACACAAGAACATGTACACACACATGTAGTTAGAAAAGAGAGAAGGAAACACTAAAGGTTTCTAGGGAGTGAGCTGAATCAAGAGCAAATTCATACCAAACATGAAAAAGAGAGGCAGATTTTTTAATTATTTTTATTTTTATTTTTTAGGCAGAGTTTCTCTGTGTATCTCAACTGGCCTGGAAGTTCTTGCTACGTAGATCAGACTGGCTCTTAAACTCACAGAGATATATATGCATGGCCAAAAGAGGTTTTTAAAAAATATAAATTAGTATTAATTTATTATTTTTATTTATAGTGTATACTTTATATTAAATTACTATTATCTATTTATAATTTGAAAATTATTTTTGTTCTGAAATAGGGTCTTGCATGGTTCAGGCTAACCTCAAACTTGAGGATGGTCTTGAATTTTTATTCTCCTGCCTCCACTTTCCAAGGGCAGGGATTCCAAGAATGTACCAATGCCATGGGCCAGTAGTAGTTTTAGATGATAAGATTCTAGAAGTTTCTCCCTTTCCTCACTGATTCTTTTCCCTCTGTACACTGTCTTCTTCTTGCCTCTGAGAAAAACCATTCAAAAAAAAATCTAAATGAACTACCCTAGATTTGCTTTGTTTTATCTGACGTTTGCTTTTAGGCTCGGAAATATAATGAGCTAAACTAGGACACATCTCTAAACTGTTTCTTCATTTCAAGACAGGGTTTCACTAGGAAGCCCAGCTTTGCTTGGAACTCTTGGTCTGGCTGCAACCCCCCGCCCCCCAAGGGCTGGGGTTCCAGGCACACGCTATCGTGTCGGGGTAGAAGAGTATTTTTAATACATCTCCGAATATCCTCCTGAAAGATAGATAGTTTGGAGTCAAGGTTTTCAGTGTTAAAGTGCTACTGGCTTTTTAGCTCAATTCCTATGTGGCTTCGGAGCATTCTGAAAACTGCTGATTCTTGCTCGGTAAGTGGAGACTGAATTATAGCAACCAAAGTCTGGAGACTCCGAGGCAGATTTATGCCTCATAAAGGCCTATGCAAGATAAAAATAGTCACATGGAAATTTAAGGCCTTCCAGCCTCTGGCTTCTCACATCTCTGGGGCGACTTTCGTGAGCACCAGTGCTCAGTTGCCGGCTCTGAGGCGGGTCTCTGACTGACACAGCTGAGCCCTTAGACTGGATACCTTCCTAGTTCTTCCTGACATCCTACTGCAGATCAAAGCAGGTCGCTGTCCTGTGGTCCTGTGACTGAATGGCCGAGACTGGAGCAGAGGGCAATGCCACGTGTGTGCAGATCACGCCACACGCTAGGCCACGAAGTTAGCATAGGGACAGAAACAACTGCCGGTTTCCACCAGTCAAGAGTAGAACTATCCCATAGATTGGGGGGAAATAGCTAACCACTGACACACAGTCAATTTGGTCTGTCTTTATGAAGTCACAGCGACACACAGTTAACTGTGGGGCCATTCAAATTCATTCCAAACTCTGCAGGCATGCTCTGTGGGTATAGAGACCGTCCAATGACCTCCAGAGGATCATCAGAAATGGTTCAATGAATACAAGAGAGGAATGTGACCAGGTATGGCAAGAAATACCTGTGCTTCACAAAAGGAGGTTCCCATAGGCTGTGACAAAAAAGAAAACCCCAAAACCAAGTCCACCCCAAGCTAGATTCTGAGAGATGGCAGATGGTGAGGGTGGCAGACAGCTTGGAAGCCTATGCTGGGTATGTGTGTTCCCAAGGGACCACACAGCCTAGAGATTTTTCCAGGCAATGCAGTCATATGTGTGCTCCAGGACACGGGCATGATGTTCCAGAAACATGGAAGGCTGAGTTTTGAATTCCAGTGGTTTCACCTTCCTGTCTGTTAGGCAGACATCAGAGAAAGAACATGAGAAGGTATTCCTGTTTCACGACTCTTTTATTAAGTGACTGATTCTACTTTTTAAGGAGACTAATAATTCTTTTTTATAATTTTTTTACTTTTATTTTATGTACATGGGTGTTTCCCCTGCATGTATGAAGGTATCAGGTCCCCTGCAACTGGAGTTTCAAACACTTGCGAGCCACCATGTGGGTGCTGGGATTTGAACCAAGGTTCTCTGGAAGAGCAGCCAGTGCTCTTAACCACTGAGCTGTCTCTCCAGCACGACTTAATAATTCTTTTTTTTTTCTTTTTTTTGGGACCGAACCCAGGGCCTTGCGCTTCCTAGGCAAGGGCTCTACCACTGAGCTAAATCCCTAACCCCGACTTAATAATTCTTAACCAAGAATAATTAACTAGTTTTTAAACCTTGGATTTTTAAAAAGATAGACAAATTTTACTCTGGAATCCAGGTTTGCCTTGAACTTACAGCACTCCTGCCTTAACCTGCTAAGTACCAAGACCACAGGTCTGTGTCAGCATGTCTGACTACCTCGGGTATTTTTGCAACAATGTATAAATACCTACTGAATGGGTTAAAAATGCTTTCAAATTTTTCTCCCATATTTTTTCTTAAAACAATGGATTACTCGTTGTTTTATAGGTAGCCATAAAAGAACCAATATTAAACAACAACACATACATATGTTTTGATTTAATTTAACTTTTTTTTTTCTTGAGAAAGTTTTGCCCCAGCTGGCTTGGAGACCAGGCTAGCCTTGAATTCAGAGAGCTATATGCCTCTGCCTCTCAAGGGCTGGGATTAAAGGTGTGTACTGTGCCCAGCTATTTAAACAGTTAATTTTATATGCCTTGGTGTTTTCCTTGCATGGTATTTCCAATTATCACACGTTTGCATATGCTCTTGGAGAGCAAAAGAGGGTGCTGGATCCTCTGGAACAAGAGTTACAACCTGCTGTCTGTCAGTTGCTATGTGAGTGCTGGGGACTGAACCCAGGACCTTTGGGAGAGCAGCCAGTGCTCTTAACCTCTGAGCAATCTCTTCAGCTCCTTAATTTAAGGTTCTGAGAGAGGGTCTTATTATGCTGGTCAAGATGGACTCAACTTCTGGGTTCAAACAGTCTTCCTGCTTCAGCATTCTGAGCAGTGGCCCAAGCTACCTACGGGCACAAGTTGTCATGCCTGTCTCAAACGAATACATGACAGGAGTATCTGGAGACCATCTTTTGGAATCCAGTTTGAGGTGATTTTTTTCACAGCCTGAGAGGACTTCCTTCTGTGAACCAAGGTGTTTACTGTGATATCCACTCTTATTTCTCTCTTTATTTATTTAACCATTTCAGGTAAGGGTGAAGGTATCTGCTTAATTCAGAGACCGTTTGTGGAGGGGACTGGAATCTTCTCAGTGAAAGTCTATACTGAAAACATATACAACAGGGCCCAACTTATGCAAATAGCACTGCCTACAACGTGGAATTAAAACATGTTTAATGGTTTTGCCAAGGGTACAGGAACACCTTGGACAACTATTGATTGCTTTTATGTAAGTGTTTTTGAATCTGAGTCTCAACGTAGTTGGATAGAATCCTAAAGAACTGTAGGGAAGCCAGGAATGGTGGCGTTGCCTTTAATCTCAAGATTTGAGACGGCCAGAGACTTAAGGATCATGCCTGCCTGGTTTACAGGGTGAGACTCTGTCTCAAAACCAAACCAAACCAAACCAAACCAAACCAAACCAAACCAAACCAATCCAACCCAAACCCAACCCAACCCAACCCAACCCAAACCCAACCCAACCCAACCCAACCCAACCCAACCCAAGAAGGACTACAGTGAAGAGGATTTTATAATAGGGACAAACAAAGACTGTGACTTTTGCCTTTCCTGGGACAGTGGGACAGTATTAGTATCTTTAACATTCAGTGGGAATTCTCTACAGTAAAATAGAGTATGCTTCTCCCTCAGTAGTTAGACATAAACAGGACTGAATGAGCCATGGCCCCACACATCACACACATGCACACACCACACACACACACACACACACACACACACACACACACACACACACACACACACACACACACACACACACACCACACACACACCACACACACCACACACACACACACACACACACACACACACACACACACCACACACACAGACACACACAGACACACACACACACACACACAGACACACACACACACACACACACACACACACACACACACACACACACACACACACACACACACACACACACACACACCACACACACACACAAACCCCCACCCACAAACATACACACACCGCACACACACCACACACCACCACACACACACACACACACACACACACACACACACACCACACACACAGACACACACACACACACACACACACACACACAGACACACACAGACACACACACACACACACACACACACACAGACACACACACACACACACCACACACACACACACAGACACACACCACACAGACACACACACCACACACACATATACACCCCACACACACACACCACACACACACACACACACACCACACACACACACACACAGACACACACACACACACACACAGACACACACACACACACACACACACACACACACAGACACACACAGACACACACACACACACACACACACACACACACACACACACACACACAGACACACACACACACACACACACACACACACACACACACACACACACACACACACAGACACACACACACACACACACAGACACACCACACACACACACACACAGACACACACATACACACACATACACACACACACACCACACAGACACACCACACAGACACACACAACACACACAGACACACACACAGACACACACATACACACACATACACACACACATACACACACACATACACCACACACACACCACACAGACACACACACACACACACACACACACACACACACACACACACACAGACACACACAGACACACACATACACACACACACAGACACACACACACACACACACACACACACACACACACACACACCACACAGACACACACACACACACACACACACACACACACACACACACACACACACACACACACACACACACAGACACACACACACACACACACACACACACACACACACACACACACACACACACACACACACACACACACACACACACACACACACAGACACACACACACACACACACACACACACACACACAGACACCACACACACACACCACACATACACAGACACACAGACACACACCACACAGACACACACACACACACACACACACACACACACACACAGACACACACACACACACACACACACACACACACACACACCACACAGACACACACACACACACAGACACACAGACACACACACACACACACACACACACACACACACACACACACACACACACACACACACACACACACACACAGACACACACACACACCACACAGACACACACCACACACATAGACACACACACACACACACACACAGGCTTTCTGTAGCCCTAACCCTTGCTAACACAGTAGGTGCTTAATAAAATCACTGGATTGCAGGCAGCCAGAGATTCCAGGTCTTGTTATTGATTCTGCTGCACATTGATTCATCAAGAGGATTTGGGCAGATAGCTCCTCTGCGCTCATTTTATTTTTCCTTTATGAAATCAAGATGATGAAGCATCTTTTACAGAAATATGGCGATGCTTGAGATATGGCGGGCAAGACAATGCAGATGCCTCGGGAGGCAGGAATTGCACAAACAGGAGGCGTTGCTCGGGTTACCCACAACATTCAGATTTAATTTGTGCTGCATGGAATATGTGGAAGGCCCATGACCTCAGTAATGAAAACTGCCAAGCCCTGGATCCCGTGGAAGAAAGCATGCCTCCCTTCCTTCCATGTTTTTCTGGCGGCGAGAGACCGACTGCTATTTCTCTTCCCCATCTGTCGTAACCCTGATGCACTTATGTCCTGAGCCTCATCCCGATCTCTCTCTTTATGAGCCCTGAAACAAGCAGACTCTTTAAAACAGCAGAAGGGAGAAGGTGTGTACATCTGGAAGAACAGTAATTAGGCTCCTTGTTTTAAGGATGAAGAGTTCAGACAGAGATGGGTAAAGAACCCTGACCGGCGACATGCGCAAGAAAAGATAGATCAATCCCAACCATTCATCATGCCAGGAGCTGTCCAAATAATCCAGGGTAACAGCCAGGGTGATGTATAGTGGATGTCACTTGGCGAGACCCTTAACAAGGCAACCAGTACAAGAGCTGCTGGTGGTCAGTGAGTATCAGAGAACGAGCCAGGCCAGGGCAGGGGAAACACAGACCATCCATCACTGACCCAACCTAATGGCTGGGCTTATTAGTAAACATTCGCTGTGGCTGACAGCCTGTAATGGTACCGGATGTTCTCTTACTGTCCCCCGAATAAACCAGGCCACCTGACAGATGTGTGAAGCCTGTATCTTTCTTCAGATTCCCTAAGTAAGTGTAACTCATCCTACTTTATTGAGAGAGGCAGGAGTAGGTCTTTCGGAAGAATAAGGGAAAAGAGTTCCATACCAAGCATTTAGCAAATGCTTCTTTAATCTATTCTGCCCCCAAGATGATTTTTCTCTTCTTAACAGTAAATCAGGAAAGGGACATTGTACACTGACGTACAGTCTATAGGCACTGCTGGAGGGGAGTCTTATCTCTATTCCCCCTACTATGGATCAGAAATTCCCAAAGTGGAAATAAAATCCACTCTCTGTACTAAAGATATCTAAGTCTACTTTAACTACATTATGTTCTTGGAGGGGATAGCTTAATGGACTAAGTAGGAGGTTTGAAATATCTAGACTTCCTGGAACCTCAGGTTCAATTCCCGGCTGAATTGTCTGAGTCCTGCAGTCTTCATTGGCAGATAAATTAAAATCCTAAGATGCTTACTGAGCTCGGATCTCTTTAGCTGAGTCCTAGCAGCTCATAATCCTGTTTTTTTTTTTAAGCTTCCTAGAAGAATTCTGTATAATCTTCATGGCCCGCCTGGTGTCCATTATTCAAACAATAACAAAGGGTCTTTAAAAAGAGAGCAACTCCCTCCCCACAACTCACTCTGAGGCCGTCTTCAATATCTGTGGCTGGAAAAGAGCAGGGCACTGCAGCCCTAACTTCTCCTTGCTACAGAATTTCCTTCCATCTCCTGGGCTCTGTTCTTGCCGGACCCTACAGTGCGTCTTCCCCTTGGCTTGACCTTGTCTTTCTCCTTAGCGTTGGTTACTGACTTTGCTTTGAGTTCTGGCACAGGCTAGTTTTCCAAGCCTGCCTTGACTTGATTTGGGACTATCCCCTTACTCTGTCTTCCAGGATTGGCCTGATCCTCTAAGTCTCATGTTAGTTTCTGTGGCTGGAGAGGTGACGAGGTATAAGAGGAGTCTGCCAGGGCGTTTGCTCGGCTGGCTGCACCTGTCTGCTGCTGTCCCGTGTTCTTGCCCTGGTGCTGTATCTGCAGTGGCTGTGGGGATAAGAGGGTCCCTTTGTTGCATCTGCATTTTGGTGTGCAGAATAAGTGGGTCTGATGTGGTACAGTCCTGACACTCTCAGGTCCTGTCCTTGGTTTCCACCTGTGACCCCCATCACCAGGCTTCAGCTTAGAAGAGAAAGACTGGGAAACACTTTCGTCCTTCCTTCCTTCCTTCCTTCCTTCCTTCCTTCCTTCCTTCCTTCCTTCCTTCCTTCCATTTTTTAAAAAAACATTTGTTTGCTTACTTAATATATATGAAGTGCTGACACTGAAACACCAGAAGAGGGCATCAGATCCCTTTATAGATGGTTATGAGCCACCATGTGGTTGCTGGGAATTGAACTCAGGTCCTCTAGAAGAGCAGTCAGTGCTCTTAACCACTGAGCCATTTCTCCAGCCCCCGGGAAATTACATTGTATGCATCATTATAGCCACTAATGACTGCCAATCAAGCAGGAACACTTTGTTCCAAATTTCAGAACACTATACAACGCAGAGTACTGGCATGTAGGGTATTTACAGATTGGAGATGGATGCACAAAGTTTTAGCTCGGTGTGGTGACATACACCTGTAATCCCAGCGCTTGGGAGGCGGAGACGGGAAGATTATAATTCAGGGCTAGCCTGGACTACATGGTGAGACCAATCAGTAAGCAAAACCCTGCTGCCTCAAACCTAGCATTGGTGGGATGGAGACAGGTAGACCCCAAGAGCTCACTGTCTTGCTTAAAGGATGAATCTCTGATTCAGTGAGAGACCTTGTCTTAATAAGGCAGAGAACAGTAGAGGGAGACACCTGAGGTCTGCTCTGCTCTCTGCACATGTATGTTAAACACACACCTGCCTGTGTGCACCACTCACATGCCACAGGGAAAAGAGAAAGAAAATTTGAATAAAAACAAGAGTGCACCACCATCTTACTTATATGCTAATCATGGGGTCTGAAGGAAGGAAATCCAGTGGTTGGTACAGTGGAAGTGGCCCTTGAGCCAGCGTGCCCACCGTGGATCTAGGTGCCACTACCTACCAGCTAGGAGGCTTGAGCACGACACACAACTTCTGTCTCTTTTGTGTCCTCTGGAGGATGGACAAAATGGTAGCCTTTATCTTACAAGGTTGTTATCAGGATAAAATGGTTTGCTTTGGAATAGTGTTTGGAACTGCCCTCGATACCCGGCATGGTGCCTTGTGCTTGTAATGCCAGCACTAGAGAAGCTGAGGCAGGAGGACTACTGAGAGCTTAAGGCTGCTATGGGTTACATAGCCTCTAATATGCTAGCCTGGGCTACACAATAAGACCTTACCTCAAAACCAAAAAAAAGTATGCCTGACACACAGGAGCACTACATTAATGTTGGTTAAACAAAGATAATTATTGGGGCTATAAATCCCTCCATGCATTTTAGAGCATGTTCCTGTGCATAGCCTGTCATTAGTGAGTAGCTGAGACATTATGACCTATATTTAATACCTGCAATTAAATTGCTGGCTTATGCATAGGAAGACATTGATGTTATTCAAGACTGTTATGATGGAAGGAAACAGCATTACCTAAGGGGTGTGTGTGAGGTGTGTGTGTATGAGAGAGAGAGAGAGAGAGAGAGAGAGAGAGAGAGAGAGAGAGAGAGAGAGAGAGGGAGAGACTTTTAAATTTACTATAGAAACTTCTAATGTGTTTCTCTCTCTTACTGTGTACGCACTGTGCCGAGCTCAAGGACCAACGTGGCACGTTCTTGTTGCTAATAAGCCTCCCATGGAGAGTACTGACATTTGAATAGCCCTAAATGTTTTCTGACATCTGGCCAGAGCTAATCCTAGATTCTTCTACAGGCTGGTTCCTGCTTTTAGAGGAGGTGCAGACACTGCCTTCAGGGTTCCTAAACGGTGCCCAACATGGACCATGCAAAGGTCAGCATAATTTAAGCATTGAACTATGTATTGTGTTATAACTGAGAAAATAGCCTGACAGACATCAATTACACTCCACTTACACGCCAGGGCTTTGCATGTATCAACGCAGCTAAGTCTCACAACAAGCCTGTGAGGTAGGTAGTCTCTTATCTTACAGATGAGGAAACTAGGCAGAGAGATGGGATGCCTTGTGACTTAGCTCACAGTTAAGCCTTGTAGATGAGGCTTAAGGTCAGATTTCAGGTATTTTAGAGAACAGAGGAAGAACAGGACACCATGGATTTGGGGTAAGGGAGAGGCAGGGGGTGTGTGTGTGTGTGTGTGTGTGTGTGTGTGTGTGTGTGTGAGAGAGAGAGAGAGAGAGAGAGAGAAACCTAATGTGAGTGTATGGAGTGTGAGAGAGTATGAGTGTATGTATGAGAGTGTGTACCTAATAGTATGTATGAGTGAGTGTGTTTGTGAGTGTATGTGTGGGTGTATGTACCTAATAGTATGCGTGAGTGTGTGTGAGAGTGTATGTGTGTGTGTGAATATGTGACAGTGTGTGTGTGAGTGTGTGAGTGTATATGTGTGAGAGTATATGTGTATGTGAATATGTGACTGTGTGTGAGAGTGTGTGAGTGTATGTGTGTGTATGAGTGTGTGTACCTGTAGTGTGTGTGAGTGTGTGTGAGAGTGTATGTGTGTGTAAGTGTATGTATGTGTACCTAATAGTATGTGTGAGTGTGAGTGTATGTGAGTGTGAGTATGAGTAGTGTGTTTGTGAGTGTGTGAGTGTATGTGTGAGTGTGTGAGTGTATGTATGTGTGAAAATGTTTGTGTGTGTGAATGTGTGTGTGAGTGTATGTGTGTGTATGAGTGTGTATCTAATAGTGTGTATGTGTGAGTGTATGTGTGAGTGTGTATGAGTGTATGTATGTGTGAGAATGTTTGTGTGTGTGAATGTGTGTGTGAGAGTATGTATATGTGTGTTTGTAAGTATGTGTGTGTTTCTAATAGAGGAACCTATTCCAGGCAGGCAAGGGAATACAGCTGAATACCTGTGTCTGATCAAAGGGGGGGCTTTTACATCTCCCAAGCATTGCTGTGCTACGGAGGGACCAGTGCATTCCAGCCATGTTCTTGTGTGAGTGTCACTGAGAGAAGATGTGGATGATATTTTCTTCATGCCTTACAGTTGGTATAGAGCCAGGCCCATCAGAAGCACCCAGAAAATAGGAGGTAGCATTCCTTTTCAGCTTAAGGTTCTGACGTTTTTGTATGAACACTTACTTTTTTTTATTACATGAAGCAGAGAGTGATGAGTGCCAGCTGTTTAGAAGAATTAGCTTTGTCATCACAAAGCATTTATAATACTTGCTCAGAGATCCAACTTGAGACAATCCCACTCTCTTTATCTTGGGTTATGTGTCTTGTCTGATTGCTGATCGCCAATGTCACCCTCCCCAGTAAACACCAGCAAGACATTCCAACCTAAACACTGCTTTTCAGAGCAATGAAACGAATCAGCAACTCTTTCACCTCTAGGCTGGCTGGACCAAGTGTTAATGACCAGAGACCATTCCCGTCGTGGGCTTGGACAGGGTGCTCTGAGAAATAGCTCTTGGGTTTGTTCCAGGTTCCAGTGCAAAGTGCACAAGTGACCAACCCAGCCCTAAAATTCACCTCATTGATGATCATCTCCCCGTGGAGAGGGTAGACCATCCAGGCCCAGATCCTGAGCTGAAAAATGCTCACTTTCTAACGGTGCCCCTTCGGGGTGGGGTGCAGGTCAGACATCTTTGCCCAGCCATGGCCACTACTGACTGGGCTGTCTGCTCTAGAGCTAAAAACGATGAGTACTTCCTGGAATAGCCACCCTGCAATTTTTACAGGAACCAGATTCATTAAATTAAAAATAATAAACCAGTCAATTTTCTTGTTGCAACCTGTTTCTTAGAACTTGCTGGCTACACCAATGCCTTCCAGGACGTCTCCTTGGGCCCACAGAGCTTTGGGCTTTGTTCTCAGCTTCAAGGTCTATTTTTGTAGATTCTTTTGGAGCAGCGGTTTTCAACCTTCCTAACAATTGGACCCTTAATACCCTTAGGTCCTTGTGTTGTGGTGACCCCCAACCATCAAATTTTCCTGTTGCTACTTTGTAACTGTAAATTTGCCACTGTTGTGAATTGTAATGTAACTATCTGATTTGCAGTATCTGATGTGGAACCCCCATGGGGGTTGTGACCCACAGGTTGAGAACCACTGCTTAAGAGTCTTTGAATGAGGAGAGGAAGAAAGTTCATCTCTAGCAAAGATAGCTCCTATATGGACCAACTGAAAACCAATGATACTGTGTGCACAATCAAAGGGATTGTTTCTTGAACTTACTTCATGATTAAAGTCCGGAAAGGTTTTATTAGACAAATACACCAAAATAGAATAGAATAGAGGTTAAATAAAATATAAACTAGAAGTGTACTTGCATACAAAAAGACACTAGAGGGGTTAGAGATGGCTAAGAGGTTAAGGGCTTGCTGCTCTTCTAAAGGACCATGGTTCAGTTCCCAGCACTGACACCAAGTGGCTTACAGCTTCCTGTTAGTACAGCTCCAAGGAACCTAACACCCTCTACACACACCCCCCCCATACACATATACATAATTAAATAACAATGCAAATTTAAAAAGACATGATTAACAAGGTGTCTTATATATGTTATTCCATGTAATCCTCATGGCACAGGAGGCAACTGTGATACAGGAGGTTAAGGGTAGAGAAGTAGGCGGGGTTTGGGTCTCCTTGTTTTCAAGTTCATGTATGTAGTAGTTTTCAGGTCAGCTGCTTTTGCCTCACCTGGCAACCTTCACCACGTCTCTAGAGGACCATCTGGTCTACCAAATCTCAAAATGAACTCCTGGGTTGTACTGGAGATTCACAGACCCATTTAAATATTGTATTACAGCCTTGCTGGAGAAGCACGTTCATATGAACTGTTTCTTAGTCCAGTCACTGGGCTATTATTTCAGAAAGAAATAATATGGTGGAGGATGTTGTCATAGCAGTTGCATACAGACAAATAGTGAGAGACACGCACGCTGCAGAGAGAGGCCTAAATGAAGAACAGGAAAACTTAGGCATAGAAAGTAACGCTAACTGACAGCTAGCCCCATTGGAGGAAAGCAGCTATGCAAAGAGTCTGCATAGGCAAGAAAGCATTAATGCTGTTTCTGATTCTCCAGTCCCATGGAGTGGCTGGGGGCTGGAGGTGTCTTACTTTGCTGCAGGGACATCAATTGGGGAAAAGCCACAGAGAGTTCAGGAGAGAGACCATGTGGGCCACAGCTGACAAGGCCATAGGTGTGGGCTGCAGAAGCCCTTTGGAGCTCACATCGTGCCACCATATACCCTGGATGCCGGACATAGAGCCACAGGATTCAATGTTTGCCCTGCTGGGTTTGAACCTATGTGCTCTAATCTCAATCCTTATGACCCATATCCCCTTTTGTTTCTGGAAAGAATATAACTTTAAAAAAAACCCCTTCTATCTTATAGAAGCTCACAGTCAAGAGTTTAGTCTGAGAGTCAGAAGAGACGTTGGACTTGAGCTTTTGAGCAGTGTGGGGATAGTTAGAACCACGGTGAGAGCCGGTGATACCTCTCTGCTGGTGAAGGCACTTGTCACAGAGCCTGACGTCAGGACCGAGTTCTGAGACAATGAACTACAATAGTTCACTTCTTCCTCTAAGTTGATTTTCTCAGGGATTTTAACGGGCACGCAGAACCCAGTAACACGGATACAGATTTTACAGTCAGAGACATTAAGTCAGCCATCTAAGCTGAGCTGCCAAACGTGACGGACTTGCTAAGGAAGAAGGAATGAGCTGGAGGGAGAACCAGCAGCGAGGAGAGAGTTAAGAGCGGCACCTGCTCTTTCAGAGGTCCCTAGATCAAAGGCTCTCAATGGCCTGTGGCTTCAGCTCCACAGAGTAGGATGCCTCTTCTGGCCTCCGTAGGCCTATGTATGCATGTGCTTGCACACACACACACACACGCACGCACACACACACACACACACACACACACACAGAGAGAGAGAGAGAGAGAGAGAGAGAGAGAGAGAGTAAATACAAACAAAATAGAATGGGCTCTAGTCTCCCCATTTGCACCTGTTTATCCTATCTACCCTACAGTCCCCTTAAGACTCTCTCAGAATGCCCTAAAACTCTTCGGAATGTAGTTTGAAAGCTACCTTTGCTGGTCAGTCCTGTGCACACTTAAAAATTCAGATCTTTGAGTGTAGGTCCAGAAGAACTGCATCATGTTTACACGATGATGAAAAAGCTTCTATATTTACCGAGGCAGCAGATGGCCATGGAAGTGCTCTGAATGGATTTGAGTCATTGGTAAGGGCTCCACTGTGTATTTTACAGGACTGGGTAAATGTCAACCTTTACCCAGAATATGGTTACATAAAGTGCATGGAAAATAGGTACAGCGTGGAGTTAGAAAGGTGCCTCTCTGCTTTTCCCATAGGCTCTGAGTGAGTCTCCCATCGGATTAGCTGGAGTCTACTTGATCGCTACAGTTTCAATAGCTTGTTCAGACATCGATTGCTGTCATGTCACCCGGAGAAAAGGATTAATAATCGGGTGCTCAGGTTGGCTCAATACTGCTGATAGTGCCTGACAAAAGACTGTTAGTAGGTCTCCCATGGGGCCACTGCCTGTGGAGGGAGCTCTAAGAACATCATTCAGGATTCTGCAGCATAATGACGAACTCCAGAACTTCAGCCTACAACACCCAACCAATGGTTTCCACGTCCAAATCGATCCATTTCTGGGTCTTGCTTTTCTGAGGCTCACAGATGATTGGAGGTAAAATTCCCAGTGGATAGCCACAGCCACTGCTGTGTTCTTGTGTAGGTCACTGTCTGAACGGTGTCTAAGGGATGCAACTCTGCCATTCCTGACCATGGGACCACAGACTCTTGGTTTGTCTGGTGTATCCCGAGAAAGTTTTGCAGAAATGTACTCAGCCTCTAGGGAGAACTTGGCTGCAACTGAGGCTGATCGATGCCTCAGTCTGGGGACATTACAAGTTCTGGGAAGCCCGTGTGAAAGGAACCCCATCTCAGCTGCAGGGAATTAACTGGAGCAGCTTTGCGATGTAAGATGGTCGTTCAACTGAGATGAAGATAAAGAAGGCTGTTATTCAGACAGAATGGGAGCTGGAGAGGCGGTTCGGTGTTCAAGAGCATTTGTTGCTCCTGAGGGGAATGCAGGTTCGATTCCCAGCGCACACAGTGGCTCAGACCTACACAAGGCTCATCACCATCCTTAACTCCAGTCCAAGGGGACCCAGTGCCCTCTTCTGATCTCCATGGGCACCGGTCACACGTGTGGTACACACATATATGCGTAGATAAGACACACACATAAAATGAATAAATCACAGGGAAACCAAGAGTGAAAGGTAATGGGTGCGGGGCTTCACGTCTATGACCTCAGCATTTGCATGGCGGAGGCAGGAGGATCAGGAGTTCCAAGCTATCCCTGGCTACATAACGAGTCCACAGTCAGCCTGGGTTACGAGATATCCTGTCTTAAGAGATTGATTTTTTTCTTTTCTTTCTTTCTTTTTTTTTTAAAAAGAGAAAACAGTGCTATCTCTTCCTGTTGAAAATAAGCGGAAAGGTGGCCGCACCAGAAAGCTTGGCATCGCTGAACCAGCTCTTCCTAGTTCGGCAAAAGTTTGGATGCTTGGGTGAGAAGGAAGAGGGCACTCCCAGATGTCTAGGTCAAGTAAGAACGGCTGGTGATGTGAACAGCTGACTGTGATGCTATGAAGTAGTCTTTACAAACTGTATAAAACAGGCAGAAGAGACTTCCAGGTATGAGCCCGACCTTCCGTCTGGCTCACCCTCCCTTCTAGGACAGAGTTCCAAGTCATTTCTTAGATTGGTTTTGGGCCGTGGAAGGTGTTTAAAAGCAGCATACCCAGAGCCGGCAATTCAATGACAACATGCCTTCTTATTCAAATGCATCCAGATAATTTTCTGCACGTCCCCGGCAGCTTTATTTATTTATGCTTTAGTTCCATTCCTCTTACGAGCCCCAAATGCTGGTTATTTAACTGTCTACATTCAGATAGGAGGATTTAGAAAGGCAGTGGGTACCACGCCGCTGTCTCCACTAACGGTAACACAATTAGCTCGGTGTCAGCACTCAGCTTGTTCTTATATATAGGTTTCTTTAAATATAGCCATACCACTTTAATTAGAGCCACAGACTATTTTAATTATTCCTGAAAGACTGAACACATGCATTGATCACCACACGAACTAGAGAAAGTCGTCCCCGAGAACATACGATGCTGGCGACTGTGACACGTACATGAGAAGGGGGTAGTGGTTTTGGGTGATATTGGTACAGATCTTGATAATGGACGGCTATGCAGATGAGTGGGACCACATGACACTTAACGTAAGGGAAATGTTGGGGCTGGAGAGGTGGCTCAGTGGTTAAGGGCACTGACTGCTCTTCCAGAGGTCCTGAGTTCAAATTCTAGCAACCACATGGTGGCTCACAACCATCTGTAATGGGATCCAATGCCTTCTTCTTCTTCTTCATTTGTCTGAAGAGAGATGGTATACTCACATACATTAAAATAAACAAAATTAAAAAACAAACAAAAAAAGTAAAGGAAATGTCATCCAAAGCCCAACATATATCATCAGCACCATGAGATCCTAAGATTCAAGGAATATTTTATTTAAATTTATTTTTTAATGCTTATGGGTAGTTTGCTTGCGTGTATGTTCGGGCGCCATATTTGTGCCTGGTGCTGGAAGAGGCTGGAAGAGGGTATCGGATCCCCTGGAACTGGAGTTAGAGATGATGGTGAGCCCTCATGTGGGTGCCGGGAATCCAACCTGGGTCCTCTGGAGGAGCAGCTGGTGCTCGTAAGCCAGCTCTCCAGCCCTTTGAAGATGACCGTGTTCAGTTCATCTAGGTTTAAATTTTATCCGGTTCAATCCTAAACGCATTGGTTCAGCATCTGTCACGTGGCATGCAACGTTCCGAGAGCCCTGGGAGCATTAAGATAGGTAAAAAGCTTTATTTTACTTTCAAAAGGCCCCATTTCCTTGTGTGTGTGGGGATGCTAAATGGATACTACAATCGACTGGTGATCGAGGAGCGAGGGGTGTGCTCGCACAAGTTTGCATTCACACAAACCGATAAAGGGAGACTCTTGGCGCCACGAGACAGCAGGGAGTATCCGTTCAGAAATGACATGGCCCGATTTAAACCCCGG
The DNA here is from genome assembly GCF_011064425.1 of Rattus rattus. Classification (NCBI taxonomy): domain Eukaryota; kingdom Metazoa; phylum Chordata; class Mammalia; order Rodentia; family Muridae; genus Rattus; species Rattus rattus. Next base: position 57,735,243 of record NC_046162.1, read on the forward strand.
ATGTTCTAATGGTCTGCCATAAAGCATTGGGAGCAATATCTGAATGGCTTCTGGTTTGGTTTTATGCTTGACTAGAGGGAGATTGTATCTACTTAGAACTGCTTTATGACGATTCAAGAAGGGGTGGTGGCATGGTGGCTCACCAGGTAAGGGTGCTTGCTGCCAAGCCTGATGACCTGAGTTCTCTCAGGGACCCACATGGCAGAATAAGAGAGCTGATTACAGAAGTTGTCTTCTGGACTTTGCATGGACTCTACGGTGCTTACTTGCCTCCCTCCACATACATATAGAAGTAAATTATAAATGCAATAATAAAAAAAAGTTTAAAGGGGCCCTGGAGAGATGGCTCAGTGGTTGGAGGCACCTGCTCTTGCAGAGGACCTGGAATCCATTCTCAGCACCCACACTGAGTGGCTCACGACCACCTGCAACTCCGGTATCAGGAGACACGATGCCTGGCTTTCACAGGCACCAGACATGCACATGGTGAACACATACGTGCATGCAAGAAACACATTCATACACATACATAAAAAGAAACAACTTTTAAAAATTATTTAAAGATTTAGAAAGGTTGATCAAGGTAGGATTCTCTAAAGTTTCGAACTGTTCTTGATATACATCGTCTACAGCAGCTTAAGAAAGAGTGAGGCTTTCCTCGAATTTCATATGAAGGCTTCGCAAAGGAGACAAAGGCTTTCTGGGTTTTGGTGGATGAATAGGAGTTCCCTAAGAATAGGAGACACAGCATGGGCGACAAGCTACGAAAGTGCAGGAGAGCGCCAGTATTATTGACACCTTAGAGCGAAAGAAGAGGAAGACAGGGAGGTGGCACTGATTTGCAAAGAAAGGGAGAAGGAGCAAAGACGTCTGCACTCAGGGAACCCTGCGTCATGCGTTCCTGAGCATTATGGCAGTTGGAGGTCCATAAAGTAACAAATGGTCTCAGCTTGTCATCTAGCTATGAAGTCTGAGCGTTCTCTAAAGTTAGCTTTCATTCCCCCCGGGAGTCCCTCAGTGCTGCTCACAAACCCCACGTGGGAGCAGCCCACAGGGCAGGGACACCTCTCGCCAAGCTCTAGGCTGCAGTCCTCTCAGCTTGCACAGTTATCACACTAACCGTGACAAACCGACAACAGATTACTCAAGATGCTGTTCAGCAGGATGTTTTAAAGTGGGCAAGCGCAGTCAGAGATGAAACGCAGCTTGTGGGGATGCGGCAGGTCTGGGAATAGCAGGGGCTGTTGGTGTCCACCTCCCAGCTCCACCTTGGGACACTGAGACTCTGCAGTGTGGGATGTGGTTGTCCTTTCAGAGTGACATCACCTGAAGGCAGGTCTCCTGGGACGGCCACCACAGCTCTTGCCTTTCCTTTACTCCTCATGAAGCTAGAGCCGAATACTCCCAAGTACTAGAAGATGTCTTTCCTTCAACATGGACACCCAAAGGACCACACTTGAGTTGTTGAGAAATGGCTTAGGTTGACCTTTTGATTTAGGGGAGAATCCATCCCAGGCTTTTGTATCCATCTGCGGGCACAATGAGCGGCAGCTCCACAGACACAGGATGAAGGCATCATTCAGAGTCGAGGGACAGCTGCATGCTCACGTGTAGATCTAACAACACTCCTTTAAAATATTTACTTATGCAAGCATGTGTGAGCATAAATGCAGGTGTGTGAGCGTCTGTGGAGGCCAGGTCAGAGCATGGGCTCCTCGGAGCTGGGGTATAGATATTTCTGAGCTGCTCAATGCGGGTTCTAGGATTCAAACTCTGCTCCTCGTTAGCGGCAAGTGCCTCACCCTCCAGGCCATCTCTCCAGCACATCAGTAAGGCTGTTTAAAAGCGAGGCTGCTTGTGGATATTCTTTCATTTGCTAGCATTATTTCATTCTTGATTATCAAACACGCACCGAACACCTTCAAACTTTTAGGTACGCGAGACACGAAAATAAATAAGATAACTGCCCTCGAAGAGCTCAGCCCATGGGCTAGAGAGATGGCTCAGTGGTTAAGAGGTACTTATGCTCTTGCAAAAGACCTGGCTTTCGCTCCCACCACACACATTAGGTGGGTCACAACCACCAACCAGTAACTCCCATTCCAGGAGATCCAATGGCCTCTGTCTTCTGTAGACACTCGCATGCACATGGTGAGCACATACATACATACATACATACATACATACATGCACATATAAAAATATATTTTTTAAAAGTGCTCAGCCTAGAGAGGAATGAGGCACGGTACTGACAAACGGTTATGGTACAAATTGTCATCTCGGTTATCATTGCGTTAAGGTGTCTACCAGAGTCTCTCATAGCACAGAAGAGAGTAGCTACTCACCTCCCCAATGTCTGTTACTGTTATTGAAAATATACACCATGCAGAGGCTTCTGCACCACGGCGCATTCTCAATAAGTATTAACTGCATTAATGAATAAACAGGGATCCATCTCCTAATATACACCTCTCTATAAGATTGTTGTTTAATCACTTCATGAAATTAAATGAAGAAATCCAGAGCGCCCGGGGTGAGTCTGGCAATCTATAGACACCGAGGGACCGTGGAAGAATGTCTGCAGGACGGGGATGGGGCAGATGCCATAGAGACTGTGATGTCTGAGTTGATTTTGAAGAAGGAGTAGGAAGGTGCCAGAAGGCGTCTATGAAGTCATGAGAGAGTACGTTCCACCCCTGATTAGTCATTTTGTAGATCTGTAACCCCAGGGTACTTGGAGGTGAGCCATTCTAATGAGGCCGGGAAGCCATAATAGCTTACTGTAAGGTAGCCACTGGACGGCTCCTTTACCTGCGTTCTCTCTGATAACCGTTGACATGGAGAGGGTTAACTCTTGTCTCTATTCACAGGTAAGAGCACACCTTTAGTGGAGGTTAGCAGTCTGCCCAGGACCTGCCTCTTAAATCTGAAGGTTGTCTTGAAATTCTGTTTTTTATGACTCCAAAGACCAGCCACTTGCCAGCAGTCGCTTCACCGTATATATTGAAAAAGCATTTGTAAACCAAGGCAAGAGGATCGTGAATTCCAGGCCAGTTAGTGACACCCTACTTAAAAAAAAAATATTCGCTGTGCCTTAATTGCTCCTTGTTCTCAAATAAAATAAGAGAACATGATAAGGTTTCTCGGGTCTGCAGGAAAATGAGAAATATCAGGATCACACGGAGAACTTTTCCAGGAAGTTGCATGGTTACACTTTACAAAGTACTCTATTCTGAACTCATATTCTTCCTCTTTCCTGACATTATAATAGTTCTCTTAAAAACAGTGTTGATGGGGGCTGGAGAGATGGCTCAGCGGTTAAGAGCATTGACTGCTCTTCCAGAGGTCCTGAGTTCGAATCCCAGCAACCACATGGTGGCTCACAACCATCTGTAATGAGATCTGATGCCCTCTTCTGGTGTGTCTGAAGACAGCTATAATGTACTTATACATAAATAAATAAATCTTTAAAAAAACAAAACAAAACAGTGTTGATGGGTAAGAGTGACTTAAAAATGTTCTTATCGAAGCTGAAGGCTGGCAGTCATCTGGTAGATCCCCAGACTTAGAGATAATCACCACCCTAGGACATGTCACATGTATGCTCTGCTGCAGCATTTAGAGCTATGCCGTAAACAATAGACGGGCATAGGCACACACATATGAAACATGTAACATGTAACATGTAATAATTTGTAATATGTAACAAATACAAAATAAAACATAAAATAAATATATAATTATGATAAAATACAATATATAATAGATGACATATAATATGCAATATTCAATATATAATGTGTACTATATAAGATACGCTAGCAATGACATCATAAAGTTCGACCTTTATATGTTTAATTCTATTCTGAGCATGGAGGGGGTGGCGGGTAGGAAGATGAGGATGACCATGGGGTGATCATTAGAGGGTGCTCACCAGAGTCCACCAAAGACAGGGAAAGAAGTCTGAACTGGGGCCAAGAGTCTCAAGAGGTGTATGACAGGTAAACTCGTTGAGTTTGGATGTGCGGGAGGAGGACTCCAGTGTTGTTCACAGACCCATGCCTTTGAAGGCTAGGCTTATTCTTAGGATTTTCCTCAGGAAGCTGAGTGGTATGATGAGGGAGGGGGCAGGAGTGGTTATGAATTGAGTAGGAGATATCCCTACAAGTCGTGTGCTTGATCCCAGTTGGCAGGGGTGTTTTGGGGAGACTGTAGAATCTTTGCAATATGGCTCCTCACGGACAGAGGTGGGTCACTAGGAGCTGTCCTTGAAGGCTACCTATATCTGGTCCTAGCCTTTGGTCTCTGCTTCCTGACTCACAGGTGAGGAGTTCTGTCAAACCCTCCCAGTGTTATACAGTCCCTCTCCCATGCTTTCCCCACCTCGATGGACTGGGGCTCCTTGCAACTGTGATCCAGTTAACTCCATTAAGCTGCTGCTCTGTGGGGTACTTTGTCATGACGATGAGAATAACCAACGGAACGAGCTTGGTACCAACTTACTTTGAGTTCAAGGTCAGCCAGATGAACATGATTTTAAAATACAGATTCTATCTTCCCAAATTAAAAAAAAATATTATCCAAAATAACTATAAAACTTGACCTAGGTTGAAATACGTCAGGCCTAAAAAAAATAGGTTTTGCTACAGGAAGAAACAATTTAAATATACAAAAGCTACCATGGTTTCTCACCGTCCGCTGGTTCTACATAGTGCCACATCTTGTTGTGAAGAAGAGTCAGAGAAACAGTTAGCCAGCAAGTGTTACAAAGGCCAGGAGGTCATTTTGGGGCTCTCAGAAGACCTAGAACGATCTCACGAAGTGCTGTGAGATCTTCCACTGAAAGACGTTCAAGAGGAATTAACGCTGACTACGAAGAGGAAAATCTTTAGTTACCCAGAAAAGCTGTAGACAAAAGATAATGATTCAGTGACTCAGAACCAGACGTGGCTGGCTTCACTACTGGATTTCTTTGCTACTGAATGGGAACAAATCAAACGGACCCTTTAAAAAAATATGAGCACGGTTACCTGAAGACAGACGCGAATTGAACACAATATCCAACCCTGGACAATGAGGTCCCCTCCCCCCATCTCCTCTCTCCACCCCCCACCCCAATTAAAGAGAAGAATCCTGACCTGACAATCTGCCCTTTGGTATCTCAGACCCAGGCCGAGGGCAGATCTACTGACCTCCTCCTGAATAAAAAGGGGAAGGGGATTGGGCAGTAAATTCTGTCCTGGCGAACATCAGCCCGGCAGTAAATCGGAATCCTCTCCGTGCCCTCTTTATTATCACACTCACAGCATGAAGTTATGAGCTTCCTCACAGCTCCTGCTATAAGAGTGTGATGGATGAGAGGGACACCTCGGGGAGTTAATCTATTCTTCCATTAAATTTTACTTTAATTGGTCTGTGAGTCAATCAGAAACCTACTAGACAGTGAATTAAGAAAGAAAAGAATGAAATAGAAAAGGGCTTTCTTTTGCAGTTACTATATTATAATGCAAGATTATTCTTCCATTGGAAAAAAAAAGTGGGGTGGGAGGGAGACCGTCGGTCCATACAAATAATCCTTGGCTCTGGACCCAAAACAAGAAAAAAAAAAACAGGCACCCATGAATCCTGCTCACTGGTAACATTAATACGTATGACATTTACACATAGTCACATACCCCACCAAGGAAAATCAAGCTTCTCGCTTGCCCCCTCCTTTGCTCCCACCAACAGCAATTAGGATGGGGGTGGGAATGAATACAAAGACGCATATGCTGTCGAGGAGCTCTCGCTGGTAACCCCACGGCACAAAAGGAAGGCTGGATGGTGAAGACCAAGGCCGAACCGGCTGACGTGTCCGTGGGCTCCGTTAGTAAAATGTTTGTGCTGTGTTTGAGGACATAACAGGCTCTGATGAAGATTCTTAGAATCTAATAATGGCCTCTCTGGACTTCTTGTCTAATTAGTGGAATAAGAAGAGAGCCGGCTTGGAGCGGAATGTTGCCCGAGATGGGGGGGGGAGAGGGGGGGGGAAGGTGAAGCTAGAAGAGGAGGAAACCAGAGAGAAACAGAAGGAAAGGGCAGCCAGAGCTTTGGAAGCCATCCTCCTGTGCTGACAACTGAAGTTTATGCCTTGAAATATATGATAATAAGGTTTTATGGGAGTGAGCCCCTGGGACCTGGATGTCTCTCTGTAAACAACAGACTTCAGGGAGAAGCCAGGGTTTGAGTAATGTACTCAGTCAGTCTTGACTCAGGATTAAAAAAAAAAAGAAGAAGAAGAAGAAGAAAGCAAGCAAGCAAGCAGAGAGCAGTGGAGACAGGAAGTAAATCCCTTTATTCTAACTGCAGAGCTCTGAGTCGCAGGAAATGTCCTTTGAGGGCGAAGATGATCGACCGCCATTGTAGAAATACGGTCAGCTGGTGTTTGGATTAGAAACCCAAGTCTCCGTCATCTCAAAACCTTGGTGCATCGACAGTATATGCACGGAAACCAAGTGGGTTATTGTGTGGTGTGGCCGAATGGCATTGCCGGAAGGACACAGTGTGACTTTATCCTTGCATCGTGTGCATCGTGTACTGTTTATCTGGCCTCCCACCCCGCAAAGGGTTAAATCCTAAAGCTCCCTCGTTCTGCACAGGCCTGCATTTCAGGTTCCAGGTACTTAGCTAGCTACAGAGGAGGATGGTTTCCTTTGGAGACCAGGGTCAGGTAGAGCTCAAAGATAGCCTTAAGCCAGTACTAAATGACCAAAGTCCCCAGAGTACTGTGAGACGAAATCAGGTTGCCTTGAAAATTCTTCATCCTCAAAGACAATGGCTCTGTCCTCTTTTTTTTTTTTTTAATTTTTATTTTTATAAACGCAAGGTCACAGGACAGTAAAGTACGGTTTCTACTGGCATTAGTTCCACTTTATATATTAAAACCGTGTTTGCTGTGCCCCAATCACTCTGGGTCTAGGATCATAAGGGACCCCGTTTCTTGGTGGGAGGCAGGCATATGAAGAGCTTTCTTAGTCATCGCTAGCCTCTAGCCATGCTGGAACACCACACATGGGGCTCCTCAGACAGGAAGTCAAAGCCTGGCCTGACCCCTGGATGAACTCGGTGCATTTTCGGGCAATGGGCCTGATGAATCCTTAGGGACAGAGCTCTTCTGTGCCTGCGTCTGTACATTCGAGTTTACCCCCTCTGTGTGCGTGTGTGGTGGTGGGTGGTGTTGAAGGGAAGGAGGGTGTGAAGGACCCGGGATAATTATGAAAATTAGATCTTTTCCAGCAGGCTTCAAGCTCAATTTGGGCTGACAGCTCATGAACAGATCATCTGAAGTCTTAATAGGCCAAGGCTGGCTCAATAGTTGGGTGGTTAAATCTTGCACATTTGTACCGCAGCTGACACCCAAAGCAGCCCCAGATGCCTCCGACGGATGACGCAGATGAGCCTATATTTAACATCCCTCCTCTCTGGGGAAGGCCCCACAAGGCACAACAAAACAAATCTAAAATTGCACTTAGGACTCTGGCCTACTGAGGAAAGGCCCAGAATTCTTTTCACAGCCTGATACCCGGTAGCAGGAGTAGCATGTGATTAGTGGAGCAGTTTAAAATACAGTCAGTATTGACATCTTCCCGAGGTATTTCTGAACGCAGCAATAAGAGATGCTTTCCAGTGGGTTCTATTTCGAAACCAATTGGCTAGGAAAACAAAACGAAAAACGGAGAGGTTGTTTCTCTCTCTCTCTCTCTCTCTCTCTCTCTCTCTCTCTCTCTCTCTCTCTCCTTCACCTTTAGTTGCTTGTCCCCAAAGAACAGACTCCATTGCCTTCCACGCACTGATAGTCATTTTGCAAAAATGTCAAGGCTTCGAGGCTCTCGACACATCCTGAACTCTGAAAGAATGTGCTTCCTGAATATTCCTGATAATGGCCTGAGGACCACAGGGGTCAGTGGGTTGGGGGAAGCCAGCGTTTCCTGCTTGGCAGAGAACTGTGCCAGACGCCCTGGAAGCATTTTGCTGCTATTTTTTCCCCCTCTGTGTTTTATACTCTCCGCTTCTCCTTGAAGTTTCACACAGGGGGGAAGGAACAAACCAGGCATCAGTAACCTGCTTGGCATCTGGCTTTCAGTGAGTGGCTCATCTGCCTCACCCCTCCGGCTTCTTTAACTGAATTAGCTGTATTAAGTGCCTTGGTAGCCCAGGGAATGAACGAGGTGATCGGTGCCTGGGAAGGCATGTTAGCGGGGGTATAATTCTGCCGGAGGAGAATGGACTCCCCAGCACATGGGCCTAAACTGCAGAGTAGCAGGGCCCTAAATCTCCGGTTGCAGATTTACGGCCTCCATTCTCCTACTTTACTGCAAATACAATCCGGCAGTAATGGTCTAACATAGCAACACCATCACCAACCGGCTGATGGCTCGCATAAAAGCAATGTCAACCAAAAACTATGAGTTTATAAAAGGGAACAAACCTTCAACAGTGACAAGAACATGAAACCTATTAACAATTTAAACACTCTTCATTTTTTATATCCCACCTTGAAGCTATTATTGCTGATAGAAAGCTGCTCCGTGGAGTTAACCACTGTAAGGAAGGGTTAGGAGCTGGCTTAGCTCTGGAGACAGGAGGTGACATGGCTTGAATCATTTGATGTTGTGGTCTGAGCCCTTGTTAATAGAAACACCACTTGATAACTTGTAGCCCCAAAAGAAAGTCCCGGGAAGGTGCAGGTGGGATCGGCTCACACTCTATTCTCAGGGAACTTACTGGATAAACATGGGACCTGACTCCCTGGTCTACTGAACACTACAGGCTTGGGAAACAAGCTTAGCATATGCATTAGAGAAACCTCTGTGGGGAAAATCGAGGCTCAGCTCTTGCATTCCGGTATTTGTGTTCTCACGAGGCTCTTAGTGCAGTGTCAGTGCTAAGCCTCAAGGGGACACGACCACCAGAGAGTCCTACTTTGAGAATTGCCTCTGCCTGAGCAGTACAAAAAGTGCAGCTGGTCGTACGCTATAACCTCCCAGTCCTTAGGTAATCAGTTACAGAAGCGTAACTCACTCATACGACTCAACTGCAGTGTTTCCCATTTAAAAATATTCCTGTGGAATTCTCTGGAGATGCCCGGGTCACCTTGTTCTCACCTTTCAACTTCCCCCTACCCCTGGGGAAAGGGAAGATAGGACCTTACAAGCTCACTTCACAGGTCAGGCTGGCCTCAAACACACAGAGATCCACCTGCCTCTGTCTCCCGAGTGCTGGGATTAAAGGCGAGCGCCACCACTGTCTGACTGAAGATAGGGTCTGAAGGACACACATGAGCTCAGTGTGGGTGATTTGGCCTCAAACAAAAGTTTCTCCTTCTATTCTATAAACTAAACAAACTCATGAACTCTCATTCTCTCTCTCTCTCTCTCTCTCTCTCTCTCTCTCTCTGTGTGTGTGTGTGTGTGTGTGTGAGAGAGAGAGAGAGAGAGAGAGAGAGGAGAGAGAGAGAGAGAGAGAGAAAAGGGAGAGGGGTGGGGAGGAAATGAAATTTAGCAAACATGTTTTAGACATGGGATCTTTAAAAGGAAAGAAAACCTGGTTTTGCAGCAGGGGGAGGGGAGATCACACTGAACAGATTTATAAGATATCCACTCAAATAGTGCCACTGGATTTAAAGACTGATTTACGTGTACTGTGCTGATTATTTGAGCAATTTAATGTAAAATTTCATCCGTACTAATGGGCCTAGGGGAAAGCACAAATACAACCGAAGAAAGAGACTCATTCTTCAGTAAAATGGAAGAATCGTTAATATCCAGAAAAGACAGGTTTCAGCAGTGAGTGGGCGTGGTGCGTTGGGTTGTAAGACAACGCCTAAATTTTTGTCACTTTCACAAATGAACTGCCATCTCTAGACACTCCTAACCCAGAGTGCTATAAGGAATGGGACAGTTTTGCTTATGTTACACGTACAAGAGTTTTGATCTGAGCCTCTGTTGGCTTTCAGGGTCTCCTTCTGTAGAAGGAAAAAAGTTGAGAGGCAGGAAAGAGTAAAAGCTAAATGAAAGGCAAGAAGCAAGGAATTAACTAAGTGGAAGTTATTTTTTTCTCCCCACTGGGCAAGAAGTTGAGCCAGCCTCACTCTAGCTAAAACAGGGTTAGGTAATGCTTAGCCTAACCACCCACAGCGGCCAGAATTAATGCGGCTGTGCTCTCCTGGTAGTTAGCAGTTAGGTGGCAGCAGGATGCGGGCTGTTTTCCTGGATCTACACAATCGGCTCCAACCAAGCCTTTCTCCAGCCCCCAGTCACGACCATAAAAGCTGCCCCATCCCCACATTCCAGAAACAAAGTCTTTCCTTCCTCATCGCCCCCTAAACAAAGGGGACAGCAGCGCATGTTGGGTGGGAACGTCTTGAAATAAGCTATCACTGCTCAAATGGAAGGAAGTCACGGGGGAGGCTGACGCCATAAAGGCAGTCTATCCTATTGAAACCAGCAGATGGGTCATAAACACTTCCTTCTCCTGCTAACAGCCACCAGTCCGCTTCATCACAGAGCTGCAGCTTCCTGTCAGGTCATAAATACCTCTCACTCCGCTGGCCGGGCAAGTGTACTTCCTGTCAAGCATTCGCTTCGGCCAGCAGAAGAGGATGGGAGGAAGGGAAGCTGCTGTTGTATGTACCGAAGGAAGCTTCGGGAACCCCAAAGGCTTAGCCACAGCCAGGAAGATGCACTTAGAGGAAGATGTGACCCCAGGGAACATGGGTCAGGGCGTTTGTTTAAGATTACACGTGCCAACACCGTAAAAGAGCTGAAGAGCATTATGGGCTTTGGTGCTTTCTTCTAGGGCGGTGGTTCTCAACCTGTGGGTTGTGACCCCTTGGGGGGTGTGTGTGCCACACATTAGATATCCTGAATATCAGATGTTTACACTATGATTCATAACAGAAAAACTAGAGTTATGAAGTAGCAATGAAAATAATTTTATGCCGGGGGGGCACCACAACATGAGGCGCTGTATTAAAGGGTCACAGCGGCAGGAAGGTTGAGAACCGCTGCTCTAGAGCTTCCCTAAGGGTACGTGGGTTCCCTCACTTGTCTTTGGCCCTGGATCCCGCACCCTTAGCACATATAGGAAGAATGAGAGCACAGTTCTGGAATAAGAGTGTAGCCTTCACTTCCTGAATTTGGGCACTAAGGAGGTGTGACCTTCTGACAACTCCTTCTAGGAGAGAGTTTTGTTCTTGTGAAAGCACCTGCCGGACGGATGATTGGCACCTCTGAGAGCCTCACAGGATACAATCCGCGAAGGCAGCCCCCAGTTAGCTACAGTAACTGTCCTTCTTGAATTTCAGAGGTATTTACCATTTTCCAAAAATAATTTTAGTGTTTCATAAAGCCTAACCTACACTCTGATTTTTAAGTTTTAATTCTATTTTCACATGTACCTAGTATTCATTTACTTATGGGGCGGCTGTTCTCTCCTCCCACATGAGTTTCCAGGATCAAAATCAGGTTGCTGGGCGGGCACCTTTACCCACTGGGCCATCTCACCGGCTCTTGTTCCATTAATTTTGAGGTAGGCTCTTGTCATGTGGTCCATAGACCAGGCTAGACCAGAACTTACTATGTAGCCCAGACTGACCTCAACTACACGAGGACCCTCCTGTTTCCATTTCCAAAGCAAGTGCTAGAACTACAAGCACACAGTGTTATGACTGGCATCTTTATTTTAATTTTTTCCAGTGCTTGTATTGAAAACATTTGTAATTTTTTTTCAGACCTTGTACTTGCTAGGCAGACACTCTATCACTGGGCTAAAGCCCCAGCTTTAAATGATTTTCTAAAAGCAGGGCTTTTATAAATATAATTTTATGGAGGTAGGGTCTTGCTATGTAGCCTAGGCTGCCCCCTCACTTAAGATTCTCCTGCCTCTGTGGCCTGAGAGCTAAGATTACAGGTATCTTTGTTTTGCTATGCCTGGCTCTATGAATGCATTCTCATGAGCCGGTTATTACTTAATTTTACTTTTTACTTGTTTTACTTTGTTATCACACAGGGTCCTGTAAGGCCATTTCCATGCGAGTGTGTTATTTCCTTCTCTGTCCCGACCCCAAACTCCAAAGACTTCTCAAACAGTAGTGATAGCAGCAGGCCGTTACAGATTATAAACAAGTTTCTTGGTCAGACAGGATTAAAGTGCCTTGGTTACGTTTTGACAGTTATTGATGGGCGCTATTTTAGTTTATTTAATCTTTCAGTCACTGTAAAGACTTAAAAAGCTTTTAGTTGGCACATATATTAATTACATGAGGAGTTGTATTATGATCGCTCCGTACATGTCTATATTTAATCATAGTCACCCCATTACTCTGATCCCTGCCTACGTTGGCTCCCTCCGTCTTCTCGAAGACTTCCCTTTTCTTTCACGTCTTTTAAGAGAATCTCAGGCAGGTGAGATGGCTCAGCAGGTGAAGGCTTCTGCCACCCAGTGGTCCAAGTTCTACGTCTGGAACTCACACAGTGGAAGGAGAGAACCAACTCCTGCAGGCTGCCCTCTGACCTCCACACTCTGTAGAACATGCATAGGCCCTTCTTCATGTTCTCAATAAATATAAGAAAGATTTGCAGGGTGGTGGTGATGGCACGTGGCTTTAATCACAGCACTTCGGAGGCAGAGGCAGGAGGACCTCTCTGAGTTCCAGGACAATCTGCTCTACAGAGTGAGTTTCAGGACAGCCAGGACTTCACAGAGAAATCCTGTCTCAAAAAATCTGATATTTGGCTTTCTGAGTCTAGCTTATTTCTCTTAACACTGTTCTATACTTTGCGACTTTAAAGAGAAAAAAAATAAAGACACTATCAACTTTACTCTATCATTTTTAAAAACCAAGTTTACTATGGTAATTATAACCAACAGGTTTGACTGCCAGCCCTGATTGACATTTTCCAGTCACGTGACTTCGGGACAGTTACCTCTCTGTGCTTCCGTGTCCCCACCTATCCACATGGCTACTGTCACAGCCTGTTTCTCACGTAGCTCACTAAGTCTGGGTCACTCTCAGGGCTGTGTACATCTTAGAAGAAGGCTTAGGCAAGTAAGTCATCTGAATGCTACTGAAAGCCAAAGCCATTGATTATATTCTTGAGATCCAATTATGCTGAACATCAGACCTCAGACTGGCATTCTGCAAAGTTAGGGTGGCTTTCCTTCTCAGTTCCGTCACTGCTTCCTCCCCCCCCCCCCACTTCTCTTCCTCCTCTTCCTCCTCCTCCTCCTCCTCCACCTCCTCCTCCTCTCCTCCCCTCCTCCTCCTCCTCCTCCAAGAGTCACCCTTGCAAGCTGGTTGGCGTTCCCTGACACACACACCTTGCATGTCTCCATGCTGTCACTTTGTAGATGTAGCCCCTTTGCTCTGGAACTCCCCGTTCCTAGCTGTAGCCCCTCTGTCTGCCAGTAGGAAGGATACCCTAGCCCCTAGCACACCTTTTTTACTCCATCTTACCCTTCAAGGCTTCGTTGTGGAGTATCTTTATGGACCATGGGCTTCTGGGCTAAAGGAACCTGGCTGTTTTTTGTTAGTTTTTGTTTTTTTAAGTAAAATAATTTTGTGTGTATGAGTGTTTGTCTGTGTGCATGTCAGTGTATCATATGTGAGCTTAGGGCCCAGGGAGACCAGAAGAGTGTGTTGGGAGCCCCTGGAACTGGATTTACAGACAGTTAGGAGCCACAGTGGAGATTCTGGGAATCAAACCCAGGTCCTCTGGGAGAGGAGTCAGTGCTCTTAACCACTGAGCCATCTCTCCAGCTCAGGATCTGGAAGAACCTTCAAGATCAAATGGTCTTGGTTCAGGAGATGGCTCAGTTCGCAAAGTGCTCTGCCCAAACGTGAGGACCTGAGTTTGGATCCCCGGCACCCATGCACAAATTTAGACACAGCAGCGCACATCTGTAATCCTAGCCTGGGTGGTGTAGGGATAGCTGGTTTAGTTGGTGGGCTCCAGCTTCAGTGAGGAATCTTGTCACAAAAAAGGAGAGTAAGGTACTCGATGTCAACCTCTGGAGGCCAATACATACATGTGTGCACACACACACATACACACACACACACAGAGACACAGACACACACACACATGTGCATACACACACACACACACAAGCATGTGCACACACCCACATGCACAGGCACACACAAGCATATACAAGCATACACAGGTGCACACGCACGCGCACACACACACACACACACACACACACACACACACACACACGTACTTTCTCCCTTTTTTTCTTTTACTTAGGCCTGCAGAGGTAAGGCTATTTGCACTAAAGCACCAGGCTGTCACAGATTACAGCGTGAGTCTCTAACAGGGTAAAAACCACTGACTGAATCGCACAGCCTTCTGAACTTCCTCATCACCTGATCTGCACTGGCTGGCCTCCCCGGAGCTGTGATGATACCCACAGCCTAGCACACAGCCTCCCGTATGAGTCCTTTAGACTCACCTTAGCGTCTCTCCTACTATAGCTCGTACACTTGACAGAGTGCTTAGAGCAGAGCCTGTAACCAGGAAACATTTGGTAAATATTTGCTGAATTAAGTCACAAATGTGAACAATGAGGACATTAACCTTTCCCACCCAGTGAACTCATACTTCCCACAGCTCAAAGGTCTTCCAGCTATCTGAATTGAACCATCAATAAATGGCCCTCTAGAACAGCCTGGAGAAGGTACGGTACACTCCCACAACCTCCCCTTCTTTACAAAGGTTTCTGGGCACTCAGCCTGCGTATTTCACTGATTAAAACAGTGCCTTCCAATTAACTTCACTGTCTTGGGAAGGACAACCGTATACACCACAACTAGAGATCCACTAACTAAGCGCCACACAAGTATGAACTCTCTAGCCACAGCAAGTGGTTAAAATAGAGGTACAGAGGCTAAGGAAGTGGTGGAAAATTGCCAATTCTGAGGACAAGTCTTCTGTTGTGTCTTTATGGGCATTCAAGATTCTGAGGTTCCACAGCCCGAGCCAATCACGAGCTATGTTGTGTCCGAGAGGTGTTTCGCCTCATCCCGCTTTCTATCGCTCCCCCTACTTGCTGAGGCTGCTTGTTCACTTTGCAGTGAAGCCCAGTGTTTCTGACGTGTGGCCCCTCAGCCATTCATTCATTTCCTTTGCCCCATCATTTAGGGGACGCCTCTTTCTTTCCCCTGTGAAAGGATTAGTAATTGGTTCACAGTTGCCCAAATACCATTACCCACGTGCTCTTCCGACTACAGACAGACCCAGCAGTACCATATGAGTCGTTTTTACTTTTTCAGAAGGTGCTGTCATCTCCTTTCCTTCCCAACAAACTCAGGAACGAAGTGTGCTCACGGGACATGGCAGCCGTCCTCTGATTTTACAGCATAGTTCTACTTTGTTTCCACAATCTCTCTTCATGAATTTCCCCAGTGATAGAAACCTGTTACAATGCTTTCTCCTGCTAATCACGATCTATAATTGTCATTTACTGGCTTAATTCCTTATTGTCAGCTTTCCTATAGGGCACGAAATTCCATGAGGACAGGGGCCTCAGGTATCCTGTTCCTTCACAGTGGCCATTCAATAAGAAGTTACCCAAATGATCAAAAGTATCATTTCTATTAAGTCAAAGAATCTGAGTGTTGTGGCACATGCCTTAAATCTTAGCATCTGGAAGGCAGAGGCAGGGGGATTTCTGTGAGTTCAAGGCCAGCTTGGTATACAAACAATCAAGGGGAAAAAAATCCAAAACAAAACAATAACAAAATAAAAAAGGCAAAGAAGTCATAACAAAGAGGGCCAATGAACATTTAATCCATTTATTATCGGTAGTGTTAATATTCTCTGTTGAGACAGGATCCCCTATAGCCTAAACAGCCTCAAGTTCATTGTCTAGCTAAGGATGGCCTTAACCTGATTCTCCTGCCTTCATCTCCTAAATCCCGAGATTACAGGAAGGCAGCACCGTAATGGTTTATGTGGAGGTGATGATTGAACCAAAGGCATTGTGTATGATAAGCAAGCACTCAGTCAACTAAACTACACACCAACCACCACCTCCACCACTACCACCACCACCTCCTCCACCACCACCACCACCACCACCACCACCACCACCTCCACCACCACCACCACCACCACCACCACCACCACCACCACCACCACCACCACCACCACCACCACCACCACCACCTCCACCACCACCACCATCACCACCACCACCATCACCACCACCATCACCACCACCACCACCACCATCATCATCATCATCATTTTGAGATAGCATCTTGCTGTGTACCTTACCCTATCCCTGAACTCTATGAAGCAGAAGCTAGCCTGGAAGTCCCAGCTCTCCTCTCTCAGCCTCTCCAGTGTTGGGATGACAGGTATGGGTCACCCTGCCCATCTTTATCCATTTATTCTTACAGGAATGGTGGCCTAGCAGGAACAAGCAGACCTCTTACTTTAAAAGTTGTAGCTGGGCACGGTGGCTTTAATCCCACCTTTAATCCCAGCACTTGGGAGGCAGAGTCAGGTGGCTCTCTGTGAGTTCGAGGACAGCCCGATCTACAGTGTGAGCTACAGGATAACCAGGGCTACATAGAACTTGACACCCAAAAGTAATTGTGGTACTCCTTCTTCATCAAGTAATTAATGAGTGCGTTCTCTGTAAGGAGTGTGCATTAAGGACTTTATGACTTCGTGGGGAAGGTGCTTGCTACCAAGCTGGACAAACTGAGTTTGATCTCTGGAACCCAAATAGTGGAAAAAGAGAATTGATCCCTGTAATTGCTGTACATGATCCTGTACACACACACACACACACACACACACACACACACACACACACACAATAAATACGTAAATGTAGAGAAGGAAACAACAATAACCAAAGCACCCTACAGGAAATAAGCTTAAGATATAATCCTTGGCCTCACGAGGCCTTTGTGATTACAGCAATACAATAATAATACAAAACCGCGAATGAGGGACCAGAGAGATGCTAGGCAGTTAAGAGCGCTGGCTGCTCTTGTGGAGGATCAAGGTTCAGCCTCAAGCACCCAGATGGTGGCTCATAACCATTAGTAACTACAGTTTTAGAGGATCCAGGGATGCCCTCTTTTAGCCTCCTGGGTGCCAGGCCATACAGGTAGGCAAAACACCCACGCGAAAAAATCAGACAGCAAAATAAAAAAAAAACTCCCATCGCACGATCAATCCGGCAACAGTGCTGCAGGTAACACACGCTCTTAGAGGGAAGGAACTTCCTGACGTTGGCACTGGAAGGGACGGCTCTGGGAGTGGTGGTCTGAGCTGAAGATAAATTTCCAACAAAGAGAAGGGTTCAGCAGAGGAGTTAAAAGAAAATCACAGAGCTGAAACAAGCCGCAACGTTTCCCAGGCCTAGACAGTAAAACTGAACCCGGAGAATATAAATGCGCTAAGGTCCTCCAGGAGACAGTCGCTTGTCAAAGCAGAATAGTTCAATTAGACTACTGGGCTGGCCCCCATGGCAAGTTTTTAATGGCTTTATGTATGTTTAATCACATTCAGTTGGTCCAGGCTCTCTTAGCGTCGGTCCCATTAGAATTTAAAAGGTCAAGTTTCAAAAGCCTAAAAAAGTGATTTAGAACAGAAATGCCAACTTAACCTTAAGCACAGCTAAACCATCTGGTGATGGCATTGGAAACCCCGCCTCGTTAGAAAACACACCGAAAACACGGGGCTACAGTTTCATCCTTCTTTCCTGAGGTTGTATTTAAAAATTGTAAGTTTGAAAACTACTGAGTAAAGACACAGGTTGGTTACAGATCCAGGGGCGAGCGGGCGTCTATCCGCTTCGGAAGCCCACTTGCTGTAGCCCATGATCTGCACCTGCATATCCGGGCAGCGTCCCTTCTCCACGGCACAATGACTCCTAGCTTCTCTCCTCTTTCCCCCTCCGTGTTTGTGTCTGCTTTTACTGACTGCATTTTGTGTTTTATATTAACAGGAGCCTAACCTGTTATACTCTCTGATCATTTGGGAGAATCATCTTCCCCTCCTTCCTTTTTAAATGTATCCCTCTCCCCAACTGAAAGGTCAAACGCCAGCTTGAATATTATCCAACTCTCTCTCCTTTCCCTAAAGCGAACCAGTCGAACCGAACGTCCTGAGGCCTTGTTTATTTAAAATCATCATTCTTTATTTTTTTTTATAATCAGCTCTGTGATAGAACCCATCTAGCAGGAATTATAGTTTCATTTCTGATAGTTCCACACCTGCAGACATAGAGGGGATTAAAAAGTGGATTAAGGAATGTCATCATAAAGCAGGCAAAGTCCCCAGGGAGAGGGTTTGGGAGACAAGTTGACTTAGTATCTACGGAAGGTGCCAAATGGCAATAAAACCAAAATGGGAAGCCAAGGAAATAAAATAAGTGTGCATTAAAAATATATTTGGGCCAGCTCCTCTGTGCTCGTGTTTCGTAATATTAACTGTTTAAACCTGCTTAGAATGAGAGCTCTGAGTTCTGAAAATCCTTTAATTCGGTTAAGCATCCGCTACCCTGAAAGGGCTCCACGGCATCCCATAAAACATTATTTATCTGTGTGCGTTAACGGCACGATACTGTAATTTCCAGAATAAATGCTGGGTGTAAATTGTTGTTTATGTTGGATGCTGACTGTCTTTACGAGAAACAAAGTGGAAACGGAATCTTAGCAGCTTTATTTCTTCCGTTAAAGTCGATTCTGCAGCAGGAAACATGCCTGGTGGAGTTTCTTAATGAACGCTTATAAAGACTGTTGGTTAAAACCGAGTACGGAATCACCTCCAAATGCATGCCCTCTTCCCGTCTGCGTTTGTCTCACTTAAATCAAGCCAAATTAAAGCAAAGTAGCGTCATTCGCACGGCTATGGTTAAGGGTCTGCCAGCATTGTTATGCAAAGCCTTGTTGTAAGAAGTTTATAACTTGAAAGGAATGAGGGGGAAAAAATAGAATTAAATAGAGCTGGATTGGGCTGGGGATTTAGCTCAGTGGTAGAGCGCTTACCTAGGAAGCGCAAGGCCCTGGGTTCGGGTCCCCAGCTCCGAAAAAAAGAACCAAAAAAAAAAAAAAAAATAGAGCTGGATTAACCAAAAACAAAAAAAAAGGAAGAGGAGGAGGGAGGGGAGGATGGGGAGGAGGAGGAGGAAGATGAAGAGGAGGAGGGAGGGGAGGATGGGGAGGAGGAGGAGGAAGATGAAGAGGAGGAGGAGAGGGAGGGAAGCTTTAATATAGAGGAGGACCACCTGGAAATGAATTGTTTTTATTTATCTCTAATGACTTTGAAAAGTCTGTCTTGGGGCAAGAGACATAGACGTCTTAGTGATTTAACACATTAGGTTGGGATTTTTCTTGGTTTTCCAAAATAATGGCTTTCAAAAGCATTCCAACCATAAAATTGATTAAAACATGAACTTCTCCGGGTGCTCGGCTTTTCTAGAGGACATTAGATATTATAGATTTTATTGCACTGCCTGACCCCCACCCTCACCACCACATGCACAAAACACAACGAAAACAATTCCCCTTCCTTACAAACAGAACTCGAGCTAGGGAGCAGCTCAGGGAGTCTGAAGGGCAAATGTGCACAGGATTGGGCAACATTGTATTTTTTTTTCTTTTTGCCAGTTGATGAACATTCGGTAATTTGAAATCTCCAGTGTCCAGAGGTAGATTCTGCTTATGAGGGGGCGGTGTGCCGGTGCGTGTATAACACACTCACTGAGCATTTCTTCCAGAGAACAGTCATTGCACAGATTTGAAGGTCCCGGATTTCCAGTGCCTGCCCAGCAGCTGCCCTTACCTGATAAAACTCATGATGCTTTCTGAACGATTATGACTTATCAGGTCAGTGACCAACACACTATAAAATAGATTCTAACAGCCCCCAAAGGGTTGGTATGGACTCTTGAGTAAATAATATATGAGAGAGAGAGAGAGAGAGAGAGAGAGAGAGAGAGAGAGAGAGAGAGAGAGTATAACATGACCTGGAGAACTGAACTGTTTAGTTGTTGTGGATCAAGGAGGCAGGATCTCTGATTTTAATCCTATGTTTTTCCACAGTGGTTTTAAGACCAAAAGTCAGCTAAAGAGATGGTCTTGTTTTCAGCGAGAAAGAGAGGCCCCATAACAGACCCAAAGGATTTTTCTGGTTTCTACCTTTCTGCCCTGGGTTTCCTGTAAGTCGTGAACTAGTCGTTACTTTTCTTAATGTTTGTGGGTACCTGTAAAGAGGCAGCCAGTGACTTCTGGGAAAGTCTCCCCATCCTTATCTGGAATGCAAAGTAGAACGGCACCAGGATCTCACTTAGTATCTTGCTCTAGTCAAGACGTCAGTGAATCGCACTTGCCATTCAAGATGCTACAGTGAACATAAGGGAGAATTTACGGGGAGCTGAAATTCAAGGAGTACCAGGACAAAGATGGCCAAAGGTCTGAGATAGCACAAGTGTGTGTGTGTGTGTGTGTGTGTGTGTGTGTGTGTGTGTGTGTACGCGCAGGCCAAGATGGCTATAACCAAGCCGGTATGAGAGAGGAACTTTGATCTATCTGCTGTGTTTAAGACACAGTTTCTTAATTATATCAGCTTCCCTGAAGATCTTAGTAGCTTTATTGCTGGAGCCGATACCCCATTTTGACAGTATCTATAGCTGGAATTAATTGTATTTGCTTGTACCTCTTGTAAACCAGACACAAACTGCTGCTTAAGAGTATTTTTATTTATTTATATTTTTATTTTGTTTGCTTGTTTTTGAGACAGGGTCTCTCTACATAGCCTTGGCTGCCCTGTAACTCACTGTGGAGACCAGGCTTGGCCTCGAACTCTCAGACATCCACCTGCCTCTGATGTGCCACCAGTCCCAGCTTGCTAAGGTTTTAGCACCCACAGAATGAGTAGCATCATCCTGGTTCTTGGTCCAGCCCTACCACGGGTCTTCCAGTTGCTTCTCAGGCAGAGAGAATGGTAACAGGCACAGTAAGTTTCAGATTATGAACTATATCCTAGCTTTCAGCATAGGGGAGGCTCTGGACCTTTCTCTGGAGATTTGCAAAGGCAGGACAGAAAGAAAGATGTCTGAGGCTGAGGCATGGGTGAAATGATCCCACAAGACTCCTCTGGCTTTCAATGGGACACCTATGCAAACAACTCTTAAAATGTTGCATGGACTCATTTTTGAGAGAGTCAGACTTGGGTTTCCAAGCCATAGCAGGACTGATAATGAAATAGCCAAGGAAGACAAGCAAAACTTGGGATGGTTTCGCAGAGAGGAGGGCGGGATGCTTGTCAGACATCTCACACTACTCCTGACTCAAGACAGTGCTAGCCGTTTTACAAGCAACGGCTTCGTTTCCCTCTACAACTAGGCAAGAGGCATTTCTTGGTGTGATTTTATAGAGATCATATAATGGTTGTTTTCTTCCAGGGGATCCAAATTAGGTGTGGGTCAGGATGGCTACAGGAGACTTCTTCTAGGCATGGCTGACAGCCTCATCTCTCCCCTCCTCACCTGGACCTGCTGTGTTCTCTAATGAGTCCTCTCGTACACAGCCACGGAAGGGACCAGAGCCAACATTGTCCTACACCTTTGCCATGTCCCTTGGAGAAATCAAGACACGCTTTAGCTGTCACCAAAGGGAGGTAAAGGGGCAGAGTTCAGATAAACTTTTGATAAACTGTCACAGCAAACCCCTCGTCAGAGGGTAGGAAAGGTCATACAGTAAAAAAAAAATAATAAGAAAATATAACTGCTTTCTTATGAGGGAAATATTATGAGTTCTTCCCCTTTTCCAGCTTTTATGGAAGGAGATTCTGCCAGTTCCTTCAGAAAAAAAGAAGAAAAAGTAGTTTTAAAATGAGATTATGCACCTTCAGGGTGCCATTAGGAAGTTTTACTGTACTGAGATGACATGAGAGCTCTGGAATTAATATCCCTGAGATGTTTCAAACCTGCAATAGCAATTATTGTACTGTGTGTCCCTGGATAAATAATAGGGCCATTCAACTAATTAGCTCCAATGATTTCAGCTCCCTGTAAATTCTCTCTCACTCAGCTATAAAAATAACACTAGGAAAACTTTTGGTAAGAGGAAGTTCTTTTTTTGGAAATGTTTTCTTTTCCTTTCCCCCCTCAGTTCCTAAATACATAATGTGTAGACTGACGTCACGTCTGAGCCCCCAACGTAGCATAGATTATACAAAAGCTGGGTATGATTAATTGCCCCAGGCCACTATTGAACATATTGATTTAAATCTCTAATTCTTGGCTTCCACAGAAAGCAAAGATAAATACTTGTGAGTAACCAGTCTCTCGATCCACGGTGTAAGCATCTTACCTGCATAGACCCTGGGGCACAAACCCCAAGTACTTATATACACTTATCCAAAGATGAGCACAAGGGTTATTTATATCCATACCTTAGTACATCAAAATCGTGCTATTTCACGAGTTGGACAGTATGGTAGCTTCCTGATGATATGTGTGCTCGCAACACTGTTTCATTCTTTCTATCAGCGAGCTTCCTGGTGGTATGTGTGCTCGCAACACTGTTTCATTATTTTGGATCGCCGTAGACCCACTAGATGCCAGTCCTAAGTTACAAAAATGCGGTATTGATCCTTCTTAAAGCAACAAGGATTCCCCTCTACTTCTGTCACCCAGAAATACTATTAACTTCTGTAGGTTCTAGGTGCCAAGAGTCTAAACTTCGTCATGATCAATGGCCTGAAAATGTTCAATATGGTCCAAAATACCCGAACTTTCTTAAAGCCTTGGGGTTTGTTTTCCTCCTCCTTTGGGTAAGCTATTGAGGTTTCTTCTTTTTTTTCCTGGAAATCTCTGTACTCATGGAAAGGAATCAGAAGCTCCTCCCACGTACAGGCTGGTCCCCCTCCTAAACGCCAGACGTCATCACAGAAGGTCCAAGGGAGCTAGCTGGTGGGAGGCGGTGGAAATGCTTCATCCTTGGTGAAGACATGACAAGAAGTCTGAAGCCTCTTCATGAGCTTGTTTTTAATTAACAGAATATAATTATAATTAAAGCCAGACAAAATGACTGGATGTTAAATCAGAATTATGTCTAACAGCACAGGCGGCAGCTATCCGTTTGCACTCATTAAACGCGCCCTGCACCACTTTCCCTGGGGCTCCCACTTTGCTCTGCTATGTACAGGCAACTTTTTAAAAATTATTTTTGCTACACAAATGGATTCTTTGTTTTATGTAGTGATACTCATCAAATATATCTATAAAGGCAACTATATGGCATATTAAGATGAACATGGTCTAATAGAAAAAGAATACATTAAAAAACTTGATTTTCCTTTAAAACATCGCATAATTATTAAATTCAACATTATTTCCTTAAAGTGGAGGATCATGTAATCTAGCAAAAAGACTAGTTTTCTAATTAAAAATTTAAATGTTAAAATGTTCCTTAGAGTAAAATCTGGACTGTAGACTTTATAGTTTTTGTTATACACCTGTTCCTCATCAGTCAAACATTGTGGTCTCTCCACCTCAAATCTACACCCCAAGATGCACCCAGATTTGTAGCGTCAACCCCCATCATTTTTCTTTGGAGGAGATCTGCAGCCTCAGCTCATGAGAAATGCAGTCCGCCCACCCCAGGAGAATATAAGTCATAACGTTTGTTTTGGAAATCTATTTTACCCAATATTTCTCAATGAAATAAATTGTATAAATGAAATAAAACTGACACTGCAATATTTACTAAATCACCAGTGCCTGGCTACTTCTGCTTTCTCTTTCCTGTTCAGCTCAGCAGGCAACAGAGCAGAGGGGCAGAGCTCCCGCAAAGATGGATTCTTAAAATTGATATAAATAAGTTTGTAAAACAACCAGACTTTCGTCCTCGCTTGTTATCCCATGCATATGTTCCCCTTTCTGTGATGCTCTCTGTAGAAGTATGTATCCTTTAGCTTATGAGAGTATGTGCATATGTGTATGTGTTTATGTATGTACATATGTGTGTATATATGTATGTATGCACATGTATATACTCATGCATGTATGTCTGCATTTATATGTATATGTGTATATGCATGTGAATATCTGTATATGTCTGTATGTCTGTGTATGTAATTATGTGTGCATGTATTATGTATATATGTGTGCATGTATGTTTGTATGTATGTGCATATATGTATATATGTATGTACACATGTATGTGTCTGTGTATGTCTGTGTATGTATATGTGTATCTATGTGTAAATATCTGTATATGTCTGTATGTCTGTGTATGTAATTATGTGTGCATGTATCATATATATGTGTATATGTATGTTTGTATATATGTGTGTGTATATATGTATATATGTATGCATGCATGTGTGTATCTGTGTCTATATGTGTGTGTCTATATGTGTGTATATGTGTATATGTCTGTATGTGTATGTATATGTGTATGTGTGTATGTATGTTTGTATGTGTGTGTATGTATATATGTGTGTATGTATGTATGTATGTATGTATGTACAGAACTAGAAGAAGGAGATACAGAGAGTAAAAAGGAGTATTTAAGTCAACCAATTCTGTAAAAACTACATAAGTGCTCAAATATTATAAAAATAATAAAAACTCCAATATAATTGACCTTCATAGTTGAAAATAGATCAATAGAAATGGAGTATGGAAACACATGCCCAAAAGATGATTTTTAATATCAAATGTACACATATTTTCAGGGTTCTCTATCAGTGTGTGTTCCTTCTGGGCTGTGACCTCACATCATCATACGTCTGCACTGACAGCAAAGAACATGAACCCTCCATGGGCAGCCCAGCCTTCCTTACAAGGCCTGTACTCAAAGCTTCATGTGGAGGACTCCCCTGTACTCCACGGGGACCTTTCAACTCCTAGCAGCTCAGGGCTGATGTGTTTATCGATGCTGAGGAAAGTAAAGGTAAAGAGGCCTATGCTATGACGGAAGGGGTTAAACGTGGGGACCGAGCTTCTGAGGGTTCCTTTGGCAATGGGTGGTGGGGAAGGAAAGGGCTGATTTATAAATAAAGATATTTCTAGAAACGGTAAGTGGGCGTACATTATTCATGACTGTAAAATATGTCTCAATATGGAGAGAAAAGTGGCCACATCTCAAGACGGAATGGAGCCAGGACCACAGTCACTCTGTCCAAACACTGTTGAATGCTCTTGTGATTTTGAAAGACACAAAATACTCCGTAAAGTCAGAGGCTTTGGGGTGTTAATGAGTCCACTCAGCTAAGTGGAGAGATGGTAATGAAGAATTGATATCTAGTGAAGATATGGAAAGCCACAGGGCATTATTTTTGTAATCTCAAGTTATTAACCCACACTATAAGGAGCTGGGCGTGGTGGCAAACACCATTAACCCCAGGCATAGGCAGGAGGACCTCTATGTGTTTAGGTCAGTCTGGCCTGCAAATCAAGTTCCAAGACAGCCAGGACTGTTACATGGAGAAATCCTGTCTTGAAAAACAACTAAAACAACAAAAAAATGTTAGCATTTTGTCAATTAAAAATATTGTGTCTGAAAATAGCGATCTTACAAAATGTGAAGGCAAGTCACATTACCAATGGACTGGAAAATACTGTCATTTGTTCAAAACTGGGGAAACTTACAGATTCCTGATTCACAATTCTCTATCCTTAAAAAAACCTTTAAAAACTTTTTAACACCATCCAAGTAGATTAAGGTATCCACTCTCTCAAACGCTTGCTCAGTCCCAGACTCTATTCATCTCCGGGAACCTCTATGCACTTAGAATAGACATCCTGAAGCCATGGGGTTTCTCTTACTGCACCCTATGTTAGCCAGTTGCTGTGATCTATGTTGACATATTCTGGGGCTCAAAAATGTTTCTCTTTTTTCTAGTTACCTGCATTTCCAAATATCTACCCAAAAGGCATTTAGGCACTCGCTCTCAAACACAGATCTTACACATGGAGGTATCTGCCGAGTAACAGTTAGAACAGCAATCCAGACAGGGTCAGAGATGGTCCAGGCCGGTGACAGGTGGTTATAGAGTTCCGACTTAGAGCTTATGCACAGTTTTATTATGAAGGGTATATTTGATGTATGTCCATGGACGCTCAGGAATTTTGCTAGGGACTCATTAGGAAGGAAAAAACGAACACACTCTCCTCTTTGTCCTTCCTCCATCTCTCTTCTTCCCCTTCCTCTCTCTCCCTCTCCCTTCCTCCCTTCTGCTATGCAGATGGGAAGCTTAGTCCCGCTGCCTGTGTCTGAGGGTTTCTCCTACTGCTCATAACAACGATCAATTTTTACTGCCGTAGAAGATAATAATGGTAATAACGCTATGGGAAAAAAAACTTACCAGGACCTATAACTATAACTTATTATGGCCCTTTAAAAAAAAATAGCTGTCGTGCATGGGTAGCTTCCCCCCTTCTTGAGAAACAGAGAAAGGAGCTGATGGTTGGGGCCTCTGAGGTTGCTCATACGCTCCCTGCCTATGACACACAAGGATGAGGAAGGGGACTCATATTGGAGTTCGCAGAGCACAGTCACCTTCTGCCCCCCCCTTCTTGTACCACGTGCCAGCAAACAGCCCTGTCAATGTACACACTAGTGCTTTATTGTCAGGGTTCTTGGCTGCTTCAAGGGGTGCTCTTACACAGTAAATCATCAGGGTTCCCAACAGGGCTGTCCCACGACCACGCTTCCGGTGCTAACATTTCAAAGATCTTTGTTCACCTGAGTAACAATTGGAAATCGCCGTCCACACATCCTGCTCGGCTCGTCCATCAAATCTGTCAGAGCAGGCATAGGACATAAAGCTATGTATTGTCCTGGTCCGCAGATGTCTACGAGCCCGACGCGAACTCACCTGGCTTCTGCGTCCTGTGAGGGGATGGCCCGTATAAGACAAATGATATTCCAGCCACTTCAGAATGAAGTGGATTCAACAAGCGTAGTTTATTTTCACGTCTGGAAGCCGCCCTTAAAGCATGACTGTGCAACAAAGGAGTGTAAATGGCACTGGAGTTTGTAACGCGCTGCTCACTGATAAGATTTATATACATTACGGGGGCCAGCAATGAATGACTTGCAGTTTCTCTAGATGAGATTTAATATATATATTTAATAAGATATATATATATCTTTAAAAGGGCACGTGGAATACAAATGAAATCAGATGGCATTAAGGATCGTAGAGGAGTGTGAACATATCACTGCCCGTGTGCCAGCTACTGGACACACGGCAAAGGATTGTTTTCCTTCTCACGGACACCTCTGCTCTAGCCACTGACCATAAACAGTCATGGAATTACAGCTGCTTTTAAAATGTCACGTAGGGACGAACTGTGTAGATGGGAAGTTAGATAGTATTGAGAGGTTTTAGAAAAGGGCTAGTCTGCTCTTTTCAGATCCTGGCTCTGCCTTTCAGGAGAAAGAATGAAGAATAACTCATCGCTGATCATGTGTATTTTCCTAAGTACTCACTCGTACAATGTGACCCTGATGGTTTCCCACATTCCCCACGATTATCTAACCCTTTCGGAAATATTTGTAAAAATGGAGGCTAGTTCCGTCTTGTTGTTTGAAGATTGAGAAGGATGAGGTAGATGAGGCTTGGGGGATAATTAAAATTTTAGGCAGATGCTTAGCTGCCCATAATTTTTTAAAATGGGAGATACTGCAGAGTGAGCCGCACAGATGAATCAAGCTAGGATTTCCAGTTAAATACGCGGAGACAGGGCAATATACTTTTAGTAGGTTGAATAAAGTGGAGAATAACCCATATTAAAAGGCACATAACAATGTCAAACCTTTAAGCTTCCAGCCGGAGGATTCGTAATAAAACGAAACCATTAGGCAAAGAGTGGCCACTGTGATGACGAGAAGGAAAAGAATAACTCCAAATTCTCATATCTGTTATTATATTAGAACAGTTCACGTTTTCTACATAATAACACTGGGCATTAAAGAGCCATTTCCACACACCTTATTATTATTTATGAAATTACAAGTACACACAGTGTCTGATAACTCATCTCCCTGGATTAAATAGGAACATACATTGTTTTTTAAAATGTCTGCCTCTCACGAGGTGCTGGGTAACAGCTTTGCACGGCGTAATCACGGGTGCATTATATAGTATGCGCTATAAGAAGTTATTAAGGGTTATGACTACAGCACCGTGGTCCTAATATAAATATGAGCGAGGCATTTAGGAATGGGTCGCTCACTTAGACTGTTCTCTGCATAATTCGTAGCCACACGATTATCACAGAGGAAGACATACCGAGTTTACAGAAAAAGCCGTTTCCACCAGTGTTAGGAAAAGATCCTATAAGATGGGTGTTTTTCCAGCAATCTCACAAAACCCATGCCTTCATAAACAAGAGAAGAATCCACAATGCCACCTACAGTATTCTCCACAGTCCTCTTGCTTTTCAAGGCAGGGGGGAAAAATTGGGTTTATTTGCAAAGTCAGACGCGTGTAAGTTTCCAAACCGCAAGTAGGTGGCAGTGGAGACATTTCTGGATGATTTTTCTCAGTTGGAAACGCAAAAGGAAGGGGGGCAGGGGGGAAGAAAGCCCTCCTTAAAAACAAGTTACATGCATACTAAAATAAATAATGTCTGGAAATGTAACCTTCCATAGCGAATCACCATTAAGAACTACTAAAATATTTGTCTTTAGGGACTCAAATCCACCAATCTCTTAATGAAGTCATCCAGAGTGGAAAGCGCACGCTGCATGGTTGACAAAATTAGAAGGAGAGAAAAAAAAAAAGAAAAAAAAAAAAGAAAAGAGAAAGGTTAGTAGACTGACTGTTTTCCAGAAAGCTAAAAGTAAGATTTAAGTATTTGTTGTGAATGAGAAACTGTAAGACCAACAGCATAGAACACTTCAATTTAAAACTAGTAAGTTAGCGGGTTATTTTACAAAGCCATTAGGACATTTCCTGTTTGAATGTAAATTGGAGAGGAAGGCAAATGCATTCATTAAGATTTGGTCTTTAATGAAAGGAAATCAATTGAGGCCATCAAAAATTGTGTTCAGGCGGCTATTAAACCACGGAGACATATTTAAAGTGTGTTCAACTCTAAACAAACACTGGAAACATTAGAACAAAACCACCCAATGTGCCTCTCAAGGTTAATGAGTTAGCAGTTGGTTTTTATTCCGTTTCCAAGTTCACCTGTGAAGACAGGCAACGTCATTACCTTGTCTTACTGGTTCAGTCTGATTGATTCGACTTGTGGACATCTTAGGAGAAAGGGCGAAGTGCTCAGGAGTAAACTCTGGAGGTGTGTGAGAGAGCCGGTGTGTATGGAGGGGAAGAAACAAGAAGGATCTTTGGAGGGGGAAAAGAAGGGACGCCATGCTATAGTGCACATATCAAACTGCCACGGGCAAAGAAAGGAAGGTGAGCAGGCCAAACAAAGCATTCCCCATGAGGCTTTTCTCTAAGTAGCCTTTCTCCCTTTCGTGATTGGTTAATCATGCAGTCAACAGCAAAGGCAACAGTAGTCAAGGGCTGCAGGAAGCCTGGTAAAAAGAAACGCTACATTCTTACTGTTGCTGTTTTCTCTTGTCTAGAATGTTCTTCTAGTCCTCTCTTAAGATTCAATCCAGAAGACAGCTACTAGGACCAAATTGACTTTCAAAGCCCCTGTGTGGAATAATAGACCCCCTTTTTTATGTACTTTAAAATTCTAAGTAATAATAATAATAATAATAATAATAATAATAATAATAATAACTATAACTATTATTATTATAGAATTAGAGTAGCTGTGTTTGGATCTGGAAGATGAGCCTGGAGTCTGGGAGATTCAGGAAGACAGCTGTCATACTTGACAATTTTGGATGCTACATCCTCCAATGAGAGAATGCTTCGAGCAAGGAACTGAATTAGTCGAAAAAAAAAATCATCTCTCAATGTGTGACAATTCAATGCTGCAGACAGTGGGGATTCTGTTTTGCTGACCAAGAGAGTAGTAACCCAGACGTGCCTTGTAAGAAGAAATGTGGTTCCGCTGTACCCCCTTGGTACTGGGCTTGCAGGTGGGAGTACATCAAGGAATTAGCATCCTGGAGGCAGTAGGGGGCGTTCCACAGCCGAGGAGCCCGGAAGAGGCTGTGTTTACCGGTGAAGGGCGGAGCCTACAGGAAACTTAGTCATCGTCCTAGTGACCTTTAAAGTGCGCAGCTGACTTGTGCCCTGAGTCAGGCGGAGTAGAAGTGATAGGGCAACACAGGCTGGGGAGATAAAGCTCCAAAATGGGAGTTGCCCAGAGCCCAGACATCTAAATTAAAGGGAAAGTTTCCTTCCTTATTCCCTTCTCTTTCTTGTTTGTTTTGTTTCGGAGACTGAGTCTGGCTACGAAACTCACAGTTGTTCATCTTGCCCTAGAGGATAGATAGAATGCTGGGATTACAGATGTGTGCCACGTTACCATATACACGCAACGAAAAAATACTGGAGAAGTTCCACAGGACCTCCCCAGGTAGAGAAAAATCTCCGGGGGCCATTATTTTTCTCTTCAGAAAAGCTCAATTTTATTCTTCTCCAGAGAGTGTGCAAACCTCAGCACCCAGGCCACGACTCTCCAACCAGGAGTCAGCATGGGCTCCTTTCTTGTTGTCAAAGGCCTGAGGCTTCTGATTGCTGGTGCTAGAGACATCTCAAGAAAACAGGGGTGTGACTCTGTATGGAGAAGACAGGGAGAGGAGTGGAGGTGTGTAGCCTTTCATCCCGGTGGGCCAGAGAGACCTATGTGCCCGCTGGACAGCCCCAGTCACTGTTTCTAAGAGTTAACCAAACCAGCACATTTCTAAGAGTTAAAAGGGCCTGGTTAAAGACACACATTAAAATAGGACCAGATTAGAGTTTTAAGAATAACAGAAAACTCAAACGACACAACTTCAGAGTAAAAGCACATTTTTGCAGGCCTAGAAACCCAATTTTGGATTACTTTAATTCATGAAAGTCTAACATTCCCTGTGTACAATGGTGGCATTATGTTTTTAGTTTATTTTATTATAAAGTATTATAGTATATTTTTTGTGTGAAGGGCAAAGCCTGAAACAATTTAAAGAAACCATGTATATTACAATCTAGCAGCAGGAAGGTTTGCTTTTTCCTTTTCTTTGAACACTTAAAATTTCTTACCCTGTTAAAAAGCCCATAAAACAGACTCTGTGAACATATGTTTTATGAGTCAATGCCAAAATAAGAGTGGTAAATCCCTCAATCACAGACGTAATCCTTAAAGCTGACACTTCACCATTCAGCGGTGGCTCTCTCTGCCTTCCTGCCCTCTTCCTTTCCCCATGTTTAGATATTTCAGGACACATAGGCACTTTTTAAGAAAGTCACTAGAAAAGAAACAGAAGAAATAAAACCCAGACTGGAAGATCTAGATACTTCTGACATGACTTTGAAACCTGCCAGAGGGGCATGAGAAGTTAAAACTAAAAGATAATCAAGGTTTGGTACAATTTTAGGAATACTTTAGAACCTAGGCAATATTCCCTGTGCTTTCCTTTTAGTGTCTACAAAAACAATTTTGTAAATTAATCGTAGTAAAGATGTTCTAAAATAATGAAGCTAAGTGATTTTTTTTTAAAAAAACCCGTTAAGTCTCCAGAGATCTACTGACTTAAAACATTTAAATTGTATCTAATACTGACTTTTAGACTGGTTCATCAGCAACGAGCTTTCACCAACAGCCAGCAGGTGGCGCTATTCACAAGCAGGGCGCAGGGCGTACTGAAAGGGCTGTGACTACATCCAAAGCGTGGTTCCAATTTATGGAGTATGGATTTTAAAGGATTTTTAATGGAGCTGTCAGCACTCTGGAGCCACTTCCATTCCCATCTGTTCCGTATGAATGTGGAAACCCGGAAGTCACTTAAAATCTGTACCTGTAGAAGAACACGGGGTCTCTTTAAAAGAGCAGAAGTTAAACATTTTCTGCCTAACAATGCGTCTCAAACGTGCATAGATAGTCAGCCTCTTCCAATATTTTGGGAGAGTCTGGAGGCAGAATGCAGCCTTTTGTCTATTTGGGGCTGGCCTGGATCCAGGAGTGCCGTTGTGTACTTCAGCTGAGCTAACCTGAGCAAATGCTGAATGGCCAGCACTGTGCACACACCGTTGCCAGGGAGAAAATATGTCCGTTCTCGTCGCCAAAATTAAAACTCCCAGGTTTCGGGGGATACAGAAGCAACAAGAGGCGGGTGAACTCGCTCCACCGAGTCAACAGCTTCAGGGGCTTTAGGCGCAGGCTGAAATTATTTGGTTTTGACCGCCAGATGACCTCCATCTCTGCCCAGCCTGATGGACACTGGGACCATTAGTTCTTTTTAACACGCATTCTTTTTGAGAAACACAGACACTACTCTGCGTTTGCACAGAGCGAGCGAAGGGCAGCAAATGAGTATCCGAAAGGGAGACAGAGACCTGCACCCACAGGGAGTCTTCTCAGTCAGCAGTAGCCGTCCCCAGCCTAGGGCCTGGGGCTGAAGGGTTTCAGTGTAAGCAAAGAGACTCACTAAAAAAATAAATGCATCTTAAGAATTGGACTCTAGACCACAATTAGTCAAGGTTGCATTTCATATATGTCCAAACGCAACAGAAATTGCTTTAAATTGCTTATATTTTTTTATTTTCTGGAGCATTTAATTTCTTGCTTAAAACTGAGCAATGCAAAAAGAAAGAAAAAGAGAAAGAAAGAAAGAAAGAAGGAAAGAAAGAAAAGGAAAAAGAAAAAAACTTACAGCAGAATGTCTTACCAAATGTTAGCTCAGGCTCCATGCAAAATTGTTTTGTACTAGGCGTTACCCAGGTTTTTGTAACCCGCTTAGTGAGTAGAATTTCCTGATCCTGTTACTGTGGCATAGGAAATGCCAAATACATTTTATTTGCCTTCTTCCTTTTTGTATGCATGTGCTCGGGTGTGTGGCTAAAGGAATAACTTCAGATTTTATTGTTCTTGGACAAACAACCCAGGGGCTAAGCTCGCTCTCAAACAACCTATTGATCTGAAACAAAACTGAAAGAGCACAGGGACTTGTCCTCCAGAGACACCAAAGTCGGCCTGGCAAGGCTGAGAAAAAAAAGCAGGGGCAAGAAAAGAAGCTCTAGGTGGAGGGTAAAATTTCCTGTCGATGAATCAATCATTCTACCTTTAAATAAAGCCCAGTTCAAAGTCACATTTAATCCAATCTACAACACACACACACACACACACACACAGACACAGACACACACACAGACACACACACACACACACAGACACACACACACACACAGACACACACACAGACACACACAGAGACACAGACACACACAGAGACACAGACACACACATAGACACAGACACACAGGCACAGACACACACAGACAGACACACACAGACGCACACACAGACACACACAGAGACACAGACACACAGACACAGACACACACATAGACACAGACACACAGACACACACAGACACACACACACACACACACAGACACACACAGACAACACACACAGACATACACACAGACACACACACAGACACATGGACACACAGACACACACACAGACACAGACACACACACAGACACAGACACACACACACACACACACACACACACACACACACACAGACACACACACACACACACAGACACACACAGACACACACACACACACACACAGACACACACACACAGACACACACACACAGACACAGACACACACACACACACACACAGACACACACACAGACACACACACAGAGACACACACACACACACACACACACACACACACACACTCTCCATTTTCCTGCGGCTGTGACTGACGGAATTGCATTTGTCCCAGCCTCTTCTGATTTTCCTCCTGGGATAGGTGAAGAGCTGTGCTGCAGGGATCGAGGAAACATCTGCTTGGCTTTCTGAAGCTGGCATGGGGACCTGGAGTGTGAATCGCAAATGCCACTCTCACAAGCAGGTCTCCCATCGGAATCTTGCTAAAAAACATGGCTCTACTGGGAGGAGAGGGTGGGGGGGCAGCTCTGGTGAGTGATGTGAAAAGTGGCTCTTCTCTCCAGGTATTCCAAACAATATTCACAAACATGAACACACACACACACACACACACACACACACACACACACACACGACATTTGCCTGTAGTGGGATTTAATGGATCCCAATCTGATAAAAAGTACCTGTGGCTTGCTTTAATTTGGAAAGTGAGTTCACACAGAAGCCCCAAAGACTCTAACATCAAGTTTTATGTCTAGCAAACAGGGGGTCTTTTATTAGTAAGAGTCGCAAAACAGTGGTATGCGGCAACTGTGCATTCAGGAAGAGCACGGAACGTCAAATGATTCCCGACACACGGCTCCCACGTTTTATTTTCTTCTGGTGTAGCTGTCATCAACAGTGTGGGTTACTCGGGCACCAGGTTGGCTAGAGGTATGCCTGAAGGCCCCACGGTGTAGCATTTTATTCTTCTCTTCAACTAGAGAGAAAAGCACACAGGAAGTTGCACCTGCCCAAGGGCAAACTTTGAGGCCAGTGGGACATTGCACTAGCTGTTCAAAACTCCTTTTTTTAAATTAGACTCTTTCCAACTGCACATTCTCTGTGAGATTGTCTGAGAGTTTCCATTAAAATAAAAACAAAACCAAACTCCTATTTTTGGTCATTTAGCCATTTTTTCTCTTTATGGAAAACTAGGACCTGGACGTTTGGTTCCTGCACTGACATATTCCCGTGTCTTTTCCTGACCAGGGTTTCCGCTTCCTTGTTCACACTTGGTTTGTCTGATATCATCACATGAATAGTAACCCCTAAGGTGAGCTGGACAGTATTTTAGGTAGAACAGGAAGGAGGAGGAGGAGGAGGAAGAGGAGGAGGGAGAGGAGGGGGAAGAAGAGGAGGAAGAGAAGGAGAAAAGGAAAAGAGAAGGAGAAGGAAGAAGAGAAGGAGGAGAAGAAGGAGGAAGGAAGGAAGAGAAGGAGGTGGAAAGAGAGGAGAGAAAGAGAAGAGGAGAAGAGGAGAAAACCAACCTAGGTTAGTCACCCAAAGTATTTACACAAAATATTAGTTTTTATAAGCTGCGGGAGTCTGTGCTTATTACTGTGAGGGAGAAGCAACTTTGTCACAATTCCTATTTCTATTTAGAATTTCAAGGCTGAGAACATTTGAATCGGGCAAGAGGGTTTGTGTTTGTGTGTAAAGGTAGTCTTTACCTGTCAGAACAGATCGGTGATCGTTCCCTGTAACTAATTATCCTGTGTCCCTCAGTAAATATTGGACTGAAGCAGCAAAAAAACAAAACAAAACAAAACAAAACAAAACAAAACAAAACAAAACACCAACCCACAAAACCATGTCTGTGGCTGGAAATTAATTTCTAGATTCTATTCTCTCTCTCTCTCTCTCTCTCTCTCTCTCTCTCTCTCTCTCTCTCTCTCTCTTTCTTTCTTTCTTTCCCTTCCTTCCCTCCCTCCCATCTTCCTTCCTTCCTTAAACAAAAAATGATGTGTCTACCTGATTACTAGAAAGAGTTCTTGGCTGAATGAAGTGAAAATATTCCAATATGCACAGAACCTTCTGTGAAGAGACAAACGCCACATATGATTTTGTTGCTCTTAAGAGCAGGTGACAGAGTTAGCACCTAGAACCATTTTGTCACTGAAAAACAACAACAACAAAAAACAAAACAAAACAAAACAAAAAAAAAATGGACCGTGGAGCAGATGAGAGAATGATTTTCCCCAGATCTGTTCCCCGATCTCCTCCCTGAGCTGATGGCCTTGGATGCTTCCACAGTCTGTAGAGTCTTTCGATGAATTTCCAGATTGGGATTTGATTCCTGGCGAGCCTCCCCTGGGACCAAATGAAATTAAGACGCACAGTGGTCATATTGCTTATTAGGCCTTAGAAAGAAAAATCAAAACTAGGCACTTCCCACCGTGGACGATAAAACCTAAACGACGTCTCCATTTTTATTTCATTTTCACAATAAAAAGATAACGTTGAGCAGAAGGAGCCATAGCTGGAGAAGTGTTCCAAAATCAATTTTAATTAAACACACACACTTTAATGTTGAACATGCCTGTTTAATCAAATGATTTTGGCTCTCAGGTGACATGATCAGCGTTTAAACTCAGGATCACCACCTGGTACTAATGGACACGCTATACATAAGTCTTTGAGGTCAGCACCCAAATTATTGTCCTATATTAATCATTAATAACTTAGGAAATGATAATGTTCCAAACCCCATTTATTTTCCTAAAGGAAGGACGGGGCATTTTGGCTTAGTTCACTTGACACTATTAAAATGATTTGTGATTAATTTAATGCCAATTAATTTAATACTAGATCGCATATGGAATCTCTTCTATGTCTTCATTTTTTTGCCAGTTGGTCTACTTAAGACTTAGCCAAGCCAGGGGAGAAATTTAGGAGCCCCCTTAGGAAAAGAAATTAGGGAAGAAAGTGCTCAGAGAACCAGCAACAGAGAAGCCAGGAGATGAATGGAGGGGAGGGAACGAGGGACGGAATGCCATTTCCTTAGTGAGTACGGAGAGCCTTCCAATAGGTGACTTACTTTATCTATTATATCTGTTTTACAGATAGGAAAGGCTAGGAGTCAGAGCATACCAATAACTTCCCTGAGATCATACAGGTAGCCAGCACAACAATCCACTTTAAAGTTTGAGATATTTATTAAAACAGATACCTTAAAATCCCCCCAAAGACAGACACTGTTCCTTGGAGTTTCAAGAAAGGAAAATCGGATGAGCTCTCCCATCTAATAGAAGCAGCCAATTATAAAAGGCTAAGGAGATGCCAAGCCTATCCATCCTGATCATTTAACCAATAGCACGCAGTGCTCAGAAGAACGGGGCTGAAATCAAAAGTGGGCAGAAGCTTAGGACAACAGAAAACTCGTCGTATTCCACGTATGTTGCTAGATAAGGCTGGAACAGCGTGATTTCCTAACACCCGAAAGCAGTCTCTGACTTGCGGCTGCTGCCTCACGCAGTCATCACACATATCGAGTGTTTTATTGCCACCATTGAGCAGCTCATCACCTCCATGAAAATACTTAGAGGGAAACAGAGAAATTGTTGCGGCAAAATGGAGAGATATAAACTTAATCGTTGTGTTTAATACTACTACGCAAACTGAAACCACAATATAAAATTTTAAGGCACTCCGTAAATCAATTCTACAATTTGCAAAGAAAAAAAAATTAAGAGAGAAGCATGGGATTTTGAAATTCTGGAGAGAGAAATGTGGTCGCTGACACAAACTTCTGAAGCACTGTAGAGTTCCAGGACCTTGTAATCCTGGCCCAAGACACTTGGGTTTACACGAAAGCATAAACGAATGGATCTTCTGTAGTAAAATCATATATAATGAACAAAGAGTCTCAAGCGCGCGCGCGCGCGCGTGTGTGTGTGTGTGTGTGTGTGTGTGTGTGTGTGTGTGTGTGTGTGTGTGTGTAGGGAAGTCACTAAAGGAATCCCGAGAGAGGTGGCGGTTCAGAATAAAATCAACTTTGATCCTCATCTCACTCTAGGCACCGAAGTAAATCTAACTTGTATTTAAGTATGTGGAAGCCATTGCAAAACTGGAACTAAACCGAATGCCTAAGAAATCTCTGGAGAAAAGGATATTTGAAGGTAGATATAATCATACAAACAAACAAATATCATTAAAGTGAAATGGTAACTTCTGTGTGCCGTGAGAGCTCGATCCTAACAGCACTAGAGAAGTAGTAAGAGATTTGTTGAGCGACACAGAGGGACCTGTATCCGCTGCAGGGCTACTCTGTGACAGGGTCATACTCTTGTCCAGAACGACACCGGCATACACTGTCCACATGGTTTTGCTCTGTCATTTTTTTCCAGTCTTGAATGCCATCATTCAGAGATTCGCTTCTGAGGAGATGAGGAATTATGTTTTGCAGGATCATGGAAGTACCAATCAGTCACAAAGGACACAAATTAATTGAGTCAGCTTGGCTCCCCCTCACTTCTAGCCGAGAGCATCTTCACCATTGAGAAGACGAAGCGAGTTTTTATCTGATGCAGAAGGAAGGTTAGTAATCTGGCCATTTGGAATGCTTCCTATTATTAAACAATTTATTATTATTTTTTTTTAAAAATCTTGATTATATTTTCTGAGTCCTAAAATGAAAACAGCACACGGTAAAGTTTCAAACACTTCGGGCACATAAATAAAAACATTCCGGGGTTGGGGATTTAGCTCAGTGGTAGAGCGCTTGCCTAGGAAGCGCAAGGCCCTGGGTTCGGTCCCCAGCTCCGAAAAAAAGAACAAAATAAATAAATAAATAAATAAATAAAAAATAAAAACATTCCTAGAGGCTTAATATTTGTGTCTCTTATTTCTTTTGGCTAAGTGTGTGTGTGATCACATATATGAACCTACTTTTAGCCAAACGAAATAAAAATAAACAATTTTCTTCCAGACAGTGTCAAAAGTCGCTCAGGCTGACCGAAACATGGCCATATAGCTGAGCGTGACCTTGAACTCCTGATTCTCCTGCCTTCATTTTCAAGTGTTGGGATAACAAGCATGAACACTGACCTCTGTCTCTGTGGTGCTGGGGCTGGAACCCAGGGCCTCAAGCATGTTAGGAGAGCACTCTGTAAACTGAGGTACATTATCAGCACCTCAGATCAGGGTCTTGCTAGACTGCCTTGAACTTGTTATGTAGCCCAGGTTGGTGTCGCCCTTTCAACCCTGAAGCCTAGAATGATACTGAACTTTCAATCCTCCTGCTTCAACCTCCCAGGTGCTGCTATCCCAGGCTCATGACTTGTATTCGTGTGTTAGGGGAGGTCTCCTAAAAGCTGGAGTCTTGGTTTTGTTTTAACCCGGAGATGTAGATGGCTTTCCCCCGATTTGTGATAAGCTGTGTGTGGTTTGGACACACAGTAAGTGTTGAGCACATCTCCCACCAATGGGCCCTTAGCCTGTTTCCAACTTTTCACCAGAGCGGTTAAGGCTCCATTCAAGTTCTGTACAAGTGAGTTTTAGAAATGCTTTTAAAGTTAATGTGAGTTTAGAGTGGTCCACAGGCTGGGAAGAGAGGGAAGGAGTTGAGATGTCAAAAGGAGAGAGCGCCACACGAAAAGAAACGCTGGACTCAGAACCAAGTTTCTTCAGATGCCTAGGACGCGTGTAAAAACTCCTTCTCTCAATATCCCTGTATAATTTGGGAAATAAGTTATTACAAATAAATATGCACATTAGAAGTGCATTCACCTTGCTGTGCCAGCCTCAGAGGTCAAACACTTGATTTCTACGTTTGGGTCAACGCAACACAGACAGCAACATGGCCTCTGCCCTTGTGGATAAAAAGCAAAACCGATACCAGTTGAACTGTCTCCCCACAACACACACGTAAACACTACCATGTTGGGTCCTAGAGAAATCAGAACTCAGGTCCTCACGCTTGCGTGGCACCTACTTTACCCATCGAGCCAACCCCCCAGCCAGGTCTGCAGCAGCCCTCGGGGGCCCTCTGTCTTTATTGGATTCCATTGCTTGTATCCCAAAGGAGCTCTGTCAACTTTTACCCCCTGTGAATTTCAACTCATCTCTTCTTTTCTCTTATTTCTATTTCTAAGTCATGGGTTTTAGTAGACATAAATGCCGCCGGTTTCCAGAATGGTTGGCGTGCTAACAGTGAACACTGAGGACGCTAAGTGTTTTGATTCACTACATGCAGTGAAGGCTTGAGGGATGGCTAGCTTTACGGAGAGCTCAGGTGATTTCAATCTGCTTCATCTTCTACTTCTTTTCAGTCTTATTTCCAAAGAGGAAAATGCTCTACTCCCTTCCAAGGTCATTCTCTACTCCTTTCCAAGGTCAACCATGAGACTGTGTTAAAATCTTCACCACTTCCTTCTCCTGCTTGTCTCTCCCTCCTCCTCCTTTTTGTTTTCAGCCTTTCATTCTCCACCAATCCTTCTGCTGGGTAATGCTTAGGCTTCCTCTAGTCACGAGTGAAAAAGCTTTCTTCTCACCCCAAATCCCTGATGACCATATTTCTGCCTTTCCCGTCTCCAGACTCCCAATTAAAACAATCCATATCCCTAACTCTGCTTGTCACCTCCCATTATTTCCTTAACCATAGGAGTCCAGCTCCCAGCTACAAGGCTAGTCCTAATTAATGCTCCCGACGTAAGCCAATCATCAACTCGCTGTCAATCTCAATGGCCGAGAGGTCAATGACTTAGTCCTTGCTCTCGCTGACCTGTCTGTGGTATTTGATATGACTGAGCCTCTTCTCAAGATTATTTCCTCCTTTGGTTCTCCTCCTAGCACTCTGATACTCTTTAGGGAAATATGTTTTTC
Source organism: Rattus rattus (assembly GCF_011064425.1). Taxonomy (NCBI): domain Eukaryota; kingdom Metazoa; phylum Chordata; class Mammalia; order Rodentia; family Muridae; genus Rattus; species Rattus rattus. The sequence continues at coordinate 57,775,676 of NC_046162.1, forward strand.
TCTTCTGATTCTTCAGATCTCGGCATCCTCCAGGACGCTATCTCTGGTCCTTTCCTATTTCTTTCCTCTTTTGTCTTCCCGGGTGATTTATCTCCTGGGACTTACTTAATCCTCAACTTTAAGACAAGGAGTCACCATCTCTGAAAAGCATTTCATTTGAGATTTGGACTTGTCAAACTCCTTGAACTTGATGACGCGTTTGGTTTTGGACATGTCTGGGACAGCATTCTAGCTGCAAGTCAGAAAGCGACTCAAGGTTGGACTCAGAGGATCTTCAAGGGCGAAGGGAAAGTAAGACACGCACATACAAATCTCAGAGTAAAACCAACAAGTCTTCCCACTAGCCCCATGGATGACCAATAAATGTCTTCAAATCTTTGTAAAGTTTGGCCTAGGTTCAGTCTTCAAAGAGAGAATATCCGTTTGGCTAAGCTCAGATCATATGGTTGGCCTGTAGAAACTGAGGATGGTCGAAGAAGTCTCTGGTGGTAGAAAAGGACCTGAGGCACTAGCATCTGTTTCCAGCCAATGCCACAGCAATACCACCAAGGGGATCAAGACTGGATAAGAACTTAGAGGGGCCGACTGCAGAGGACCACATAAAGAGACACGCCCACCACAACCAAGCAATGGTGTGATTGGTTCCACTGTCTTACACAATAAGACCTAAAGTATAGCGGTGGCACAGGAGTGGTTGAAGACAGGAGGAAGAGACATATTCTTGACAACGACCCTAACTACTATATTCTCTCTCTCTCTCTAGTGTCTGACAGGTCAAGTATGTTTTAAAGTTTTATTTTTTGTTTTTGTTTATGTGTACATGTGTGCTCACAGAGGCCAGAAAAAAGGGTGTCTGATCCCCGGGAGCTGGAGTGACAGGTAATTTTGAGCCGTCTGATGTGGGTGCTGTGAACTGAACTAGGGTCTTTTGGAAAAGCAGAAAGTGCTCTTAACCACAGAGCCATTGCTCTAACCCCATGCCATGTGGTTTATAAGCCTGCCTTTGTTTTCCTCTACCCTTTCTTTTAGGCTCTCTTTTTCTTGGTTAAACCTTACTTCAACAACCAGTTAGGCATCACCTCCTCCATGAAGTCTTCCCTGATGCCTTGAGCAGAATTCATCATTAACTCTTTCTTCCGCTTAGCACTTTGCTAAGAGCACCATGGATCTCAATGATCAGGCTGAGTTGTCCGCATCTGTTTCCCCCCCGGATTATTAGTTCCTTGAAGACAGGGGCCGAGTCCTATTCATCTTCATATCTCTGGAGCTCACGCCAGTAAGCACATTTTAAAAGGGAATTAGGGAGCAGGAGAGGAGCCGCAGCTGCAGTGATGAGGTCTCCTAACTCCAGGTTTACATTTCTCAGTTTAATTTCTCTCGTCCACACATCGCGCTTCCCTAATCATTTCCAGTGAAACGGTCTGTGGAGTTCTAGGTGAGCGCTACACGGGGGTCAGCTAACTTTCTCATTCTTTAGCTGAAGGAAGGGGGGAGGTGCGTTCCCATGGCTCTTTACTACCGTGGGATCATCCTTACTGCCAAAGGTCTTACAAGCAATTCGACTCAGCTTAATTGACGAATGTCTCTTTCAGAAGCACAGATTGTATCTGTTCCATGCTTCTCTCCGCGCCTTAGACACGGGGATGAAAACGCCACACACGGAGGTACCTTACACAGTCAGCGTGCTGAGGTCTGTGTCAGACTGTAGGCACGGATTGTCATTGCTAACACTGGGAATCATAGCGGTGGTTAGGGACCAGTTTATTTTTCGTAAAACTTATCATATTTTATGTGTATGAGTGTTCTGTCTGCCTGCCTGTCTGTCTGTCTGTCTGTCTATCATGTGCATCCCTGGCGAAGAAGAAAAGAAGGCCTCAGCTCACCTCAAATGGGAGTTACGGATGGTTGTGAGCCACCATATGGTTGCCGGGAACTGAACCTGGGTCCTCTGTAGAGCGGCAACAAGTGCTCTTAACCACCAAGCTGTCTTCCCAGCTCCCGGGAACACTTTCTTTATGATGACAATATTTCTGTAAACCATCTCGAGGGAAGCATTATGGGCACAAAAGGAAACAACGTTGTCTTTTAATAATTCCACTTTAGGTGGGAATTTGCATAATTATACTTCTCAAAACCTATCAGATTTTTTTTCCACCTGGATTTTTCCAAACCTTTGGAAAAGTACAGCATAACGAGGAGACTAGGCTTTTAAAAAAACTTTTATTTAGTTGAATTTCTCAAGTAGACCGTCAGTGGAGGCTAAACATTCACGTTCTATCTGGAAAAAAATAGGCTTAAGTTCATATCTCGTGTGGGCCTTTGCTAGTTTATAAAACCTGGGCAGAACGGCTTGAACTAGACGGACCCTCACACCATGCTCCCCACCAGGGTGGACGTGAACTATAGCCCCCCAGAACTCTGAGCCCCAAGTTGAATGCTTTTTTTTTTTTTTAAAAAAATAAATTGCCCTGGTCATGGTATTTATCCGTGGCAATAGAAATGTTACTAAGGCAGGGATCTTACTAGGCAAGCTTCTCAAAATGTGGGGAACTTTAGTCAAGGTAATAGAACTAAATTCTGTAAGAAAAGTGTGTCTGTTACATCAGCTCGGCTATTGTATGACGGATTATTAGTAGCCACTGGCTACTACGTAAGTGGTCTCAACTAATTGGGGAGCTATTACGTCCCTCTACACACTCTGAAGAAGGATGATGATTTCTTTTGGCTTTGTTTTATACTCCTAAAATACCTTCTAGCATGGAAAATGAAAATTAAGATCTCTCCCCCATGCCTTGTCTTTGCGGATCTGAAATACACATCACCACCACCGCAGAGCTTTCTCTCAAAGACCAAGTAAAAAAAACAATCGCTGCTCTTCTCTGCTCCCTTGTTACACTTCTCAGAATCATTTCCTCCCGCTTCTACTCCCCCTTCACTCTCCCTGGCCCGACAGACACTAAGCTCATCACGAGAGGACACAGATCCTGTTCGCTTGCATGGTCTCATGTCGGGCGAATGATCGGATGAACGCTGTGCTAAAATCTATAACTGTATATGATTACAGGAAAACAAGGAGATTGACATGAGCAGTGGTGACAAAAGTGACATCAAGCCTGCCGAGCTAAGAGGGGGCTGGAGAGATGACTCAGCAGTTAAGAGCATTGGCTGCTCTTCCAGGGGACCCGGGTTCAATTCCCAGCACCCACATGAGGCAGCTCCCAACTGTCGGCAACTCCAGCTCTAGGGGATCTGATGCCTTCTGGCCTCTGTGGGCGCTGTACACGTGTGGTGCATGTGTACACATGGTACGCACGTGTTCATAGACATATACACAGAGATTCAAAAAAACTGAAAAATCTTAAAACAGCCAAGAGTGTATTGGTCAAGAGTGTCTCAATGTGGCTTGAGTCGTGCAGACAGGAAATGGTAGTGGCTTGGGCTTGGGCTAGAAAGGATATGCGGGGGCGAGCGCACCACGGAGGCATTTAACAGAGGAACTGACAGGATTTGGTGAGTGACCGTGTGTTGGGTCTCAGGTGAGAGGGGAAGTCAAAGGAGAACGTTGGAAGGAAGGAAGGAAAAAATGTTCAGGGTTTCTCTCCATAGCCCTGGCTGTCCTGGAATTTACTCTGTAGACCAGGCTGGCCTCAAATTCACAGAGCTCTGTTTGCCTCTGCCTCCAGAGCATTGGGATTAAAGGTGTACGCCATTACCACCTGGCTAAAATGTTCAATTTTAAGGGGGGGGGAACCCCCAAAGTTTTAGACATGTTGACACAGCATTGGAGAGATCTCAACATGCTCTTAACTCAGCCTGTGCAATATAAGCTTTTGTTTAGGGAGTGCACCAACATGACAGTCACACTCCTGGCTTTCTTCTCCCTCACCTTCCTGAAGATGAAGTGTATGTAGCCTGAAACTAAGGCCACTGTGCTGGAGTGGGCTGCCACTCACTAGTTTCTAAAGCAAGGCCGTGGGATTCTTAAATCCCTCCTTCCTGCACACAGCCCTGCCTAAACAGATGGCGGCTAAGCCACAGGGCACCAGAGACAGACGTGGAGCAGAAAAAAAAATAAAAAAATAAAAAATAAATGGAGGATCCTCGGGGCATGGGGAGAAGTGCAAAGGTCTTGTTCAGGTGAAAGAAAATGTGTAATAAAATTCACCGGTTCAGCTGAACAGGTAATTACAGAGTTAATAAAACAAGGATTCCTGACACAATAGATTCTAACGCTGCCATGGGTGTCATAGTCGCTAAGTGACTTTTTAGTTTGCTGATCATTGATCCACTAGACACTAACAGCTCCAATCGGATCAATGCTGGATAACATATGAGGAGGACTTTGCATGTTAAAATCTACTGGAAATTTTACATGAAAGAGTTCATTATCTGGGTAATGTGACCTGTGTCCAGATGATACATGTGGAACATTTGTCAGATTTTTTTTTAATGGCAAAAAAAAAAAAAAAAAGATTTTTTTCCTAAAAGCTTAATTGTGTGAGCTATTCCATTGCCGAGAAACGGAAGCCACTTGGGTGCTGCAAACGGGTAAACATGTTCATTTGAGGCTTGCAGGACCTAAACAGGTAGTTGACATCTCTGTCACTCGACCCTTTCTTTCCCACCGATGCCAGCGACGGCGTTCTCCGGTCCCTCTTCCCTTTCTGTCAGAGCCAGCTCCTGCTTTGCCGAACTCTTTCCCACGTATACAGTTCCTTCGAAGTTTGTCTTCGAACGTCACCCTAGATTCCCTTTGCTCTTCTTCCCCTCCTGGGCCCTATGACACATGGCTTATCGGTAGAACACAGCCTTAATAGAGACCGACATGGTGTGTGGCTAAGCCATCACATCCCTTGGTTTTACAAAGCCATGTGTCTTACCTGGGCGTTGATCACCTCACCTACAGAAGGCGGACACATGAAAAACAGCTCTGGAAATGCACTTACTATGTTTTGATTTTTTTTTCCAGAGCTGAGGACCGAACCCAGGGCCTTGCACTTGCTAAATCCCCAACCCCTTGATTTTTTTTTTATATTAATGTATAAGTTACATCAAGAACGGCTCTTACTACACAGGAGAATGAAGTGTACCAGGAGTGCACGTAGCACAGACACATACCTAGAGTGTTATTACCGGATTAACCCGTACAACAGCCCCGCCAGCCCTCCATGTTCTTTTGTGCTTTCTTGGTCAGTTCACTCCCTATCGCTGATTTTTGGAGACCACTGATCAGTCTTTGCTCTCTAGTTTTGACTCGTTAAGGATGTCAGAGATGAAGTCGCATAGACTCTCGCCGTTTATGTCTGGCTTTTTTCAATGAACATAAAACCTTTACGACCCACCCGCTTTGCTGCATTTAGCCATCTTTATTGTTGAAGAGCATTTCATTACATTATAATGGCCGTGCTACAATTTGCTTATCCACTCACCAGTTGGGAAGTACTTAGGCTGCATTCAGTTTGGGGCTATTGTAAATAAAACTTTCTCTAAACACCCGAGCCAGGATCTGTGACCAGGCGTAGACTATTTGACCAAGAGCCCAAGTTTCAAAGCCTCCAGCCCCCTGGTTCCCAGCCAGGAACCACAGAGTCCTCTGCCATTGTGACTGCAACCCTTTGGTCTTTCACACTGTGTCCGGAGCCGGTGGCCCTCTCTATGTAGCCTGCCTGGCTATACACCACATGCTATGCGTTGTGAGGTGGAGGTGGCATGTTTTAAAAATGGTCCTTAGAGGAAGGCCTTTGTATTCCCAAACAATGAGGGAAGGAATTCACCTCCTAGTAAACCCTCAGATTTTGGTATTTTTAAAGGGAGAGCTTAGAAAATAAAACCGTAGCGCCGTGACTGCTATCTGGTGCTCCATGTACTAACTAGTAGCATGATACCCACAACTTCTCTAGGATGTTAACCTAGCAGAAGTCATTACTATTGAAACAACACATTTCTCATAAGAAATAATAGGAAATCACCTACTGATGGGTGAGACTTTACATTTGGACAGAAAAAAAAAAAACCCACCTAAATATCACTAGATATTAGCTTATGGACTGATGACTTGGAAAATTCTAGTTTATCTTCCACATTTATGCTGGCATCATAGTGATAAAGAACACGGAGAACAATGTCTACGAGAAAAAGTTGTTCCAGAATTTAAAGTTGCAGAAGCATGTACGGCTTTAAAGGTGCCAATGGTGGGAAGGTCAGGGAGAAAACCTAAAAATAACACATTTGTCCTGGTTTGCAGGGCCATATGGACGTGGATTTTGAGTGTCCCACAGATTTCTAAACTAGCCCGTGAAAGTCCTTAAGAGCAGTCAGGGTCGGCTGGTGTCCTACTCCAGTTTGGACCCTCAATAAACACACGAGCTATGACAAGGGACAAAACTTGCAGCAAGGGGTTCTTCTGGAGCCGCTCCACAAGGAAAATCTGAGCAACCAGATCTCAGGTAGCCTGCGAAGCCTGCAAACAAGAATGAGCAATGGTGGGAACAGAGAAGAGAGTCTTGAAACCCAGAGGAGAGAGAGAGAGAATACAGAGAAAAGATGTGGGGTGCGGGGAGGACGGTGCCGGGCAACTTCAGGTTTCCTAAGAGAGCATATGCTTAATTCTAGGTAACAGGTGCCTCTGATTAAGGCAGCCCTACAGGGCGATGGAAGCTGCAACAAACTCTAGCATCAGACGGCTCGCATCCAAATCAGACCTCGATTTCCTCTCGGTTTGTGACCAAATATTTTAACCCCTTTAAGCTCCACTTAGAGTTTCATAGAAGTCTCTGTCATCTACGGATAGATACATCAGGTTGACCCATGAGACCCATCCAAAGGAGACGAAATAGTTACTGACTTGGCCGACGGTCTATACTGCACTCTAATCTACAATCCAGGGATGGGTTGGGACTGAGACGTTCTCACGGTGGTGTGATTCCTCCACAGATGTGTTAGGGGCCGGGCGCCAGTTGTTGCTTCCCTATGCCTCCCTTAGGGTGGACAAAAGAAGAGAGACGATGTGCTCTCTGTCTGTGGAATGGGCCCTTCTCTCTGGATACCTTGGATGTAGCTCGTTCCCCCAGGGTAGCAGAAGAATCTCCTTCCTCGGGATGCGACTCTCCTCCCCACCTGTGGTCCTCCCTTCTTGAGGAATGGCCCAGGCACTTGCCTGCTGGTCTTCGAATATCACGACTGCTTAGCCTACTTTGATGCCATTCCTTGGCTCGGGATCTTGAGGCTGAGTCTACAGGGGGCCTCTTCGTTCACAGGAACCTTATTATCGCCTTTAGAGATGGATTCTGAATACCAAATGCAAGCTTAGTAACTTGCAAAACTTTGGCCCCGCCTTAACGCAGCTCACTCGGAAACCGACTCTTCTCCCCCCCACACTACTCCCTGTCCTCCCAGGACTCTTGGTCCTTCTTGCTAAACAACCTAACAACATCTCTTCACTTTATTTCTAAAGATGCATTTGTCTACTTAATTTGTATGTGTGTGCACCTGAGGGCACATGCACCAGGCATGTGCTGGTGCCCGCAGAGGCCAGAAAAGGTCGGATCCCTTGGAACTGGAGTTTCAGGCAGTTGTGAGCTGCCCAAATGTGGGTGCTGGTAACCCATCCTGGTGGGTGCTGGTAACCCATCCTGGCTTCTCTGGAGTGCTGTGTAACCCATCCTGGCTTCTCCGCAAGAGCACTAAGTGCCACTCTTGACTGCTGAGCCATCTCTCCAGCCCCCACAGACTCTTCTTGTGGGACCTACTGATCGGCTGACAAAAAGCCACTCTGGCAAGAACTTGTGATTATTTTTATTTTAATGAGGATTAATCCTTTTATGATAATGTTCTTGACAAGTAGGCCATAAATAGCACTGGTGAAGATAAGAGATGATTTGTGGGGACCTATATCTTTTAAGGCATTCTATAGCAAAGGCCTTAAAACTTCGTGGTGAATCTGAGACGCACTGAAACACACTCTCAAGGGGGGCCCACAGATCATGGAGGAGAACGTCTCTGCCATCCGGGCATGGACTGTTTAAATGGCCATCCTTCCAGTGCACTTGGAGGTCCACCGGGTCTATTGTGGGTATTACCAGTTCTGAAGGTGGTGATTTGAGAGGGAAGCCCTGCTATGAGTCCACAGGGTGCTCTTATGTTCCGAAGTACTCTGTCATCATGCTTAGAGATAACTCTGAGCAGCAGAGCCAACACGATTTGTGGGGAGACTCCCTGGTATTCAGGGACTCACTGCTTTCTTGGAAAGCGATACAGGTGCTCTGTCAGTCCCCTCTTACATGAGATAACTTTCAGTGACAACTACCGAGATGTTAACACTCCTGAGGAGTTGGAAATCCTAGGGAACCCTGGACTCCAGCCAAGTCTGGAAGAATCTGGCTTGTACTGGCTGCCAAAGGATTTGGGGGCAGACAGGAGAGATAAGACAGAAAGCATTAAGGGTTAGTTTTCCATGCAACAAAATTCTCCTACAATCCTACTTACACTCCAGTCAGCTTAGCAGATCAGTAGTTTCCAGTGACACAGAAATTCTCAGAGATTTATGGAAGTCATATTAGAAGACATGGAGGTAGGGATTAGCCCACTTGGCAATTATTTGGAGAGTTCTTTCACAGGGAGTCCGAGGCCTCTTCTGTCACATAGAGAAGGCCATTTTTTTTTTTATGGTTTGGAAAGATTCTCGAAGCTTTCCAAATCATAGGCACCTCTAAATATTCATTTGGGGTGTTTGCTCTACAGTCAGGACTGTATTACAGACGAGGAAGGAAGTTTAGCCAAGTATCTGAGCTATTTCCGAGGTTGTCAGCCTGGAGAGCCCTAAGATGAGTTCGCACCTCCTCCTCCTCTTCCTCACACAGAGTAAACTCCTCTTTCTGTGCATGCTGGGTGTAGGTGGACAAAAAGGAAGCCATTTCCCATGAGTCCTTTCTGACCTTTTAGTCCCAAACAAATACTGCATTCTTAAAAAGCATTTGTGGAAATGAGCAATATTGCAACGAAAGGGGACCAGGAATTCCAAATAGCTTTTCTTAGTCTGTTCTTTGGTCTCTCAGTATCTCCTTTTGAAGATAGACACAAATTACCTGCCTACTTTGCCAAAGTTACTTGACCTCTGAGATGCAATTTCCTCTCCTGTGAGAGTTCAAAACCCAGTATTCCATGGACAAAATCCTCAAAACAGGCGGAGGAATTCCTTCGATGTCTGGGGAAAGGAGGAAATGCGTAAGCGAAGAGTTGGGAAAGAAAACAAGTGACAGAACACTTTCTTTGCCATGTACGGGGTCTTTGTTTTCTGACCTAAAATAGAGGTTGCTTCTGAGTGTGAGATTTTGGTTAGGCCATGCATGGTAGAGGAGCAGGCTTGTAAGAAATGAGAAACCTGGAGGGCACTACCATAGCTACCGATGAAAGGCATTATGCAAGCATAAATTATAAACATAAAATTTTCAGTTTTATAATTATACCTAAGCCACAAATTCCCAGGAGATTTCATTATGTCATTCCTGGAACTTAACTTTAAATTTTCTTTATAAGCCAACATGCCATTAAGAACACCTCTAGTAAAGAAACATTACTAATTGCATATTTACTATATAAAGAAAAAGTGCTCCCTAAATATTCATATTCATATGGCTGCATTAGCTACTCTGGAATTGTTATTGGACAAATCTAATCATCTATCCAAGGCAGGTAAAATATTTATAAACACCATTCAAATTGCCCACATTCGGGGTTGGGGATTTAGCTCAGTGGTAGAGCGCTTTGCTAACAAAGAAGGCCCTTTCGGGTCCCCAGCTCCGAAAAAAAAAAAAAAAAAAAAAAAAAAAAAAAAACAAATTGCCCACATTCAGGGACTTTCATAAAGTCTTTCCAAACAAATTTTCCTCTACAAAGTCAGAAACGTGTTAATAGCCATTAAATTATTCTGCACATGGTGGGTTCTTTTCCTCTAATTCTGGCCTAAGGGAGCTTCCACAAATCACTTCCCCCACGTCTTCCCTACAGCCTGCTTAAGTTGTTACAAGAAACTTCTTCATGAGACTGCCACTCGATAGTCTTGATAGAGCTCTCGAAACGGCATGGGTAAGAGGCCTACGTATTTGGGCTAGAAAAGCGAAACTTTGGTCTATGAGTTCATCCCAACCTCCAAGGAACTGGGTGTGTCTATATAAGTCACGTGTGTGACTGGGTAAGTCAGGGAGCCACGGACAACATCCCTGCAGCACACACATATTCATATTCATTCTCTCTCTCTCTCTCTCTCTCTCCTCCTCCTCCTCCTCTCCTCCCCCTCCTTCCTCCCTCCCCCTCCCCCCTCCCCCCCCTCCTCCCCTCCCCCCCCTCCCCTCCTCCTCCTCCTCCTCTCCCCTCCCTAGCAGGAATTCTTCTGAAAGTGATGCCTTCTTTCACATGTTTGAAGTTCTGCTTAGCCCAGGCTGGCCTGTGATTTCTGTTCTCCTGTGTTGGCCTCTCCCATGTGGGGATTCCAGGCTTTGAGCCGCTGTCCCTCGGTCCATCTAAAGAACTTAAATCATTTCAACCAAGTCAGTGAGCGAGACGTTCCAGTGTCCCAGCTAGAACGTGGGGATGACTCTTTACCACTTGTCACCACATTGTCACTGACCGGTCAGCAGCATCCCCAGATGGTCCCTTACTGTTTTGAGTTGCTAACCAAAGGCTGTACACAAAGTATTAAACCTGAAGGCATAAAGGAGGGGCCACAAAGTCAAATGACGTGGAACAGGGTGATGAGAAGCAAGACAAAGCTCCCGCCAAAAAGGGGGTAAGAAAGAAAAAAAATGGGGGTGCAGTTTCTTTAAAAATATATCCACATAGGCACAAACATAGACACTTCACGAAACGTAGCTACTTTATGAGTATAAACTAAAGAAGATTTAGACTAACTAGCCTATTTGTTATTGGCTAGTTAACTACTCTTCCGGTTATAGGTTTCACTCACCTATCGATCAAACGTCAACTGCTTACACACAATCTCTTAGGAAACCGGCTTGCTTACAGCTCTCCATCTACAAACTCCCACGGAAAAGGAAATATTTTTAAATGTGTACGCTGACTTGTTTACAATTCAGTTAACCAGACTAGTCCAGCACGTTCCTATACCTTAAACAGCAGCACGGCACGTTACCAGGCCAGACGAGGGGGTGGAGAACACCTCTAATCCCAGAACTTGGGAAGCAAAGGAGGAAGGATTCCAGCAGGTTCCACAGGAACTGGGCTACCGGAGGAGCCCCAGGCCAGCCGTGGCAACCAACAGAAGCAGGTGACTGGACCATTCAAAGCAGTAAGTATAGTAAAAGCGGGGACAGACTCGGAAGAACTCAGTCTGTCCTTCGTTACCGTGTATTTAGTAAGAGTGGTGTTTAATTTGACAAGTACCCAATCCTCTTACAGTTATCTGTTAATCTACCAGATTTCTATGAATGCCTGAGAGAGATCAGACAAAGGGTCGCATCCAGTGGTGGCATTCCGCTCCTCTCAGCGTGACATTCAGTGAGCTGCGACAGTCACCAGCAATTTCCACTTATTTTTAAACAGCACTAACTCTCCATAAAAAAGTTATATTTTCATAGGGTTATCAAGCTATAACTCACCAAAAAAAAAAAAATAAATAAAAAAACCCAACGGAAACTGCGTAAAAATACAGGCTGCTTATGAACCCGAAAATAAATTTAGGCGTTTTAATGCTTGAGGTAGACTGCCAGGTGTCTCAGCCAGCTACAGCGTCTACCTAAAGGCAAGCAGCAGGAATTCTGGGAAAGAGCAGGAAACAATAATTTTGAGAAAATACAAAAATGATATATACATATAAAAGCATATAAACTGGTTGAGCGTCGGGGAGCGGAGGTGTTTGTAATAGAGCGTGAGCGGGCTGGCTCCAGGCGGTTGGCAGGAGACGGGAAGCTGAACGCTGCTAGGCCAGAGAAGCGGCGAACGTAACACCTGACAACGGGGAAGGGAGGCCTCCCCGGGGCACCATGTAAAATTATTATAAAGCGGCGAAATAACAATATAAAGTTAATTTTATTAAAATTAACAATACTTCCCATCAGCACGAGACAATCTATATTCAAAATTAAAACGGTAGGAATGTTCATCCCCTGGAGTAGCCTGATAGGCTAACTATTGTTGACTGCTTGAAGAAGAGTTTCCAGGCCTCCTCTTTCCCTGCATATCCACAAGCACCCATCTTTACGAATGTCGCCGTGTTTACGGCCTGACATAGGAGACATGTTTCCTTCTGAAATCTGGCATAGCTGGCACAGTGGTACATAAAATGCCCTTGTTTGATTTTTTTTTTCCTTTTTAAGAAGAAACTCCATGCTCTAGAAATAAAAGAGGGGATAAATGAATCAAAAATTGACCCCACTTCCTACATATGATGAAGAGAAACAGGCAAGAGTGGTAATTTCACGAGGTCACTTTGGCCTGGTCCCTGCTGAGTCCCATGGCTCTCTGTTATTGGCGAAACGAAGTTGCACTTGCTTATTAGCTGGGACACTTTGTGCTGAGTTAAAAAAAAAAATCAATTTTTAGGCCCCTGTTAGTTTAAAAACTAAATAATTCTCAGAGTTCTTCTTGATCACCAAAAGAATGCAACTAGATTACAGAAGAAAGCAAAATATAAAGACGAGAATAAATTGGACCCTTACAGCACGTTTTAGCCTAGAGCTATGCACACTCTGGAATACATGCTTCTGGTATTTTAATCTGCACAGCAAAAAAGCACGTATATTTTTATTAATACTTAATTAAAAGTAAACTCGAGTGAATCCATATTGCACACTGGATTTTACTTCTCACCTAAACTAGACCAGTTTCTCGCGGCACGTGCTGTGTCTCCCTGAGGGAGTAGCTGTAGTCCTAGGGGAAAGCAGGCCTGGGGAAGAGCTGGGCTTGACCTGGAAATGTGGGAGTCTGGCTGGGCACAGAACCCTGGGAGGAGGACACGCTTCCAGCATTAGGACGGACTTCGTTATTAGGGATGAGAGAGGATGAAGGATGTGGTCGTGAATTTTTGGAGAAGCCTTGTGCACTTCACCCGGATCGTCTTCCTAGGATTGGCATTCTAAATTCACCAAATGTCTTTCACTGCCCGTTTTGTGTCCTTGATGTGACTAAGAATTATAGACTTTAAGGCAGGGCAGGGAGAGTTTTAAAAGCGACTCGGAATTAAAGATGACATTTTTTGATGCTATTATCAGAGGAAATAAACCAAATTATGTTTTTTAAAAAAAAAGCTATGTGATATTACTAAATTCAATTTAAGCCGAGGACACCCAAGCTTACTCTGAATATTCATTCTGGTGGTCCTCGGCTACGCGTCTGAGGAATGGGCGTGTCATCGGAGGGGTCGCCAAAAATCTCACACTACCAGTGAAGACAGTCCCTCACAGTGTGGGTTGTGTATGTCTGTCTGTCTGTATATAGTATGTTATTGTATAAATGTAGTATGTATATAGTATGCATGTATGTCTACACATGTTGGGTACATACACACCTATGGGTGTGAGTATGTATTTTAACAAGAACCAGACCGGAGAGAGTTATTTTGGTTTGCATCCGTTCTTCCCAAGTGAACTGTTTTGTGTCTTTCAGGATTTGGGGAGAAGGCAAATTACAAGCCTTCTTATTAGCATAATCTGAATATTAGCATATCCTGTCTTCTCTATTTCATTTTTCAAATATTTTATATATCGCATCCTATTGTGCAGCATAGCTTATTGTCCCCTTGGGAACTGTAAACCTCAGGGCGCAGGATTTTCTCACCATGTCGCCCCAGTGCCTAAGACAGAGTAGATTTTAAATAGTATCTGTTAAATAAATGCAGGCAATGGGTAATTAGTATTATTAAGAGTCAATTTTAAATACACAAAGCAAAATCTGGACATTTTACAAGAAATAAAAGGCAATTTCGTTCAGGACTCAGATTCTTGTAAGTTTGGAAGCGCAATTTTTTTTTAAATATACCTTTTGGCTTCATTTGGAGGCCGTTAGTGGAGTTTTCAATAATTTTTCTGAAAGCATCCTTGTTTGCAACTGGTGCTGGCAAACGAATGAGTCTCTCTGGTCTTGTCCTTGTTAAAATGCATACCTATATACATCCATCCATATGTACATAATACATATACACACACATGTACATGCATACGTACACATATACAGGCACACAGACATACACCATAACAACACACACACACACACACACACACACACACACACACACACTTCAGGTAGAGGTCTCATCTATTCTCCTGCTAAGCAAGGTCTATATTCTGCATTCCTGTTGAACAATAGGACCCTTCTGAAGAATTTGTGGACTGGTACCCAAGGCGCTTTGCGAACGCTCCCGTAGATACGGATGATAAGATGGGTGAGCGGGATGCAGGAGCATCTCAGAGATCACCTGCTGCACTGTGTTGGAGGTGCTCAATGGCTGTTTACACCAAGTACCATCTGGCTCTATAGATATAATAACAATTATTCCATCGAGGTGTGTAGCTCCCTAAATCATATTAATATACAATGATTCCTCTGGTCTTATAGGAGTTGATGTCTTTGTGTGCTCCCATTTAACCTGGGTAATGTGCTAAAACAAGCCTGCCTCATCATTAAGAATTGATTTTTTATTTATGTGAATGTCATTGGCAATCCCATGATATCCCTTTGTAATTCCGCCGAACAGGACTGCCTACCAACGCTAATCTATTTTTATGGCATATCTTTAAAAATTTGCAACATCTTGCTGCATTTGGATATTTATATAGAGATTTGTGTTCCCACAGAAAGCTGTTGTTAGCTTTGGAGATCCATTTCACACGGCAATAGGGCGAGTATCTAATACACTTCATTAGCGTTCTTGTATCAGATAAGGGTTTATGTCTTTAAATTATTTAACCTTAGAACCTTACTTAGATAACATAAATTACGAATACTCTAATGAAAATCATTAGTTAGCCTATTCAAAACAAAACAAAATCCCTCCAGGAATAAAATTAAAGTATTTTAAGATCTGTTCTTTGTGGTTTCCCACGATAACCCAGGCCTGTACGTTGTCACTGGTCACCTGTTTAGTCACTGACATGAGCAGTCATTCTGACGTTCTAGTATCTGCCTGTCTTTTTTTTTTTTAAGTCACAGTCACATGACTAATCTGGGATGGGACTTTTAAAGTCAATATTACGAATCTTTATAAATTCACTTTAACAGTTTTTGCTTGTTTCTTTTTTAAATTGAGATTAAAATAAGCAATAATGAGAAAATACTTAAAAATTCTGAGGATAAAAAACTGAAACAGATTTGAGAATAAAGTTCTGAGAATAAATACTACCTCACAAAAATTTCACTTCAAACCTAGTCTTCCTGGGGTAGAGTCAGGAGCAATGATTGATACTCGGATGACGGACATGTTCGGGAAGAGGCAGTGATATCTTCCTAGGAAGTTTCTGCCACACTTTGGCCCTCACCTGTTTGTTACTGCAGCCCTTGATGGGGAATTGTGCTTAATGCCCTGAGTGTGTATCACATGGCTTACTGGGATAATAATTCACAAAAGAGAGACACAAATGTTGGGGACAATCCAAGGAGGTTACAATTCTCCTAGTCTCAAGAATTTGATAGAACTTTGCCTTGAAGTCTAAACCACTTCCACAGTACTGTTCTAGAAAATTCTTCTGTGCCTGTTGTGTCTGATTTAGACAATTTGAAAATAAAGGAATGCTGGGATAAGATTGTTATTCTAACTTGAAAAGCCATGTCCTAAAACTTACAGGCTCAAACTTGAGAAAGACAGGCTTGCTCTCTGTCTCTCTCTGTCTCTCTCTCTCTCTCTCTCTCTCTCTCTCTCTCTCTCTCTCTCTCTCTCTCTCTCACACACACACACACACACACACACACACACACACACACACAGAGTCAACATTTGCGTCATAAGTGTTAAGTCAATGAAGTCCAGAGTCACACTAAGGCTTGTTCATCTCAAGTTCTGATTTTACCAATAGTTTGCCATAAGCCATGCCAATGATCCTCAATTTGTGTTTTATGTTTATAAACTGCCGAGGAGAGCCTGTGTGCTTTTGTGTTCAATACCCGGATACTTTTAATGCTCAGGTATTAGGTCTACAAAGAAGCTGGGGTCATTTTTCCAGCTGGGTTCTTTCAGAACTATAGGTGGTAAACAACGGCCAATGATAAGGCACCTGGGCTGGCATGATAGCCTAGTGGTGCATCCCACCAAGTCCGATGACCTGAGTGCCACCCCTTGGAACCCACAGTTGTCCTCTAACTACACACTGTAGCATGTGTATGTGTCACGAGCACACACGCACCCACACCCACCCATCCACACACACTAAATAAATAAACATTTTTTAAAAAAAATATATTTTGTATATAAGTGCTCTTTTTTCACATACATCGCTGCCATGTGGTTGCTGGGATTTGAACTCAGGACCTCTGGAAGAGCAGTCAGTGCTCTTAAGCACTGTGCCATCTCTCCAGCCCAATAAATAAACTTTCATTAAAAAGAATAATATACGTGCTTGCCAGTATTATTTTAGTACAAGATTACTTGTAAACATTACTAAGTAACTATTCTACAAAGATGATAAAAGGGGGATTAATCATCTAAATGTCTACAGATGAAGACGTAGGGGTGAGAGAGGTTCCCTTTGCTTATCCTGTTGTCTGTCCCACACGGGGTGACCTGTCCCCACACATCACACGGTGATATTTACCTGGCCTGATCTCTGGCTCAAGAGTTAAACGGGGGTTTGGCTTGTAAGACAGATTTTAACAATGAGGGTCTACATGACAGTAGCCTGAAGATTTGAAGGCTTTCTTTCCATCAGAGCGAATCCTTTATTTTAAGAACGAGCCGACTAAACTGGGAGCACAGAGGCAGTCTGGACTCTACAAGAGGGCTCCCTTCCACCTCTCAAGCGAGCGGGGAACGCTCAGATGGTGACATTCACAACGGGCGTCACTGCCGGCCCTGCTGTAATCTTCTCTTTATGATTGTGTCTTTAACGAAAAGCTCTGTACTCAGCATGCAAAGAAGTTAGAAGTGGGGGAGGGGGGAAAGCGCACACAGAAGAGGAGGTGGGGGGAACTGCAGATCAATCATTTATAATTAACAAAAATCCGATTGGTGCTTTAAATAGAGATCAATGTTCCGGGCTGCCTGGATTGTGGGGATGTGTTCACCTTCTCGTAAGTCTCTGAGCGAGCTGTCACACCTACAGGATCACCATTTGTTTTCTTAACAAAGCTTCAGGGGGCGCCAGGCTCTCATTGAAATTTCATTAATCTAATGGAGTAAAGTCCTATAGAAAAAAAATCAAATTCTCGTTGGACGAGATGCTACCTGGGAAAGATAACCTCTGTTTGAACTCTGAGACTCAGATCGCTCTGCTATTAGTCTGAGGAAACAGACAGCAACCACGCTGATTACAGCCACCGGCCTCAACAATTTTTTTTTTCTAACTAGCAATTTCGAGCGCAAGTGCTACGGTGTCAAAGCGAAAGAAACACAGCTGCGGGTTTTCTGCAGAGCAAAATGGTTCTGAAATGTCACTGAATAGCTCACAAAGGACGCCAATCTACGACAACAGAGACATAAGCATTGTAGGAGAAAGGGCCCATACACCCTCCCTTCAAAGGTACGTTGTTTACATGCATGCGATTTGTGAGAGCAGCATCTGCTGAGGGCAGGATTTTCACAGAAGTCCCAAACATCTTTTTAGAGAGTCATGGCCACACCCTCCCAAGTCTTCCTGGGGCTACAAGTTCCCACTTCGTCTGTTAGAATTCTTAACTTGCTGACCGTATTTCGGCACCCCATCTCTGTAAGATCTGATACACAGGCTTTCAAATGCACCCCAAAGGTGCACATGCTAACTCGCGGTAGCTATAGCCCTTCCCTCTGAGAGGAAATTTGTGGAAGGCTCATGCTGTGGTGTCCATGGCTTGCTCCTGTGTCACTCATGGGTATGAGATGCTATGAGTACCTGACGGAAAGTTCCACTGTGATTACGGCTGTGCCTATTCCAAACTAAAGTGGATTTCTGTACTGCTCTTTTTTTTTTTTTAAACCTCCCTGCCAACTTCAATGTATATTTTTAAAGATTAAAATGGCTAGCAGACCCCACCGTGATTTTAGGATCTTGGTAGGCATTCCACAGATGTCGAAACAGAGTTGGGGAATACCCTCCGAGGCTCTCCTGTGCTCACTGTATTTTGCCAGAAAAAGCTGGGCAGAGAGAAAAACAGGAACCCAGACAAGAGCATTGCAGACTACCTTCCGGAAGGGACAGTGACAGTGAAACTTTGTGTAAAACAAGAAAACAAATCCTACTGGGGGGGGGCAAATCCTACTTCTGGGGGCGGGGGGGGAATTAAATGATTTGAATGAAAATCACGTCTCCGCTCTCCTTTTCACTTTTAACAAGGACCTAAAATTTGTTGAAAATAGCAAAAAGGGAAGAAGCAAAAGTCTGGGAAAACGTGGTAGGAAGAGAACGGTAGCCTCGGTGAATGCCTGACCAGAGTTTTCATCTACGAGAAAATCGTCGTCTTCCACTCTGGTCGTAGAAAGTTTGCTGCAGGCAGGAAATGTCTGCCTCAGAGTGAGTCACTTCCTAGTCTACGGATAAATAGTTCTCCAGTTGGCTGGGGTTCATACTTTTTCCTTTTGAGTTCAAACGTATGCATAAAGGCTTAGCTTACTGTCCTATCCCAGATCCACCTGTGGAATTAAACTTCCCCTTCTCCCTCTACATCCTATTTAAATACGCCACAGGAAGAAAGCCCGTTCTTTTCTTTTAATTCAGAGCAATAGGAAAAATATGGGTGAATGACATGTCTGTGTGTCTGTCTATACTATTTATCTACTACATACCATAGACACATCTAGACATCCAGAAGAAATCCACTGGAGTTACGATTATTAAAATAGAGCCGGGGAACACAATAGCACCTTTAACAGGCAAGCATCACCGCCACAGAAATGGAGAGTGCAAGACAGAGAGAGGGAGACACAGGCATTCAGACGAGCCTTCGGGGAATTGCATGAACTTTTGAACCAGAGACGGAGAGCCAGAACCCAGCCCGTTCCCACTTTAATAAACATTTTTTTCTTCAATTAATTAAGGTTTGGAAAGAAAGAAAAAAAAACCCAAGCACAGAAGAGAAGTAATTTAGCACGCAGCGCGTCTTTTACAGATGGATCCTACCCTCAGATGCTTATTAAATCTATGCATGATTGCGCTGGAGAAAATTAATTGCATTGTTTCTCGGTATTCAAAAAGGGGTTGCAAGCAGCTGAAAACAGAAAGGAAAACGAAGCAACGTTGTTGTTTGGAAAAGGAATACTTTCCAAGTTCTAAACCAAGTAACACCCAAACCAGCGTAAAAGCACAGAAAGAAATCTTTACCCAATTTTAGTACGTTGAGATTTTTAAAATACCGCGTATGCTGCCAGTGAGTATACACGGACGTAGGTTAAGTTCACGATATTCTGGTCTAACAAGAATTCCCTGCTCAGTGACGTTTGGGCTACTCCATCAGGGAGTGAGCTGCTGTCCAAGCCCTGCTGTGAGGAAGGAGTTAGATGGGCATCTGGGGACACCTACACGCGCGTGCATGCAACAGTGACAGGGTCGGTTGGTGTTCGCTTCCTTCCAGTTTTGAGAAAAAGCAGTAGCTCCCTGGTTATATTTTGGAGAAAAATATAAAATATTATTATAAAACATTCAGAATGCAGGTAACCATTAGCCTTGTGTTAACTTTAATTAAGAAAAAAACAAAAGGTCATAGTGGCTTGAAGTAACTCAAGCCGTTTCCTTTTCGAAGTCTGCTGGTGGAACCGTTCTGTAACCTAGCTGGATTGACCCTAGGACTTTCACCAAGTCTATGAGAGCTGATTAATCCCCCAATTTATTTAGCTTCACCTTTAAACATCCCTACATTACACACACACACACACACACACACACACACACACACAACACAAACATGCACACACAGGCGTACACATATGTGTACACACACACATGTGCACACAGACATACACACATATACAGACATACACGCACACACAGACACAAATATGCACACACACACACACACACACACACACACACACACACACACACACCTGCTCTGCTATTGACTGACTAAAAAAAGTCACTTAAGAATTTTAAAACTTACCCGACTCCATGTCTCCAGCACAGTATCATGTTTTGTTTGTTTGTTTCCAGCATTGAGAATTGAACCCTGTACCTTGAGCCTCGCAGGCCAGCGCCCTACCATTAAGCCACATTCTCAGCCCTTATGTATTTTCCATTTTGAGGCAGGGTTGCAGGGCCTCACCAAGTTGCCTAAGCTAACCTTGAACTCCCTCTGTAGTCTGTGCCACCCAGGCAGGCCTTGGACTTGCAATCCTTCCGGCCCAGCCTCCTTCCTGAGCATCTGTCACTGTAGTCCTGTGTGGCCAGGCCCAGCTAGACGGTGGTTTTGTTATTCTTCCTTCTGTAAGTCTGTAAGTCTTATAAGTGTATAAATCAGTATCTCTAATCCTTGGTTAAATGTACAGTTATCTTAAAGTATTCATCATGACACAAATTTTGCTAAGAGAAACAAACTGAGTTTATATAAGTAAATAAATCTGTCATATGTTCAAGAGATTTCATAAGAGATGGGCTAAAAATATGGAGCAGTTAACACTGCGATTTATTTATGTCATGCCTTCTACTGGCATATTTCAAAGAACACTATAAATTATCTCTTAGTTACAGACATGATCGTTTCTAGTTAGAAATGGGGCAAGATCAAATGGCAAGACAGGGAACACAAAACTCCCGACACCTCACTAGACATTTAACTGCCTCTCTTGACTGCACTGGCCTATGCCCCATTTAGGATGGTAGCCAATGAAAATTAGGGTTTCAGCAGCAGCCAATGAAAATTAGGGCTTCATCGATGATCAAAACCATATACAAAAAATGTCCTACTTCTAGGAGAAACCCAAGTCAAGCAAACAAGCAAACAAACAAACAAATAAGCAACAAACAAACCCAAAAAACCTGTGTCTGTGCTGGTGGCTATCTGCAAGTGAGACGTAAAAGTTCAGTCGCAGGCTGGGGAGAGAGCCCAGAGGATAAAGCACTTGATTCAAGACTGGAGTCAGCGTCACCGTGACCCACACAAATGTTAGGCAGCCACAGTGGTTGCCTCTAATAGCAGGACTTAAGAGACAGAGACAGGAGCTTCCCAAAGCAAGTTACTGGGCTAGCTAGCTCAGGGGAGTCAGTGAGCTGTAGATCCAGTGAAAGGTCCTGCCCCAATAAAAAGGAATAAATAAAAATAAATAAATAAAAATAAAAAGAAGGAGGAGCAATTGGACCTCCACCTGTGTGTGTGTGTTGTGTGTGTGTGTGTGTGTGTGTGTGTGTGTGTGTGTGTGTGTTGTGTGTGTGTGTGTGTGTGTGTGTGTGTGGGGTGTTGTGTGTGTGTGGTGTGTGTGGGGTGTGTGTGTGTGTGTGTGTGTGTGTGTGTGTGTGTGTGGTGTGTGTGTGTGGGGTGTGTGTGTGTGTGTGTGTGTGTGTGTGTGGGGTGTGTGTGTGTGTGTGGTGTGTGTGTGTGTGTGTGTGTGTGTGTGTGTGGGGTGTGTGTGTGTGTGGTGTGTGTGTGTGTGGTGTGTGTGTGTGTGTGGTGTGTGTGTGGGGTGTGTGTGTGTGTGTGTGTGTGTGTGTGTGTGTGTGTGGTGTGTGTGTGTGTGTGTGTGTGTGTGTTGTGTGTTGTGTGTGTGCATGTGTGTTGTGTGTGTGTTGTGTGTGCGCGTGTGTGTTGTGCGTGTGTGCGTTGCGTTGTGTGTGTGTGTGTGTGGTGTGTGTGGTGTGTGGTGTGTGTGTGTGTGTGTGTGTGTGTGTGTGTGTGTGTGGTGTGTTTAGCACAAAGCGAAAACGTGAATGTCCACCCACCTGGGAACATGAATACAAGCGTGCACACACTCCACACAGACATACACTTGCAAAAAAATAAATAAATAAAAAGAGCACGGTCAGTATTCATTTCATTATTAAAGAGCAAACAGGAAAAGTTTGGGTCTGGAGAGGTAAAACCCTAATGCAAAGGGAAGTTTAATTAAGGGAGAGCAGGGTAAAGTTTTAGAAATTACCAATCCTATCTCCTAAGCTCAGATAGAGATGAAGTAACCTGGCTAATACAGCTGGTGAAAGTCTCAAGGATGCAGATGTCTTAGTTCAGGGCCTTCAGGCCTCCTTCTCTACACCAGAGCCCTTCTGCCTGCTGCGCTCCACCCTGGAGCGGGCACCTGCAGCAGGCTGGCTATACCCCCTTCCTGGAAATCACTGCTTATAAGCCAGAATTTCATTTTCTCAGTGGAGAAGCTGGGGCAGCAAATTCAGGGCACTTCATGCACTATACCCTAGATTCTTCAAGATGTCCCCAGCTGTCACCTTTAAAGTTTCTCTTGACACTGCCCACTTTAAACACATACTGGGCATGACCAGCCTCCGTGTGGTCCTTAGTTACTGGTCACCTGATGCTCGAGGAGTTCTGTCACATTTACCATCTGGAGAAGTCAGAATCACCACCAGAAAGCAACCAGTCAGAGCACCGTGCAAAGGAGTCTGGGTAGCATGGCTAGCCCAGGCTTCACCAGGGCCACTTGTGCCTGGACAACGGAAGTGGTCACCACACTCCAGACAGGCACAGGATGATTCCAGGAGAGTAGGTTATTATATTTACCCTCAGGAGCCCAAGAAGGAGAGCTAGGATCCGTTTCAGATTTTGATATTCTACTTTTATTTATGCTATGAAGGAAGACTTTTATATTTATATTATTTTCATTCTATGAAATAAGAAGAGTCAAATCATAAAACATGAAGGCTCCTGGTGATTTTAATCATAATTTTATACTTCTGAGGAGCTAATTGGGGGATTAGCATCATGGTGCTACACGGTGATTCAGCAAATCCTGTGTTCATTTATTCCACAGAATCCTGTTTTCTTTGCGAAGGAGTTTTTTTTTTTTTTTCTTTTAAAAAAAACCAAACCTCCTATATGGTGAGAAGCTTAATCACTCTGGGATGAGGCATTTTCTTCTAGTTTCCAATGCAATGACTCTTTCTCTTGGGTCTAATCGAATTCGCCTTCCATGTTAGTGGGGGAAGGGAAGTAGGTAGGAGGGCTGGGGCACATGCTAGGAGACGAATGGTGCAAATTGTGGGCCTTGCAATACTCCCCAAAAATGGTGAATCTGATAAAGTGTTTATCAATGAGTGATGTGACAGGGGAGGGACATTTTAGCCATCAGAAGCAGGATTTTGGATAGGGAAGGCATCAAAGCTGTTGTATTTTTAATTCATAAGGCTCCCTGGGATGCTCTTCGCGTCACGCGGGAGATCCCAGACTGTTGACATTTCTGCAGAAACTATATCTCAGCGGTCGACATCTTAGTGTGGATTTGGTTCCACTGCCACCTTCTCTGCCCTGGCTTGCAGTCTACACCACAGTGCACGCCCTTGCTGGTGCCTCCCTCCCTCTCCTAGAGCGCCAGCCTCTTCCGTTTGTCTCTGCAGTGCCAGTGGACGGTCCAGCACTTGCCTTTGTTCTCATAGGCTACAGTATCGAGGGAAGTAAGCATTCATCTTGGGTCTCTCTGGTACAGTGCTTTCCGCCCCTCAGTCCTTCTGGCATCCAAGGGAGGGAGAAGCTTCCGGTATCACAGAAGGAGGAAGAGAGAGAGGCTGCCACTCTGCAGCACATTAACACCCACTGTGAAGAAGAGGGCGCTAGTGACTAAAGGTGCTTCGAAGGTTCTTCAGGCTGTGACGGATAAATATTTAGAAATCCAGACCACGCAACCATGGTTTTGGATGAATCTGACAAACATTTTTTGGAAATGTAATATATACTGTAACCTGTGAGGTGTGTTGGTGTGTGTGTGTGTGTGTGTGTGTGTGTGTGTGTGTGTGTGTGTGTGTGTGTGTGTGTGTGTGAAATTAAGACCTGATTCTTGTCCGCTGGGAGGTCCTAATCCATTGGAGAACAGAATACACTGTACTATAACACAAGCCAAATGGTGGTAGCAGCTATGAGAGAAGGGGAGTGGGATGGGGCCAGCCAGGTGCTGAGGAAGTCTTTAGAGAAGATGGAGTTTGAGTGGCGCTTTGAAGCTTGAGTATGTGGGCGGAGAGACTGGAAAAGGCACTGAGGTAGAAGGCACAGGGCTGGGTTTGGGTAAAGACAAAGACTCCAGGGAGGGTAGGCGTTTCAAACCTACATAAGGTAACTTAAAAGGTAGATTCGAAACGTAAGCAGATCATGGTTTCTAATCTGATAAACAAACGGACACCCTCACACCCATAAGCCCGAGCTCCTGAAACTGTAGCTTTTGAGAGGATAGTTGTATACTGTTGTCCCCCATGTATTCCAGAGGCTCCGACTTTAGCCTCCAACACCTTCCCAGGCCTGCCACCATCTTCTTTCAAAACGTGTTTGTGGATGTTTTGTCTTCATACGTGTCTAGGTACCATGTATGTGCAGTGACCACTGAGGCCTGGAAGGGGTGTTGGATCCCTTGGGGCCGGAGGTACAGATTGTTAGGATCCTGGAATTAAACCTTCGTCCTCTGGAAGAATGGCCTGTGCTCTTAACCACTGAGCAGTGCATAGAGCCAGTCCAAGCTGGGCATTGTCTAAGGATCTACCCACAGAGCAGGGTGCAATGCAGGGAAGGTGGATGAGGAGAGGGACTGGCATTTGACAGTGTGAGAGAGCAAGAGGCACCTGCTACTCTAAACCTTCGAGGCAAAGATTAAGACGGTCCGAATGGTTGAGTGAGGGCTCGGGGTCAGGAGGCTGAGAGGCCCTGGGAAATTGTGGGGATTGTGGAAAGAAAGAGAAAGAGAAAGAGAAAGAGAAAGAGAAAGAGAAAGAGAAAGAGAAAGAGAAAGAGAAAGAGAAAGAGAAAGAGAAAGCTGACTTGTAAACTGTGAGTAACAATTGAAGGCAGAAACGTCTACCCTGACTGTGACTGTCTTATCTCTTCAGGACAGAACTTGATGTCAATAGGGAGAGTAATCGAAGATTCGGGATGCTTAGCGTGCAACTGTGGGTGCTTGTCCATGGCTGGAAGCTATACCTTCCATCAGAGCAAAGATGTGATGAGAGAGAGAGAGAGATAGAGAGAGGAGCGCCGGGGCCAAAAATGAATGGGTCAGAGTCTTCTAGCATTTTCTTCCTCCATGAGTGCTCCATTTAATGTTTGATGTTGAAGGAACAGATTGGGAGAGTTTCCAGTGGTGCTTAGTGTTAAGTCCTTTTTGCCTAATCAGTGGTGCTTAGTGTTAAGTCCTAACCCTGTTTTATTTCTTTAGGGCTGCCCCAAGCTTACCTTCTTCCTAAGCCTTGGACCAGTCCTACTCCATGCTCTCTGCTCCTGGGATTTGGTGTTCCCCTTTCTTTTGGCTAAAGTATCCTCGCACCATTTCTTTCTCCTGAAATTTAGCTGCTTTTTCCTAAAGGGTCAATGACTTGCCTGTTTTCCAGGACTGATTCCTGAGTGGCCCTGAATGACTCATTTCTACCCCCCACCCCATTCAACCCTTCCTCTTCCTTTTTCTCCTCTTCTTTCTCCTTTTTCCTTTCTTTTTCTTCTCCTCCTCCTCCTTCTTCCACTCTCATCTGTTCTCATTCTTCTTCCTCCTCCTCCTTATTATGAGACAAGGTCACTTTCCGTTTCTAAAGCTAGCCTCCATCTTCTTGTGGAGCTGATGATGACTTCGAACTTCTGAACTTCTTGTCTCTACCTCCTGTATGCGGGAATTGCAGACACACAGCACTATATTCAACTCAAGAGGTTCTGGGGGATCAAGCAAGGTTTTGTGCCTGCCAGGAAAGCACTCTATCAACTGAGCTACATCCTCAGTCCCCATCTTTTCTCTTTAAACAGCTCAGATCTACTCTTTCCTGAAACAAAACCAAAAACATCTTTCTGTTCCTTTCTTTTTTTTTTTTTCTTTTTTTTTTTTTTTTTTTTTTTGGAGCTGGGGACCCGAACCCAGGGCCTTCGTTTATGCTAGGCAAAGCGGTCTACCACTGACTAAATCCCCAGCCCCATTCCCTTTCTTTTAAAGTCATTTTTTAATTAGTGTATATCACGTGCACACACTCGTGAGTTTCACCGCTGCAGTCTCGTGGACTGTGATCCTGTTTGCTTCCTGGGGGCCTTCTTTTTATTAACCAACTATTTTGGGGGCTTTCGAATACCCAGTTTCTAGTTCTTCACTCTGTACGAAGTCCTGGGCCTTTCCTAATCTACTGATGTGCTCCCAAAATTACTAGAAAAGGCTTTCTTGTCTTGTTTCCCTTCTACCCCCATCACCCCACCAGCCCCACACCCAGGACCTTGTAAGTACAGTGTAGGGATGAACCCTTACTGACCTCCTTCAGAAACCTAGCCTTATGCCTTGTACACAGAAGAGACTCTTGAGAATTTCAATTGACGCTGGATTCATATATATATATATATATATATATATATATATATATACACATATACATATACACACATATACATATATACATACACATACATATACATATATATACACCCATATATATATACACACACCCACATATATATATATATTTACCTGTATGAATGTCTACACCACATGAGTGCCCAATGCCCAAGGAGGAGCCCCTAGAACTGGAATTACAGATGGTTGTGAGCCACTATGTGGGTGCTGGGAATCAAACCTGGGTCCTCTGGAAGATCAGCCTGTGCTCTTAACCACTGAGCTATCTTTCCGGCCTCTAAGTTTAGATTTCTACAACTTTCCTTATGGTCCTCATGACTCCTGGTCTTCTTCCAGTGAAGGAAGGGTCCCACACACACTGGTCCACGTAGTTTCTTCTAGTGAATGTATAAACTCAGGAAATATTTCATCCTTAGTTGCAAATGACAAGACTATTTTTTAAATGATGATGATGATGATGTATTCTAAGTTTGTGCTAAAATGACAGGATGATGATGATGATGATGATGATGTGATCTAAGTTTGTGCTAAAATGACAGGACACCAACAGGAAAGAGCTGATGTGGGGGCAGGACAGTGATCAACGGAGAGATTGACAGCTCAAAACAGCAGAATCCCGGATACACAGCTGCTTCCCGGTGAACAGAACAGAAACACACCGTGACATCTTGCATTGCCCCCAATGCTATCTATCTTTCTTGTGTATTTTCCCAGGAAGTTCTACAGGTAGCAAAGATATGATATATACCAAATGCTATCCAGGAATCGGGCCAGTCACTAGCAATAAATCGACATGACGGCTTTAATACATCTGATTCTTTCTATGGAGGATAGAAGAGCGTATATCCTTACTTCAACTCTAAATGCTTACAATAATCAATGGGATGGGGGGACACTTTTTTACTGCTATGTTGCCCTTGGGTGTCTTATATTGCTATGGTTATATTATATATATTGCTTATATTATATTCCACTAACAGGAGGCGGAGGTCCCTTCTGCCATTCCTCACAGCTTCACGGCGGTTCTTAGTGAGGAGCAGCCATGGCTCGATGCAACCTCTTTCACGTATGCGCACTCTGAGGGTATCCTGTCCGTTCTCTCCACGATGCTGCTGGTCAAGAGAGCCAGCAACACTGGTAACTTAAGACTTTTCAGACGGCGTGACTTTTCGAATGAGCCTTACCACTCCCGATATTCAGGGAATCCCTGAGTTTCTGTATTCTATTACTCAACTAAAACCCATTCTCTCTCACTATTTGCTTCAACAGCGCGGGTTAATGAACACCGTGGGAGCACACATCTGGTGACTGGCACGTGCTGAACACTCAAGGAGCTACCGTCTAGAGGGGATCCCACGGCAAACAGTTTCAACATAAGGGCGGTAGTGGTTTGAGGAAATTAAATCACAGGAAGTTTGTCTTTTTTTTTTCTTCTTTCTTTTCAAGAGTGAGCCAGAGCGGAGGAGATGGTTTGGTCATTAAAAGTGTTTGCCATGCAGTGTAAGAATGTGAGTTCAAGTCCCAGCACCCGTTGTAAAAAGCTGAGCCTTTCTGGCCAGACACTCTAGTCAAATCAATGAGCCCCATATTTAGTGAGAATCCTGAACCAAAGAGTACGGTGCAAAGCTTTCAAAGATGTCTAACATCAACCCCTGGTCTCCACATACTCGTACACACCTGTGCATGAGTGCACACACACACATGTGGGCACACCGGACACACATGTGATGCACAGATATGCATGTAGACAAATGTTCATCCACATGAATACATTGCATGGCTGGGGATGTAGTTCAGTAGTAGAATGCTTGCCTAGCACACACAGGGAGGGCCCTGAGTTCTGTCCCCGTGGATAAAAACAAACTTCTTTTCCCTTAAAGACTCTTGGTTAGGTCACACCTTACTCCAACTGCTCCCACAAATTTACAAATCATCTTTTAACTAAACAGCTATCTAATTGGTCAAATAATGCCCTGGAGTTTCAGAAACACAAAAAGATGGGCGTTTTACTCTCGGGGCAGGCTGTTCATCAGGTCTCGCCACAGCTTTATGGTCAGAGCTGCTGAGGAAATACTGTAAGCCACTGGCGTCTACACAAAAGGAGACCGGTATTGAAATGGCCACTTTCTTCCAAGAGCCTCCAATTTTACAGCTCTAGAACCGTCTTATATGAAAAGCTTGGTGCTAATCTTAGTTTCTTGGCTGGGGGGTAAGGAGATGTCTGTGAAATACGCAGGCTTGGGAGGAAAAGCACCTTCCAAAATCTGACTCTAATGATTTTTTCTGAGAACTCACTCTTCTGAACGTTTCGTACCTAGACCACGCGGGAGGCTGCCCCACAAGAGCCAGAAATCAGACTTGCAGCATTCAGGAAGCCGTGAGGCATGTTCGGTGGACCATTTTGGAATGTGAACGGCAAGGTTATATAACCGGGGATCACACAGAGGAACATCACACGGTGTGACAGTTTTTGTATCTTGTTTTTTTTAATCACTTCAGCAGACACCAGGGAAACAGAGATAAAGCCTGCAATGGCTGTGAGTTTTAAAGCTGAAGGGGAGGCGAGGGGGAGTTCTAAAGTTACACTTAGCTGTCTCATGTGAGTTTAAAGGGGAAGTCGATTTGCCAGGTCTGTTGTCTCATCCAAGAACCATGCACCCAAAGCAGTTAAGAGCCAAGCATAGGGACCCCCGAGGGACACTTATTTTATGCGCTGGTTTAAACGTGCATGTTTGTATGTGCACGTTTGGGGAAAATACACTTTTTAAATACAGAAAAAGAAACGCTGTCCAAAACCTGTGTGGTTCCTAGTCCTAGCATTGGAAAGGCATGAAGACATTCTACAGAGGGTCTCTCTGCAAGTTACCACAGCATCTGGAGAAAATCTAGATAAGTGAAGGGTAGAGACCCTCAGCGTTGTGGGTTATGAGATGGTTCAGTGGGTTAAGTTCTTGCAATGCCAACAAGGGATTCAAGAGAGACAACCCAATATATTAGGTGGACAGCAGTCAAGGAAGACACCCTATATCAGCCCCTGACCTCCACATGCATGGGTACACACGTGCATCCATGCACGCACACTTACACACACACACACACACACACACACACACACACACACACCACGCAACAGAAACGCAAGAAGAAAAGAGCAAAGGCTTCGGAGAGTGGTGAGAAGTTCTTATCTTCATCCTTGGAAGTCAATGCAGAAATTGTTCTTGATAGTGCAAAACTGGGCAGAAGACAGACATCTCCATTTCTAGAATGGAGCTCAAGTCCATTTGAAGGCTGGATATCAGGATTAGAACCCAACAGGGATGGCCGCCATTGCAAAGTGCCCACATTAAAGGAGGTATCAGATCTTCCTGAACACTCCAATTAAACATGGTGGCTCTTCATCTTCCAGGAGAGTGTAAATGTCCCTTCTGGAGACACTGATGGAATTAAGTTTTCCCAAGAAGCTTTCGATCCCCTCCACCACCACCTGAACAATTCTGACTCCAATATGGCTACTTCTGGAGCTAGACAGACAGACACCTCACTAGTTTATTTTTTGAGGTAGGACCTCAGGTAGCTAAGGCTGGCCTTGAACTCTGAATCCTCCTGCCTCCTCCTCCCAAGTGCAGGACTCTGAAACCATCCAGCTCAATTCTTACTTTGTCCACTGAGAAGCACCATAGTGTTATGCGAAAGTTGACAAATTATGACCTACCCCATTTTTTGTAGATATGACAGACTTAGAGTATCTTTTGTATTTTCAGCTGTGTTGGGGGGTGCTATCTCATGACACGTTAAAGTGGAACAGGATTCATATTTCTGTGACTACTCAAGTTCTAGGGAAACATGGCTATATTCCTTCATTATATGGTGTCTAGGGTCACTTCTGCACTGCTGTGGCCTCACTGTAAAGTTGCCAGTTTGGGGGACCTCTTTGAGCCCCAGAACCTAAAATAGACTCACTACATGGTTCTTTGTTTAAATGTTGCTGAACCCTGACTGCGACCCTCAGGAAGGTTATGTCTCGGTTTCAGAGTTCTAGGGGAAACAATGAGGGTGTTGTGAGAATTTTAAAAAGCACACAGAACATTAGTGTCTGGGAGCAGGGCTTTACATGACACGTATCTGTGACCCTGGCCTTTTCTGGGTTCCTGAGGGAAGCTTCTGAGTTCAAAGACAATCATGGGCTGCATAGTGAGACCCTGTCTCAACCCGTGCATCCCACACTCCACGTTTCTCTCAAAAGGACACGTTCTATAGAGGGTAAGAGTCTAGTACAAGTTAGGTCTTCCTATTATTGTACACACAGAGACCCCAGTCTAGAGATAATGCCATAGGCTTGATCGAGGAGACTCTGAACATTTCCTGGTTTGCCTTGCCCACGTTGTGCTGTTTTTTTTTTTTTAAAAAAATCTCTTCAATATCTCCTGACAAAGGAAACCCTTCTTGAAGATACCTGTTGCTGTCTTTTTTTTTGTTTGTTTGTTTTTTAATTTTTATTTACATGAGTATACTGTAGCTGTCTTCAGACACACCAGAAGAGGGCATCAGATCCCATTACAGATGGTTGTGAGCCACCATGTGGTTGCTGGGAATTGAACTCAGGATCTCTGGAAGAGCAGCCAGTGCTCTTAACCGCTGATCCATCTCTCCAGCCCGCTGTTGCTGTTTTTAAACAGCTTTATGGCCACTCTAAATAGGAACCTCATTCCCCTGGGCTCTGTCAAAACAGCTGGCTGGAGCTGCCCAAAGGCAATTTGTGGAATACTGGAGTTTCAGGTTTCTACCTCAAACTTGTACAAATTAAGATTTTCTTCATCCTTCCCTTTTAAAAAGACAACACTCAACCCTAGAAAGATCAGATTGTCCCACGATCACTTGAAAGTCTCGGCAGTCCCTGCCACGCCATATCCCCATCTATCCTGTCACCCCCGACACATTTAACCCTTACACGTTACCAGTACCGTCCACGGTTTTGTTTATTCTTTGAAACCTCTTAAATCTGCATTGCCTGTGCACTGGCCGCCTTTCCCAAGGCTCTGTTCGTAAGAGGTCCTTCTCATTAAACTCAAGGCCAATCAGATACCCCTCGAAGTCATGTTTCTTGGTCAGCTTGTATACAATGTCAGTCTCTCACACATTTGTCGCGGCTGCCTAATAGCCCCCTCCTTTTCCACCAAGGGTCCTATCTTGTAAAAATTGTGTCTCCTTAAGACCAGTCGCATGTCTTTCTGTTGTGGCTACCTCAATTTATGGAGTTGGAGCCTCCCTGGTAAACCTTTAACAAATGTTTCTTGCACAAATAAATGAACAGCCACAGATAGAGCCCGTGGAAATGGACAAGTAATACCTGTGGACGGCCACCATGATTGAGACATGGTAAGTTCTAGGAACGTGGGATTTAGGGGTGAGGAAGGGGCATGAACGTAAAGGGAAGGGGGACATCTGGAGATGTGGAAGGGAGGGGAGGGCAAGAGACAGTTATCAAATGGGAAACGGGAGGGGAAGGGATGATCAAACTGTAGCACAAGCTAGTATGGGAATATCATAATTCAACCCAGTGCTTCGTGCAGTTAATATAAGCTAACAAAAGTCAAGCAAATCAGAGGCATCCATACGTCCTAATCAAACTAGCGTCTACATCGCCTAATCGGAAGGCAAGCCCCATGCTTACTGTTTCAGACAGATTAGCTTATGGTACCGCAGAATGTCCAGTGTGACGTGGGATATGAGTGAGAACTCACCCAATCATTTTTTTTTTTAAATTTAAATCTACCTAGGAGGGCGGGAGAGATGGCCCAGTGGTTAAGAGCAATGGCTCTTCCTCCAGAGGACCCGAGTTCAATTCCCAGCACCCACATGGCAACTCACAACTGTCTGTAATCCAGTTCCATTCGAGGTCCTCCCATGGACATACATGCAGGCCAAACACCAATGCACATAAAAGGGAAATAAATAAATCATCGTTAAAAAAATAAATAAACCTACCTAGGAAGGATCATGTCAAAACCCCACGCAAGTATAATTTTCATCTGTATGCATGGCAATACCTATAGAAACACTGTAGCCTAACATATGAGCCCACGAAGTATATTTTATTTTAATGGGAGACAAGCACATGAATGTGTCCCAGGAAGGGGTCTTTTCCATTAACTTTTATAAAGACTTTCATTCCCAACTTTCATTAACATCTGACAAGCCAGCTAAGAAAGCTATGCTCAGAGCTTAGGTTCGGGGCAAAACCCATCTTGGCAGAAGTACTCTGAGATTACGCTCACTGACTGCGCGAGAATATACTAATTTGTTTTGTTTTGTTTGGAGTGTGGAGAAAAGAGAGAGAAAAGGAGAGTGGAGTCGTGGACCCTACTTTACAGTTGCCATGGTTGCAGGGCCGGCCTTCCACACTTGGATCTACCAGCAGAGTTCAGACAGGTCAACGTGTGACCGGCCCAGGCCCTGGGGTCAAAAGTTCAGGCCGCGATGGAAAAACCAATATGTCCACGCAGAGTATGCTGTACAATTTATTTCAATTTACATCAAGCCATGCATATAAAATTTAGATAAATTCCATTCAAATCTGATGTTGCCTGACACACAATGTATGCAAACAGATGTCTGTGGGGCTTTTTCTGTGCTATAGAAAACGACATTAAATTTAAAAATATGTCTCTGGGAATTCTTTATTGAATTACAAAATGAACATAATTTTAACTTAAATGTTTTCATTCTTTCTTCCAATTTTTTTTTTTTTTTTGGTGGGGTCTTAATAATTTCTCGGTTCTCAATCTACCCGGTGTCATATTAAAGAGGATAATGTATATTTACAACTACAGCCGCTGTGTTATCGTAGTTATAGATTCTATTTATAACTCTTACCACTTTCCGCAGATATTCAGTGATTGATATTTCTGATTTATCACTGGCTGCTACTCTCATCCCCCTCCCCTCCCCACTGAGAGACAGCAAGGGTCAGAGAGGCTGCTGGGTCGTCTTCCAGCCACAAGGTGGCTCCCCCCACCCCTTCTCTCAGACCGACAGGGTCCAAACGCTCACCTCTGCTGAGCGCTTCAGGCAGACAGGGTGAGGAAGCTAATTATGAGCTGTTGGTACCGCGCTTTTCATTTTGAACCCAATGGCTCGCAAGCCAGTCTTTAGCACACTAACTTATGGTTCCGAAAGGTTATTTAAAAAGAGGAGGAGGAAGAAGGCCCTGAAGTTCTGCTTAATTTCTCTTCAGCCATCTTTCCAAAGGTACAGCCGAGCTAGCATTAGCATAAATAAGGAAAATAACGAAGTGCTCCAGAGGGACCTCATTTTGTTGACTAGGAATAGGGCGGTAAGCTGGAACAAGGTCAAATTTAAAACGAATGCGCCCTGTTACTCTGCTTCTGATAACCCTCTTCATGGGGCGATTTGTGGCACGGTCCTAGGGGTCCCGCATTGCACCATGGGCCAAGCGCAGCTACCTCTAAATACACAAACTTCAAAAGCTACCTCTAAATACACAAACACAAACCACCCTTTGCTTTCTTCCTTCAGCTGCCATGCTCCCTCCTTCTGGCCTCCCAGACAGGTTGCCCAGCTCGTACATAGATAGGGCTTTTACAGACACCGTCATCTCTTTCCACAGCCAAAATGGGCACGGAGCGACGAACCATTCATCTAATTATGTAGAAGGTCTTTCCAGAAAGGAGGCCCTAATTCTCACACGTACCATCCTCCGATCTCAAGGGGAGCCATCGTTTGAGGAAAGCTACATTTTCCCCATCTGTAAGACGGAGATAAAAATGGGGCCTGCTCATCTACGCCTAGACGGACTGAGTTAATACACAGAAAGCACTTGCAAGAGTTCTTGACACACGAGAGCCAGATGAGCAGTTGAATACTGACTCGAGCTCAGCCCCTTCTTGTTTACCAGTACTTTTGAGTCACAGTTGTTCAAGCTAAAAGAGCGTTAGTGGATTTCATAAGGACAGGAAGTGCAGCATTTTCTAGATGCCTGAAAGCCGTCAAGAGACTGACTGATGGTGTCTGGGATTTTTCTTCCTCAAAAAAATAAAAAAAATAAAATAAATAAAATAAAATGTAAGCATTTTCTCTCAATTCATGGCTTCTCTTTCAATGCATTACTTACAAAAGAAACTGATTTCCACATCTGAAGTTTGTTTCAGATAATAGCTTAGAAAAATGCACCTTCTCAGTAAATAGCTATATATAATGTTTTCAACAATTCGGCTACAGTATTTATATTGCAAACATTTTCATTTCCCGTTTTGTTTTTTTTTTTTAAGTCTCTGGAATCTTCCTCATGCCAGAACATGACTTGTTAAGATTCGTGTTAAACTTTAAGCATAGGAGTTCCTTGCTTGTAATGTAAATAAACATTTTGAATACCCTGTTAGGCACTGCCTTGACAATTCTGCAGTAAATTTTCAAAAGGTATACATGATCTCCTTAACTTAAACTGTCCTCTCATAATTCAACCACTAGCTAAGGTTTATGTGGGCACGAAATCTTGCATTCACATAAACCTTTGTTTGTATAAGGAAAGATCTAGGTGACAGAGATATAAATACATGTGTGTTGGTACGTGTATATATACATGTATGTCTACATACATGGTATTTTAGAGCCTCCCATCGATTTTGAAATACATATTCAGAGACCATGCAAGGTAATTGAATCAATGTTCAATAGCCACGGAGCACAGTAGGACAGTTTTTAATGTTCGTCATACAACTCCTCACTCCTTATTATCCCTGTCAGCTACTCTGAGTGCCTGGCAGACGAATGCTAGCCCAGGTCCTGACCATTTCTCCTTGGAATTATTTCAAGCCTAACTCTCGAGAACCGCTTCTGTATGCTGCCCCAGTGAAGTCAGAGTAAGTGGAGAGGCATCTGTATGGAGAGACAGCTTAGCACCTTGCTTTTGAAGGACTCTCATCTTGGTTTTGCCTGTACTTGTGCCCACATAACTTCAGAAGACTCCCTTTCTATTCTGGCAAAGCTCCTGGGTGGCTAGAAGCTGTGTTTTGTTTTGTGTTTTGCTGTTGTTGCCAGAAGGAGTTTTTGCGGAATGTCTCAACTTTCTTTATAGTCCTAGCAACTCCCCCCGCCCTCCCTATGACTAACGCCAGTCCTAGGCATCAGTTAACAGAACCCGTCCATGAACAGCTGTGCCAAAGCGGGCAGCAATCCGTTATTTGGCTCACTTCGGGGGTATTTGTCCTATGGGTTTTCTAGCCAAAGGCTTATATGTTTCCCAAGAGAAATTTACTTTCATGAGAGAAGAAAATAGAGGCAAATCACTGCTGTTAGACCCCCCAAGTCAGAGACACTGGCTTGTTATCCTGTACATGGGAAGTTTAAAAAGCCCACAGTTATGAAGGTAATCATGGCTCCAAGTCTCTCATTCTTTCCCGACGTGAAGAATTACGAACGGAACCAGATTTCTCTCTGTCCATAGAACGTGTATGATTACAGCTGTTCATATTTCCACTCTAATGAAGGGCTGCACATTTAATTGTAAGATTTATTAGAGACCTACATTGCTGTGTACATGAAAAAAAAACCCAGTTAATTGACATCTAAAATGCCGGCTGTTTATTCTGACATTAATAATCATATTTCTTCATTTGAAATGAAGAGCGTTTTGGGGGTGGGGTGGGGAAGAGAATGTATTTTGTTTCCTCCAAATAAGAAATTAATAAAGTCAGCGTAAGGGATAAAAGGAGCCAGAAGGAGAGGAATATTGATTTATGCACGTGAAGACGGGGTGGGGTGGGGGTGGGGAAATACAAGGATGCTTGCTTTATTTATTTATTTATTTATTTATTTATTTTTATTTATCTTTAAAGTCCACGACCCACCCCCCTACCCCCAATTCTGCTGGAAACAAGAGGGTTGATCGCCAGCTTTGTTTGAATTCACAGAGATCTCATACGAGGCCGGGTTCATAAACAGGTGAAATGATGGAGTTTATTGCAACGCACATCAACACTGAAACTAAATAACTGTGTTGCCATCTCGGTCCCGCTGAAAGACGGATGGTAAACTTGACCTGCCGCTGGTACTATCCGATTGCCATTTTTTATTCCCCCTTCGCCGCCCCCCCCAGGCTGAGCCACGTTGAGTAAATGCATGTGCACGGTCAGGTCAGACCCCTGGATCGGGTGAAACTCCGTTCACATTTGCATACAGGCGGAGTCTCACAATGAAAGCCCATCTGTTCCCGTCTCGGAGTACAAATCGATTGTCACCCGACTCGCCGCAAATGACAGCGGCGTGGCCATTAGGTGGAGGAACACCCGGCTCAGGTTACGGATATGGAACTGCTGATTTGGGTTTAAATACCTGATAGCCGGAGACTTTTCATTCTGTGTGAACAAAGAGTGAACTTTGAACTGTTCGGGGATATCTTCTCCTAAGATTGGGTCCCCCCACCACCACCACCCCGTTTTATCCACTCCTAATACTCGACTGTTATATTTCCCAGTGTCTCTGTTTCTGTATAAAAATCAGCCGGGCTGACTGTCACGATGTCCTAAATAATCACCCCCCTTTAAAGCGAGGCGTAGGAGGTGGGACAGCCGCAGAGTATGTTGTAAATAGAGGGTGAACTCTGAACTCTAGATGCCCTCCGGAGGTCGTTAATATCACGGCGATGTTGTTCCTTGAACTTCTGGATTTTACCGGGGTGGAATTTTCAGTTGTAAGAGTTTAACCAAAGTGTGAACTGCCCCGGCCCTTAGCCCTCCCTCCCAACCCATTCAGTTACGGGAGGCACCTGTCTCCTCTCCTCATGTTTATTCCAAAGTAGTTTACCAATCACAGTCTGAATCAGAGAGGATGTTTTCTTCCCCCTTCCTTGTCTTCTTTCTCCTTTCTCTTTAAAATTCAGCAAGTACCTTAGAGTTTACAGACAGAAAACGCATAGAGTCTGACAGAAAGACAGAGCTGTTCGTGAAGAAACCCCAGGATAATAAGCCCATCCAAGCAGTGGACGTGATAAATACAAGGAAATTCATGAGCAAAAATATGGGCAGACTTTCATCAAATGCCTTCTTGTCCTGCTTTATAGCAGGAGTTTATTTCTTTGAAAATCTTTCAGAGGAAGACAGAAGCAACCGGGGTTTGATTGTTCGTGTTTATATTTGAAATATCTCTACATTGTGCTTCATGAATCACGCTTAACATTAAAGCAGTATCTGGGCCATTATCCCAGCTTGGTCGGGTGGGTCCTTGGGGGCGTGGGTTGTCACCTGTCCACACACACGAGCCCCAGTGTGGAGTGGAAAAACATCTTTTGTTGCTAGTTGCACTCCTTGGTTTGCGCCCAGTAATAACGTCGTTGCATGAACTGCAGTTTGAAACGTGCTGGAGTGAAATGGTTGAGCAGCTGCAAGAACTTTTTGGTTCCCTTAAAGCAACTGTGCACTCTGTCTAGTACGTATTTCTCCCACAGAATACTTCCTACGACTGTTTTCAGAATGTAATGTATTGAGATGACTCTTGGAACTCCAGCATGTTTAAAGGGCCTTGTCACCTCCGCCAGGACTCCTTCACTCTGGATGCTGTACCACCATTCTTACTGTTTCCCCTTTAAAAATTACACCAGGGTAAAGAGAAGAAGGGGGGCAGATCTTCTTTCTTTCTTTTTTCTTTCCTTCATTCTTCCTTCCTTCCTTTATTTCTTTCTTTCTTCCTCTGTCTGTCTGTCTGACTTTCTTTTTTTTTAATCCCACACAAGAGTTTACAGCCAACCTTTATGGAAGTTCTACAGCATTAAAAGGGAGAATGGAGCCTTTGTTTCACAAGAATGTCCAAGACAAGGGTGAATTTTGGTTCCACTTTGTCAAGTTTAAGGGGAAACTGAGAGAGAGAGAGAGAGAGAGAGAGAGAGAGAGAGAGAGAGAGAGAGAGAGAGAGAGAGAAATATTCAGGTAGCTTTCCTAACTGTCTCCCTCTGACTCCAGCTTGCTTCTGATCATCTCTTGTAACCAGGTCAGGGCACTGCAGTAGGACGTGTGGCCCTGTGATGTCCTGGCTGTGTCTTTGCATCCCGTGTGGCAGGACGCCTTGTATGTGACCAGTAACAAAGCATCAGACACTGACACACAGGAACAGGGCCACACAGGGGAAAATGTCCCAGTGAGGAGGAGGCACAGCTGCTTTAATTCCCTGTCACTAAAGGGGTGTGACTGAGGCAGACAGACTCCGCTTCCAGAAGATGAGTTAACTTGTTTATAGAAATTTCGGTCTTTTAGCCTCTTGTTATGCACTGCTGGTGAGGGTGTGTGAACAGGAACCGAACCTTGAACTTAGTTTCCCCTTTGAACTCGTGACCTTTGACAAGATTCCCCATGCGTTCCCCTTCAGACAAATTTCATCACAATTACAGCCCCTTCCACTTGAGTTAAAGATATATAATCATTGATTTGACCTAATTATCTGATACATCCCTTCCTTTGCAAGGTGAGAGCTAACTGCGTGAGCAGAAGCTGACCCGTGAAGTTCTGATATTCAATTTTTATTCTAATTATCATAAAACATGTTCTGTCTTTCCCCTTCAACTTCAACAATGCCCCCTAGGTTGCTAGGCAACAGACCTTCCAATGCATTGTGCACGACACGTTCAAAGTGCCATTTTTAAACAACAATGACAACAACAACAACAACAACAGCGACAGGGACAGCAGCAGCGACAGCAGCAGCAGCAGCAAAACCCTAAAGACTGACTTCGCATTAGAAAGTTGTTCCACCCTTGTCTTTTCTGGGAATAAATCTGAGGTGATTAAAGACAGGAGGCCAGAAAGTTCCCTCAGGGCGCTGAGATGAGTTTTAGGATCAATCTTCTACAGTTCAGAATTTTCCCCTAATACTTTACCAACTTTCCAGGATGAAGTGGTCCCGGGCAGCGCCCACAGTCAGTATAATCAAATTTGACTACAGGGGAGTCTCTTTCTTCAGATGGGCATTTGTGCAAAGCGGCTGGGGCAGTGGCGGCTTCCTGAGTTTATTATAACAGCCCCAGCCAAAACTTTACTAAGAAAGCTTAAGTCAGAGAACACATTCTTCAAAATAAAATGCGTGACTTAAGCACAATCTCCGAGCCGATAACCACTTTAACCGATCTTTAAAAGGGGTTTGGGTTTCTACTTGGAGTTAATTTTTTTTTAAAAGAAGAAAAAAAAATCACAATGGGCTTCCATTATCTTGCCTTAAGCTACTGAAAAAAGTTAGATGAATCACAAAAACGTTTGAGAAGAGACTCTTCAGACTTCTTTAAGTTCCCTCAAAATACACACTCCATGTTCTCTCCCAGATGAAATGAGCTGATTTTCTTTTCGTCATTTCTGCCTAAGACCACTGCTGCCTCTCCAAATATTAAGTCTCTTATAGGCTAAGGGTGACACATGTGTGACATCAAATTACCTGTTCTTGTTGGAACCGTTTCTCCTATTCAAAAATTAGACATTTTTTTTTTTAAAAAAAGTAATTTTTCATCTGATCACCACTCTGCTGAGTTCTATTTTTGCCAGATAATTTTGAATGGACTTTTAATCCGAGGTCCCAAGCAAATGTAAAAGGGGGAAAGAGGTGTATGGCTGAACTTGCTAAGGTAGGAATTTATCCGTGTGTGCTGAGGTAAGCGTTTAAGAAGGGTGGAAGACTGTGACATCATCTGTGGCTATTCATCCTGTGAAGACATCTTACGCCTAGGCATCCCAAAATAAGCAGGATCGAGCCCCGTGATCCAGGACCATTAGCTGGAGTTCTAAAGGAAGGCATCCAAACCGGTTCTGTTCTTTCACTTGGGAAAGTACAGAACCAACTTAGGGACTTCTGAAGAAGGCTTGAGAATGCAAGGTCTCTGCTCCTAAGGGCCTGAGATGCGATCAAGAAGGAAGGGAGGATGGAGACCCACAGCCAGATGGCCCAGGGTGGGGGGGGTGTCCCTGTTAAAAGTACATCATTGACTTTGAAACGATGCTTCTCATTCTTGTTTGGTTACCATAAGGACTTTTCTCCACATATATTAATATAGTGGGACGTGGAGAAATGGGGTAGAGTGTCCAATCTCTGAGAGAGATTCAGCCCTTGACATCATTTATTCTGAGCCTCGAGATAGTTTAGTGACAAATCGAGGGAGAGCAAATTTAACTGAAAGAAACTTTTCTCCCTTGCAATCCTAGATTTCGGGACTGGGGTGTCAATTGGAAATATGTATTCATATAATGATTTTGGCATGGATACAAACGTATAGAAACCCTATAATGTATTCAGTTAAAAATAAACAACAACAACAGCAAAACCCAAAAAATAAACCCATATATCCCCGGGGCTGGAACTGTGAAATAATCTTCCACAGTAGAGATTCCCAATATGGTATCTGAGGACCTCTGAAATTATATGCAAATGTGCACGTGTGCTTGCCTGTGCACACTCATTTTTATGTCAAGAAAAGCCACTGCTACCTAGTGATAAGAAAAGAAATAAAAGCACAAAAATAATTATTATAATTTCCAAAGAAAAGCCAGCCAACAGCCACTATCACTTCCTACAGAGCACGATCATTCTCAAACTCTTAAAGAAGGGTCACTTCAATTACAAATTCTTCATTAGAGTCTCTCACACATGCATATAGAAACTGACATATCATATGTATGATTTACAAATTGACAAATCATGTATATGATTATATATCTGTTGTGTGCATACTACTAACAATCCATTATTATTATAGTGACCTGTACTGTTCTCCCACACCCATAGGTTCTACATACATATTGTCATGTGTCCTGGATCACCCAGGATGCTTCACTTGGGTGTCTGATTCCCCTCTGTTACCCCTAACCTTCCATAAAGGTGAGTTCTATAAATCAATAACAATAACAATTAGAGAAATCTTTTAGAAACATAAAATGCAGCATGCCAGTCGCCCACTATAGTTGCTTCCTACAGTATTCAAAACAAATCAGAAAAACCCTACAATGGCTTAAAAAAGATGCTCGATGGTTTAGTCCCTTTATTTCTTCAACCTTACTTCCCGACACCTTGTTTCACTTATTTAACCTCAGCCACGAAACTCCATGCTAATTTCAGCTCTCTGAATCGAGTGTTTGGTCGGTTTTCACCTTTGCACTTTTAACAGCTAAATCTCAGGTCTGGGACATTGTTAGGACCTCCAATGATACATGAGGAACGGAGACTATTTAAAGTGACCACAGTCTACTTGTTCTCTGGAAGATGAACCTTGAGTGGACACCCATGATGAGAGCTCCACTCCGAGAGGCACTATCCACCAGAGACAGCTAGAGTGCAGCTTTCTCTATTTCTCTCAACTTTCCTAATACTTCCAACATCTCCCTCACAGCCTGTCATTGTTTCTT
The DNA here is from genome assembly GCF_011064425.1 of Rattus rattus. Taxonomy (NCBI): domain Eukaryota; kingdom Metazoa; phylum Chordata; class Mammalia; order Rodentia; family Muridae; genus Rattus; species Rattus rattus. The sequence goes on from NC_046162.1 coordinate 57,817,649, forward strand.
TCCGATCATGCTCATTTGCATATCTCCCTTACTAGCCTTTATGGGAGAAATTCTACTCTGATCTTTTCTCTTCTCCTCCACTGTATCCAGCATGCAGCAGGTGCCCCAGCCCTGGACCACAGGCACAGCTGACAGGACATCCTGGCCATGACAAACTAGGGCTGGCCTACTCATGCAGGATGCTAGCCCCTCGGAGCCACACTGACTGATGAGCCCTGATTCTACACTCAGACGGATGCTCATGGGCAGTCATCGGTTGACAAGGCTGAATGAAGAAAAAGGACTCCCCCTGGAAACAAAGTTATGAGAAATGGCCAATTCCTCATGTGACCATAGAGAGAGAAACTGTCTCAATGTTGGGATGATAAAGGCATGAACACAAAAGAGACTAAACACGTTACACTAACCCCCGTCCCTTCTTCAGAAGTCGGTTCTCCCAAAGAAGTGGAACAAACACAGTGTCTACATAATAATTTATATATATGCATATTTTATATATTTATATATTGTTTCATATTTATTATATTCTATTAATATATTATATTAATAGACACAGATATAAATATATACATATATAAAGTATACATATATGTATATATACATATATAGTATGAACTTGATTAAGAAATCAATATGCAACGTGAGCAATTTTAGAGATGGGAAAATAAAAGTGTGCAAAGTTTGATTCAGCATAATTCTATACTCAGACTACTATACTGATCATATAAAATGTCCATTTTAAAATCTTTTTAAAAGAAATTCGTGTGTGTGTAGATAGATATGAATAATTTTCACACACCAAAAATTAAAACTTGAAAAAGGGATAATGGACAACCCCTTTAGTATTTCTGCATCTGAAAATCTGTGTCCGTCAACAGAAGGAAATGAATTCAAGAACTTCAGATCTCTGAATAACTCATGTAAGAATCTAGCCACAGGGCAGGGATGATTGACAGCACCCACAGGTGACTCACAACCATCTTTAACTCAAATCCCGTGGATCTGACGCCCTCTCCTGGCTTCTGTGGGCACTACTCAGAGTGCTACACAGGCAGGCCGAACACCCACATGCATAGACAAGAAGAAACAAAATCTCCAAAATTTAAAAAGGAATCTAGTTTTTTTTTTCAGGATTCTTAGGTGTTTTGTTAGATATTAAAATCTAATGACAGAATAAAAATTAAACTCTCATGAGACATTCACTTAGAAAGTATCTTAGAAGTTAAGAAAAGAAAACCAGGGGTTGGGGATTTAGCTCAGTGGTAGAGCGCTTGCCTAGGAAGCACAAAGCCCTGTTCTGATCCCCAGCTCCGGAAAAAAAAAACCAAAAAAAAAAAAAAAAAGAACCAAAAAAAAAAAAAAAAAAAAAAGAAACCAGGAAAGCAACAAGAGTGGTATACAGGTAGAAAGTGAAGTGATTTGAGAGCGAAGTGGATTCAGGTGGGGTGGTGTGCAGCAGCCAACAGGTCTGGGGGGAAATAACTTCAAATACGAGCGTCAATAAAATAGAACAGTTCAGTGGCAGAACACTTAGCCAGGGTACTCAAAATCCAAGTGTGATCTCGAGCAATATACACAGAAAGAAAGACAGACAGACAGAGAGACACAGAGACAGACAGACACAGAGACTCAGAGACACAGAGAGAGGCAGATACAGAGACACAGAGACAGAGCTAGAGAGAGAGAGAGAGAGAGAGAGAGAGAGAGAGAGAGAGAGAGAAGAGAAAGAGCGCTTAGAAAGCATAATGCTATAAAAGAGGCCATGGCAACAGGAAACGTAAGATAAGCATCAAAGACAGTGGTTCTAGATTTTAAATACAACACTGTATTTCCAGAGGGGCAGGACCCGCGTGGTTCTGTATTTCTTATATGGGAGCAGCCATGTTGAAACAGACCACTGGTCCATCCCTTCTGCCAAGCTGCCCTGACAGTGAACAGATGTTTCCGAGAGAAGATCTACACTCTCTCCAACTCAAACCCAATAACACACCTAATGGGGCAACACTGTATCAAGCGCATCGCTTCTGTTTAACCTCAGATGGCAATTCTCTTCTACCCAAAGCCGAGGCTGATTTCATGCTGGGTGGCCCACTGAAGAGGTTAAAATGACATCAAGCTGCTATCTTCATTCAGTTGGCTTTTCTGACACACTAAACCACTTACACAATTTGCTGTCACCACTGCTCGTATCCTGTTCCTGAAGGTATAGCACAAAGGGCTGGATTTGCCCTGGCGACTGCTCTTACAAAAATCCTTACTTCTTTAAATATTAAGATTTAAATTTTTTTTTTTTTTGGTTCTTTTTTTCGGAGTTGGGGACCGAACCCAGGGCCTTGCGCTTCCTAGGTAAGCGCTCTACCACTGAGCTAAATCCCCAGCCCCAAGATTTAAATTTTTAAACTTAATTTCTTACTGGCAGCATTAGGGCCTCACACAGCAAGCCAAGAGTTCTACCACCGAGCTACATCCTCAGCCCTGAAATTAAGGTTTAAACTATTAGTTTCGAGATAAAGTAATGAGCGCTCTGAATTTAATGTCAATGACATTTTAAGGTGGAAAAAATTCAAAAATATTTACTTTTTAAAGTTTTAAAATTACATTTATTTATTTATTCATTTGTTTATTTATTTGGGGGGTGGGGCACCACAGCGCACAAACGCCCCGAGCTCAGAGGACAACTTGTGAGAGTTAGTCCTCTCCCTACATTGTGTGAACCCCGGAGCCTGAACTTAGGCTGTCAGGTTTGGTGGCAAGCACCTTCAGTCACCTAGCCATCTCACTGGCCCCCCAAAACCCAAACCTTTAACGTTTGAATGAAGGAGTAAGTATTCATAGTGGGGGCCTGCTCTTGATGGTTCTCAGAGAGAGCAAAATAAAAGAAACAGACCAAAGTGACGAAGGCAGCTTGTCAGAGCCGTACCTCAGCACATTTTGGTTCCTGGGGGACATATGTCTAGGGCAGAAGTACCTCAGCCACAAATTTCAAGGTCCTCTTACCCGCAGAGGGAGATGTCCCCTTATCCGATAAGTGCTTCCCACTCCCCTGGAGCAGACTGCTTGAGAATCACACCTAGTCTAGTCTGAAAGAATAGGGCAGCCTCTTCCCTACCCGGCACATGATGAGGAGCTTGCAGAAGCCAACCGTCTCTCCCGGTGTACTGTGGACAGTGTGTGTGAGACAGCATGTGGGTGCTGGAAATCAAATGCTCTCCCCTGGCTTCATTGGGATAACAACATTAAAATTACAAATACTGATTCTGGGATGATTCTGCACTTTTAATGAACATCTGGATGGTGTGGTAAGAAAGCTAAAATATCCTTTCTACGGAAATCGCCTGCGAGATGAACCAATAACCCCATGGTTCTTGTGCTCAGTTGGCTTCCGATGCTATAACAAATGAAGGAGACAATCTGGTTATAAAGAGAAAAGGTCAGTGAGGCACAGCAGCTCACGCCTCACTTCCAGGATTTGGGAAGCTGAAGTAGAAGGATCGCTCTAGGTTAGAAACCAGCCTGGACTCCATAGTGAATTCTAGGCTAACTTTGGAGGGTGAGGCTGTTACATACAAGTCAGAAGGGGGAGAGGTGTCACATCCTGTGTGACTGGGTCCTGGAAACCTATCTGAGAGTGACAGGCATGGCTGGAGACTTGCTTCACTGGAAAGAGCATTTGCTGGCTCTGGCAGAGGACCAGGGTTCAATTCCCAGCACCCACACACTGGCTCACAACTGTCTGTAATTCCAGTCCCAGGCACCCAAAGCCCTCTTCTTGCCTCTGTGGGCACATACATGGTACACCATACATGCATGCAGACAAAATGCTCATGTGCATAAAATAATGAAATAGATGAATCTTTAAAAATTAAAAAAAAAAAGACATGAGTCACTTAAAATTGGATCTGGGTGGGAGTTTACTCATAGGAGGACAAACCAGCAACCTGGATCCTCTCTAGGTCTATTGTATACAACATGAATAAGGTGTTGGGTTACCAATGTGGGGGCTATGACCCTGGATTGGGGTGAAGGGGGCTGTAGTCAGTATGTTTTACACATTCTAATTTTAGCTACTGGCCAACATTCAGTCAGCATCCAGGTTCGGACCATGAGTTTGCCAGTCCCATGAGTTTGAAGCACCAGCATCCTTCTCATGGCTGTACTCACGCCACGAATGCTCATTCATACAGGGGTACACTTGCCCTCTGAGAGGGAGAGAACCTAGGCTCACAGTGTTAGGGGGTTCAATCCAAGGTCAGCTGCCTTCCATTGCTGTGAGTCTGCCATAGCAGGAGTGTGAGGTAGAACAGGAAGTCTCACCTCATGGCTAGGGTCCCGCAGTGCCCTTTCAGGGTTCACTTCCAACGACCCAAAGGCTGTCTCACTGTTAGGAACTCCACAGCTCTCAACAGTGTCTTAGGATCCAAATGACGGTGGTTATTCTAGTAATCAACAGACAGAAAAAAAAACCAACACGGAGGCACAAAACAGCCGGGGTATTCTACTGAGGAGACACACGACAACCCAGGAGCAATAATAAAGCCAAAAGGAAAAGAGCACACACTTCCTATCAGTGGTGTCTATTACAGCAAGAAACAGTCTCTCGCGAACCACAAATAACCAGGAAATAATTCAAGAGCATGTCACCAGAAAACCCCAAAGTGTAAATAAATGAACTTATTGGTTCTTTGTGTACTTTAGGAAGCCTCTAAGTCAATTCTGGAAGCTACAATAAATCAATAATATTATCTTTAAATTAAACTGGTATTTTGTAAACAAGGGAGCCCTCTCGGAAGTCAACGTGTTTACTATGCTAGAAACAAGGTTGCCATGGAAACGTATAACCCAGTAAACGCCTAATTGTTCAGCAAACCGAGAATGTTTGGTTATCTGGCCTGAATTGTGTAACTCTTCAGAATTATTATAATTGCTGCAGTCTAGAAATATACTAAGGCTCTCTTAAAAATCTTACAAAGGTAAAGGAGACACGCGGATTGAAAATAACGGAAGCCTTCGTTGGAAAAAAAAACAACCCATTTCTTGTTATCAGTAATAACAGCAGGTAAAGGGGGGATAATGAGTGAAATTCACAGAGATGTCAAAACTCTCATTAGCTGTTATCATTCCGGCCAGGGAGGGAGGGAGGACAGTGATTGTAGAAGCCGTCCACCTCTTTCTCTTCCTTGTGGATCGGTGGGTCTCAGGCACAGCCACCTGCACCGAGGCCGACGTCCACAGGGTGAGACCTTGGCTTATGAAGTTCCAGAAGTTCTTGGTTTGCTCGTCTTTCCTCATGATGCTATGAGGTCATCCGGCCAACCACGGCAGAATGTGGAGGAGAAAAAGCCAGGCACTTAGGTCATTAATAATCCAGATGGAGCACAGAAACAGCTCTTCATGGGTCGGTTTTCTGTCCCCTGAAAGGCCGAGGATGGTCCCTCAAGACACCATCTGGGTTGATGGTTTAGGCTCCTAAATATAAATATGTAACTCGCTGAGGACGGAGATGCCCCACTTTAAAGGATCTTTAGGAATAGTGAGCCAAGACGGTTGTCAGCATCTAGCTTATCCTCTGGTGAAACACTCTCTCTCTCTCTCTCTCTCTCTCTCTCTCTCTCTCTCTCTCTCTCTCTCTCTCTCTCTCTCTCTCTTTCTCTCTCTAAGAGGAGGCCCTACCATTGTTCACGGATACCATGGCAATAGCTCTCATGATAGTTTCTAGGCCCATCTTCAACCCAAATCGTAGACCTGAACATGCCAATCAATGACCAAAAACAAAGGAATCCAGTCGCCTACCATCTACACAGTAAAGGTCAGTCGTCACAACCCATCCCCACCTGTCACAGCGCCGTCTACTGCTCCCACCTGTTGCTCACAGTCCAGTCACATGCAAGCCACACTCCACCCAAGGAAGCCTTTTGAGCTTCTCTGTAGCTTTCTTATTTTTTGAAGTATGATTTCTCTGGTGATGTCACCTGACACTTGGAAGCCCAGACCTGGACTTTGTGGCCACCTTTGTGTAAGTTTGTCTCAGAAGAAACTGTTTTAAGCTCTACACAGAATCAGGGCTCAGTATGTGAGAAACATGGGAGAACAGATGCTGGGATGCTGGGATGCTGGGATGCTGGGATGCTGGGATGCTGGGATGCTGGGATGCTGGGATGCTGGGATGGGGATGCTGGGATGCTGGGATGCTGGGATGCTGGGATGCTGGGTGGCTGGGATGCTGGGATGCTGGGATGCTGGGATGCTGGGATGCTGGGATGCTAGGATGCTGGGATGCTGGGATGCTGGGATGCTGGGATGCTAGGATGCTGGGTGGCTGGGATGCTGGGATGCTGGGATGCTGGGATGCTGGGATGCTGGGATGCTGGGATGCTGGGATGCTGGGTGGCTGGGTGGCTGGGATGCTGGGATGCTGGGATGCTGGGATGCTGGGTGGCTGGTATGCTGGTATGCTGGGATGCTGGTATGCTGGGATGCTGGGAAACCCTTGGCAGAGCCTGTCAGGACAGTGGAGAAGAGGGACAGTGGAAAAGTAAAGTTTTCAGGTGATGAAAAAACAAAGCCAGAAATAAGAAAAAAATAAACCAAGTTAACTGGGGTAAACTGCAAGAGTATCTCAGGAAACAGCATCAAGAGACTTGGAGAAATGACGGGTAAACCAGCAGAGTTAACATATTTTTCAGTGCTGAAAACGCATGTGAAATATTTTATTCACAGAATCCACATTATACTTAGTGGCTTCTGGACACTAAACTGAGGGAGAAAGAGATTAGTTTTCCTCTTAGGTGATTAGAAAGTGATCCTTGAAGACATTAGTTTAATGGCTTGGGACTAATAAGGCAAAGAATTCAAGGCTTTATCATAGAAATCACCAAATCATTGACTTCATTCATTCATTCATTCATTCACTTATTCATTTTTATATCCTGTGTGCACGTGTGTGAGTGCACATGAGTATGTGGGTACATGTGTGTTGTGCATGTGTGTATGTGGAGGCCAGAGGACGATGCTGGTGGCTCAAAGAGGGGGAACATGAAGTTGAATCAGACCTCATCGTTACCTTGGAGAAAGACCTCATAATGTCTGGGAGTGGAGCTCAGGGGTAGAGCTCAAAGCCCTGGGACCAATCTTCAGAACGACAAGCAAACAAACAACTACAGGGGCAGACATAAGGGCCCACCCGAAAGACAGATAACAAAGGAGAAATCTGTGGGCAACCCTGACCAGGGGCAAATTCTCACCTCCCTCTCTGATTCACAGACAGGACCGGGAAGCCTGTCTAGCAAGCTGGTGTATTATCTTGATCTTTGCTAAGCACGCCCTGAGCCTGTCGTCTGCTCTTATGGGTCCTCAGGCCATGTGGGCCCTCCCGTGCAGACGGCAGTCGAGACTTCCTGCCTCGACTTGTGGCACACTCATCTAAAACAGAAAGCTACCCATGACGCCCCCCTCTGCATTTTGCTGTTTGCTTGTTTGTTAAGTCTACCGGAAAAAAAAAAAAAAAAAAAAAAAAAACAAACCAAAGGGGTTGGGGATTTGGCTCAGTGGTAGAGCGCTTGCCTAGGAAGCACAAGGTCCTGGGTTCGGTCCCCAGCCCCGGAGGAAAAAAAAAAAAAAGAAAGAAAGAAAAGACAGGGTCTCCCTGTATATTCCTGCCTGGCCCTGAGCCTGCTTGGTAGTCCGGGGTGGCTTTAAACACACAGGATCTGCCGATCCTATCTCCTTGCATTCTGGGATTAAAGAAAGGCCTGGAGTCACCCTGTCCTATGACCAATGTGGCTTCTTGTTTTTTTTTTTTTTTAAATCAATACACTGAAAACATCAAACTTAGAAAATGCAGAAAAGCACTAAAAAAAAACAAAAAAAACCAAAAACAAACAAACAAACAAAAAAAACCCCTCCATAATCCTAGAACCCATGAAGCCCCGCCCAGAACACAGTCTGAAAACCCCAGCCCATGAACATCGTGGCCGTCCTGCTCTGTGCTGTTCTGCAACCCGCCTTTCATAGATCACAAACGTTCTCCGATGACAGTAATGGTTCCTCCACTGACAACCTGGTTTTTAATGGCTGCAGGGTATTCCATCACGAGGCCGCACTGTAATTCATTAAACCAATCGCACGTAATTAAGCAGTTCGGCTCAGCCGGTCACCTGATGCTCTGGGAGCCTTATTAGCTTATTTCCTTAGAACAGATCCCTGGAACCCAAACTTCTGATTCCGAAGATGTGCACATTTTCGGGAACCCCGGAAGACACAGCTTTCAGTTTCTGAATCACAAGATAATACAAACGTGGGATACCCATACGTGAAACGAGAATACGCCAAAATATTTTGGCAATACGCATTCTTTGTATGCACACAGAGATGTATATTTCAAAACGCGTTGTTCACCATGTGTGTTCTCTGATAACCTATTTATACCCAATAGAGGGAACAGGAAGAGGGTGACGGCATATGCCTGAAATCCTAGCGCTGGAGGTGGAGGCAGGAGGATTATGAGTTCCAGACTACACAGTAACACGCTACACAAACTCTCACACCCTCTCCCTCCCTCACACCCTCTCCCTCCCCCCCTCCCTTCTGTAAATTTAAAGGGCCATTCTTCTAAACAGCACTCGTAGTGGTTTTAAATGTTTCCCTGTGTGGCAGTGCCTTAGCTGATTTTCCTTCTGCCATTTTATTGTTTGTTTTGGTTGTTTCGTAAGCATGCTTGAAGTGCACACCCTTCAAATCGTCGGGCACAGTCACTCTCATATGTCCTGGCTCTGGGGAGATGGCTCGGCAGCTGTTTCCAAAGAACCTGCTGTTCCGGCAGACCAAAGTCAGGTTCCTAGGACTTCCGGCCTCTGTGTGCACCTACAGGTAGGCGTGCACACACACATGCATGCACACACACACACACACACACACACACACACACACACATCTCAAAACACTTCACGAAGAAGCAACTTATGAAGTCTAAAGGACATTCGCATTTGTGATCTTGCTACATTGTCTCCCGTTTCTGCCTGGGAAAGCGATATAAGACACTTCATGTGCTTTCTGCCTAACGCTGAGCACGATGCAACCCGGGCCCACCAGCAGGTCTCCATCCACCTCTCCTTTAAGAAGTAAATCAGAGCATCCTCAGGTTCTCGGGTCCCCCTCCAGCACAGTTGCTCACCACGCACTCACAGCAGCATTTATTCAGCTCACTTTGAAAGCTATGACTCAGTAGCCAACTTACATGCTGTCTTCCCAACTGTCCCGCATGCTTCTCAGAGGCAAGGATCATGTCTTAGCGCTGCCATTGCTCCGGCGTGCCTGTGCCGGGATACGTTTTAGGCACTGACTAATGTTTGCCAGATAACCCGCACAGGCCAGTGTTGGACACTTCCAAACTGTTTCCAAAGAAAATGACTTGACTTTAAATTTCAATATTTAAAAAAGATTTTATTTTAACTGTGTGTATTTGGGGTTGGGGGTCGGTGGACGTGTGAGTGCAAGAGCCCGTGAGAGTTCAGAAGAGGGCACTAGATTCACCTCAAGCTGGAAATACAGGCTGTTGTGAGATGCCTGACTGTGTGGTGGGAATCAAATCCAGGTCCTCTGCAAGGGCAAGGAACGCTCTCAACGTCTGTGACATTGCTCCAGCCTGGACTTGAATTCTTAATATAACCTATACACAACCCGTGGTATTAAACAAAAATAAGAAGTATCCAGGACTATTCAAGTATACATAAGAACCATTATATGTGATGGCTCAATTTACAATTCTCTGTCTTTATCAATATAAAAATTATGCACATTCCAAAAATATTATGTATATGAGTATTTTGCCTGCATTTGTCTGTGTACCGTGTGCCTGCAGTACCGTCAGTGACCAGAAGAGGGCACCATATGCTTTGAGACTGCAGTTAACAGACAGTTGTGATCCACCACGTGGATGATGGGAATTGAACCCAGGTCCCCTGGAAGAGCAGCCATTGCTCCAGTTCCCACATTCAGAATTTAAAATTTTTATTTGTTTCCTCTGGGTTAAACTCATATAGTATAACTTTTAAACTGTTTTCTTTTTTGCTTTTTAAAACGTTTGTGTGTGCCCGCGCGCACTTTGTATAGTTTACACACATGTGTAAATGCATGTGCATAGGTATGCTGGCCCATGGCTTGCCCCTCCTATCATTTTTCTTCCTCTATTAATCTCTGCCTTACTTGGATTCAGGGTCTCTCACTGATGCAGGGGGATTGGCTGAATGGTGAGCCCTGCTATTCACCTAACTTTGTCCCATGCCCCAGCTGAGTTACAGAGACACTGCCCAGCAGGTTTTATGTGGGGGCTGGGGATCCAATCTCAGATCCTCATGCTTGCCCACTGAGCCACCTCCAGCAAGCTGCAACCCTCAGTCTGCCACACTGATCACAAAGGCTGACCCGCGTCCATACCCGCACCCCGCACTCAACAGTGCTCCATATCATGCTGTGTTTGCTACACTCGGGATAGTAAACAGATTCTTAATGTGTGATTTTTTTTTTTCAGTTGGTAATAGTTCTATTGGAACACGATTCTATCACTGTAAATCAAGGCTCATCTCTAACCTGAGAGAGGCATTTGTTAGTAATAGTTAAGAAGGCTAAAATGATACAAGTCATATCTTTCTCAACTTTGACCTTTCTATTTCAGAGTCCTTGGGAAGGGGGAGGGGGAGAGGTAGGGAGAGAGGGAGGGAAAGAGGAAGGGGGAAGCTTTGCCTTTTATAACCCAGAAAGTCACTGCTGGAAGTAGCTTTCATTTTGCAAAAGAAATCATTCATTAATATACTCAAACACATGCGGTGTGCATCATTGTTGCATAAAAACACCATAGCACTCTGTGTTATCAGCAAGGACGGGACATAGGAACTTGCACATGGTTATATCCTATTAACAGTGTACCACTTGCCACCTTCCCGAGGTTGCCAATACTGTAACCTTTATTATAAACAGCTTGGTGAGGCGCAGCCTTTCTCCTACATCTTTCTTCCCTGCTAGAGCTCCTCTGATAACAAAGGGAGATACCTTTGTTTGTTTTAGTCCGTGCCAAACTAATTAAAGTATATGTCAAAATCTTCCTGTTCCTTATTAGCCTGGAAACTCTGAAGAGTTAGTTCATTCAAAACTAAGGGACTAGAGATCATACATACAAAAAGAAACTACCTTGCCTATGGAGGCTCTATGGGTCAAACGGCCCCCGCTCTCCCACCTTCCAGAGCTTCAGAAATGAACTAGGAACAGAAGGTCTGCCGGGCTGGAAATGTGTCCCCTGGCTTTGCAGACCGAGCACCCCTGCTGTTCTGACACCCCCCCCCCAACTTAGTTCTCTTTGCTTCACTTCAGTGTTTAAGTGGCTTATCTAGGCAGAATTAAAACACTCTACCACTCTCATTTCCAGTTCAGGTGCTCGCTTTCGATGCAAGACAGAATCTCAACATGCAGCACTGGATAACCTAGAGACCAGCATGGCTTCGGACCCATAGAGATCCGCCTGCCTCTGCCTCCTGAGAGCTGGCAGTAAAGGGGTGCTCTACCAGTCCAGCCCGTGTGTAAATCTTAAAGATCTTTAAGTGTGTGTCTTCATTTTAACGTTGACTATAGATTAGCATTCCGAGCAGGTCATCAGAAACATTTGCCTCTGCTATTTTTTTCTAGATCATTTTTTTCAGTGACCACAGCACTGGAAATCTGAGCACTGCCAAGCTTTATAGACTGCTCAGATCTAATGAGAAAGACTCAGCTGAGGGGGGCCCAGGTGTGGCTCTCAGCTGTGGGGTTGGGTGTGGCTCGGCTGGGGGGGGAGTTGGGTGTGGCTCAGCTGTGGGGTTGGGTATGGCTCGGCTGGGGGGGTTGGGTGTGGCTCATCTGAGAGGGGATAGGGTGTGGCTCAGCTGGGGGGTGCTGGCCCAGCTAGTGTACATGAAGCCCTGCTGTGTTCAGTCCCCAGCACCATATGAACATGGTGTGGTAGCCTATGTCTACAGTCTTAGCTCTTGGGAGGTGGAGGAAAGGGGCTCAGAACTCCAAGGCTGGCCTTTGCTACATAAAGTTTAAAGTACTTGAGACTCTGTTTCAAAACAAAACAAAAAGAAACCTGAATGGGCAAACAGTCTGTGGTCGTTTAGAAGAGATGCTGGGTTTAGGAACCAGAGAGCAAATACCGCTCTTTCTTAATGTTTAGGTTTTTTTTTTTTCCCCAAAGCAATCACTGAATACTACGAAATAGAAAATATTTTTTCCAGTATAGAAAGGCACACATTTCAAACCCCCCCCCAAAAAAACAAAGGACAGAACAGAAAACAAATCACAATTTAGATGGGGTTTCCATACATCTGTACCTTAATTTTGTTCTCTCTCTCTCTCTCTCTCTCTCTCTCTCTCTCTCTCTCTCTCTCTCTCTCTCTCTCGCTTGGCCAATAATGGACATATTGTGAAGAAAAAAAAATCTCATCAACTTGACACTTGTCCTCCATGTCTTCCCTTTTCATGCAGCCTGTCTGTGTGGGGATCTGGGTGTTTGCCGAGAATCGCTGCTCTGTCTGCCTTTCACTAAATGCATCCTCCAGGAGGGTCAACCCATTCTGTCTTTCTTTCAACTCAGTAGTTGAACTTAGAAGCTTGATAAGTTTTTGGCCTTGGCTTCCCAATCTGGAGAATGGGTGCACACCCACAAAGGTAGCAAAATTCGCTGTGAACGTCCCCAGTGACATCGGAACCAAAAGCCAGCCGCCATGCTGAGCACATAATCAAGATGGCAGACCCTGTGACCATCTGCCCCTGGTCTAGGTTCCAGGCCTTTCTGCATGGAGGATGTGTACGCAGATGGGGCTCGGGCTTGGCGATCTCACCCGTGAAACGAAGATGCCAGTCCTCTCGTGAGATGGTGGTGCGGGTTAAATGGGGTGATGCCTTCGAACAAGACTTTTAAACTGTGAAGTGCTATAAAGTGTATGAATTAGTGACAGCGGTCCTCATTAGCAGAGGCTTAAATACTTCTGTAATGAAAAAATATTTTAATGTGTTGGAGAATCTATCTCTGGAGAAAGATTAGACATGGCACTGCCTGGAAGCAAGGAGATGAACTGTGAGACTCACGGAGCATTTCCAGGGGAATAGTCGACACGCCTATTCTGGGAAAGTACAACCCTAAACCTCTCACTCTGTGAGCTCTTGAATAGGACGCGCCACACACATCACGGTGCCGTTTAGACAACTTACGCCAAAGCTACCTGTCAAAACGTCGAGTCGTGATTTACAGAGGGTGAATCAGAAAGATGCTGATTTTTATTTACCTTTGAATCTGTGCAAATCCATTAATTATGGACTCTAATGCTATTCCTCAAAGCCCTTTGCCAGGTCACATCCCTCTGCCCCACATCCTGTTTGCTCTGGGTTCCTCCCATAAATTTACTTGAGGGCCCTCCTGCCTGCTTACCTAGCCCGCGCCCCTGACTCCTCAATCAAAGCCGATGGCTCGGACTTTCTTCCCTCACACCCTTGTCCACTGAGCTTTCATGTTGTCCCGTTCTCGGGCAGCTCCTGAAATAGAGAGACGGTCAAAAGTCCTCTTGTACTTGCTACTCAAATAACAGTCATCTCCCTAAGGTTACGCTCTCCAGGGTGAGGCCGCTATCTACTTGGAGCTTTTAAAAAATATATTTAAAGTTTAAGATCAATTGGATGGCTTTGTTGTTCATCTGCCTCGCCAGCCATAAGCTCGACAGCTTTACCCCGGGATGGCTGCTCGCCAAAGACACCTCAAATAGTGCGGGACCCTTCCATCTCCTCAGAAGGTTCTACCACACAGCACGGATCTAGAGCGCCCTTCCCCTCTCTCTGCAATGTGGAGAGACAATGTACTATGGTGAAAGAAGAACAAGCTTTGAGATGAGAGGCCATTTTGAATACAGGACTTAAAAAGTGGAGAAAAGGAATTGTCTCAGCTCGGCCGGTCAAGTGCTTGCCTGGTGTGTGGGAGGCTGTGGATTCGATTCCCAGCACTGCATCAGTTAGCAGTGGGCGGTGCGAGCCCGCAATTCCGACATCTGGAGCTGGATGTAGGAGGAGCTGAAGTTCAAGTTCACCCTTGACTACACAGGAGGTGTGACATGAACCCTGGGCTATATCAGACCAGAAGGAGACAGGGGCTGGGGTATGGGTGGGCGGGGAGCCTCAGCACCCAGTACAGTGTCTGCAATGGGCAAATGCTTCATTAATGGCCACCCCACTAACAGGCTACTGCTTTCTCAAGGTGCACCCGGATATCTGTGTTCCTCTTAGCAGAACGCACAGTGTCTGGAGGGGAAACCAAGAACTGTAATCCCCTTTCTGTAAGGCAGGGTGGTGCACTGGAATAATATAGACTTCAGAACTAAAGAGGCAGGTCGAATATTCTGCCTCTCCTGCATTCTTAGCTGAACGCCTTGGACAAGTCAAGCTCTCACTTCCCCATTAGTACTATGGCTTCACACGCCTACATTGTACATAGTGGTGCTTACACGTCATGTCTGTAAAGTCACCGTGTGCTGCACACGTGGGCATCCAATAAATACATTACAGACAGTGGGCACTCCTAATTCACCTTCCAGAGCACCACGCATGCAGGAAAGCTGCGTGCTAAGTGGCTGCTCTGACTGATAGTGAAGGGTTGGGTTAATAAATCTTTTGTAGTGGGTTTCAATGCATTTGTTTAAACATTTCTTCCTAAGTAGGGCTGTAGACTGTCTCTGGGATGCACCAAACTAAAGTTTTTCTCTGCGGTATTATCGGTTCCATTTATAATAGTTCTCTTAAATTTATATGATGCGGAGGGAAAAATGGAGTGCTCACAATTCATCAGGCAGGCTTTAATTTACCATTCCGCGGTAGTTTTTACTACTATGAAGGCATTTATGGAGTCATATACCAGAATGCATCTGCAGAGATTGGCATAAAAAACTGTCACCATCACTGTCCCCAACAAAGACCGCAGCTTAAAATTTTGCCAGGACAGCAAGTTGGAAATTTCCACCGTCAGAGCATAATTCAAAAATCACAACTTGAGAGAGAGAGAGAGAGAGAGAGAGAGAGAGAGAGAGAGAGAGAGAGAGAGGCACACATTGGTGTATGCATACACATCTGTACACACACACACACACACACACACACACACACACACACACACACACACACACACACACCATGAGCATGTAAAACCCACCACCAGTAATTAAATATGTGTATGGAGTGTTAGAAGGCTGGGAAAGGAGAGGAGAAACACCCTGTAGCTTGGACCCTTTTCTACGTCCATATCTACATTCATACAAGTAAGAGGGGAGCTCCCCTTGCGCTAGTTGTAGGCACACCCCAGCTGGGCACACTTCACGAGATTGCACTACTGGATTGAGCTGTCTCGATTCGTCCACTGCTAGGACTGGGTAGGTCTTTCTGAGAGATCTTGGGGGAAGGGGTAGAGAGGTGAGTCACCCAATTTAGTAGCCAGTAATTCCCCAGGAAAACAAACCAAAACATCCAGAAAGAGAAAGAGTGAGAGAGAGAGAGAGAGAGAGAGAGAGAGAGAGAGAGAGAGAGAGAAACGAATAAAGGCAACAGTGAGTTCAATACTCAGGATGATCCTGTAGCAAGGACTCCGTTATCACTGAGCACAATTCTCTTCTCTCTCGGAGACAATCAACTTTCAGCCCAGAAGTGTATCCTTAAAACCTCATAACTCAACTTAACATAGTGTTAAAGTTTGGGGGGATATTTGTCAGAGCTGAGGCTGACGTGATCTGTCTGGGGGAGCCTAGAACAAAGAGCGGTGGGTGAGGAACATGTCACCTCTGCACACATTCATTTCCTTGATGAACAAGGAGCTATTAACTGAGGAGAAGGCATTATCTGGGTGAGGAATGATGCTGGCTGTTTCTGCTGCTTCTCCTGAAATCCTCGAGAAGAAAGCAGGACCCAGGAAGTTAAAAGAAGCAGGTTTTGTTACTGTTAGGTGGATTTCTTTTTTAAAAAATGGCATTTAACTTGGTAGAGTATATAGACACAGAACTTTCTCGAGAGGAACTGGAAATCAGTTTGAGACGTGAGTCTGTTTTGAACCTATGCCCTCTGACCTCATTAAGTCAAAAAGTTTAATATAAACTTTATATTATAATTTTAATTATATATAATTATATATAAGACTTGAAATTTTCTAGGAATATTAAATATGGCGTTTGTGCAAATGTTTGAGAAGAATGGGCGTTCATGGGCTGCTTCTTAATAGTGCTTCTTAATAAAATGTTCCTGGTGGACATAACTACGTACACTGAGCATGTGGCTTGACAGAGCGGTTATCACTCTCTGCAGACTCTCCTCATCAGTGACCAACTTCTTGTTTCGGGGACTGGGTTTGAACCCAGGACCTGGAGCACATTGAACATGTACTACTGAGCAAACCCCAGTCCCCCAATCATAGACTCTAATCGAGGACTTCTAGATCAAACAGTATTCCTAACTTCATCTTTTCAAATCCAATTATGATAAGCACGTCACTTACATGATGTCCTAAACAAGTCACCTTTGTAACTGACCCTCAGGTAGAAATGTAATTGTGTAAATGAAATGTAAACGTAGTTAAATGCCATATCCTGTTTTTAGCTTTACCACTGTTTTAAAGTACATGTCAAACATGGCTTCTCACTTAAAACACATCTCTTTAATTTTAACATTTTTTATATTACTACAGCTTTACTCACTGATAACATTTGTAAAAGGCTAATAACAGTGTGTGTGTATGTGTGTGTGTGTGTGTGTGTGTGTGTGTGTGTGTGTGTGTGTGTGCCTTCAGAGGTAAGATTTTATTCTTACTTCTGCTGACCAGGTTGGCTTTTATTATACTTCTTTACATGCTCCCTGGACTTGTTCAACTTTGATTGTTCAAGCTGGCATCTCAGAAGTCTAGGAACTCTTGCCTAACAAACTTATTAAAATAGATCCCAGCAGCTCAGATGCAGACAATAACACGAAATACCTGCCTTTATCATTGAAAAAAATGACCAGTATATTTCATTTTAAAAGGATAGTAAAAGTTTCTTAATCAAAAATTTCTCAGGGATTTTTTACCGCATGGATTTACGGCAGACTGGCTGCATCTTCCTGGCCAGTAAAACTGCCAGCCTACCTCGGTCAATAGCTCACATCAAGATGCCACATTTTAAAAATCTTACTGATCGGGTAAATAGTCCAGGATGCATCCTTTTCTAACTCTACAGATATAGCCTTCGTGGAGACGTTTATGAGAGCTGAAAGGACTGAGGGGAAAATAAAACCCAGGCAGCATTTTAGGTTAAAAAAAATCTTTATTGGAATTTCAATAATTCATTTAGCAGAGTGTGCAAAATTTTCACAGGATCTTTTCTTAATTTTATGATTTTGCCATATATTGAAAACCATGCCTGGCATACTCTTAGATCACTGAGACTGAAAAACATGAGATGTTAAGAATTATTATGAGGCATAGCTTGGGCGAAAGGCTGGAGAACATTCTAAGTCAGACAGAAGTCAATTTCTTGCCTAGTCTACACGGGAAAAGTAAAGTTAAAGTTGTGTAACTTTTTCTCTGGGTTGTTGCCCGGGCTAGCCTCGGGGGTCACGGCGGTGTGCAGGATCTCCCACCGGAGCCATCACCACTGAACTATAGAGCAGGTCACTATTCCACACCCAGATACCAGGAATGACTAAGTCACCACTGGTACAGGTCTGGCTGTGTTTCTGATTTAATTTCTTAAAAGCAAAGGCGAAGTGTAAGAATTTAAGGAAGGAAGTCAGAATACAGGAAGCAGAAAAAAATGGCCGAGGACAGACAGTGTGAATATAAATTGAAGCCCCCTGAGTGTTCCTAGGTGATGCGTCCTCACAAGTTGGTACCCATTTAGATTGACCAGACCTGTCTAGTGGGGGCAGCCGAGTTCTAACTGAACTGGAGTTAATGTCCACGTCCCCCCATCTGCTGTAAATTCTTTTGAATCTGAGAGGCGAAGTCATTAGTCTTGCATATACTTTTCTCTTCCAAAAACGAGACAGGTTAGACCAAGCTAGCTCTTCACAACGGAAATGTTTAGAAGATGTTTCAGAAGACGCTATGTAGCTAGATGCATGTCTCTTACTGCTTAATAAAATACATGTGAACGAATCAATATGTTTACAGTTCAGAAATTACACTGCAACTTGAATTTTTATTCAAGAAGCAAATGCAAACGCTCTAGGAAGAGATTCCCCCCCACCCCCTGTGCAGGGTCCTTAATGTACCTCATCCTCAAACAAGTAAGAGAATTTTAATGGATTCAAATTAAGGGGGAAACACTTAAGACAGAATACCATCAAATCTAAATAAATCTATTATTTTGGAAGAGGCACGAACGAGTCTACACAAGAAGCTTCTGGAGTTTTCCCACTGTTCCTCACTCAGAAAGATCTCTGGGTTTATAGGTGGAGGGCATCTGCCCAAACAGAGAGACTGAGAAGATGGGTGAGACAGACCGGCTGCCTAGCTTTGTTTCAGTGCTATGTTAGAGCACACAACGATTATTTAGAGTAAGATGCATAGCAAGAGCTCGGATAGTCCCCTAGGACAATCTCTGTCAGTTTTGGCCACCACACCTCGATCCACCCGGACACCTCCTCATAGCTGTGTGAGGCAACCATTTGCCAACAGTTTCTGTGATACACTGTTACTCCTTACGATTCTCCAAGAAACGGATCATCGCAGCTCTGCTCTTCCTGATTTTAATGCTAAATGAAACAAGGTAAACCCTTAAAGTGCTTAATAAATTCTGCTTAAGAAAATAAGTACTCTAGAAAGACTCTTTTCTGGAAGAAAGGACAGGCTCTACTTCAGAAAGCATTGCGGAAATACCTATATGTGACCAGAAGCCAGGAAATACGTAAGAGCAGTGACCATTCTGGGTGACCAAATGGGTCAATATGAACACAGAGCAAATGCCACAGGTGTAAAGAGAGGCTGCTGTTTGCCTCTCTGCTCAGGTAGGACTATTCAAGGTTTATACAAAACTGTATAAAGCTACAATTCAAATGTCTCACAGGAAATGCTGCCTTTACAAGAAAAACAACCAGGCCCCAGGAGGAACCAGGACACTTGACATTGATCACAGAGCCAGGGTAAAGAAGGCCAACTGACCGATTATTGATAAACCTCAAAATGTAATATCAAATTCGTGTTTTTCCAAGTATGAAAATGAGATTATTACTATGAACAGTCACAAATGTTTGTCTATTAGTGACTCTTTGATAGGCTTGTTCGGTTTTATTTTCCTGTGCTCAAAGGAAATACCAGTCCAAAACCCAAACCAAAAGGGCACAAAAATCCAAGTAATCAAAGTTAGATTTGTGTCCATGTATCTCAAAGGAGAAGCTCATTAGTTAATAAAGGAGAATTGATTTCTATGCTTTGAAAAATAATTATCGTCTCTTGGTGGGGGATGAAAAAGAAAAATTAGTCAAAATGTTCCCCCTCATATTGCCCGTGACCAACCCCCTCCACCCTGCTATGCCTGAGCCATCCTTCTCTGTCCGCTCCCTTGTGGACGAGTCAATATTCTCTCCTGGAGAGCAGGCCAGTACTTGATATGACCAAGTGTGTCCTCCAGAGCTGTCACGTGGGATCCCACGTGACAGGGGTTCATCACAAAGTGGACTGAGCACAAAGGGAACTTGACTTCGCCACTTCTCAAGTTTCTGCAAGTCCCCAGAAAGGGCTTTATCAAGTGCCACAGAGCGAAGGAACCCAAAGACAGCATTCGCTTTTAATCTAGCAAGTTGTCACTGGTGCTTTCTCTAGAGCTCGAGCAATCCAAGGTATGGCGACTTGCGGTGGTGTTTTCTGAAACAAATAGAATTTTATGTTGCTCATAGAAATATATACCTGCCCTTGAGCTGTCTGCGGTTTACTAAGGATTTATAAACGTTTGAAATGTGTGGGTTGAGAAAAGCATATGACAATCATAACCTCGAAATGATAAACTTTATACGAGAGAGAAATGTAGATAGAATTAAATGGTATACATTAGGAATGCTAGCCGCTTCCCTTTAAAATTGGCATGGGAAAAAAAAAATACCAAAAAGTCGTATCCAAGCCTTCCCTCATGTATCACTGAAGAATATAAAATTCTTATAATTATAGTTGGTTCTGTATGTCTCCCCATAACTTATGTAATAGAAAACATGGAAATGACGGCTCTAAGGAAGTACTTACCTTTGAGGTTCAAAGCATTCACGAGAAAATAATTTCTCCAGAAAGAAATATTTTAAATATTAATATGCATGCACGTGCGTGAAATCTTTAATTATCTAATTCATGTCTCATGTTCAGTGTTGAAAACTTAAAAAAAAAAATCATAGTCACCCCCCCTGCACTAAAATCCCGCAAAACAAAAATCCAAGAATGCGCAGAGCGCTGTTGTGTTTTCGCCACAAGAGGGCGCTAGAGAATTCCGATCCTTTCCAAGGTCTATAAAATCCTTTAACTGCTACTTTATAGACATTCAATTACAACAGGCCATAATACATTAAGGCATTAAAGTATACATATATCCCAGCATATGCCACAGCACACGCTGCACGAGTGTGCTCTCCAGATGATCGCCAGCGCCAACATCAAAACGACGCTCGGGCTTCTAGGGCTTAATGTAAGATTTTATTCTTCAGCCCTCCCCTCTCCGAAAGGCAGCTCTCTCGGTGAGGTGATCCCCTCGGAATGGAAAATATCAAGGCATGTGATAAATACAGAGTGACTGGAGGGTATGACAGGGCAGAGGAAGGTAAGGACTACTAGAACTGAAATTTATGCAGTTTGGAAAAGGGAAGACTCTGGGGATAAATGTTCGCCGTCTTTAATACCTTCTAAAGGTAACACTATAAATGAATTAGGGGAATTATTCAGTCTCGGAAGATGGTATGGAAAAGAGCAATGGCCTGAAACCAAGGAAGGGAAAGTTTAGGTAAGACATGAAGGATAAATTACTAATAATAGTTGGGCGGGAAGGATGTCCTGGGAAGGAAGGGCCCAAACTGTAATCGCTATATTTGATTGTTAATTAAGTGAGATATTAGCAAGAATGATGTGAATTCATTAGATGGGCTATGTTAGATGACCCAGACACTTCCCACCCTGAGCTCTGACAGTCTCTAGGTCTCACTCTGCTGCTGGGTGTTTGAGAATGTCTTTCTGGGATGACAGTGACTGTCTGCAGGGGGGCGAGCTCAGGACAGCAGTTAACCCTGTGCTGGTAGAATAAAATCCAAGGCTCCGTTGTGAAATGACATAAGGATAAAATTGCGCCTACATTCCAGGCCATTCTATGAAAATACGCTGTGCCCTGTAAGTTATGGGCTAACAGTTTATTTTTTTAAAAACCTCCTGCAAATTGTATAAAGGCTTCTATAAGTGAAAATGTCCCCTGAATAAACAATTTACCCCTGAAAACCCCAATATTTTACAAGCCAGAGGTCCTATTCTGCCTAATCTTTCTTTCTTGCTAGTGTCTGGCCTCAAGACCCTTAGGGTACAACAGTAAAAGGGGGGGGCGGATATCGAATCTGAAAGGCAGGTGAGGGCAGATAGGGACCAGAGTTTGGGAATCCAACCATCTTTGCTCAGTCCACCATAATATCCTGGTCTAAGCAGAGCTTCAGTACTAGTCAACCTGTCTGTCTGTCTGTCTGTCTGTCTGTCTGTGTCTCTCCATCTCTGTCTGTCTCTCCATCTCTGTGTGTGTATCTGCCTGTCTGTGTCTCTCTTCTGTGTCTGTCTGTCTCTTTCTCATTCTCCCCCACTGTCATAGAGAGCAAACTCAGGGCCTTGTACACTCTAGGCAAAAGCTCTGTCCCTGAGCTATATGCCCAACCCGAAGAATTTCTGTTTTTACTAATTGAACTTTAGGTCAAAAGAATTTATGGCTAACAGAGAAGTAAAGACTGCCAAAGTATGAAGAGACATATGTGTGTGTATGTGTTTGTGTGTGTGTGTGAGTGTGTGTGTGTGTGCGTGCATGTGTGTATGTATGGCCTGAGGGAGTCATTTGTGCTTAAACTAAATTTTTCTAAATGTATGTGAATATTAGACTTGGAAGTAAAGACGGCCAATGTGGAGCTTGAGGAAGGACGGTCTAGTCGTTAAGGTGGTACCGAGGGCTTTCGAATTCTAAACATGGTTGCCATGGGCGCAATAACCAACCCTGGGGTGGCGAGACCGTCTCTGCAAAGCAAACGCCACGTTGAGCCACATTGCGTTCATAGACTCTGAACAAGACAATTAGGCGGTGAATGGGACTTGCAGTCAGCGGCCTGTAGAGACGTAAGCGCTCCCTGCTTCTGACTGGTGTCGACGCCCGCAAGCACAGCACCACGCAGTAGCAGCCAAAACCCTGTGAGTCCGCCACCACCCAAGTGACCACACCGGCGTCCTTAACAGTTACTGTACGAGGAAGTGATCGCTATTAAACTTGTTACTTGTTGATGAGTTTAGAATTTGGAGAGAAACAAAAATTACTCCAGGCATTATGTAAACAGTCTCTTCTGCCAAGCCACTCTTGGAAAATCGGCCCCTCGCACTTAAGAACGTTGTGACTGTTCTCCCGTTAATTGGAGGAAAAGCCCAATAAATGTTTGACCTTTCTGGAAAAGACTTCCAAAACCACTTTGGCCAGAAGTCAAATATTCCTTTCAATGTCTCCCAAAACACTGCGGGGCCAAACGACTGGTGCTCCCTGTGGAGTCTGACCCGCATCGGCAACACTTGACCGTGAGGCATGCTGCGTGGTAGGGAAATTCAAAGCTCCTCTCTTTGGCGAGGTGACTGGCTCCCTCCAAGGACTCGCATCTTACTTCCCTTTTAGAGCCCGTGTGCTAAGCCCGTGTCTGAATAAGGGTGCTTGGTGATAGAGGTATTCGATAACAAACCCTTCATCGGTAGTATATTAAAATCTACGAAGTGAACCGAGGGCCTCAAAAGATAACTCACGGTCCAATGCCGAATCAATTCAGGAACTCGTTGTACTTTACCTACAGATGTGATAGCATAGGTTGGGACATTTGGGGATGCTTGTAAAATAGACCAGCCCGAGTCATTTTGAGAAAAGGTTGTGAACATCTACATGGAAGATGTGCATGTCTGAAGAATTTCACTGAAACTTCAGAAAAATAACTTAAGAGCCAGGACTAGGTTTGTAAGAGTTTTCGAGTATCACCCTGCAAAGCATGCTGGGATTGTACACAGAGGAGGAAGTTCCACAGGTGAGGGGGAATCTACATGGGTGAACACCAACAGGCTCTCCCCACAGGCGTCACTGCAGTGTGACACTGACCCTGTCACTTGCAATGGGACTGAGGACCTTCACTCCTTAGGACTCTGAGGACCTTCACTCCCTAGGTCTCCTCTTTGGTGAGATAACACTTCGCCAGGTGATTGCCGAGCATCTTCAGAATCTAAACTACCATCATTTCGTGTAGAAGCTTGGGTTACGTTAGCAAGCTTCCCATGTGTTTTGTGTTCCAGTAAAAGCAGCACCGTGGAGGACAGCCCAGAACCGACATGCGTGAGAGTGTTTAAAGGGTACTGAAGAAGGTTAGAGTTTAAACATGCGCCCGTCGCCAGACATGCCAGGGTAAAGAATGAAAAATGGGTTGTTCATAGACAGATAATTGTTATTGTTTTTTAATTCTTCACGAAACATGTATAATCCGTGGTAATCATTTGTTCACGTTATATAAATTACTGTCAGATTTGAAGCCCCGTTTGTCATCTTCATCTGTGATTTATACCAGACTACACAAACGACGTGATGCCTTAGATCCAATAAGGCATTTGTCTTCATGAGGAAGGCCACTACGATCCTGAATGACAGCTCACTTACCCTTATCACAGTTAACTCAACACTGGGTCCTTAATGTCTCTCAGTGATCTGAAATCGGGATTCACCTGAAGCCACTAAGAGACGTGTTCAGAAATCCACCATGGCCATCAGACGGGGGTGGACTTTACTAGAGAGTGCGTTCTTGGGTCCCCAGATCACAGTGATGTAAATGACTTTTATGTGCCGCCCCCCCCCCAGCAAGAGCCTCAAAAGAAAGACATCTTCTAGCTAACAATCAAGATGAACGCAGTTGTCTGGAGAATAAGACGAAAGTGTGACAAATGTTTGCGCGTAGGTATGCACGCGTGTGGATTTATTTACAGACATGTAGGGGAGAGCCTATGTTGAGCCCTCTCCCTATCTTCATATTATAGAACAACAACAAAAAAACCACCTAAAAACTCTAAATATGTTCACACAGTTGACTAATTCACACACACACACACACACACACACACACACACACACACACACACACACACACACACACAAGAGAAAGGGAACAGTTCACTCTCTCCGCCTATTATTCCTTTCTGTCTACCAAGGAGCTGTGCGTGCTGAGGGATTGAGTGTTATTGGCACTGGGGAAGCAGTGACAGACTCTGTGATTGGCTTCTAACATTTCAAGTAAAGTATCTCTACGCACATGCTCCTCCCGAGTTACGGAGAGACTTAAGCTAAGATTTATCCTGATCGATGAGGTCATTTGACTCGAATCCCTGCATCATTAATCCGCATACCTCAGTAAACCTTATAGAGTGCTTGATGTTTACTCAGTGAGCCCGTATCGTTTCCACACGAAAACGGGTCCTTAAATACTCACAACTGTGGAGACGTGAGAGCGGCTCGTGGGGAGGGCATTCTTCACACACCCTGAGTACAGAGCCTCGGGGGGCAGGTGCGGCTCTTGCCGACCAAGATGGCAGACTTGGCTTAGCAAGTGGGAGTTCGTACACGGAGACAGGAGGGTAGACGTTTGGAAGGTTGGATTTCAGAGCTCGTTAGGAGGAAATTGGCTCTGACGATTAGAGTTCTTTATAGAACTGTAACTTTGAGGATGTAAAACAAAACAGACAATGGAATGGCCTACAGCTGGGATGAGAGATCTTAGCACAACCTGCTCGGCAGATAAAAGAAAACTGAGGCCACAGAAGAGCCAAGAATATGGTTTGTACAGGAAAACCTGGGAAGAGTATGTTTAACCAAGACCTGAGGAGCAAACCCCGCTGCGGTTCGCAGAAAGTCGGATCAAAACAATACAGGCTGTGATCTCAAGACCAGAAGGAAAGAAAATGAGAATTCAATCAGAGACAGAGGGGTTTTTTTTAAAAAAAATCCTAGAACCCACAACAGAACAGTTAAAATAAAAACCAGAACAAAGTGTCCGGAGAGGTGGCTCGGTGGTTGAGAGATGAACCGATCTCACTGGGGACCTGTGTTCAGTTTCCAGCATCCCTGTCTGGTACCTCACAACTGCCAGGGACTCAGGCTGCAGAGGATCCAACGCCCTCTTCTGCCCTCCGTGGGCAACTGCACTCATAGCACACACCAGTCCCCCTCCCAAACACACACACATACATACATACATACATACATACATACATACATACATACACACATACATACACACACATACATACATATATATCACATATATATGTTTATATATACATATACATATACATTCCATATATGTGGGATATATATAATCCTCATTATATATGGGATTAAAATAAAATATATATTTAAAATATATGACGAAAGTATCACAGATGCTTCTAAATGAACGTATACATTTAAAAGCTAATTTTATAAAGGAAATTACAAAATACAGAATGGAACTATGAACTGTAATGTGGCACTACATGCTGAATTCTGTGGCGTGCTCGTAAAGCAGTAGTCACGGGTTACATTTGAGCCCTGGGTATTTCCATTCATGAGTTAACATTACATGAACGGGATAAAGCAGTTAGGAGAATAGATGGGAAAACCCAAAGGACAGGTAGCCACATGATCCCAACCCCTACGTGATCTCAATGTGTCTGTCGTCCACGGCCAAATCCCTGGTCTTCTCTAAACCTCACTTCTTTACCTGTAAAATGAAGGTAACGGTCCTCCCTGCTTCTCCCTCTGAGCTGGCTTAAGAACTAACCGAGCTGAAGAATCCTTACCACCTCCCAAGACTCTCTTCTGCACAGCAAACCGTGGCACAAACTTGACTCTCACCTACATACAATACGTTAAAACTTCACTTTTCTTCTTTGCAGCAATACATCCACATGGTGGGTGGGCAAAGGTCACCATCTGTTTTTAAAGCAAGACCTCATGTAGCCCAGGCTGTCCTCAAAGCCCCTACGTGGTTAACTTCTGATCCCCTGCCTCTCTCTCCTGGACACTGTGATTACAGATGAGTGCCATCATACCCAGTTCTAAACCTTTATTTTCGCTTCACAATACCAAAATAATTTGAAATACATTCAGTTCTGATGTCTTCTTTCATAATTGAAAAACAAAAAGTGCTAGAAAGCTAACTCCATGGTAGAATTCTGGCCAAAAATCTGAGGTTTGATGCCCAGCACTGTGGGATGATGATGGTGGTGATGGTAGTGGTGGTGGTGGTGATGGTGATGATGATGGTGGTGGTGGTGATGATGATGATGATACCCACAATAACCAACAAAACTGAGTTCATTGTTGTTTACATCTCTTTTTACTTCTAAGGCTGAGAACAGAACCTGGCAAAGTCTCTGAATCCCTGGGCCTGTTGTTCACAGCCATAAATCCTGCCGTGACTTGCATTCGGATCGGAGATGAAAGCGGGGGAATTTAAAACTAAGAAATGCCGAGAGCAACACTGATAAATCCAATTCCAGAACATTCTTTATACTTCCAAATGTGCTTTTCTTTTGTTTTGGTTTTTTCTTTTTTTTTGGTTCTTTTTTTCGGAGCTGGGGACCAAACCCAGGGCCTTGCGCTTCCTAGGCAAGCGCTCTACCACTGAGCTAAATACCCAACCCTCAAATGTACTTTTCAAACAAAACATGGGGTTGAAAGCTCCCACCATTGCTACTTGAACAACTTTGCAGTTTCTTTGTTTTTTGTTTTTTGTTTTATGTTTTTTCCGGAGCTGAGGACTGAACTGAACCCAGGGCCTTGAGCTTGCTAGGCAAGCGCTCTACCACTGAGCTAAATCCCCAACTCCAACTTTGCAGTTTCTTACAGATCAAGCACGTAGTGATATCATCAGTAAGTCTTTGTGGTTCTCACTGGTCTGCAACAATGTTGCAGAGCTTCCATTTCCAACCTGGATCTCACTCAGCAAAGACATTAAGAACTTTCTCTGACCTAATAAACTAAATACATCCTCAGTTCTTTATAGATAAATCTGTCCAACCTCTTCCTTTAATTAGAATACAATCATATGGCGTAAAGAACTCACTATTGCAGGGTTTTACATTTCTGTTAAAACAATTTAATTTTTTCTTTCTTCCAGAAGGAGTCACTGTGCCCTGTTGATAGCCTAAGTGTTTCCCTCACCCATCCTTGAAAGAGTGTCGAAGGCATTTCTCCCTTATCCTAATGAGGACGGTTTATTGATGCATTCGAATCCACTGCATTTTAGACACTAAAATAAATGAGATCCGGGGCTCTCGGGTGATTGCTTTGTGTTCCGTTACCGTACCCACTGTTGCCTTCTTCCCGTTTTGCTTAGATGCTGTATGCAATGTTTCTTCCCTTCCCAATGGAAGAAGCTATGCTTTTAGTTCAGAAATCTAAACGTCAGTCCCTGTTAGCAAGTCCTCATTCCAGTGGCAGAGCTGCGCTCTGTGAGTGTCTCGCCACAGGATGCAGCCTGCCGGGGTTCTGGGCATTCACACAGGAAAGCAGAATTGTAATCAGGTAGCAAAGCACTCTCAACTCTATGCTTGGTTTAGTCTATAACTTTGGGGTCTCTATCTCCTTTCCCTTCCTTCCTTCATTCCTCCCTCCCTCCTTTCTCCCTCCCTCCCTCCCTTTCCCCTTTCTCTGTCTATCTCCGTCCCTGTCTGTTTGTCTCTCTGTCTCTGTCTGTCTCTCTCTCTCTGTCTCTGTCTGTCTCTCTCTCTCTCTGTCTCTCTCTGTCTCTCTCTCTCTCTCTCTCTCTCTCTCTCTCTCTGTCTCTCTCTCTCTCTCTCTCTCTCTCTCTCTCTCTCTCTCTCTCTCTCTCTCTCTCTCTATGCACCTGGGTAAACTCCCATGCTCTCCCAGGACTCTGTAGTCTCCACAAAGGCATGAACCAAACACGCCATGCGTCATGGTTCCTGCTTATCAGTACAGCTGTGGGCAGCCAGTCAGGCTACGTGCCCTTTAATAATTCTAAGTTAAGAATGCTGTCCTGACTCGAGGGGTGGAAGAAAACAAAGCTAAACATTTTGATGGCTTCTGGTACAGATAAAATTCCAGAAGCTTAAAATGAATGTCACTTCAGAGCAAGTCAAACCTATTTCCTTCCTAAAGTATGGCTGGTGCTGTCTGGCCAGTCAACGGGGGCACTGCCTTTGCGTCTGTTTGTCTATTTAGTGACCATGTGTCTCCCAGTGAGGCGGTGAGACACGAGGACTGGAGCCTGGTCGGCCGTTACATTGCTTATCCTTCCCGTGGCGCCTTGGAATGTCTAAGTAGGTCTTGTTAGATACACGGCGCAATGCGTTAGCATCTCTGTAACGTTGAACGTTAATGAAGCAGAAGCTAAACGTTTACCCCAACTTCCACCCTCTCTATAGCCCCCCACCCCCCAATTTCACAGGAACTGTACCTATCTTTCACTCGCAGAGGAGGGCGGCATCCATCTTGATTGTTACCCATCAAGAGCTCTTGTTCTGTTCTACATTCAGTGGTTGGCACGAATGCAAACATGGTGTGAGGCTACAGTAAAGTTTCTAACACAGACTCACGCATCTGTCCCTATCTCTGCCGTTAACTATGTCACTTGGGGGATGGCTTTACCTTTCATGCACAGCCATGAAGGACCAAAAACTCTTGGAAGAACATAATATTGCTAATATAATTAACCTCTCTTTTGGGAAACTCTTACTTAGCATTTAATTTTATTCTGGAGCTGGAATTACAGGCAGTGGTTTAGCCACCCAACATGGGTGCTGAGGACTAAACTTGGGTCCTCAGGAAGAGCAGCAAGCACTCTTCACTGCTGAGCCCTCTCAGCCTCTCTTTCGGAACACCTTGGAATGTTCCGCATGTAGGTGTACTTCTTTTAGCATGATCTTGATTTCCAGTGCTCTGGATGCAAAGCGTGGTCTCATACACACGAGCTAAGCAGTGCTCTTCTATCTACTGTAATCCCAGGCCCACCGACACAAACTTTTAAAATTCGACTAGTTTTAACAAAAAAATAGTTGTGTTTATATAGGGCGTGTGCTTGTGCATGTGTTCGTGTGTATGTGTGTGTGAGCACACGTACACTCAGTTGAACACTTGCTTGCATCACCGGATGCGAATTCATGCGGAAGTCAAGTGTTTTTCTCAGTTGCTTCTGCGCCTTATTCTTCGAGCCAGGGTCTCTCAGTGAACCTGGAGCCCACTGATTTAGAAAGACAGGATGGCCAGAGAGTACCCCAGGGATCTTCCTGGTTTCCCCTCTCCCCTGCCTCTGACCACTGGAGTTACAGGTGTGGGCTGCACCCTGATGTAGATGCTGGGCATCTAAAGTCAGGTCCTAATGCTTGCACAGCGTAGACTTTACCAAGTGAGCCGTCCCCTCCTCCCCCGGTTGCTTATGATTTTTTAAGCATTAAGTGCACTGCTCACATAATCTGAGCCAAAATATCTGCAAGGCGGATCCGTCTTTAGGGATAAGCCAGGTGGGGCAGGAGTTACAAGAGTATCGCGGTTAGCAACTGAACTAGAACCAACACAACAGGTTCAAATCACGGCCGCGGTGGTGGGATGGGGTAAGTTACCTCTGCCAGGACTCAGGGTTTCATCTGTAGGGTGAATGTAAGGCTTACATCTACCTCTCATGGCCGTGGTGAGGGTTAAGCAGTGTAGCAGAGGTGCTCAGGACACAAAGTGTTCTCAGGACAGAAAGTGTTCAGTACACGCCAGCTCTCAGCATTTTGATTCATCTACAAGGATGTGAGCAATGTCTCTCTAGGCCACGGGGTGGGGTGTGATATGAGCAGTCTCTCTCTAGGATGGGGCTGGGGTTGGGTAGGGGGATTCGAGGAGTCTTTCTAGGACACGAGTAAGTCCCAGGTTGCTATGGTTTAGTTTTACGAATGTCTGTACCAATTTTACTTAAGGATCTTACCTTTTTGTGTCTTTGTTCTATTTATTTTAGGAACTCTCTTTTGCATGTTTTTGTTTTGTTTGTTCGTGTGTTGCTATTTTGCTGTCTTAGGGATCAAAACAGGCCTTGTGTTTGTGAGGCAAGTATTCTACACTGAGCTACAGCCCAGCTTCCGGGTTCTGGTTTTCATGGTTTACATTAGCTTCTGATTCTTACCTTCGGGGTCAAGTTCTAGCTGATGCCGTTCCCAGACTCTTCCTCTTCTTCCTCTTCTTCCTCCCCTTCTCCCCTTCTTCTCCCTTCCTCCCCTTCTCCTCTTCCTCCTTTACTTCCTCTTCCTCATTTTTTTCCTCAAGCAGGGTCTTGCTATAGCCCAGGTTGGCCTGGAACTCAAGACCCTCCCTACGGGCGTGCGCCACCACACCCAGCTCACAGCATCCCTTCTTCTAATCTGAAGCTTTACTGTGGCCCGAGAAACCGAAACACTGCAATACAAATTCCTAAGGAAAGGAAAGAAAGGGTTTCCCCCAGTGAGGGCCTCAGAGCCACTCCTAAGAATAAGAAAGCCAAGCATCAACTCGGAATTCATCGACATCTATTTCTGCCCCGAGGTCTTGCTGGCTTACTTCTTGTATTCTCAGCTGTATTTTGGAAAGCTGGAAATACCAAGCAGGTGACCTATGAATTAACGAGACACCATTGTTCTGATTCTGTCAAGCATTAGATTAATCAAAACCAAATGAAAGGTTAGTTTCTTCACGTTTTGCACTGTTAATTTTCTACAATTATTAGTCAGCTACCAAGGTAATTATTAAGCTTCCAGCCCAGTGTTTCTAGTACGACGCCCGCAAGCAGAGTGGACCCTTTCAGCTTTGAACGTGTGGGCACCGCCTCACGCTACTACCGGGAGAAGCTTGAGCAAGGCAAAATACTCCTGGGCAACTCGGTCCATTACTCCGAGGTGGAAGTCATCAATTTAACGAAAGAGAAATATAAGACTCGTCCGAACCGGCTGAAAGAAAGAGCAAGTAACAAACAGGTAAAGAGAGAGAAAAAGAGGGACCGTGCCTTCTTGGAATTTAGAAGGAAAAAAAAAAAAAAGGAACAGAAGAGTACGAATCCATAAAGAGAAACAAGGAACAATTTACCAACTTTATTCCCAGCCCCTGAGGATAATAAGTTTCCAATTTACTATTTGGTTCAGGAACATCTTCAGCCTTTCCTCCCACTGGAAAGGCATGAGAGAGTTTGATAAGAACACTGTGCACACAGAGATGCTCAAACCTCCTGCTCCTGTGGCCGGATGCCAGGAGAGCCCAGCAACCTCCCGCCCCTGGGAAATCTAAGCCTGCACCAGAAGCTGGCAGCCACCAGCCCGTAATCTCTATCCTAATAGATCTGAAATTCAGGGATCTTTTTGCATTACACGTTGCCTACTGTTACATTTTTTTTTTTTAAAAAAAGGTTATCACAAAGAAATTCTTTAAGTCCTCCAATGTACAAGAATTCAAATAATGTCATGGGGAGATCTGCATTGAGTTCGTTTGCCTTTCTCTTGAATAAAACCAGTTGCAGTCCGAGGTGTGTGAGCATAGGTGAGATAATGTAGTAAACAGGCCTAAAGGTCTCAGATACCTCACAATACGCTAATAACCCAATTTTCGTAAGCATGGAACCCAATGCCCATGCATCTCAGTGAAGCCAAAGGATCTGAAAGGCTGGAGTAA
This sequence comes from Rattus rattus, assembly GCF_011064425.1. Taxonomy (NCBI): domain Eukaryota; kingdom Metazoa; phylum Chordata; class Mammalia; order Rodentia; family Muridae; genus Rattus; species Rattus rattus. Next base: position 57,849,580 of record NC_046162.1, read on the forward strand.
CTGGGCCCTGTGGTCTTAAAATGTCCTCATGCTTTATGAGCTGCTGTTTCAGACGAAGATCAATAATGAGGTCTCCCCCATGGAACCAGTGTTTCTCTAAATACGTTAACTTGTGGGAACATTGAATTACCCAAGGGGCTGAGCACCACGATGAAGCCAGTAGCTGCTCTTTGCAAACCAGTGATCGCCGACACGGAAAAAGCCATTGCTGGGAACAACATGACAAGAGGCAGAGAGGGCCACAGGAAAGGCCGTCACAGCCAGAGAGATGACACTCACCCTCCTCCTGATAATCTGACCAAAAGGATGCCTCTGATGCGAGGGCTGGGCCGTGTGTCCCACTCAGATTTTCATCAGAGCCGTCTTGGCCAAGGTCGTCTCCTGAGGGTTGAGAAGGAAAATTGGGTCATCCACTGGACATCTTGACAAGCACGTTTACAGGTGTCTTCCCGGCGCTCGCCAAGATGGCACCGTCCCTTACGTGATGGCCATGCCCAGTCCCACTAGAAGAGGCAGAGAAACAACTTGAAGAACCAACTTAAGTGTGAACGAAATCTTCTACACCACCACCTCCCTCTAGCACTAAGCAACTGGTAGCTCCGAGTGGGAAGACCTTTCGCCACACAAGAGTAATTTCTCTGTCACATTTAAAATGAAAGCCTTGCTGTATAAATTTGTTTTCATAAATTCCACATCTCCGTGAATTACAACCTTTACCCCTAAGGCCTCTTTCTCCTTCCATTTCTAAATGAAATGGAAGGAAGGACACCGGGGGGGGGGGGGCTAATCTTCTCTACCTAATACAATGTAGCAAGGTCAATACTCCCTCCCACCCCGAAAAACCAGAGCCGTAAACGGAGAACCCAGGCTGGATTCTGTTCCTACTTAAATCACTACTTGTTTTGCAACCTTAATAAAGTTCGCTCTTGTAATTCTGGTTTACAGCCTGAAAGAAAGCTCTCTCAGGGACTCCGAAAGCCGGGGGAAGGTAATATTTGTTCTGCAAAAATGACTTTGATAAAAGGTAATGTATACACAATACTGAATTATGCAATTAAAACATCGCTAATCTCTTTTGGGTGTTTTTTTTCGGCCTTTGTTGAATTGTATTTCGTAGAAGTGGCCAATGCTATTACGATACTTTAAAAGGTTCAGGCAGAGGATGTCTGCTCGCTCAGAAACCAGAAGAAAATGAAAGCATTGCAGATTGTTTTCCTTAAAAAAAAAAATCCCCCAAACAGAGGTACAGGCCTGCTGGTGAGAAGACACCAACAGCTGCTTGGTTCATTTCACAAACATGAAAACGGGATTTTTCAACTGAATTTAATATTCTCTCCGATACTAATTTCCAAAGGAAATCTCCGATGCTAATCTCAGTAAACACTGTAGTGGTTTTTGGCCCAGGATTCCAACCAGGGAGCATTGAAACTAAACAACCTGCGAAGAATCTGGATTGCCCGGCTTTAAAGGTTTATTTCCTACAATTAAACGACAAGGCTAGGGAGGAGATAAAAAATGATTTTTAAAAAAACTGACTGCGGCCTTCTCTTTCCACAAACCAGACTCGTCTTCGAATGCTCAGCGGTAGGCAGATGCCCTCGACTGGCCGGAACATCTGCATGCGTAGGACTTTAAAATAAACTGCCGAGTGCATCAGAGGGGGAAGAGTTCTTTTACCTGACACAGCGGTGACTAGCTAAAGCCAGACAAAATGCTTCTCAAGTTTTGAGCAGGGAAGCATCCCCGCGCGCGGCTGCTACCCAATAAAAACCTCCAATACTGGACAGAGGGTTAAAACACTCAAATTTTACTTCGTGGCAGGGCTGCTGAAATCACATTATCAACAAGGATGTAAATGAGTTTCCTGTCTGGAGACCTGTAAGTCAAGCTGCAGCCATAAAAGTTTTCATTTCGGAAGCCAATCGAAAAACCTTTCTCAAAACAGTATATGCTGCAAGCAAAATTTAACATTTTTTTTTAGGATACGCTGACCAGCTTTTGCTCAACCATCGTTCTAGATCCAGTTCTCTGCTTGCTTTGAATCCCTGATGGAACCGCCAAGAGGAAGAACCCATTCCTCTCCAGTCTGACCTCTAAAGCGTTGGGACGATCAAGGGGGCAGTTTTAGGTTTGGTTTTGTATTTGTAAAACTTGTTTGCTTTTTTTTTTTTAATTTTAAAAATAAATTGTTTTCTGGTGATTTTCTTTTTGTGTATTTGGGTTTTGTTTTGTTTTTGTTTTTTTTTTTTTTTTTGGTTGGTTTTTTTTTTTGTTTTTTTTTTTGTTTTGTTTTTTGTTTTGCTTTGCTTTGTTCTTGAGACAGGGTTTTTCTGTGTAGCCCTGGCTATCCTGGAACTTGCCTGGGTAGACCAGGCTGGCCTCCAGTTCCCAAAGATTCTCCTACCCTTGCTTCCTGAGTGCTGGGACTAAAGGCCCCGTGTCCATCTTTAAAATAAGTTTGGTTTTTTTTTTTTAAAGATTTATTTATTTATCTTATGTATGTGAGTACATTGTTGTTTTCAGACAGGAGGAGAGGCCATCAGATTCCAATACAGATGGTTGTGAGCCACCATGTGGTTGCTGGGATTTGAACTCAGGACCTCTGGAAGAGCAGTTGGTGCTCTTAACCGCTGAGCCTTCTCTCCAGCCCCCTGAAATAAGTTTTATAAAAGTGTTGTGGAGATACGACGTAGCTTGTATACAGCCTTCATCCAGTTTTCCTCCGTACCAGCTCCTCCCATGAGTGAAATCTACCCACCAAACCATCAAATATGGGTACATTCGACCTTTGTACTTGGTGGAATTTTTCGTTGCCGCCTTCCTTTGGGTTCCAAGATCCAGTCCAGCACACAGATCGGATTCACAGCCGCCTTCTCTAAAACTCTCACCCTCGACACCCGCCAGGAGTTGCCACTTGGTTTACTCACTTCAAACGCACAGTCACTGCCGTGTGATCACAGTGGTTTCGGAAGAGTTGCACAGGTGGCCTTTAAGCAACTCCACTGTGTTCAGAGCCAGCCTGTGCCCCTGTCTACACAGGCAGCAAGGAAGGATTAAACCCAACACTTCCCACAGAGCCTGCATCAGCACAGCTGCCAGTGAGAAAAGCATTGAGAACTATGCCTTAGACTAAAACTCGATTAGTTCTCCACAATGATGTCCCAAGTGTTTTCACTCTTGTACCCAGTGGCCCACCTCCCTTGCGACCGAGCCTATTGCACTTCGTCAAATAGACGCTCCAGTGTAATTAAAATGATTGCAACTGGTTGAGATGCATGGGTGAAAAGTTTTAGAGAACTGACGATTACTGTGGTCATTTTGGAGTGGCTTAAGTTAAAAAGGCATAGTTTTTCCTTAAAGCGTAGGCACTCGGGTTCTCTGAACTTGTCGGCAGCTCTCGCAGTCCCCGTTCCAACTAGGATCCAGTGGGATCAGACATAAATGATCACAAGCTACAGTGACAGACATTTCCACTCAGCAGCTGAACAATTAGGGCTTTGAACTCCATCTGCTTAAGAGTGGCTTTCTCACAGGCAAGCCCCTCTGCCACTGGAGACACACTTCCTGCTGCGACTCCCTCGGAATCAATATATTTCTCTACAGATATATATTCTAACACACTATATCTCCATTAATCACCTCCGCCACCTTCAGCTTTTTTTTTTCTTTTGTATTTCTAAACAAGATCTAGAGGAACTCTATCCAGGGGTTCACCTGCCATTAGCTGGTAATTTGTTCCTCGATTCTAAGTGTCATAAGAATTGGGCGCTCCATCTGATCCTTGGTATGCTCAGTGACAGGTTCTCCACTGGGCACCTGTGCTGAGGGGCCCATCGTGAGGGGGGTTTCTCTGTTGTTCTTTTCTGAGAGTCAGGCTCGATTTTATTCATGCTTCGAAGAGTGGTAAGTGGGGGATTTCTGAGGTTGGAGCAGAAAGATAAAACAGCCTCGTGTCAGGTGCAAGGTTTCATCGGGGTTTCTGTGTTTGTTTTTATTCTGTGTTTTCATTACAGGCTAATGAGCCCCCCCCCTTAATTCAGAAACAATAGCTTGGCCACTAGACATTGGCTTTTGCTGCTTTGGATTCAACCAGCTGTTGCTGCTCCATAAACTTTATGGAGAAGTGAATTAAGCCGCTAAAAACTTTTGTCTACTAATTCAATTCCAAATAGAATCGGGGGAAAAATGAATCATGATGCTCCCCTTGTAACTCTTTTGACAACCCAGTCTGGTTCTGAGCTTGCAGGTGCTGTCTGGGGACACAGGCAGAGAATGGTGACAATTTTACCGAAGAGATGAAAAAGAGACAAAAAACAAGCAAACAAACAAACAAACCAGGTTGAAGTTTAGAAAACGCAATGAAGTGCAAGAACAAATAACACAAAACATAAAGACACATTTTCTGCTCAACATATAAAGGCGCGTTAGTTTTTCTCGTGTCAGTAGAAGTCTCTGCCGTTTGTCTCTCTTCCAATTAATTGTGAGTGTGCTGTCGTAAAGTCTGTTTGTCACCTGTAAGCGACTATGTGTCACATGGTTAAAAATGTCCTGGGTGGGGTTGGGGATTTAGCTCAGTGGTAGAGCGCTTGCCTAGCAAGCTCAAGGCCCTGGGTTCAGTCCTCAGCTCCGGAAAAAAAAAAAAATGTCCTGGGCTTGGCTATGACTTTTTTTTTTTTTTTTGCATGTCTTTGGATAATATACAGAAATAGAAACTAGTATGAAATTGTAATTTTTAGTGGGTTTTTTTTGTTGTTGTTGTTTTTTGCTGTTACTGCTACCGGCATTAAAAGAGAACGAGGACTTCCTGCTCCATTTGATATTTAAGAACCCACGAGGCATGTGGCTCCCTCTTTAAACTAATAAATCCTCACTAAAACGCTATAAATAAAGTTTCCTGATCCAAATCCAGTTAGCGTTCATGCTTGGTAGCATTAATATGGCCAGCTCTTCACAGACCAATTTGACACTAATGCAGTTCCCAAAGCTGAACTCTGGTAGTGCCATCAAAATGGTAGCACATCCTTCCTTATTGTATCCATTCACCCAAGCCTCTGGGTCTGACGAAACGTGCGGGATACAGATGTGACCAGGTGTGTACCTTGTTACCCGCATGTGATTACCGCGCACACCTGTGACTCCAACGCCAGGGGCAGAGGGGTTCTCTGTCAATGCTTGCCATATAAGTTACATACCATTTTGCACAAAGTCACGCATTAGAAAATGTATGGTGCTTCCCACAGAACATCTGTGAGGCTTCGCCGACTCCTAAATATCAGTTTGGACTTGCGTGGTTGGTTCTTGCGATCAATCCGCGTACAGTGAAGGTCTCTGATCCTTCTCTGTTCTCTACAGTCTGACTTCTTGCCCATCTTCTCCCTCCTCCTCTGCCTATCCATAACTCGATGTATAACTATTCTTCGCCACCCTCACCCCTCGCCTCCAAGGCCCTGGCGGTGAGTGTAATAGCATCAAATGTCGTTAGATCTGCAGAATGAATGAGAGCCGTCCAGCTGTGGAAATCTTCCATTTATTATTCTTTTTAAAAGTTGTTTCAACTGGGTCTTCCACACACAAGGAGCCTGAGCTTAAGCTCTGAGTGCTAGTTCTCTATCTTCGGAATACTGCTGTCCAATTACACCGCCACGCTAGGAAGAGCGTTGTTAGAGTGGGGTAAATAATAAGACACGGAAGCAAATTGACACTCGTGGAACGATCATTACAAAACACCTGTGAATCCAGCAATCCGAAGGACAGAGCAGATTAATAACGCTCTCAAATGAACCAAACCGGTCAGCAGAAAACCCCAAGGAAGTCAGTAGCTATGACGATGGCCCTTCCGAAGTAACCCCTCCCCCGCTTTTTAAGAAAATGGTCCTTTGTGGTGCAGTTTCTCGTTTTAGCCAGTAGGGTGAGCTGCAGCGCGCAGCATCAAAGCAGCTCCTTTAAAAAGGGAAAGAAAGAACTGGAGACAGACATAATAGAGAGACAGACAGATAGAAACAGAGAGTTGACAAAGACAGACACACAGACACAGATGGAAAAGCACACACAGAGATAGAGACAGAGACAGAGACAGAGACAGAGACAGAGACAGACAGACACACACAGTACGAACTCTTCTGCTCCTGCCCCTGTCACTTCTGGAAAATGCTGACATCTTTAACCCTGCTTAGGTTTTGGATAAGGGCACAGCTCTTGGACGTTAACAAACTGGAGGGCTGGCAGCAACAGACACAACAGGTGTATGTGACACCACACACTTCATGAAGCAAACTCCAGGCTGTCATCGGCTGTTCCGGCTTTACGCTAACACATCCCACAGGCCACTGTTGTTCTCGCGGGTACCAGAATGGAACCTGCTGAGTGGGAATATTTTCACTACTAATGAGATCTTGACAGAAGTTTTAAAAACCTGTGCAAACCTGCATTTGGCGGCAAACAGATAAACGTGCTGTAAGACAAATGCATTGATCATTCCGCCGCTAGGCAACCGATGTAACCCAAAATCCCTGGTTTGAGGTTGCTTTCTTTGGACCATTCTATTCTCTGTCCTTCATTCCTACTGTAAGCTATTAAACTTCATTTCAATGTTTTGATTTGCAGGAGACAGTCAGCTCCAATAGTAAATGGAACAATTTGCTGCGTTCTGAACTTTATACAGGCTCTGGTCTAGGCTCTTCATGTAGAACCTTGGGACGTGTCATTATCCCAAAGATCAACTTGACAAACCTCCCAAGTTCAGCAGTGACCGGAAGTGACCCCACCCTATCTGATTCTAAAGCTCCCACCCTAACCCACCGGCTCCAGGCTCCGTGCTTTATAAATCATGGTCATCGATCAAAGGCGAAGGATACTGAATGACAGCCAACAACTCGAGTTCATGATGGCAATTGAAATAAAAATCATTGTTACTCGTGGTGACAGAAGCAGTTCCTCTCCACACGGAGACAGGAACTGGCAAAGCCACGTGTGGTCAGGAAGGAAGTAGCCTCACTCACAACTCAAATGCATTGTTCTTCATTGTTGGGATGGCTTTTAAAATATCATTTTGTGCCAGGATTTCACGCTCACAAACTGTAATATGACTAGTTCGGGCTTAGCCCGGTCACTATGCTGAATTTTTGAAGCATTTTTCCGTACATTATGTTGAATTGTGGGCGTTTTGACCCTGCAACACAGAAGACAAGCTCAGATGGCCCATACCTAAGAGGAGCTTGGAATCTGGCATTTCTCTTCCTGGAAACTGCCATGCTTTAAACATCCTCGTGGGAAACTCATTAAAGACATAGCAGCCCACATTTTGTTAGCGATGTTTTTTGTAATCCTGGCTCCAAGGCTTAAGACATTTCTTGGAACTATCTGGCTAGTTCGATTCCAGTGTCTTTTGCTTGAGAAGACTGAGATGGGTTAGAGAGATGGCACTTGTTGTTCCTGTGTTGGTTCCCAGCACCCACATGGTGGCTTACAACTTCCCGTAACTCCAGTCATACATCCCCTTCTGGCTCCCGCGGGCTCCTGCATAGGCGTATAAATTGATACGGGCTCATATACATGTACATAAATAATAAATTAGTTAATCACTTTTTTAAAAAAAATGAGATACTATTTTCCTTAAGCTACTGCTGGATCTAAGCCCAAGCAATAAAGATGAAATGCTGTACAGTGAGGGCTGGAGTGTGGGGTAAGAGTCAGGAGCCTGGAAATGAGAAGCAGCCTTTGGCACACCGTAGAGAGGTGAGTTACCTGTGTGACTAACGCAGACCTCCGGTTACCATCAAGGCTGTAAGGGAAAACCGACCCGATCCCACCTCCCATGCCACCGCCTAGATCAGAGATTCCTGCTCATGTGTACAACAGCATACATGTGCAGTCAGTCCTTAACAAGCCAGTCCTCTCACAGACAGCATTGTCACCTCAGTGTTAAGTCTCCAGAACCAGAAGTTCCATAGAGAACGTTCCCTTATCCTTTTTACTGAAGCACCATTAGCACAACTATGTAAATCTTAAGGGTCAGAGGTTATCCCAGAGCCAGAGGCTTTGTGGTAAAGGAAAAGATATCCCCATCCCTTAAGAGTTAATCCAAATGGGCTGTCAATCATATAGCTAGGAAAGTACCCCACAGGAGCCCATCTACTCGAGAGACTTTAAAAAATAATATAAGGCCTCAACCCTACACGAAGAACTGCAGGGGACTAAGGAATGCTGAGACCAGGAGAAATGGTCCTCTCCAGGGAGGAGTACACCAGTTGGTTATCAGCACCAAATGGTCAGCCCTGAAACATACACATGAGTAACATTGTACAGACTGAGATGGTTATGTTCAGGGATACATATGGATATACATGTATGCATGTAACAACTGATGAAAAAGGACACCATGAGCTTGAAAAAGAGCAAGGGGGGAGGGTGTATGGGAGGGTCTGGAGCACTGATTCTCAACTTTCCTAATGCTGTGACCCTTTAATACAGTTCCTCGTGTTGTGGTGACGCCAACCATAAACTGGTTTCGTTGCTACTTTGTAACTGTAATATTGCTACTCTTAGGAATGGAAATATCTGTGTTTCCAATGGTCTTAGATGACCCTTGTGAAAGTGTTGTTCATTCAGAAGGGGGTCACGATCCACAGATTGAAAACTGCTGGCTTGGAGACAGGGAAGGAAAGGGAGGCCTGATGTGGAAAAATATATTAATAATAATGTAAAGCTTAACTAAAAGGGTTGGGTTGAACAATTGTCTCTCTCTGGCTGTTGCCCATTCTTACTCCATGACTGTATTCCATTTTATCTTGTAAACTCCACATATCTTCTATACTAAAAAATAATTAAATATATTTTAATAGACCAGGCAAAGACATTTGCCACCAAGCCTGATAGTTTGAATTTGATTTCTTGGGATCCACAAGGAAGGAAAGAACAGATTCCCACAAGTTATCCTTTAACCTCTCCATGAATACACACACACACACACACACACACACACACACACACACACACGATAGATAGACAGACAGACAGACAGCTATGGAATTTAAAACTTCTAAGTATAGGAAGGTATTTTTGGACGGACGGATGGATGGATGGATGGATGGATGGATGGATGGATGGATGGATGGATGAACAGATGGATGGGTGGGTGGATAAATGGATGGATGGACGGACAGACGGATGGACGGATGGGTGGGTGGATGGATGGATGAACAGATGGATGGGCGGCTGGATAAATGGATGGATGGACAGACAGATGGATGGATGGGTGGATGAACAGATGGATGGATGGATAGATGGATAGATAGATGGATGGACGGACAGAGACACAATCCCATCATATAGCCCCATCTGGCTTAGAACATTTGATCTCCTGCCTCAGCCTCCCAAGCATCGGGACTGCAGGTGTGTAACACTACATCTGGCCAGAAAACATCTTTTTAGAGATGAATTACGATCAGTAACCTTTCCAGGCTGGCAAGTGTGTATTACATTCAGATCAGCTGACAAAGGCAAAGAGGGTTCACAAGATTGGTTTTTCCCCTCTTGACCTCAGTAGAGTCAGCAGTAACTGGAAGTTTGATTTTATGCATCATATAAATCTCCTTGCCCATAACATAAATGTCCTTTTCCTCTGTTAGTGACACTTCAGCCACCCTAGTTGTGAGCCTCCTGATGGGCTTATTGGAAACCAAACCTGGGTCCTCTGCAAGGGCAAAAAGTGCTCTTAACAGCCAAGCCATCTTTCCAGTGTCAAGCTACGTTTTTGTTTGGTTGTTTTGGGGGGATTTTTTTTGTCTCAATATTTTATACCCCACAATCCACATTTAGAAGGAACATAAAAATCTTGGAAAGTATCGAACTCAAAAGGAAAAAAAAAAAAAAAAAAAAAAAAAAAAAAAAGGAAAAGGATGGGACTGGAGCGATGGCTCAGCAGTTATGAGCACATGATGCTCTCCCAGAGGACCCAGGTTCAATTCTCAGCACCCACATGGTGGCTCATTACAGTCTGTGACTTAGTTACATAAGGGGATCTAATATCCTCTTCTGTCCTCTCTGGGCACCAGGCACACATTTGGTTTCTCTGTCCACGTACAGACAAATATCTTCACTGTTTTAGAAAAATCTGGTTCTCTTGGATAGTGAGTCAATCGCCAAACAATTAGTCTACTAATTTCAAAGGGAATGATTCCACTCGGAAACCTGAACAGTAGAGGCCAAAGAAAGGAAAATATTTGAAAAGGTATCAAAGTCAGGTCCTAACTTCAAAGCCAGCTTGTGTGTGTATCCGCTCCCTACAGATTAATGTGTTAAAAATGCAGCTAATAAGGAAAGGCGGGGGAGCGCCCGAAAGAAGTCAAAGCATAAAGTCTCCTGTCAAGCCTGTTGATGCTAAAAGGTTGGGTCAAAGCCAAAGGCAGGGGCATTAGTCCTGAGCGTATTCCCTCATTAATCCCCTGAGAGACACGGAAAACATTCTAGAAGAGTCCCCTTTTAAAAAAAAGGAGCCTGGGTTAGGACAGTCCACGTCTGGACCCAGTGCCCGTGTTTATAGAACGCCAGCATTCCGGGGAGAGCGGTAGAAAGACACTCGCCAATAAATTACAAATACTGTAAATGCGGACTTTTTCTTACATTTGCAAACACATCATAAATTTGGACTGCGTTTCTTTGTGTAAATCCTCCTTAAGACCGTGCTTAAAGCCCCTTGGCATGAAGGCAAAGAGTATTTTCATAAATAGAACTTAGAAGAGTCACTGTGCACTCCATTAATTCAACAACACTTCTCTAAGACTTCAAAGGTAATCCTACCCCCCAACCCCTCCATGTAAAGATGGCGTTTCCTCGCTGTTTTCCGCTCTGCTTCTTGTAGTTATCAGAACTACACGTTTGAAATCACGTGGCCGTCGGGGTAAGAAGCTACATCGTGGTCTCATTCAACATGCTTTCAGATGTCATATGAGCAATAAGCCCGTCAGCTGAACACGCTAGGCTTAGCAGCAAGAACTGTGTTCTCTCGCCCTAGGACGTAAACCTCACAGAGGCAACCGTGTGCTTACAGGGTCCCAGGGTAGGGCTCAGCTGGGGTGGGTGAGTTTTATGGAAAGAGAAGAAGCATTTATTATTAATCTTTATTATTAATCTTCATGCCCGGCTTTACTTCAATATATATATAATAATCCTTGTTGTCTCTTTAAAGCCCTGCTCGCTACTTCGTGGCAGGCACTGCTCTTGGGTTATTGTGTTATTAGAACTCATAATGACAGTGAAGCCCATAATGGTGAGACTGGAAGACCAGTCGGATGCGTCTCGAGGTTAAAGGGCCTTGCCAAGTCTCACAGAGCTTTTCTGAAGACCTGCGATTCCAATTCAAATCTGCTTCGAACCCATGTTCTTCCCACTTAAAGCCTCAACTTGAAATAAAATATAGAGGACGGCTCGTTGCTTGTGTGTTTCTGCATCTAGTTACATGGGCGTATGCCATAATCTACTGGGCCTCCTGGTAGAAATAAAATAAGCTTTACTTTTTAATAAACCTGAACACAATTCCTGTCGGCAGTTCTGGGGACCAAACCCAGTACTAGGCAAGCACTGTACATCCTCAGCCTAAAGATTATAAATTTGAGCAGACACAGACAAAGAAGGGGCTGGCAAGACAGCTCAGTGGGTAAAGGTGCTTGCTGGGCGAATCTGGTGATTTGAGTTTGACGTGTGAACACACACACACACACACACACACACACACACACACACACACACACACACACACGGACCTATATAAAAGTAGACCTATAGAGAGAGAGTTGTTCTCTGACCTCCACATGTGCTTTGGCATACACATGCCCCAATTCACACACATAATAATGAATAAATAAATATTTTTTTAAAAATTAGATTAGTTTGAAAATGCTACTTTATTTTATTGGTTATGTATGGGTATTTTTGCCTGCATGTGTGCCCGTGTACCATGTGCATATGTGTATGGCCCAGTGCAAGTGGAGGCCAGGAGAGGGTGTAGTTTCCCCTGGACTGGAGTTGTAGTTATGAGCTGTTATTTGGGTTCTCAGAATCAAATCTCAAACCTCTGGGATAAGAGCAGCTGATGCTCTAAACCGCTAAGCCTGTAAAAGCAGTTTTGAAATAATATTAAAATAATTCATGTTCAAATCCCCAATTCTCTCACAGATATCACTCTCAGTTTCAGTTTGTCTGACCTGGATGAAGGTAAAACTCACACACTGATGGACAAGCCACTTAAACCTTCTTCTTCTACAGTCGCTGTGGCTTCAGTCTTGTTAGTGTTGCTTTGGTTCTGGTCTTTTCCATGTGGCTTTATAATAGTATTTTCTTTTTTCATTTCGATTTATTTGTTTTGTCAACGATATTCTTAGGAATCAACGACTTCGACATAGAGACTTGGCATTTCGACATGCCATTTTTTTTTAAATTTTTACTAAGTAGACTTAGGTTGGTGTAAAAATGTCCTAGAGGGGCAGGAGAGATGGATGTCCAGGGATAAAGGGCCCTTGCTGCTTCTTTCTGAGGACCTGAGTTCAATTCCAGCAACCAAGTTGGACGACTCATAGCTGCCTATGATTCCAGCTCCAGGATGTCTGACACGCTCTCTGGCCTCCACGGGCGCTCACATGTATGTGTGCATGCATACATGCACGTGTAAGTCAAAAAGTAAAATGAATCTTTAAATACAAAATAACTAGGTAATTTTCTCGGGGATCTCAGCACTGCTATGACTCACCAATGAACGGTCAAGCTGGGAAGAAACTTCGCAGCCCATTTCTACAAACGGCCAAAATAGCAATGAGTGATGATGGCATGAAATTATAAGTTTTGGAGACAGGCATGGTGGCATATGCCAGAATCCTAGTATTTGGGAGGTGGAGGCAGGAGGATCATGAACTCAAGGTTGTACTGCATTGCATAGTGGGTTCAAGGCCACCCTAGACTTTGAACAGAAAAAGAAACAAAGAAAACAAATAAATAGCAAATACATTAAATGTGACTATAATAAATAGTCACAAATTTGCCCGAATTTTTTATTTAAGTATTGTGACATTTGTTTTAGACTCTAGGTCCCTGATAGGAAAATTCAGCTAATGTTTGAAAAATATTTTTGTGACAATAAATTTTGAATTATATACAGTATACCTTCTACATGAAAATTTGATTTATTGCATTAAAACTGTCAATAATGAACTCCTTATAAAAAGAGAGAGCAAAACAAAATGAAGGAAATTGGGTTGTGCCACGACTGAAGATGACCATCGAGTTTGACCATGATCATCGAGTTTGAAGGTCAAAGCAGATTGTTACTTAAGACAGCCAATCAATGTCATCTTTTAGATTCAGATGGCTACCATGTGAACAGTTCCCGGGTAAACTCCTCACGGCTCTACTTTGTAACTAGAGGAAATTTATAAAATGCTTTTTGTTGTTGCTGCTGATTTTTTGTTTATTCCTTTATTTTGGCTGGGTGTGTAGTTCTCTGTGACATGTACAAGGCCCTGGACTCAATCTGCAGCATCACACATACAACAGTGACAACGATGGTGAAAGGAAGAACAAGAAGGGAAAGGAGGAGGAGGGAGGGGAGGAGAAGAACAGAGACAGGAGGAGGGGTAGTGAGAAGAGGAAGAGGAGGAGGGAAAAGAAGAGGGAGAGGAAGAGGAGGGAGACACAGAGTGGCAGGAGGGAGACGAGTAGTGTTCAAAGTAAGCTAGACTCATATTATTGCGATTATCTGAAGTACTAAAACGTTTCATGTCCCTGAGTTATATTTAACCTCATCAAGAGAAGTTTTCTAGGTGGTTGAGATGCCTCAGCAGGTAAGAAACTCGCTGCCAAGCCTGATGACCTGAGTTCAAACCACCAAACCTACATGGTGTAAGGAGAGAACCAATTCCTACAGGGTGACCTCCACCACGGTGTGTGTGTGTGTGTGTGTGTGTGTGTGTGTGTGTGTGTGTGTGTGTGTGTGCGCGCGCGCGCACGTGTGTGGGAGATAGATAGATGGATTAGATAGAAGAATGAATGGATTAAATGAATAGATTTTTTTTAAAGTACAAAAAGGAACTGTTCCATTTATGTTTCCTCTACATTAAATTCTTAGGTTCTATTTTCTTCTTAGATGATCTTATGCAAAAAACCAACTTCCTCTGAGAACGAAACATGCTACCTTCAGGGAAGCTCCATAAAGTAACTCAGAATAGTTTCAGGAACTCCCTGAAACCGATCAAATTCACTAGGCCTCTCCCTCCCAGAGGAAACCAGCCAAGCTTGCAAACAAGACTCTCAGACAAACCAGGGTGCAAAGATGATTCATCCCAGGCATGCTGCCCGGAAGTGGTTTAGACCAACTGAAACACCTGGAAAGGACACTCTCCCACCTGCTGAGCTGCCTGCAGGCTGTGCAGTGTGCTCCAGGCTCCTAGCTTTGTGAGCTGCCCCCTTCTGCCCCCCCCCCCCGCTAGGGTGGGTTTTGGTGAAGCAGCTGTCTATGAGTCATTTCTGCTCCATACCCACATTCCTATAAGTGACCCCAATAAAAACCATTGGTCACCAAGTGAGACTTTGGTGGTACTGGTACTTTCGTCTGTCATGGTCTCCCTATCCGGGGTGAGAAGACATGTGTGCAGTGGCTCCTGAGGAGTTTGTCACCCACAGATTAGTCCCTGAGGAAGATGACAGTGGGCCAACAAGGGGAGGGTAAAAATATATGGGACATTTTAGTGTCATTATTATAAACAGGCTGACCACAGCAGTGCACACCCGTAATCTCAGCCCTGAGGATGCTGAGGCAGAAAAATGGCAAGTTTCAGGCCACCCTGGGCTACGCATTTACTTCAGATCCAGCCTGACTACAGAGTAAGACTTTTATTCAAGTGATTTCTTAAGAAGTTTTACTGACAATTCTTTTAGACAATGTAAAGAATGAGATCATCACATCTGTTTTTTCTCACACTGGAATCATCCCAATATTACCCAGTCTTCTAGGGCTTTCTAAGTTTTCCTAAGTGTTGGTCATGGTCACACACACGCCTTTGACCTTAGCACTTGGGAGGCGGAAACAGGCAGATCTCTGAGTCTGAGGCTAGCCTGGTCTACACAGTGGTCTACACAGCCAGGCTCAAAGACAAACAAACGAGATGTCTGCCAGCCTCTTGCATTCCCCTGTTCTTTTCATCCTGCCCAGGTAGTACTGTGAATAGACAGGTTATTATTCCCACCCATCACACCAGTTAAGAACTAATCAAACAGCATCCCCGCCATTGTCCTTGTGCGTCAGATGTGACTGAAGTAGCCCTCTCCTAAGACTCGGGGGAGATGTGCCCTGTGTTTAGCCCTTGAGCCTCTCCTATGCCGAGCTCCAAAATTGTTTTCTTCTCTCATTTCTATACCATGCTTCTCCTTAGGAAATTACTTCTGCCCTCACTGTTCTGTCCATTTCCAACACTTTGCCACCATGCCCTGCCCACTGTGGGTTTTGTCGAACACTTGTTAAACCCTGAAGTAGAGGGAGGGTCTCTGAATGTGTTTCACATTCTACCAAACTGACTGATGCACTACAAGGACACATCATTCCCTACAGTAGCTCCATCTAGGGTCTCAGTGCAGTCTGATTACACGGGAGACTGCCTTTAACTAACACGAATTTAAAAAAACAAAAACAAAAAACAAAACAAAACAAAACCTGGACTGGAGAGATGGCTCAGCGGTTAAGAGCACCGACTGCTCTTCCAGAGATCCTGAGTTCAATTCCCAGCACCCACATGGTGGCTCACAACCATCTGTAATGGGATCTGATGCCTCCCTTCTGGTGTGTCTGAAGACAGCTACAGTGTACTCAGATATATAAAATAAATCTTTTAAAAAACTTTTAAAACATGATCTTTATATTTATTAAATCTGGCTTTTGTTGGGTATGGTGGCACACATCTTTAGTTCCAGAACTTGGGAGGCAGAGAAAGTTCTGTAAGTTTTGAGGCCAACCTGGCCTATGGAGTGCATTCAATAGGAGACCCTGCCTCGGTTAAAAAAAAACAGAGATCAGTTAAGGAAGACACCCAAAGCTTACACACACACACACACACACACACACACACACACACACACACACACACACAGAGACAGAGACAGAGACAGAGAGACAGAGAGACCAGAGAGAGAGAGAGAGAGAGAGAGAGAGAGCCCCTAGTTTACACGGAGCTGGTAAGACAGTAAGTGGTCCTGGAAATGTTCTGGGGTTTAAAGGTTGTGGAGTCAGACAATTCATAATGTGTTCATTCCATAAGTGTGATGAAAAACTCTGCACTCTCTGAAGATGTGAAAATCTCTGTGTCTCCTAACCTGAGAGAAGGAAACCTCAGGACACTGGCTGCCACAGCCGCCATCCTGAACCCTCACAGCGAGGAGGACAGCGAGCAGAGCTGCGCTCACCCGCTCCGAGTATTCAAAGTTTCAAAAACATCCCAACTTTGAACCTTTTACAAATGTGTCCTAATCTCATCCTTTATTTTTAATTTCGCACACAGCTGTCTGGCGTGCTTCTTAGAATCGCGCCAGATGCTGGGTTCATCACGGAAAGGCAGGAAAACAATGGTCGGGAAGCAATTAGAAGCTTCGAGGCGGCTGGGAGCCTCGTATTAAAATGTGAGAGCGCTGTTCTAGTGGGAATTCCAACATGGCTTCAGTTCTGACATTTCTCTGCTGCCAGGCAGCCTGTGTGGAAGGGCACGGTGACGGAGGAGAGAACGCCCTAGAATTTATTTCTGGGGCAAATGAAGGATTAGCCGAGTTGGAACCCACCCAAGGGTTTTATTATGGACTTGGCCACTGCTCTATTTGAATGTTGCAGGATCCTGTTGGTATCTAGCACAACTCAAGGAATAAAGGCATACTATCGCTCTGCTCCTGTAAAATAATCCAGCAGCCAAGCAAGGCGCCTCTGGTTGCTGAAAGAGCAGGGCAGGGGGGCCCAGTGGGGTGAAGGTTAATTAAACACTCCACTGACTTTGCTCAGAAAAGGCTAGTCATGCTCTGTGGAGAGACTTACGAGACACAGTGAAATAAATCGTGGACACATCCCTAATATAAAACGACTTATGGCGAAGGAGTACTCACCTTGGGGCTGAAAATCCCAACAGTACCTAAAATACAAGAGGGGAAGAGCAGAGATCAGTCAAACTGCAACATCTCAAATCTGCTTAATATACCAGGTCTGTAGAACGAATCCAAAAAAAGCTTGCTAAACCGTCTGCCAGCAACCCCGGCTCGCCTTTGTTTTAAGGGAAGCAAGTTGCCCTTGATGTTTCCAAGATTAGTAAAGGCTTAAAAGCCACATCAGTGTACTGCAACAACCAAGCCAAGGGTCTTTTCAAAATTGAGGATGGGGGCTGGAGGGATGGCTCAGTGGTTAAAAGCACGGGCTGCTCTTCCAGAGGACCAGGGTTCAATTCCCAGCTCACACATGTCCGTAACTCCAGTTTCAGGGCTTCTGACACCTTCATGTAGCTATAGATGCAGGCAAAACGCCAGTAAACGTTAAAAATACATGAAAACAAAACAAAAACTGGGGATGACCCTGGGAGGGAGGCTCATGGTAGCCCACAGTTTGAGCAAGATTGTTCTTTACTGAGACCCCTGTCCTGTGGCTCACAGCACCATAAACACCACCGGCGTAGGCAGCAAACCCCGGCAGTACTCCTGTAGTTACAACGACCCAAACCCCAGGACCAAGGACACATCCTCAGCTGCGTTCACTCCTAGAGCATACGGGTGAGGCCTGGAAGGTAAAATCAAAGTCGTCTCACATTGGTAGCCGAGGAGCCAAGAAATGGAACAGGCCCACACAATCCACAGTACTTTCTGCTACCCTCTCATGTGAAATGGTTGGCCGAACCGATAACCCTTGAGGTCTTAAGTAGTGAACAGCCATGATGGAAAGGAACACTTGTAAATCACTTCTGTGGCACCTGACGGACATTTTTCCTCCAACAGAAACAGTGTCACTTATGATGGTTGCCCACAAAAGCGTATTTACTGCCTTCACAGGAGGCTTATTCCGTATTGATTTTCCTCTAGGGGATGGCCGCCCTTCCTCTCAGCTTGGCCCTTCCCATCAGTCTGTGAAGTGAAGCACACCCTCCCCTCAACCCTTCAACCTCTCCGTCTCCTGTCCCGTTTCTTCCTGTTAGAGTGCAGCGTTCAAACGCTTGCTCCTCTCCCGTCTTCCCCTTTCCCGGCCTACTCCATCAGCTCAGAGTAACTATGCCTTAACTCTTAGAACAGACATAGAGACTTCCATGCCACGAAGTAGGATGGGTATTTTTCTACTCTCATCTCGGCCTCTTGGGAATCTGCATCTGAGCCTTTCTAGGAGGAAAAGGGAACGTTTTTAATCGAATTCTTAATCAAATCGACAGCATCCGTAACCACAGAAGGTTCAGGGAAAGGCCATACTTGGGTGGCAATGATGTCTTCCAGGATCAGCACGACTAAAGTTAGGTTTGGCTACATTAGGAAGATCAGCCTCAGAGCTAGACAACTTCTCCACCACTCCTGAAAACGGAAGCATCGAGAGATCAGCGGGGGGGGGGGGGAGGGGAGGCTACTTTGAGGGACATTATTAGAGAGGGCAAACCCAAGCAGAAAGCTCGTGTTTGCTTTTCCCAGACCCAGTCTGATCTGATCATCAGGTGAAAGGGAAAATGGAATGACGGGTTAGAGAGAGGACGAAGGAAGGTGGGGTGGTAGAAGGTGGGGGTGGGTGGGAAGGCAGAGGTGGGGGGCAGGAGGCCTCGGCATCTGTGAGGGAAGGGTGTCCTCTAGTGTAAGGCACACTCACACTAGGACTGGCAGACATTTAGTTCAGCTGGGTGTAACTGTCAGGTGGGTGAGTCTCTGCCTAGCACAGTGCGGCTGACAACTGCACAAATGTCTGGCCTTCCTGTGAAACAGTTGGCTTACATACTTTTCTCAGCACCGTGACCGAACATATAACAAGAAGCCATTAAAGGAAGGAAACGTTGCTTTTGGCTTACAATGTGAGGGAATACAGACCACCCTGGTGAAGGACGACTGAACCAAGCAGCACGCGCGAGCACAAAGGAGGATGGCGTCTCCAAGGTCGCAGAGAGCTCAGGATAAATGGCCAGGGCTGCCATCATCCAAGGATTGGCCCCCCAGCACCTTACTTCCACCAGCAGACCTCTGAAAAGGTCTGTGACCTCCCCAGTGCTAGGACACGTGAGACTGTGGGGGACATTCCAGACACACATCAGAGCCACAACCAACCGAGCAAACCGTCAGGCAGGCGAGCACCTCTCTGGCTTCGGCTGCTCTCGGGAAGCATTGCTCTAGCGCCTGGTTCTTCCCACTGCTCACCTAATGAAGCACTAAAAGAAATGAGGGGGCCGGTGACGGCTGCGCAGGTAACAGCGCTGACCAATCTTCCATAGGACCCCGGGTTTACAGCACCCACATGGTGGCTCGGAAGCATCTATATTCAACTCCAAGTTGAAATGGGTCTCATTCTGACCTCTGTCAGGATCAGGTGTGCTCTTCAAACATAGACAGACGGACAGACACGCAGACAAAACACCCATACACATTAAAAAACAAAACAAAACAATAACAACGAAACATGTTGTTAAACACACACAGACAAACGTGCAGGCAAAACAGCCACCCACATAAAATAAAATGAAAAAGAATGGTGTAAACACACACACACACACACACACTCTCACACATTCTTATATACCTACACACACCTACTCATACACTTACACACACACACACACACATACACACACACACACACACACACACACACCTCTTTCCAAAATGTTACTGACAACAATAGCAGGGCCTTTGCTAATAAATATTACTCTTACAAATCAGAGAGGTTGGGGGAAACAAAGCAACAGTGTTTTGTTTAAAAGGTTGACTCCCAGTAAATTGTTAAATAATTACAACATGTTATTAGGGAGCTCAGCCTTTTTTGATGCCTCCTTCTCCCATTATCCCCACTCCACCATCTGTTTTCAGTTCCCTCCTCTCGCATGTCCAGGTTTCCTGGTTTCTCCTGTTAGTCGAGAAGACAGAGACTTGGGAATCTGTGTCTCCCATGGTAATTACTGTAAGAAAGTCCTTTGCTGAGAAACAGCCCACTTAACAGGAACTAATGAGGAAGCCGCCTTACATAGGTGACATTAAATAGCAACTTTATCTTTGACAATACCGTAATTAAACATCTTTGTCAAACTTCCAGTGATTAAAAATGTGTGAGTTTTGCCTAGGAACCGCAAGGCCCTGGGTTCGGTCCCCAGCTCAGAAAAAAAAAAACCAAAAAAAAAAAAAAAAAAAAGTGTGAGTTTGGCAAGGTATTGTTACATATATTTACATAGACCTATGACACCAATTCCAGGGGACCAAGAAGGATCCTAAGTTTGAGGTCAGTTCAGCTACATAGCAAGACCCTGTCTTAACAACAACAACAACAACAAGGGTTGAGATGTCTCAGCAGGTAAGAGCCCTGGCTGCTCTTCCAGAGGACTCTGATTCAATTCCCAGCACCCACGTGGCAGCTCACGACTGTCTGTAATTTCCATCCCAGGGAATCCAATGCCCTCTTCTGACCTCACAGCCATTAGACCTGCCCATGAGGCAACAAAATACTCATGTCTGTACACTAATAAAACAATAATTTAAAATCTTAAACAAGAGTAACTACAAAACCAACCCCCCCCCCAAAAAAAGGTGCATAGGTTACAAGGGTCTAATTAACGCGCAGTGGGGACTCAGCTTAACAAAACTCTATTATAGAACTGTAAGTTGCCAAGAGCATAGGTCTGACGCCGTCTCATGATAGAAAAAAGTACCCGTGGGTGGGAGGCGGTGGGCGTGCTAACTGACGTCACCAACCATATGTTCGTATCAAACCATCAGCCTGTATACTTTAAATGTATGCAGTATTATTACTTTAAAAAACATTTAGTGAAACACATGTGTTGAACTTGGTGGGAGTGAACATTGCTTCTTTTCTTTGCTGGCCTGTCTTTTCTTCCTCTCTTCCTTCTCCAAATATTATTCATACAGTAAGAAGGTTTTGCTTTAAAAAACAGGAGCAAACCCAGCAAAAACACATGTACTTCCCACAGAGGACATTTTGTTTTTTTATTTTGTTTTGCTTTTGAGTCTGACCCAGGGTAGCCTCAAACTCCCTAGGTAGCTGAAGATGACCTTGAACTACTGATCTATCCCCCTGCCTCTGTTTCCAGGGTGATAGAATTGCTGGTGTGTACTACCATACCAAGTCCTATGCTGCGCAAACCTAGGGCCTTCGTTCATGCTCGGCAGACACTCTACCAGCTGAACTGTACCCCAGGCCCAGGGAGCACTTCTAAAAGGAAACTATAAAATACCAGCACTGTCAACCCTCAAGAAAGGGCCCCAGCCTATCATCTGCTGGACACGGTTAAGGTCTTCATCTTGTCTTGTTACACATATCCTGTAGTTGGTCTGCATTGCAGTCCGGAGAGTTCTGCGCTCTCCGGGAAGCATTTAGTTAAACCCAGCTGACATCGTCTTCCAGTTCTTACACTCTGCTCTGGAAACAATTCCCTTTAAGCCGGAGAGTACAGCCAATCTGGAGCTAAATGTTTTAAACCAAGATATAAAGGAGGGGACAGGAGGAACAGCACATAAATGCACGCGCACGCGGAGTTTATGTCTAGCCCAAAACCCTCTGAGAATTTCCTATCAGGCCTGTGCAGAGAGATAACAAACACTTCTTTAATCTTCTCTCTGAACCTTCAGCTTCTATAGGAAAGGGAAGCCATCACTCTTCCGCAATATCCACACTCAGCCTCAGCAGGTCCATGCAAATGGAATTTGGAACTGGAGGAAAAAAAAAAGGGCGCAAACAGCGTGAGCAGAAAGACAACGCTGTCCCACACTGATGGTGATCATTTTCACATTCAGGACGAGCAACCCTGTCTTCACATTCGGCTGGCCTGCAGAATAATCTTTTCATTTTGCATGCAAAAAAAATTGAATTACATGCATGGTTTGGGGCCGGAGAGATGGCTCGACAGTGAAGAGCGTAGGTTGCTCTTCCAAAAGACCCAGGATCAATTCCTAGCATCCACATGGTAACTCACAACCATCTGTAACTCCAGTCCCAGGGAGTCAACACCCTCCTTTGGCCACTGCTGGTATCAGATATGCAAATGGTGCACAGACCCAGACTCCTTCTTCTGTCACCTGCCTCTGTGTGTATGTGTATGTCTGTGTGTCTATGCGTCTGTCTGTCTCTCTCTGTGTATGTCTGTCTGTCTGTCTGTCTTTGCCTATCTGTCTCTCTCTGTGTCTCTGTCTCTGTCTCTGTCTCTGTCTCTGTCTCTGCCTCTCTCTCTCTCTCTGTGTGTGTGTGTGTGTGTGTGTGTGTACAGCCCAGGCTGACCTACAATTCACTATATTCCTCAGGCTTGGCTAATCTTGAACCTATGGAATCCTCTTGCCTGTGTGGGATTACAGGTGTGTACCCAGCAAGGCAATTCACTTCTAAACAAACATTTTAATAAGAAACTGTAAATACGTTCTTCTAAATTGCCACCTTAATTCACAGGATGCATTACTCGATCTCTGCTGAAAATGAAGCAATTGACTCAGAACCATTAGTTTGGGTCGAGGAGAAGCGGTCAGATTCTTGACCACACAGCCAAGCAATAAACGTGGTTATGGAGAAAAACTACCGCGAGCTTTCATCTCTTGACCGGGTAATTAGCCAGATCCTGTTGCAAGAGGGAGACAAACAACTCTAAGTGCCCTAATATTGTTGAAACTACCTCAGAAGGAAAAATAATTCCATTTTCTAATTATAATAAAATAGCGTACAGACTCAGTACTTAACGTAGGCTAAACATTATGCTAGGCGTACACTTCACATATTTTATTTAATCTTTAGAGTAACCTTGAGAAGTCAGTATACTATTAACTTCTCATTTTAAAGCTATCTCTCCCTCCCCTGTTTCCCTCCTCAATGATATGTGTCCTCAGACATGGATGGGGAGGTCAGCAGAAGTCTTGGGAGCCAGCTCTTACCTTCCCCCTTTGATTGAAAGCAGGTCTCTTTTTTTTCCACTCTGATGCAGACTCCAGACTAGGTGGCCCTCAAGCTTCCAAGCAATTCCTGTCTCTGTGCCCCATCTTCCTGTAGGAGTTCTGGCATTACAGCATCTAGCTCTTGGGATGCAGGCAGCCAAGCCCAGGTCTGCCGGTCTGTAGAGCAAGCACTGGTGCCCACTGAGCTTCCTCCCCAGCATCTGTTATCTCCGTGTTACAGATGCAAACAAGACTCAGGAAGCCAAACATGTGACTGAGATGTCTGAGCCTTTAAGTGACAGAAGCGAGATTTGTATCCAGTGCTAAGTGTTCTGGAGCCTAAGCGCTGGAATTTCGCATCTGCTGCTTTTTTAGAAGTTACGATGTAAAAGCAAATCCAGAGTTTAGGGGGAAGTTACAACTGCTCTGTAAGGGGGTAGGGGTCAGGGAGAGGGGTTGGAGGGATATGTTAATGTTACAGGATGGTTAGATCGCCGGTATTCAGAGTCCGCAGTTGGTCTTCAGGGGACTCATAAACTCCCTAACACTGATGAAAAATAGAATAGGTTCTCTCTCGCCTTGGAGCAAACTCCGGAGACCTCAGCTGTATCAGAGACTCCCGCATCTCCCTGCAGCCATCAAAATGCTAAAGTGGCAAAGGAGTGGGTTGGCATGGAAAGCCTTTGCTGTGCAAGCCTGGAAGCCACTGGATGTGGACACGCGTGTCTGTAACCTGGCGTGCCTACAGTGAGATGGGAGGAGGTGGAGGCAGGAGAATTCAGGATGTTCTCAAGCAGCCTAGGCTTGGATATGCAGCCCAGCTAGAGAAACAAGAGGCCCTGTCACAAAAGCAAGGCAGAAGACAAGAATTAACTCCAGAAAGTTGTCAGTGGCATGTACCTGCCTACACACACACACACACACACACACACACACACATAAAAATATCAAATAAATTTTTCAAATGATGAGCTGCATTGTGTTAGACGCAAACAGGACTATACTGGCATTATAAAACTAGCAATCCAGAAAGGTCAACATATGGGATGCCACAAATTTAAAACATCTAGATGATTAGTCTTTTGCAACCGAAGCATTAAAAAATGTTATTTTACCTATGACTTGATGTAAGGCCTATCGTGCCTTCCCCGCCTTGATAAGTCATCTGCCTGCTCGAATCTTTATTAATGACTTCATGATGCTCATATTTGAGTTTCATTCTTGTGAGGAAGCACCAGGCCTTTCTGAATGTGTAGGCTCTTTGAGAAACGCGTTGTCCAGAGTTGCTCTCGTGCTTCACGTAAGCGTCTCTTCTGCCTGATGCCCGTATCGACACAGACCACAAAGACTAATGCTAGCTGAAGTATTGTTCTGGTATTAGGGATGGACTCTTAGGATCCAAACTGACGTCTAGTTGGGCAGTGCGTCAATGGCGAGTTGATAAGACTAACAAAGCCCCTTGCAATTGATCTTGAACAATGAGCCATGTGGTAAAGACTAGGTTCATGCCCAAGGAAAGAGTTTTGCTGAACAGCGCTTAAGTCCGAACATCCAAGGTGTTTCCTTAACCTCACTTGGAAAAGCGCCCTTTGAGCTTTGAGTTCTCTTTATACTGCCAGTGTCCCTCAACCACTGCAGAGCGAGCAAGTGGCAGAGGGTGATGTGGCCACTGACATCCGGGAGCCAGTGGAATTACCTGACGGAGCCATCAGAGGCCTGGGATCTGGATACCAGCCTTAGACAAACAGCCAAAGCAAGGCCTGTGGTGGGGAGATCATGTGCTGTCTGCCCTAGTTTCTTCAGTGACAGTGAAAGTGCAAGAGTTTGTCCCTACCTGTAAGGAAATCTGAATCTTACCCAAAAGATATGGAGAGATGACAACTTGGAATATTGAATAGCAAGTAATGTGGTAACAATAGACATCATGCATCTAATTCAACCAACAGAAAGACCTGTTGTAAGAAGGTCCTGTGTTCTTTTGTGAAGAGTAATATTTATTTACTTCTGAGTCTATATGTATAAGTATTAGAAATTCACCCCTAGAGGCTTAGTTCTTTTAAAAAAACTATTTTTAATAAGTTTTTTAAATGCTTTGATCCCCCCCCCCACTTTGACCAACATTTAAAGGTAGGAGAGAAAAGATAGTAAACAAGGAGATGTGGACCTGTTTAGAAGTAGTTTGGTTGGGGGGCAGGGGTGGACTCCAGTCTCTGTTGTCAGGATACCAGCGGTCCAGTTCATTACTGTCAGGATACCAAACACTAATCAGCAGCAGAGGCACAATCCAGCAGAAACCTCCAGGCTTCCTCTGGAATCTAAGTCATCAAAAACAACCAGGACCAGCCAGGATGCCAGGGGACGTTCTCTGCCGTGCCTTTCTCAACTAATCAAAGATCAGCAAAGACTCCAGACAAACAAAGCGTTGCAGAGTTAGCCAAGCAAGGGCCCCATCACTGTCTGTTGAGTCCTATTTATACTCTCTCCAAATATCACATGTCTTCCCATCAGTCTTGCCTTAGCAAGACACCACGTGAGTCTACATCACATGACACAACCATAAATTTCCACTCCACACCCCAGACAACAACATAATGGTCTCCTATTTACAAAAGACCATGGTCACATTTAAACTCCCACTTAATAAACAAACAAGTGATATTATCAGATACTGACAATATGGCTCCCTCTGAACCTACCAATTTTAATACCATTCCTAGAAAATAAAAAAGAAGTTAAATAACACTCTGTTTCCCACTAGTCACCTGTAAACTTTTGCTACATGCAGTCACTGGCAGGTCAATCAAATACTACTGAGGGGGAGGTGTGTGGGTTTGGCAAGATGGCTTAGTGGGTAAAGGCACTTGCTGGACAGACATGACAACCTGAGTTCTGTCTGGGACTAATTCCTTACAAGGAAACCTCATTCATTTGCCCTCACAATCCCCATCCTCCATGCACATAAGAGACATCATGCATGTAAGAGAAATTTAACTCACTGAAGTAACAAAAGAACCCCCCCCTTACCCCCTAATGCTAACTGGATACAATGTGGCAAAATTAAAGACAACATCAGGCCAGAATTTATTTTTTTCCCTTCTCCTTAAAGAGAAAACAGAATCACTAAAAGCAGTAACTGTTGTTTGCTTGTCCTTCAGGGTGAGATGCTGTCTGTTAAGGTGATTTCTGTCAGGGATGTTCAATGTGCTTTGCAAGCTGAGGAGCTTGGAGCAGGTATGAAGCTAGTTGAGAAAGAGTAAAAAGGCAGGAGATTGATTAAAGACAGACTACAGGCGGATGGCAGAGAAAAGTCTAAGATGCCTCCCTGGTTCCAAGCCTGGGTACTAGAACAACAAGGGGTGGGTACACATGCCATGCTCCAGCTGACTGTCACATTTTAAACTTTATCTCTGTGAGTTTTGTCATCGTCGCCGGTTGGAGACTTTATTTCTGCCAACTGCCTGGACACCTTGCTGTGAAAAATAAACCTTGTAGGACCTTGAGATGCCAGCCCCAAACTCACTGGATTTTACAGGTGTGAGGACCTTCAAGACCATTTAACTTAGCCCTCACTTCACAGATGGGGAAGTGATGTAAGCAGGAGCTGTCCTGCACTACAGGAGTGGACTTACTGACTTCCCTGCTTAGGGAGCTCCCCTGCTCATCATGGAGGCCAAAAGAGGTGGCTCCCCCTAGAGTAGGAGGTAGAGGTGTCTGTGAGCCACCTGATGTGGGTGCTTGGAATCCAGCTGTGGACCTCTGGAAGAGCAGTGTATGCTTTTAACCACCAAGCCATCCACAGTGCCCCCCACCTCAGGAATTTACAACTCCACACTCTGTAGCCACCTTACCTCATCTTGTGCAGAACCGGGAGCCAGGTTTAAAAATGGGCTGTTTGTTTGCAAATGAAACCTTTTCTATGAAAATGGCTTCAAGTCTTTAGGTGCAAACACTTCTTCCTAGCATGCTAGGAAACAATGCTTCCTAGCATTTTTCTTGTTTGAACAGGGCCCTGTTACTATTTGCCTGACGGCAACCATTACACACAAAAAAATTCCAACTTCAAGTTTTTGCGACTCCTCTAGGCAATCCACATGTGGCTCTCACTCTGTCTTAGGTTATGAACGCTGAGTTCATTCTTTCCATAACCATGCGGTTAATAAATGTCTTCTATGTGCCAGGAATTTTGTGAGGGACACACACACACACACACACACACACACACACACACACACACACCACTGTGTCTAAGAGTCAAACTATGTGCCAGTTGTGTGACAGATCCAGAACGCCAAAATGATAAAAACAAAAAAACAAAAACCAGGGACCCAGAAGAGCCCAGGCCTGGATAATGCCAGAACCTGTCATTTTGCAGATAAAGAATGCTGAGGGAAGGTTTGAGATCAGACAAAAAGCAGCAGCCTGACAGGATAGGGAAAGGCAGGTCACAGAGAGGCCAGGCCCAGGCTAGAGAGAGAAACCAGGCCTGTCAGTAGAGCAGATGGCAGAGACCAGCTTAGCAGGTATGTTCGAGGAGCGGGGGCGGGGCAGGATACTGGGTGAGCTCCAACACAAAGCCCGTTTCCTTTGGTGAGGGGTGCCACGATGAGGCTGGAAGGGGCTGGTGGTGGTCACTGAGGGAAACGGAAGCCATTGCTGACCTGGGGCCTGTGAGGAATCGCCTGCGTCCTTAAGTGCTCATCTGTGGTTGGAGGATTTACCGTGGTGGCAACTGGATTGCGTCATTTTTTCTCTGGCCCCAATTAGCTGCCTAAGTACAGGAGCAGAGAGGTTGGGAAGCTGAAATCTATCAAGGTTAGGGCTTCTATCGGCTTGAGAGATAAAAGGACGAGATGGACAAGAAGACTGGAGAGCCACATCGTTCAGGCCACCTGGGAAAGGAACCAATGGCCGGAGACTGTCCATTCTTGCTAACGTTTGATGTTAGTTAGAACATTCAGAAGCAGGAGAGACTGTGAGGCTAGCCTTGTCCGTGAAGAATAACCGCCCTTTGTTCTAGAAGTCTCCAAATCTCTCCCGCTGCCCTGCCCTCTATCTCGATGTTCCGTATCACTGTCCACCCAACTAGAACTAAAAATCCCTTCTCCCTCTTTGTCTATTGGTTTGTCTGTCCCATCGACCCCCAAGCCTACTTCCTTATTACCCTTTTAGCCCACCTCTGCAGACACCGAATCTATCCATCCTCCGAATGCACCAGGAAGTCCAGTTGGATGCTAACTGGTCCATCTGCCATCATCTTGCTCCCTCTGATGCTGTATCTCCAGTGCTGATGGACCGGGTAACATAGCAACCAACAGTCACGTGCCAAGGCTTCACAGAAGGTCTAGCCTGAAATCCCAGCTCTAGCTTTTAAGGGTGAGGCCTGAGATACAGACTCCGTTTCCTTATCTTTAAGAAATAAAAATCACTCCTGTTTCATATAATTCTTGAGAATTACCAGAGGCGCTCCTCATAAAGAACTGATCGTCAGACCCGGCACCTGGAAGGCTTTAATCAACGTCAGCTGTTCACGTCATGAGCACGGTTGCTACTCTAATGACCTAAAGGCTCTTGCTTCAGATCCTTCAGTGCCTCATCCCAGCTCTCAGAGAACAAAGTCCTGCACTCCTGTTCCTGCTATCACGTGTTGCTACCGTCATGACTTTTCCTTGATGCTTTTGCTTCCCCTGCAAATGCTAGCTGGTGCTTTAAGATTCAGCTCAGTCTCCTGGGTCAGCCGCTCCCACAGCGCACCTGTGTGCTCTCCCGCTGCATTATAACCTCACCGACTATGTCCTTGAGCTGAGAGAGGGAGTAGCAAAGCGCTTGTGTTCAATAAACGCCTGCTAAATCAGAAACAGTGAGAGCTCTCGGAGCTCCGAGAAGCTGTACAGTACAGCTCAGAGAGAGAGAGGCAGAGAGGCAGGCACCCCGCACCATGCCACAGACTAGGCTACTGCATAGATTTATTCCAAATAAGACAAATGTGGGGGTGCCTTCATTTTTCCTTAAGTTACACACCAAGGCGAGAGATGCGGGAAGGGGAGGGACAGGAGGAGGAAGCTAAAATGAAAAGACAGCTTTGCTAAATTAAATCTTTATCAGGTGGCTAGGTATAAAGGAGTCCTAGCACTGGGAAGTTTAGGTCAGAGGGTTACAAGTTCAAGACCAGCTTGGACCCTATTCTAAGACTCTGTCTCATAAATTAGATAGATAGGTAGATAAATAGATAGATAGATAGATAGATAGATAGATAGATAGATAGATGTAGGATGTAGGTTAATGTCTTTATGCAGGAAGGCAGGCACAGGATAGAAGGAGGCCTGTCATTGGACAAGAAGGAAGGATGAGCAGGAGAAAAGTTTTAGAAAGAGGAGAAGGAGCTGGGAGAATGGCGGCAGATGTTCTCTGCACATAGATACAGATTGTTATGAATATTTTTAAGGGATGGCTGTGTGCAGGATTTTATGCTGTCTAGATGGGCAAATTATATGTTATCCATTGGACCAGAGGTCATTGTGTGGTGTGTTCTTTCATGTGGTGACTGAATTGAGTTCAAGAGAAGGTGCGATGGTGGGATGCACCAAGCCCACCACGGAATTGGGTGGGATGTGTGAGCCTGGCGTGGTAACAATTGGCCAAGAGAACTGTGAGTGAAAGTAAAGTAACATGGCAAGGTGCACGCTGGAATGGCTCCCGAACCGCCTAGGTTAGAGAGTACCAGAGGGGCCAGCGTGGAGCTGCTGAGATAAATTAGCGCTAGTTCCTGTGGCCCGACAGAGCTGGAATTATCGAGAAAGCAACCACCTAGGACAGAAGGAGACCAGGAGAGAAGCTCAGAGCATATGCATGGGAACCGGTCCCCTGCTTTTTGTTAATCACAACAGATGGATGGATGGATGGATGGATGGATGGATAGATAGATAGATAGATAGATAGATAGATAGATACCTCAATCCAAACAAAAAGGATTTTGTTGTTTCCAAAGTCTGGCTTCAAAGACTAACCACAAGATGACCAGCCAAAGTATGCTTCAAAAGACACGACGGAATACACATCAGAGTGCCAAGTATCCAATATACAAATACAATCGATTTGTTTCCTCACTAAAAGCCTTCATGAAGAAAATGATTTAATACAAATGCTAAAACTACAGACACAGATTAAGTGAAAAATAACACCAGACTTCTAATTAAAGACGTAATAGCATTTCCCTCCCTTCTAGTTCACAAAAATCTGAACAGACAGACAAAAGGAGACTGTAGAAGCAGGCTTTTATCAGTCACCAAAGCCTTGCTAAAACTTTCATTAAACCCCTATTCTTCTGTACACGATTCTTTTGGAGGTGGGGAAGGGGGACAAGAACAGAAATGGACAGACAACCTTTCTGAAATCATTTTCTTTTCTTTTTTTTTTTTTTCCGGAGCTGGGGACTGAACCCAAGGCCTTGCCCTTGCTAGGCAAGTGCTCTACCACTGAGCTAAATCCCCAACCCCTCTTCCGAAATCATTTTAAAGTGATTTCTCATAGTTTTTCTCCATTTGCCTCAGCCTACTTACAGGTTTGTCTTCACCCTCGTTTGTCCCTCGCTGCTTTCCTTACTTAGACTACACTACCTCCTCATTCTTTCCTATTGATTCCTTTGCAATAGGAGCTAGAGCGTCAAGTCTCAATTCTCTGAGTCATAAAGAGTGGTACAGACTTTGACCAATGAGCATGACTGGGTTTGTGGCTGTATCAATCCAGGCCAGAGGCCCCTGGTGGTCAACCACAACCAACCGGTCAATCTCAGACCTTCCTGATCTGCCCTGCCTTGAAGAGGTGATCTGCTATCAGAAGTGTCCTGAGACACTGCCATAACACCGTGAACACAAAGGTCAGTGTATAAACACACCCTCAATTCCTTACCCCAAAAGGTTGGAATGCTGCCCCAGGCCCTAACAATTATCCCCAGTCACATGGAGAGGCCTTTCTCACCATCCTAGCCAGCCACTGCTTGAGATAAAGCCTCTCTTCATTCCTTCCCTTTCATTGCTAAGATTCAGCTGAGAACTGGGGGGATGATTCAGTGAGTAAAGTGCTTGCTGTGGAAACATGAGGATCAGAGTTTGGGTCTCTGGAACCCACAGGAAGCCAAACACAGTAGTGCACATCTGTGATCCCAGCACATGCAATAGTGCACACCTATGATCCCAGCACATGCAGTAGTGCACACTTATGATCCCAGCACATGCAGTAGTGCACACCTGTGATCCCAGCACATGCAGTAGTGCACACCTGTGGTCCGTCCTACAGTGAGATGGGAAGTGGAGACAGAGGGATCCCCAGAATCTTGTGGACCAGCCAGCCTGGTATGTACTGTGGCAAACAAGGAGAGACTCTTCAAAAATATGGTACAAGATGAGAGTCTACCCAAGTTAGATTCAGCTAAGTCTCCTCTGGTT
Organism: Rattus rattus; assembly: GCF_011064425.1. NCBI lineage: Eukaryota > Metazoa > Chordata > Mammalia > Rodentia > Muridae > Rattus > Rattus rattus. Next base: position 57,881,130 of record NC_046162.1, read on the forward strand.
AGCCTCTAACCTACAAACATGTGCTGTGGCAAGCAACACACACACACACACACACACACACACACACACACACACACACACACACGTCAATTATTGCCTGCTAAGAAAATTTTATCGTCATCATTATTTTTATTTATTTACTTTTTGGGTTTTTTTTTAAAGACTGAGTCAGCCCTGGTGGTCCTGGAACTCTCTCTGTAGACCAGACTGGCCTCAAGAGACCCACCTCCCTCTGCCTCCCTATACTGGGATTACAAGCATGCTCTACCATTGCCTGGCTGCTAAGTAAATTTTAAACAGGTCATCCCAGTTCACAAATAAGCAATATATTCCAAAGGTTCGTTTCTAGGTGCTTGGACTTTGCCTCATGAAACAAAAGAGTGGACGGTAGTAAGTTGTCAGGGCCAGATTAAAAAATCTAGCCAATTTCGGCAACACAGCAAAAGCATAGGCAACAGTCTGCAGCCTACCAGCCAATCAAAAGCTGAGGCACGGCGTCGGCCATTAGACTGTTTCTGCCTAAAGACACAGAGGTCACCAGACGCTGCTGTGCGTTACATATAAAATGCTGTGTGTGACATAAACTGTGTTTTACACACCCCATTAAAGCAGGAAAGCGACAAAGAGAGTAGCAAAGGAGATTTCCCTCAATTTCTGGACACAGAAACTCAGAAATCCTTTGGCTTTCTTCTCTTTCCATCTCCTGCCTCCCAGGGCCCTCAATTCCCAAACACTGACCAAAGCTTTACAAAGCGTCCTTCCTCAGCACGCCCCTCCCCCTGCCCCGCTTTATCCCTCAGGTCCACACAAACTCTCCATGAGTGGGTTCATCTGTCTTCTCAGCCACATTTCCAGTGATGCTCTGATTCCAAGACAGACTCTACGTCCTCTGTGTCTCGGCATGCGTTACTTCCGTGTGCAATGCATCTCTCCAAAAAAAAAAAAAAACCAATGCCTTTCACCACGGCCAGCCTGGGACGCCAGCTCACTGCTACCAGCTTTCTCCAGCCCTCTGACAGGAAGCCAGCTCCTTCTCTGAGCCGTTCCAGAACTTCCTGTCTGTTCCCTTTCTAAACTCTTTGCTTCAGTGCACCCTGAATTTTAGTTACTTTCACGTGCGTTTTTGTCTTTCCAACCGGGTTTCTTGGAATTATTTGTTGAGGATCTACTGCTGGGTTGTGCTAGACACCTTGTGTGCATAGCATAGGTGCATATCAAGTTAGAGTCTTACAGAGTTGAGTTTCTCTTGCCCCAAAAGGCCTGTTTTGTGTTCGGCACAAAAACACTCTCTCCGTAGTAATATGCTCAGCAAACTTTTGCTGGGCCTATAAATGAATAAACTGGTATTAGTCATTTTAATGTTGACACTGCACACAAGTGATATATAAGATTTGGTAACCTGTACTTTTCAGGAGCGATTGAATAGCGCCAGTTCATTACGCTTTTTTATGAGGTAACTGAGTCTCATAAAGGCTGGACACAACCAGAATTAAATGCCCAACTGCAGAATCTCATGCTGGGCAGCCCTGACCCCAGGAGTTGCTTCTCTGAAGTTCAGTTTTCTCATCTGCTAAATGGAGAGTCTAAAAGTGTCCACCACGCACGCCTGCTGGAAGGGCTAAATAAAGAAGTTAATTGGTGGACAGTAGACCCAGGCCTGGTGCATTAGTGCGAGCTGTGAGTTTGCTCTTCCTCTGCAGACAGGGACAGCCCCCGCCGTATTCACTCTTTCTGAGGACGTGGATCCCGTGGTGTTGTTCTGAGCCTCCGTACACCTAATGCCCACTGCATGCTGCTCTGAAGTGTGATTCAACACACTTAAGGCCACTGAGTTTTCTCTTTTCTTCATTCTTCTAGGATTTGGGAACATTCCTTGTAGCATAGTAAAAAATGAAATAGAGAGATGGCTCAGAGATTGAGAGCACTGACTCCTCTTGTACAGGACCTGAGTTTGAATCCCAGCACCCATGTGAGGCAGCTCACAGACGACATCTCTGGCCTCTGTGGGTACCTGCACTCACCCACACAGAGGTGCACACAAATACACACAATGAAAAGTACATTTTAAAAATTTTTTTGTAAAAAATGAAATATAAGGGACTGGAGAGATCGTTCAGTAGTTAAGAGCACTGACTGCTCTTCCAGAGGTCCTGAGTTCAAGTCCCAGCAACCACAAAGTGGCTTACAACCATCTATAATGATATCTGGTATACATAATAAATAAATAAATATATATATATATATATTTTTTAAATGAAATATAAGGCGTAAAATATGGAGAAATGTCACAAACCTGCCTCTTCAGTCTTCAAGTATTTCATTTCCCAGGCTCCAGGCCATGTTTCTTTCTAGGCCTCTTTTTAATTAATTAATTGACTGATTGATTGATTGATAATTTCATACATGTATACAATAAATTCTGGTCATGTTCATCCCCTTCTTCCCCTCCAGTCCCTACCAATATCTGACCCAAACAAGTCCCCTCCCCACTATTACATCTTTTTTGTTTTGCGACCCACGGGGTTTAAATTCGGCCCCATGGGAAGGGATGCATAAGGAGACAACCACTGCAGTACGAAGAATAAACAACTCACCAGTGGCGACATCACCAAAGACGCTGACCCCCTCATACAGCAACCGTCCACTGCCAAAAGTTCCCCACAAGTCCCTCCCATCCGTGGCTGAATGATGACTGATGACGGACCCAGTCATGTACAGGACCCGTGCAGGCAACCACAGTTACTACGAGTCCACGTATATAATGATCATGTCATGCCTGTGCTGTGGTTTGAAAAAGAATGGCTCCCATAGGCTTGGTCATATATTTAAATGCTTGGTTATCAGGGAGCGGTACTATTTGAGAGGGATTAGGTGTGGCCTTGCTGAAGGAGGTGTGGCCTTGTTGGAGGAGGTGTGGCCTTGTTGGAGGAATTATGGCCTCTCATTGCAGTAGGTGTGGCCTTGCTTGAGTGGGCGTGGTCTCACTAGAGGAGGTGTGGCCTTGTTGGAGGAGGTATGTCACTGGGAGGTGAGCTTTGGGATTTCATAAGCTCCATCCAGGCCTCAGTAACTTTCTCTTCCTGCTCCCTGCAGATATGGATGTAGAACTCTCATCTACTTCTCTAGTACTATTTCTGCCTGCATACAGCCATATTCCCAGCTTTAAACTTTAAGCAAACTCTGGTTAAATGCCGTCCTTGATAAGGGTTGCTGTGGTCGTGTTGTCTCATCACGGCAGTAGACACCGACTAAAACAATGCCCACCCCACCCCCACCTTCCAGCTTCCACATTCTTCCCACTCCTCCCTCTTCTTCCACATTCCTAAGTCTTGAAAGTGGTGATGTGGATGTCCCCTGCTGGGGTAGGCAGCCATCAGTCACTTATTCTCAGTACTGTGATGGCTACAGGATTTGCTCATTTCAGGGAAAAATAAAATAATAATAATAATAATAATAAAGTTAGGAGGAAATCGTTGGACAGAGCTGGAGAACTGAACAACACAAAATTTCTGAACTTTCTCGATGAATGCGTGCGCACTTTAAAAGAGGATGTAGGGTTGGGGATTTAGCTCAACGGTGTAGCGCTTGCCTAGCAAGTGCAAGGCCCTGGGTTCAGTCCCCAGCTCCAAAAAAAAAAGAGGATGTAAAACATCAATGACTCTCTAGGTGACAAAACTCCACACACGAAATAAATTCAGACCGAACATAAGGGCCTTGTAAGAGAGGCATCTGCAAACAGGAGCATCTGTCATGACTCTGGTCACTTGCTGGCCCAAGAGCTGCTTGGAAAGCAAGGATGTTTCATGAGACACCGTCTTGATCACCCGGCATCAGGCCCAACGTAAACAAACAACCAATACATATTGTTAAGTAAATTAACCACTTCCACCCTGTAATCTTCGGCCTGCTTTTAGTTGATTCCATTTCTCTTTATGACCAACATAAAAATCAATCACGGTGACTGATGTTTTGAGAAGAAGGAAGTGAACGGTTTACTCAAACACCAGCGCTCGGGAAAGTGGTTGGACAAATACAAATGCCTTGCTAAATAGGCTGGGAGAGTGCTGCTAATCCCCTTCTAATGAAGAATTCATCCTGGGTTAGCTCAAAGGGATAACAGCTCAAAAGCGGAAGTTGCTCTGTCAGTGATACCTCATTTCATGCCAGCCCTTGACAGTGAACTTCCTTTACTTTAAAAAAAAAAAAAAAAGATCCCCAACACATTTTAGAACGATCATCACAGACTATTCAAAGGACGGCATTTCACATGACTCAAAGTTAATTTCCTTCTTGTGGCTGTGTTTTGAAGCATAGCATGAAACACCTCCAGATACAGACTGCTTGTTTACACAGAGTGACCGGGCCAAGCTGCAGAGCTAAGGCTCCATGTTCCTTTTACCCAGCTCCTTCCGCCTCGGGACAAGCCCTCATCCCACCTGGGAATCGAAGTCCTTCCAGGGCTTCCCTCTCTGCCCTTTATAAAAATGCGAAGGACTTTAACATTGCTATCTCGTTATTAAATAAATATTTACTTTAGAGAGTCAGAGAATACAAACAAACAAACAAACAAACAAAAAAACCATTAAACTCTACTGGTCAGAAATCACTCTCATGGACATTCTGGTCTCTTTATTTGTTGTTTGTTTGTTTAAGAGATTTTTCACTGTGAGATATAACATATTTTTCAACCTATTTTCTCACTTACGTGCCATTAGTCAGTATCAGTGACTCTCTTATGGCACCACTGTGGAAACGTTAGCTCTTTTAACAAAACAGAGGAACAAAACAAATGGGAATAAACTAAGACTCTACTGAGTGGAGGAAGAGAGCGACAGAAGGTTATGGTGACCTCACAGTGGTGCACATTTTAATCCCAATACTCTAGAGACAGAAGGAGGTGGGTATCTATGAACTGGAGACCAGCCTCATCTGCAGAGTGGGATCCTGTCTCAGAAAGAGAGCAAGGAAGGAAGAAAGGAAGAGAGGAAAGGAGGGAGGGAGAGAGAGATTAGACTATATCTAATACTTGAGTCCATCTTGTGAAGGTTAATGGTTTGCCAGTAACAGAAGGGATACAAATATTGAGGGTGAAAGTCGGGAGGCGTTTTGGGTAAGGGACCGAGAGGGAGAGAGAGAGGGAGAGAGAGAGAGGGAGAGAGAGAGGGGGAGAGAAAGGGAGAGAGGGGGGTGTGTGTATTAAGGAGTGAGTCACAGGGCTCTAAAAGTCTAACACAGGGACAACAGAGAAGACTCATAGGTAATTGGATTACAACCAGGTCAGTCTTGGACACTCCAAAGTTAGGAATCTTCCAGCAACAGGTACAGAAAACCCAACTGACAAATGTTTAGAAGTGTAAATAGAGGTTCATATTTCCCACAAAATAGAATGTCTAGAGGCTGGTTCTAGAGCACATGCTGGGCCAGCTCTTCCTGCCTGCCCAGTATCTGCAGATCGATGCTAGGTGTCCACGTGGTTTATCTCTCATGTGTAGGCCTTTCCTGAGGCAGACTAGCAGGAGTCTTTACCTTACATTCCATCGCCCAACCTATGTTGCCTAGAAACCCTAGGACAACCAAAGCAAAATGGCTGACATCACGCCTCATCCCTTGGTTGGAAGAATGGAGGCTGGCTGTGGAGAGGGAACCAGCTTCGTCTCTCACAGCATTGGGAAGTCTGAGGTTCCATGAAACACGCCTATGCTGCCTGCGACTGAACTGTTCTACAACTGGGCATCCAGGGAAGAAACAACCCTGGGGAAAAAAAGAGAATCTGAGGAGGGAGGAGTGGGAAAACGAGCTTAAGCAAGAGCCCAAAGGAAGAGCATAGATACCATGAGGGGAAGGGAGACTCCACAGGGGGACGAGGGTCTTAGGCTTCTGAGAAAGGGGAAGTAGTCCAAGCTGTAAGATACTTGAAAGACCAAAGAAGACAAACACTGGCAGTATCATCCGGATGTGGCAACTGGAGTAACTGGAGCATAGGGAAAGTAACTTCATTGGAGCAGAAGATGTTCAAGGACGATAACCAACTGAGGATGGACCAGAGAAGAGGAAACCAGAAGGGAAGGGTCTAGAGTCCAAGATGTCTACCCACTCAGGACAGGAGATAAGACAGTGGCTAAGGAGGGGGTGGCTTTTTAACCTGAGGTTTTTAACCTGAGGGCGGAGTTGAGCACATTTGTGTGAGGTTCAGAGAGATAAGTAGAGGAGCATAAACTGCCCCACCTTGCGCAAAAGGGAGGGAAGGGCAGTGGCAGGAGCTGAGTAACCACAACACAGCAGGCTAATACTTCAGTCCAAGGCCGGGCATCATGGTGCATGCTGTTGATCTCAGTACCTGGGGAGCAGAAGTAGTCATCTCTGTTGGTTTATGGCTGGCCTGGTCTACACAGCGAGTTGCAAGTCAGCCAGAGCTATGCACTAAGACTCTGTCTCAAAAAACCAAACCAAACAAATAACTCGGGGTGGGGGGAGGGGTTGTCGACAGAGTCAGCTGTGCACAGTTTTACTCTCCAGAACTCGGGAGGCAGAGGCAGGCAGATATCTGAGTTCAAGGCCAGCCTGGTCCTACAGAGAGATTTCCAAGATAGTCAAGGCTACCCGGAGAAACCCTGTCTAGAAAATACAAAAGAAGAAAGAAAAAAGACAAAAAACAAACACGAAAACAAACAAACAAAAAAAGTCACTTAAGTTCTCAGACCTTGTGAGGATGGACTCTGGATGCTAAATGTGACAGGGGGCAAAGTATTACAAAGCCTCCAGGACACAGCTCCAAAGAGCAGAGACCTGTCGTGCAGGAGAGCTGCATATTACCCAGACATGGATGGAGAAAAGAGGCTGGGGATCCAGCGGAGACCAGTTAGAAAGGGCATGGGTTCTAGAGGGCGCAGTGGAGAACTCGTCAGACAGCCACCAAGAAAACAGAAGAGGTGGCGGAGACAAGGTGGGACAAAGCTGAACAGGGGAGGCAGCCAGAGGTATCGAGCCAGCGACCGTCACGGAGAAGGGAGTGGCTGGTGTGTATGTTCCCATGGGACTCGAAGATACAGACGAGAATCTTACAGCTTTTTCATCATAGACTTAATTAGAATAAAAGTCATTAAATGAGATTCTGACTCTCAGTGGCTCTGCTGGCCAGGAGCCTGAGACTCTGCATTGCCAGGGTTCCGGGAGAAGCAAAGAGCTAAAATGAGCCAAGAGCAAAGGCTACTCCTTGCTTCCTCTCTTCTAGTGACACTGTTCTCACACACTTTCACCCATCTCTCTCTAAACTTTCTATCTACCTATCTGTTTCCTAACTTTAAGTATGTGTGCGTGCGTGCGTGTGTGCGTATGTGTAAGAGCAGAGAGTGGGAGTTCATGGTGCAGAAGGGAAACAAGAATGCAGTAGAAGTTTCTTCTTAGCAACTGTTAGCTACACACACTTCCCAAACTTGTCAGACAGCTATCTCGTGTGATTAAGTGCATCTGTGGGCTCGCTAGGGTTTCACACGGGGCACCTAAGTATTCAGTAAGAGAATAAGAGACTGGGAACAGCAATTAATCCTGGCTGTACCATATGGCCGAACAGAACACTGGCTGGAACCTGAAAACTTAATTTCACAAGAGTCACACTTATTCTGAATTTTAATCATATTTTGGATCAGCAAACATATGCCTGCCAACCTGCTTCATTTACACAAAATCCGGAAGCATAATCACACCGCACTCGACAAAATGATTGGTTTTTCCCAGATGGACTTCTCAGATCTCGCTCCTACCAGGTTCTCAGGACAAAGTAACTGCTGGCAGCCCCTGTTTAATCTCCTTGTTAAATAGAATCTTCTGACTCTTTTTTTTTTAAATATTTCTATTTAATTTTATGTGTGTGGGTATTTTGCTTACGTGTGCATCTATGCCAGAAGAGGGTGTCAGATCTCCTGGAACTGGAGTGAAAGGCTGGTGTGAACTGTGTGGTACTGGGAATCGAACCCAGGTCATCTGTAGGAGCAGCCAGTGCTCTTAGTTACTGAGCCATCTCTCCAGCTCCCCCAAACGTTCTTTCGATGAACAGTATCACTTCCATTCCTCGCACTTTCACCAGTATCTCACAACACGGTGATTCTCTGGTCCTGGACCCCACGGCCCTGGGTGTGGCTCAGGAGCCCTCATGCCGGAGAACTCCCTGCAGAGACGCCCGCTGCGGCTGCTGAGATGCCCATTTGCTCCATTCTGCTTCTCTCGAATGGAGACATTATGGGCTCTCAATGCAGACTCCATCCCCTGTCCTCTTAGAAACAGGATACTTTCATCTCCTGTACATCTAATAACTTCAAGATAAGGACAGAAAAAGAGTCGGTTTTTGTTTTGTGAACCCTCGTCTCTGGTGCTTGAGAGACTGTCCTAATATCCCCCGAACATGTTTTAGTGATAACATTTACTGCACTTGGGGCCAAAATGATTTTCTGCCACTTTCAATTCTAGTTCAATAAAAGAATAAGGGCTTTGTTTCTGACCTCTGTCATTTTTAATACTATAAAATGATTTAAAAAATGTAAAATTGACTTCTATTTCCTACTGGACTACCAATCTCATATTAGCTTTCCTTTTATCAAATTTATGAGAAAAGTCAGAAATTGCCTTTCCTTTAAAAAAAAATCAAAATTTCGAGATCTCCTGGGCAGAATGTTTGAATTGAATTTCAGCTCTCAATAATTCGTGGCCTAGAAGTTTTAAAGAAGTTGAGGAGTTAGCTCCTTCCTGTTACTTATCTCAGTAATAACGAGATAGAAGATTACCCCTGAGCTCCAGATCAACCAAAAATAATAAGGTTCCTCCTAGAAAACCATCACTCTTAAAAACCTCAAATATGTGTGATTACATTTCAAATTAGGGAAGTCTGGGATTTTCCAAGACCACAGTGGGCAAAGCCAATGGCTTCTAAATTGCCAAGGCAAGCCAACAGTATATTTTTATAATATTATGTTAAAAAAAAACCTTTCAAATATGCATGAAAGTTGAAAGAAGTCCTGTATCTAGTCAGAACCTAAAGTCATGATTCATAGCTGGTTATCTTTGCTTGGTTACATAGTATCCATCCATCCGCCCATGTTACATTGGCATAAGCACCGTAGTAGTACAGTTCCCTCCACAAACACTTCATATGACTATAATTAGCTAGACTTCAGCAATTGTCAATAATTCTCTTGAACCAATAATCTTTTGAAAGATGCCATTTCATTTTTAATGATTTCGCTGAATAAATTAACCAATTAGACATCCTGAATTCTGCATCTTAATCTTTTATTAATTCTGCTACTTTGAGTAATGTCTTGGGCATCTGTTTTCTCATCAACCAAAGCGCTCGGTAGATACAATAAGTCCCAATTCACAAGATAGAAAACGGGCCTTGTGCTGAGGGCAGGATTCACAAATGAGTCACTTAGTTAATTAGAGAAATAGCTAATTGGAGGGCATGTGAGCACAAATGGATTTGGGGTATTTTTTTTTTTTGGTAAATTATAGTAAAAACCTTCACAAGGCTCAGAAAGTCAAGGGGGAACTTGAGCTAAAAGTGTAATTATTCATCCTGCACTGGCCACAGTGTGTTCCCAGCAAAACTAGTAGAAGCTGGGCTGACTGGGCCACTCCATGTACAGACTCCACAGCATGTAACACTAGCATCATATTGGAGTGTCCTTGCTTTGCAAGACCCTACTACCACTGCCTTGTAAACTCCCTATTAATCGCCTGACTGAACCAACTGCAGACAGGGGTAGCTGTTCCTTTATTGTCTGTTCTCCAAAACTGGTATTTCTTTTCCTCTTCAGAAGTTTGGCTCTGGAAGGGGCACCCTTTGAAGCCTGGAAAATCAAAGCTATCTCAGGACAGTGCCGAGCATTTTGAAAGAAATACGAAGAAACGACATGAGATCTTCCCAAATAGGTCAGCGGTTGGTCTGTAAAACATCCCTGTTGCCAAGGAGGTGGTGACATCTTGTGTAAATCAAAGAACTGAAGCCCCGAGATAGCTCATTTCCATTTTAAATGCACGGGGGTTAAATATGGATATGGGCATGCAGAGGTTCCTGTGGGATTGATTTTTCCAGTCTTCTCTGAGCCCTTTGCTGAGCATGATAAGGACCAGGGTTCATTATCAACCGTGCTAGGGCTGCACTTCAGGAGACGAGATGAGGCTTCGCAGTGGGAGAACAGATCCACAAAGAAGAAATGATTCGCATGGTGCACGGATAAAACCCCATGTTGGGCTCAACTCATTTTAAATAGAATCATGAGACCAAATGAAATCCCAAGAAATGAAGTTTCCTGAATCATTTTTCAAACTGGGGGGGGGGAAATCTTGATGACATACAAGAAATCAAATCGAGGTTTCCAGGTTTGGCTAGCAATGCTTGCATTGTTTTTTGAACACAATCAACATTTTATTTTTCCAATAATAATCCTTGCATTTTCGAAACACGTGTGTGTGTGTGTGTGTGTGTGTGTGTGTGTGTGTGTGTGTGTGTGTGTGTGTGTGTGTAGATTCCAACAGGCAATCTAGAAAGGAAGCTAAGATCATCATCCGAACCTTCGAGAGATTCCGCCAAGGTTATTTCTATCAGAACAAAGAGCCTGGCTCCTGTCAGTTGACCCTGAGCTCTTGTGCTTCCCTGACCACGGCTCCAATTTCACTGCAACACAGAAAGCAGTTCCAGGGTGGGTCTGTACCAGAAATAAGGGAAGCGTGCAAATTACAGAAAACCACAACCAGGAAGGCTCTGAGCCACAAGGTTCCTGGAAACCCACAAGAACAGAGAGAGAGAACAGGAGAGAGAGAGAGAGAGAGAGAGAGAGAGAGAGAGAGACAGACATACCCCACTGGCCTTTGATAAGCAGAAAAGAAACACAACATAGCTCTGGGACAAAAGACTAGCTGGGGACCTAATGAGACTTAAATCACAGGCAAAGCAAACGGTTCTGCAGTGAAGACGGCACCTTCATACAAATGATCTTTTCACACAATGTACGGATCGCCCATCTCCACATACAGACAATAGGAAAGCCTCGTGCATTAAACATTTGACGCTGAGGGTTTTCCGAGACAAAGACCGATCCACACGAAAGAGATAACAGGGCTGTCCCCTGGGTGACAATGAAGACTGGGATGGTACGAGGACGGAAGCAAATCGCAGGGACCTGAGTCATTAGCTAAAAGGTGGCATTCGGCTTCCGAAGAGAGTCTAATGGCTTAAGCCACTGATGGGCGCGAGCAAGATTCCACCCCTCCCTCCTACTTCTTCCTCTCCCTCTCCTCCATCTTTCTCTTTTTGAGACGAGGTTTCATGATGTTGACCAAGTAGGCCTCGAACACCTGTGCTCAAGTTATCCTCCTGCCTCAGCTTCCTGAGAGGAGCTGAGACTACGAGGCATACATGGCCGAATCCTAGGTGATCAGGGAATCACTATGGGGCCAACGCTGGCCTCCAACTGTGGCTATCTGTCTGCCTCTGCCTCCCTAGGACTTGGGTTGTAGGCATGCTCCACTCACCCAGAACCTTCTTATCTTTTCTTCATTTCATGATTTTATACATGTATTTACTCTGATCATATCTCCTCCTCACTACCACCATTATCCTCTCCTTCCCACTGAACCCCTGTCTCTTCACAAGTCCTTGTATTACTTTCATGTTATTTTATTTATTTACAGTTCAAATGTTGTTTCCCTTCCCAGTTTCCCCTCTGTAACCCCCTCATCCCATCTCCCCTTTCCTTTGCCTCTAAGAAGGTGCTCCCCCACCCACCCACTCCTACCTCACCACTCTATCGTCCCCTTATGTTGGGGTATCAAGCCTCCACAGGACCAAGGGCCTCCCTTCCCATTGATGCCCAACAAGGCCAGCCTCTGCTACATATGCAGCTGGAGCCATGGGTCGCTCCATGTGTACTTGCTGGTTGGTGGTTTAGTCCCTGGGAGCTTTAGGAGGTCAAGTTAGTGGATATTGTTCTTCCTATGGGGTTGTAAACCCCTTCAGTTCCTTCAGTCCTTCCCCTACCTCTTCCCCTACTTTATTTTTTTTTTCAGAGCTGGGGACCAAACCCAGGGCCTTGTGCCCGCTAGGCAAGCGCTCTACCACTGAGCTAAATCCCCAACCCCCTTAATTCTTGATAGAACACATTTTCCTATTTAAGGAGCTCAGTGCTGGGAAAAACTAAAAGTGTATTTCCCTGAACTTCAACCTAAGATCTTAAAGACATAAAATTAAAAGATTATAAGAACAGTTTTACTACAGGGTTTTATTCAGAGCTGCAAAGGACTCTTTATGACCTATAAAAATACTGTCTAGGAAAACATTTTTCTGTCTTTCCAATTGAACGTTTGAAAAGAAAGCCTTGGATCTGGGTGAGAGTGTGGTTCAGCTGCTCATGCAGGAAATCCTAGCACTGCATGAAGCCAGGCATTGTGGCTTCTGCCTGAAAACCTAGCACTTGGGAGGTAGACGAAGAAGGATCAGAAGTTCAAAGTTATCCTCAAGTATATAGCAACTTTAGGGTCAGCCTGGGCTACATATGACCCCGCTGCTAAATAATGATAAAAACAACAGCATTATGGACCTGCTCAGTAGCACATATAGTAAAACTGAAATATGATTAGCGTGGCCCTATGACCACAAATAACATGCAAAGGTTCCAACCTTAAGATAGGTAGGTGGGTGGGTGGATAGGTAGATAGATAGATAGATAGATAGATAGATAGATAGATAGATAGATAGAGATAGACAGACAGACAGACAGACAGACAGACGGACGGCATTTTTTTTTTAAAGAAAGAAACAAAGAAAACAAGTCTGGCCAGGTGGTGGTGACAAACACCTTTAATCCCAGCACTCGGAAGGCAGAAGAAGCAGGCGGATCTCTGTGAGTTTGAGGACAGCCTGGTCCACAAAGTGAGCTCCAGGACAGCCAGGGCTACACAGAGAAACCCTGTCTTGAAATGCAAAACAAAACAAGTCTGATCATTTGAGATTGATCCCTGGGAGACACATGGTAGGAAGAACCTACTCCACAGACTGTCCTCTGACCTCCACATGTACACACACACACACACACACACACACACACACACACACACACACACACACACATACACACACACACACACAAATAAATGAGATAATTAAAAAAGAAACAAATTTCACCATCTAAACTATTCAAATCTTGTTACTTAGCATGACAAATATGAAAATATTATTACATCTCTGAATTACTCACATAAAATATTTATCTTATGAAAAGCCCAAAGGGGAAATCTACTCACTGATCCCATTCCAGCAGCCTCATGTAAGAGAAAAGAAATGGAAATGGGGTGATTTAGTCCTGGAGCTGGCCTCAAATGCCTCCCCCAAATGAAGGAATGAATAAGATAAACATTAGTATAAAATTAAAATGAGAACGGTGCCCATCACAGTTGCTCTGAAAGGACAGAAGCTCTCCATACAAGAACATAGGTCATCAGATAAACCTCCTCCAATTTAAGCCAAGAAACCAGTGAAAGGCGGAGCTGACTGCGTCTCCCTTGCAGCATCTCCCTTCCTCCTGTGAGAGCAGCAGGAAGCCCTCAGCGCACAGAAGCAAAGTCCCCCAAAATCTCGCACTGCATCGCACAGCCAACCAATCAGTTGAGAGAGAGCCCGACGTCCCTGTAGGTTTTTCGTTTTGTGTGTCTAACCGTGGTGTTTGTGATAGAATCCAGGGCCTCATGAGAGCTAGGCCAGTGCACCACCGTCACTAAGTTACGACCTCAGCCCTCCTTCAGTCTTCCTTCCTTTCTTTCTGTTGGTTTTAGAATTAGTTATTTACATATATCTTTACTTCGTGTGAGCGTTTGTCATGGGCCACGCACGTACGGGCCTTGCGACAACATTTGAGAGTCAGCCCTCTCCTTCCATCATGTGGGTTCCTAGGGACCGAACGTAAGTTGTCAGACTTGGGGCAAAGCACTTTTACCCACTGAGCCACCTCACCAGGTCGCTTCTCCCTTACCCCCTTCCCTTCTAAATAGAAGAGTAGGAATGAAAAGGGGAGAGATTCTCTTTTGTATCTAGAGGTAGGTATGTTTGTTTTGGTTGGGGTTTTCCTCTGTTTTTGTTTATGCTTTTTGGTTTTGTTTTTCTGAGAGGGAGAGGGAGGGAGGGAGGGGAGGGAGAGGGAGGGAGGGAGAGGGAGGGAGGGAGGGAGGGAGGGACTGAGCCTTTCAGAGCTAGTTAAACTTAAACAGATCATACGAGCATCTGGTGCTCATGTCTTTCTTCATTGGCACGCAGACCCCATGATAAACAACAGAATCAGGGACCAGAGAAATGGCTCAGGGGCTAAGAGCACTGGCTACTCTTCCAGAGGATCCAGGATCGATTTCCAGCACCCACGTGGCAACTCACAACCCTTTGTAACTCCAGTTCCAGGGGATCTGATGCCCTCTTTTGACCTCTGTACATAGTGGTACATAGATATACACACAGGTAAAACACACACACACACACACACACACACACACACACACACACACACACACACACACCCCAGAATTAAAGAGAAGGAAGATAGATGTAAGCACATCTTTAAACTCGAGAATGCACAATTGTCCAAATAGCACATTAAACATTAGTTTCCTAGATTAGAAACAAAAAACCCTTCATTTAAATGTGTTTTGTTTGGGGAGTTTATAGGCTCAGCAACAAATACTTAAGTATATTAAAACTATGCAGTCAATGGTAATGATATTCATGGTGTACTGCTTTAAACCCGTGCTCGCTTTCAAGAGTTTTACCAGAATAACATGTGATTCTTTTTATGACACAAAGACGTCAGAATCATAGATATTGTCAGATTTAATCTGATTTTCAAACTACATTCATATTAAGCAAAAGAAAAAAAACCCAAAAACAAAAATAAAACAAACAAAAAAAACCCACTAAAATTCCTGAAGAAAATCAAAATTCTTTTTACAAGATTTTTGAGAATAGTGTATCCCGCTTCATGCAGAGTACAGGGCTCGCCACCCACAATGAAACCTGTTAACAGATGTGTTTCCTGTCTGTGTTTTAAATGTCCTGGGTTTTGCAGAATTTGGGCCATAAACCTGTTACACGAAGTTATTTATTTATTTTTCTTCCATTTAAACATCTTATAAATCCACTTGTCTCCTGTTGGAACCCCTTTGGAATTATTAAGTTTCACAGAAGGAAACAATATACCCTGTCTGTGTCCATTGGCTCTGGCCTTCACTCCCAACAGTGAGCGTGTAAGTGAGGAGTCCCAAAAAGGGCCATCGAGAGGATTTATCTCTTTCTCAATGATAAAAATCTGTTTCTTTAATCCCTGCCTTCACTCTCGGTGTATTATTGCTGGCATATGGTCTCCGCTGGATCAAACGCAGAAGAAATGCCCTACTGTTTCTCCAAATGCGTAGTACGTCATCGAGTTTCTGAACGTGGTTCATGTCTGTTTCATCCCCGTGTCTCACATCTGGAGCTAATCCTGCAACGACCACCACCAGAAGGAAGAGCCTCGGCTGGCTTCCGTCCCAAGCACACGGCTAGAGCTCAGTAAGAACCTGGACTCGGAATGTGGAAGCTTTTAGTCTTGAAGGGAAGAGGAGGCTGTTTGACAGACAACCGCGAAAGGCGTAGCTCAGGGCATCATACACCACAGCGGAGCTTTACCTCCCAGGAATCACAGACACTGCCATTGGTACTCGTTTTTCCCTATGTAAGGAATGCGATCCTTCCTCTGCACACTTTCAAGTATTAATGCAGATAGAGGAGTCTTATTCCAGCGTTGTTTGTAAGTCTGAGAAATGAGCCTACAGCTGTGATATTGATACTGATATATTTATGAGGATGGCCGGGAGGCGGGGAGCCTATGATATTGACAGTGATATAGTGATGAGTCTATCAGGGACACTGCAGAGTCAACACAACCATCACTTTCAGTGGTCAGCAATCATGGACAACAGGAAGGGGGCAAACGGCACACCCCACCAGTAGTGATAGAATCAGACGCTCCAATTCAAACAATTCCGCAACCATGGCATATACCACTGAATCTGAGCCAGCCATTAAAGCCTCGGACCAAGGCCTTGGGGTTTACCAAGGCTCAGGCAGGGCCATTTTTATTTCCCTTCACCCTTCTTGTTCCCCAGTGGTGCAACATGACGAAAGAATCAAGGAACGTAAGCCACGAAACCAGCTACAGAGTGGGAATATGTGTGAATACGTGTAATACGCAGACACACCCCAATTTGCCAGATCTCGAAAGCGTTACTGCTTTACTGTGGCTAAAGATGAAACATTTGAAATGGCCCCCAGTAATTCTTCCATTGCTCCAAAACTCCTCACGTAGAACGAACTCTCAAATTTGATGATTTCTGAATTGTTCTTCACATCTTATCTTGGGGTGGGGGAGTAGATCCAACCGTCACGCCATACCAGTAAATGCTGGCACGTTTGCAAATTTTCAGTACCTTGAAACCACTTGGTATCAACACATAGAGGTACCTAATATTGGCCAGGCACAAACGGGATAATAGAGGCAAGATGGCTGACGAAGATTGAGGGGAACAAGGATTTCAGTAGCAACACTGTGATTGAAGAGGTGGGTGGAAGGCGACCCCCAAGATCTGCTTAGAAGAAAGCCTCCTTTCTCCCTTTTCTTGTGTGGTACATAGCCTCTGGGTCCTCACTTCCTCAGCCATCGGATAATTATGAAATCCTGAATAAAGCATCATCTTTCTAGCATCAAATCGATGAACAGAAAGCCCTCATCAGTGATGCTCTCTAAAGTGCCCACTGGTTATTGTCAAATGTCTAACCCACGAACCACATGGAATCTTCTTTGGAAGCCTTCTTTATTGCATGGGGGTGAGGCTGTGTGTGTGTGTGTATGTGTGTGTGTGTGTGTGTGTGTGTGTGTGTGTGTGTGTGTGTGTGTGTTTCAAAAGACGATTGAGGAGATATGCGAGGGGCCTGGAGAGAAGGCTGAGAGCACTGGCTGTCCTTCCAGAAGACCCTGGTTTGGTTCCCAGCATTCACATAACAGCTCATGGCTGTCTGTAACTCCAGTTCCAGGGGACCCAACGACTTTTTCTGACTGCTGTAAACACCAGGCAAGCATGTGGTGCAGAAACATACATGCAGGCAAAATACACATACACATAAAATACACATAAAAAAGAAGTAATCTGCCCACTTAATGTTGGAACTTAGATCTCTAAGCCCTAATGCTGTGATAGAAATATGAAAATATATGCATATTTGTCTATACAGATCGACAAAATCACATTTGCTTCCCACATCACATATTTTACATCAACAGAACAACTATACTCCCTGTCATATTCAGGGCTTCCCTCTTTCTCTGAAATAGAATTTGAAATTTCACTTTTTTATGATTTTTCTAAAAGATGTATTTATTTATCATATATAAGTACACTGTCGCTGTCTTCAGACACACCAGAAGAGGGCATCGGATCCCATTATAGATGGTTGTGAGCCACCATGTGGTTGCTGGGATTTGAACTCAGGACTCCTGGAAGAGCAGTCAGTGCTCTTAACCCCTGAGCCATCTCTCCAGCCCTTTGATGATCCTTATGGTAATACAAAAGCCAACTCATGAAAATAAAGAAAATCTATGGGCCATTCATTAGCCAAGCCTCCCTGTGCATAACTAAGTCTAAACTTAATCTATTAACAAGGTAACACTATTCATGAGTGTGATTTCAACACTTCACAGCCTACCAAAAATTAGATATTCCCACTTTTAAAAAGAAAAAAAGAGGTAGAAGAAAGTGCCCATCTTCAGCATTCTGCTTGTTTCAATTATTCAGGGCAACCCAGGCTGATAATTACACAGTCCCCAGTCGCTGAGTAAAAGTGATGCTTAATTAACCAGCAGGAAAGGTCGATTAAGATCCAGCAGGGCACCTCGTGAGGGTCTCTCACGTTCCTGCAGGGAGTAGGTTCTGGCTGTGCCCTTCTAAAGGAGAGAACTCCCTGTGTCTGAGAACTTTCTGCCAGTTTTGAAAGTAAAAGCTAAGATTGGCCATGCAAATTAGATCCAGCCCTGTGCCTGGAGACTCCCTCTAAGACTGCTCCAATCAAATGCTGATTCAGAGCAGCACCCAGGTGGCAAAGGACAGAGGAGCGCAGGACTGTGCCTTACGCTCGCTCCTCGCTCGCTTGCTCCGTTGACACCCTTATGAAAAGTCCATCAGGAAACGGATTGTAGAGGGAATGCGATTTCTTCTTCCCCTAAGGACGTGTAGCCTCCCAGTAGCTATCAGCTGCTCAGATTCTAAACTGTACCAAGGAGGTCTGAGCTCCTTATTTTAGAAACTTAACGAGCACAATGTTCCTACCCAGTGTGGGGCCAACGCATGCTGGTACTGTCAAGGAATCAATCGACCACCCAGGCCTGATTGTAACCTATCCATTGCAGAAGGGGATACGAAAGTAAAGTCAGCGTTGAAACCATGTTACCTGAACAGGCATAAACGTCTCTGTCTCACCATTGTGCTTCTGCCACTGTTAGTCACAAACGTGTTCGATAAAGGCTAACACCCAAAACCCAAATCGGCCTGGTTGTTTTAAGATAATTACTAAAAGGTGGTCACGTTGGTACCCTCCAGTAGCCTTACCCACCGCTAAATCAATCCATAAATTTCTGCCAATTATGAAAACCTGTGGCCAGTGCAAGCTGCTGTCATGAACTTATACTCTGGTAGAGGGTTTTGTTTTTGTTTTTTTTTTTTTAACTGAAAAAGCACAGTGAAGCTGGCTGATACGAACCTGGATTTGATTTGCTGGAAACCCCGGAGAATGTGGTCCCTCTGATCCTGTGCCCCAGGACTAAGGTTCTCGTTCTGCAAGCCTTCCGCCAGAAAGTCTTCAGCATCTAGAGGAAAAGAAAAGGTGATCAACGGAGGAGAGAAGGGAATCTGAAAGATTAGGAAATGAATATTGTTTCTCCTGTAAAGGTCTGTGGCTGAACAAGTGAACATTAATGGACTAAATGAATCATATACTTAATAACGGTCTATTAGGCGTAGCTCGCCAGAATAGAGAATCACCAAGACTTCACGTGTCTCTGTGAATGACAAGTCCTAACAGTCCGAGGCCTTGCGATGAATTTAGACGGCTGGTGCATACATTATCCACAAGAGATAACTGTTTCCGAAGCCGTTTTTAAAGCCTCGCTTACATCCTCAATGGTCGCTGAGGGGCAGAGGACAGATTGTCAATTTCACAAACATGGAAATGTTATAAATAAGTCACAGAAGGTCACGGACCAAGAAGAGTAGAAGAGAAGTCCTGGTAATTGCTGCCGAAATAAAAAAAATAGAGCTCAACTGCAAAATCAGAAAACGAGAAAGGGCAGGCGTTCGGAGGAGGAGCATTAATTATCGGACACATCAGCGATGAAAATGGCATGGCAGCCAAGTGAGGGGGCCTCACGGAAAAGAGAAATGCATCTGAGAGGGGGGCTGCAATTAATTCGAATGTGCACTATAAAATCTGACCGTGATAGAAGCACGGACTACGGAACAAATCTCGTTATGGTGAACGAAGTAATTTGGAGGTGTACAGATTTTCGAAGATGAAAATTCATTGACAGCAATCACAAGCATCAGAAATATGAGCTGCATACTTCATTCTTCATAATATGTTTATCTTCCCTAAAAAGCATGTAAATGACAGTTAAAAGTCTCCGCCCCCCCCAAAAAAAACATATTCATAATGTGAAACGGCACCACATGGCCCACCAGAATAATGTAAAGCACTTACACAGCTGGGCTATGTAAGAACCCCAAAACGTTTGCTTTACCCTCGTGCTATTCATTAATACTAAACAAGTCAGGGCTAGGTAACCATCACCAGGACTTCGGAGGAGATACAAAGCCCAGGAGATTGAAATTTTCATAAAGAATCACCATCAGCATCTAAGCCCTGCATCACATCGACTGTAGACATCATCTAATGGGCTCCTCCAGGGGGCTCTGAATGCTAAGGAACATGAAAATGGGAAGTCAAATTAACAGGAAGAAAAGCAAGCAGCATTGACGTGCCATTAATGCCGTACATCATGTTAATAGAAGGGCAAAAAAAAAAAAAAGGAAAAAAAAAAGAAACCACACAATCATCTCAAGAGCTATGGGAGAAGCATTTGACAAAATCCAGCAGTGCCTTGTGATAAAAACACTCAATATGACTAGGAAAAGAATGAAAGTTTCCCTCAGCCTGAGAAACGGCTCTGACGTAAACCGAGCTACAAGGGGCTGGAGGCGTAGTTCACCCACATAGACTTCCAAGTAAGTCTGGGACCCAACACGACAAATAAAATGATCTCTAAAATCCCACAGATAACCTCATGCTTAATTGTGAAAGACTGGATGCTTCTCTATCTGTTCTAGGGACCGAGAGCAACAATGGGGCTGTCACCACTGATAGAATTGACTTAGCGATACTAACCCAAGCAATTAGACAAGAAAATAAAGTTTAAACATCCAGATCAGGAAGAATAAAGTAAAACTATCTCTACTTGCATCTGGTGTGATCTTAGATGCAGAAAACTCTAAGGTTCACTTAAAACCCATTAGCATCAACACGAGGCCAACGCATTTATAAGGTATAGAGCCAGTGTCCGAAAATCAACTGTATTTTTTTTAAGATTTATTCATTTATTATATATAAGTACACTGTAGCTGTCTTCAGATACACCAGAAGAGGGTATCAGATCTCATTCCAGGTGGTCGTGAGCCACCATGTGGTTGCTGGGAATTGAACTCAGGACCTCTGGAAGAGCAGTCGGTGCTCTTAACCGCTGAGCCATCTCTCCAGCCCAATCAACTGTATTTTGACATTGATTTTTGGATACAGAAGTTGTTTTCTATACGTGGAATCTTGCACATGCGGAGCAAGTATTCTATCCCTGAGCCACTTCAACTGTATCAGCCAAGACAAATTCAAAAATAAAGTTAAGGAAATTCTATTTAAAATACAACTTAAAATAATTTTTTAAGAATAAGTTTGCAAGGCGTGGGAGATAGTTCAGTTGGTAAAATGTTTGTCACACAAACACAAAGAGCTGAGTTTGAGCCCCAGAGTCAATGTAAAAGAGCTGAATGCGATGGCCTGTCCTTGTAGGCCCAGTGCTGGGGATGTAAAACCAAAACGATCTCCGGGACTCACTACCCACTACTCACTACTCACTACTACTATCTCAGGGCTAGCCTACCTGGCAAACTCCTGGACACTAGGAGACCTTGTTGCAAAGAGAGGGGGTGGGAGATTGGATAAGAAAGAAGAATTTTAAGAGACAAAGAAATATTTTAAAATAGTTTCATTGGCTGGGTGTGGTGACACATGCCTTTAATCCTAACACTTGGGAGGCAGAAGCAAGCAGATCTCTGTGAGTTCGAGGCCAGCCTGATCTACAAAGTGAGTCCAGGACAGCCAGAACTTGTTACACAGAAAGAAAAATAATTATATATAAGAAACAATATTTTTAAATTATTTTGAATCGTGTGCATGGGTGCATGTATACAAGGGCACATGTGTGCCATGGCTGGAGGCACAGGTGGCTGTGAGCCACCCAAGGCCGTTGCTGGAACTCAGTCCTTTGTGAGAGCAGTTTATGTTCTTAAACACTGAACTGTCTCTCCAACTCTATACTGAGAAACTTTATAAAGTTGGTTTCCAGTACTTCTGATTTTTTATTTGCATTTACCCCCTTTAAAAGGCTATTTTCAAAAATGAGCACTACAAATAAATTTTAAAATTTCAAGAAGACAGTTAGTAACAAAAAAAAAAAAGTAAATTTCCAGGCCGGTGTATGGCTCAGTGGAAGAAAGTGTGTTTAGCATACATAAGACCCTGGGTTCAAACCTCAGAATGGGACAGTACAAAAAAAAGAAAATCTAGGCACATTACAGTCAAACTGCTGAAAAGCAAAGATAAAGAGAAAATTTTCAAAGCAGCCAGAGAAAATGACCCATCACGTAGAATAGAGCAATGCTAAGAATGAGGCTTGAATTTTTATCAGAAATAATGGCGGTAAGAAGGCACTGGAATGACACCTTAAAGTCCTGAAAGGGAGGGGGAGAAAGCCTGGTCAACTTCAAATGCTATATCCAGTGACAGCGGCCATCAAAAGACGAAGGCAGAATAAAGACAATTTTGAGATCAATGAAAACTGAAAACTGTTTTGCCAGGGAAACTGCATGAAAGGAAACCCAGTGGGAGCTCGCCTCACTGAAGATGAGTGACCCCAGAGACAAGCAGCCCTCCAGGGGTGCCGCGGTGCTGAAAATATGGGTCCGTTCGAAACATTGTCATGCTTAATTTTCACAGAAGACAATGGGCAGTTTCGTGCACAGGTTACGACAGTGCACTGCACAGTTTATTATAGAGGCACAAGCAAAAATGTGTCTCGGAAACATAGTATCACAGTAGCACAGAGGCAGCAGTAATTGGAACCCTGTTAGCTAGCCAACGTTAAAAGGACTGGGACCTTAAACCACTCTGAAAGGACCGGGATGTTAAACCACAAGGTAGACTCCACAGGAGCTACCATCGGAAGCCAGGTCAGGGGTCCCAGTTTCCAAAATAAATTCATTTAAAAGAAAGTCAAACGAATGCTAGAAAGCGTTTGATCAAGACTTTACAGGCAAGCGTGACTAAAAAAAAATATTGTAACTGGAAAACAACAAAATATCTAAGTCCATCGGATACAATAGTTATAGAGAAAAGGAGCTACTGAATCCAATGTAAAAGCAGAGAGAGAAAACTAATACTCAGGATGCTTGGTGGAAAGCCCTATGAAAACCAATTTTTTTAAAGCTTCCTTTAAAATACGTACGCACGCATGCGCAAGGTGGGGGTAAGAGAGGGAGGGATGAAGAGGGAATATGGTGTTATCCTACATGGCGGGGGTGATGTGCCTTCCAGAAGTAATAGGTTATGAGATAAAAAGTCCAGTGCCAAGTGTGGATTATCTCCCATCAAGCAGTTGGGTGATGATGGGGTGGGGCTTGAGGGCGTCCCGAAGACTTTCAAAACTATGCAGCCTGTTGCTACAGCTCATGGTTACTCCCCAGAACTTGATGGTAAGACCCTACTGCCAAAGACATCACACACTTTGATCCCGGAGTTTGGAGCAATCAACCACGTCTTTTTTTTTTTAATGTATTATCTTGATATGTTAACACGTTTTTAAAGATTTATTTATTTATTATATATATACACTGTAGCTGTCTTCAGACACACCAGAGGACAGCATCAGATCCCATTACAGATGGTTGTGAGCCACCATGTGGGTGCTGGGATTTGAATTCAGGACCTCTGGAAGAGCAGTTGGTGCTCTAAACCACTGAGCCATCTTGCCAGCCCCCTCAACCACATCTTAATTGGATGTAAGGCCTGCGTCCTAGAAGGAAACTCATGCCTGGTATAAAAATAGAGCCAAAAAACCCATGGCTAAGGAACATCACAGGCCCAAGGGTGAGCCCACTCTAATTTTACTAAATACACACATCCTTGTAAATGTATCTCTACACCCAGAGATGACTGCAGCCCTCAGACCTCATCAGAGAAGCTTTTTTTAAAAAATACAGACATCAGTTAATGCAGAGACTCACAACCGGTCAAAGCTCAGAGAACGGATGTCTCTGGACTGCCCAGAAGGAAAATGGACGTTGGTATCACACCACCCTCCCCTCAACGCTCAGGAAACATTGTAGAAAAGAGGAGAGAAAGACTGCAAGAGCCATGGGGTGAAACAGTGTCTTCTGAACATGACCATGACAGGGCCTTTGTCCTCAGGAGCTCACAACAGCTGCCCAAGACCAAGCCTGCCAATATTCCAGCCTGGATGGGGAGGGGCAGACCAACAACCACCCCTGGTTCCTGGGGAAGGAAGAGTCCATTTTCTTTGGGGGTGTGGCTCCTGGTAGGATCCAGTGGATGGCCCCACACCTATGAGTGTATGGTTAGCATGAATGGACTCTGTGGGTTAAGAGGATGTGACATTGAATTGGAAGGTAGTGGGGATCAGAGAGAGGCTGGAAGCGGGAACTGAATCTGATCAAAATATATTGCGTGGATTATGAGATTCCTCAAAGGATGGATAAAAATATAGAACATAAAAAACCCTAGACGTGATTAGATGCTGTCTACAAGAAATGCGCGTGAACATAAAAGCACAGAAAGGCTGACTATAGAAGAGGAGGAACCCTAGAGGATACAAGCAGAAAGCGTAAGGAGAACAGAACTGCTGTGCTAACGTCAGGCAAAGCAAACCTCCAGATGGGAAATACCAGCGATAGAAGGCTATTTCAAATCAACCAAAGGGCCACGTCACTGGGAGACATGACGCTCACAAAACAGTAAGAGTCCAGTAACTGAGCTTCTAAGCACTTGATGCCAACTGACCTTTACAAAACAGCCCATCCCACCACCTTTTCCCTCCCTTTGGTGCGGTGAGGAACCAAGGAACCTGAGTGCGCTACTGTGAAGCCATAACCTCAGCCCCATTAAGTCAATATGTAATCTTAGAATAGAAGCTGGAGAGATGGCTCAGGGCTTACGGTTCAAACATGAGGACCTGGTGTCCAGCACCCAAGAAAAATCTAGGCACAACACTGCAGCCTGTAACCCCATAGAGTAAGGGGCAGAGACGGGTGAATCCTGGGAGTTTGCTGCCGAGCTAGTCTAGCCAATTCAGGAACTCCAAGTTCAGTGAAATATCCTGTCTCAAAAAAAAAAAGGTGGAGAATAATAGAAAAATATAGTAAGCCTGGCTTTTCTTCCTCCACCCCCAGACCCAACACACACACACACACACACACACACACACACACACACACACACACACACATTAATATATGTGAAATGTCTTTAGAAATTTTATTCATAACTGCCAAAGACTGGAAGCAACCAAGATGTCCCTTAATTCGGATCAACATATAATGACACAGCTATACAATGGCATCCTATTTGGTATTGAAAAGAAATGAATGGGGCTGGAGAGATGACTCAGAGGTTAAGAGCACTGACTGCTCTTCCAGAGGTTGTGAGTTCAAATCCCAGTAACCACATGGTGTCTCACAACCATCTATAATGAGATCTGATGCCCTCTTCTGGTGTGCTGGCATACATCCAGGCAGAACACTGTATACATAGTAAATAAATAAATCTAAAGAAAATATAAAAAAGAAGAAAACATCTTTTTAAAAAAAAGAAAGAAACAAAGAATGGATGGAGTCCAGCAAGAACCTGCCACCAAGTCTTGCAATCGAACTGACTCCCAAAAGTTGTCCTCCGGCCTCCATATATGTGCCTACACACACACACACGCACACACACACACACAAATAAATAATTTAAAATAAATCCATGGTTGTCAAAGGTTCACAGGAGTGGGTGAGGCAGACAAGGTGAAGGCATCGCTGCTTTAGTGCCTGACCCTGTCGAGCGGCATACATGACATACGCAGTTGTCAAAACCAACAGGGCTCTACAGCACAGAGACTTCATCCTTAATGTCTATGACTTAGTCAGGGCCACTACTGCTGTGATGAAACACCATGACCAAAAGCAATTTGACAAGAAAGGATTTCTTTGCCTTATCTTCCATATCACTGCTCGTCATTGAAGGAAATTAGGACAGGAACTCAAACAGGGCAGGAACCAGAAGGCAGGGGCTGAGGCAGAGGTCACGGAGGGATGCTGCTTACTAGCTTGCTCCTCATGGATTGCTTAGCCTAATTTCTTATAGATCCCAGGACCACCAGCCCAGGGACAGCCTCACCCACAGTGGGCTGGGCTCTTCCCCACCAATCACTATGTAGCAGAATCTTATGGAGGCAAGTTCTCAATTGAGGTTCCTTCTTATCAGATGACTCTAGTATGCATATTCAACGAACATCACTTAGGCTGGGAGATCTCAAAAATAGACTGTCAACATAACCCAACCGTTCTACAGATGGATGGAGAGAAAGGAAGGGAGGGTGGGAGGGAGAAAAGAAGGAGGAAAGAGAAAAGAAGGAAGGGAAAGAAGGAAGGAAAGGTGCTGACGTAAGCAGCTTTTGAAACGAGGAATCAGTTAAATGAGCATCCACCCACAGCTTGCTACCAACATTTTGGTTTCGGGTTTCATTATTATAGTTCTCATT
The DNA here is from genome assembly GCF_011064425.1 of Rattus rattus. Lineage (NCBI taxonomy): Eukaryota > Metazoa > Chordata > Mammalia > Rodentia > Muridae > Rattus > Rattus rattus. Next base: position 57,907,331 of record NC_046162.1, read on the forward strand.
CTCTCTCTCTCTCTCTCTCCCTCTCCCCCCCCTCTTTCTATCTGTGTGTGTATGTGTGTGTACATTGCATATATGAGTACATGCTCACATGTATGATAGAAATAGAATTCAAGCCAGTCAGGGATACAAGGTAAGATCCCGTCTCAAAAAAAAAATGCTTTTTTCCAAACAACAAAATAATCTTGAATGATAAACCAAAGTATAAACATCTTAAGGCTGTAAATAATATAAGTAATCAAACAAGCTAACAGGTGGGAAACAAGAGACAGCTCTCTAGTGTAGAATTCAAAAGCATGGGGGTAGATATTCTACCCCCAAATAAAGGAAACATAACCTGGCGATCCTAGGGTGTGGGCTGCACGCAGCCACTTTCTTCCCCCCGAAGGCTGCAGCTTGGAAAGGGAAACAGAGCGAGTCCATAGTGGGAAACTTGACACCAGCCAGGTGTTCATGGTTCAACATCAACTATCATAAATCACACTGACAGTGTGGACCCTTGATGCAAGGTGGTGAAAATGATACTTCTGTGATGGCCCTCCCTCAAACCTGTAACCCCAGTCTAATCAGGAGAGGAACACTAGACACATTCGGACACATTCTAACAAAGGGTCATTCTGCTGTATACCTGACTAGCACTCCTCAAAAGGAATACATTTATCAAAAACAAAGGGGAGTGTGGGAGATGGCCACAGCTGAGCGGAGCCCAAGAAGACCTGACAGTATCCTGGATGGAATCCTGAGACAGAAAAGGGCATTAAGGAAAACTCTGGGAGCTGAACGAACCGTGGATTTTGGACGGCACTGTGATGCAAAGCACCAGTGTTGGCTAAGCTTGGTTTGCAACTTGACCACATCTGGAATCAACTGAAATGCAAGCAGTTAGACATTCCCGAGGGATCATCTTGATCTCATAGTTTGCAGTGGGCAGACCTACACTAAATTAGGATCATTTGAGCTTAAAAGACCCACCCTATCTGAGCCACACCTTCTGTGGAGACCCACGTAAAGGGACATGGAAGAAGGAAGCTTTTGGGTTTTGCCTTCTCACCTTCACGCCCACTGGTAAGTTCACGGATCCAGCAGCTGAAGGAGTCCTTTGCTGTACTAGAACCTACTTCTTGACCAGCTGAGCTATCCCGCTTCATGAACCGAACAACGACTGGATTCTCAGCCCTTCGGTAGGCAAAGTCTGTTGTTGGACTAAGCAGACCATAGGGAGTAAACCATCCTAATAAGTCCCCCTTTAATAGAAATAGATCCATTGTATTGGCTCTGCCCCTCCAGAGAACGCTAAGTAACACTGTACGGGACTGGTGTAGGACGTCCTAATTACAGGGAACTGGAGGAAAGGGTTGGGGGGACTCGGCTGCTCAATACTTACATAAACCTAAAATTTCTACAGAAATTCAATTAGTAAAAGCAGTGAACCACATAATCTGAATGTTTTAAGTCTGAATGGTTAAAAAACAAAAACAAAAACAAACAAACCAAACTAGTGCTAGCAAGACAGGTTGAAAAAAGGTTCCTAGGTCCCTTATGGTGGAAGGAGAGAATCAACTCCAGCAAGTTTTCTACACACACACACACACACACACACACACACACACACACACACACACACACACACATTTAAATTTTTAATTAACTTTAAAAATTAAATTAAGGGGTTGGGGATTTAGCTCAGTGGTAGAGCGCTTGCTTAGGAAGCACAAGGCCCTGGGTTCGGTCCCCAGCTCCGAAAAAAAGAACCAAAAAAAAAAAAATTAAATTAAAATATTGGGTTCAATTCACTCATTTTTAGCGTGCTTCCCACATGTCAGTCAGGCATTGAGATAAGCATTGAAACATTAGCAGGGGTCATCACCAGGGGTAAAATAGCAATTTCCCTCAGTCTCCTTCATATTACTTACATGTCTAGATGTGTTCCTAAGCTATGTGTTTCAGAGTCAGAAGAAAAACTGTAAAATGAAAATCAGCATGAAACCCTAGGCGCTCATGGTTTGGGTACATGTTCCTCTTCGCTCCTCACCCTTGCTTTATTCACAGGTGGAGAACCTTGCCGGCTTTCACAGAGTCAGCCCCTCACAGGGAAAGACTCCCATGGGCAGGAAGTGGGCTGCAAAGGCGATCTCATCTTTGGATCTGGTGGCATAGGCCTGTGATCCCAGTTACTGGGGAAGTTGAGGCAAGAGGATAGGAAGTAGAAGGCCAGCCTTCATGATGCAGTGATGCCCTGTCTCAAAATAAAAATATAAAAGGGGCTGGGGATGTAGTCAGTGGTAGGACAGTTACTTACCATGCTTTGGCCTGGGTTCAATCCCCAGCAATGTGATGATGATGATGATGGTGGTGGCGGTGATGATGATGATGATGATATAGAAATCTTATGTGATGTGCTAAGTGTTTACACACATACATGCCCATTTGAATACACACACACACACACACACACACACACACACACACACACACACACTGAGTTTCCCTAGTAAATTCTTCCCCAACCCAGCTTCATTAAGATATAATCAACAAATATCTTTACTAAATTCTTCTAAGTAAAATGCCCACATCTTCCACATGCTGAAACATACCAGCGGATTATAATTATGTCCCACTGAGGTCGCTGTGGGCGAGTTGATTCCTAAGCCATGTCCTGTTGTAATTTTCCTTCACATAAATTATTTGAAAGGCCTGTCCCCCGGTACTTGAGAAATCAAGCGCTTATTTCTTTACGTAAAAAGAAATAGATGGTCAGCATCTATTCAGACGAATCAAAAGACACAAAGACAACCTCTTCCCTTTCTCTCACTGGATGTTTAGATCCACTCTACAGGTACACACCCACGCTTTCCAGATAAAGTATAGGGTCCAGCAAGCATGAAGTCAGAAGGACAGACTACATTTGGGTTTGTGTACTTGATGTTGTGAAAGATCCTGCAAAATCCTGATACCAAAACTCGATGAAGACATCGAGGAAAGGAATTAGCAGGCCTACTTTTCGCTCTTCAGCTGAGCAAGTGGAACTTCTAATGGGGAGAACCCAAAGGAGCCTTAGCAAGCCTTCTTGTAGACACCAGACGGGGAAAGAGATTTCAAGCCACTCTGTAGTGCCTCGCCTCTTTCTGGTCTCCATCCTGTTGGTAGGTTTTTCCATTAAGTAGACAATCCGTTTGCTAATCAGAGTTCTTTGGGAGGAATGTAACTCAGGGTCAGAAGGCTTGTGCGGTATGTACGCAAGATCCTGTGTAGACTCTCTTATAAACATCACCTGTCAATAAAAAAGCTAAGGGCCAATGAGCTGAGGCAGGAAATAGGAGGTGGGACACTGGCAGGAAGAGGGAGGATTCTGGGAAATAAAGATTAGAAAAGAGACACAGGCAGAGCCGAGAAAGGTGAGACAGGGGACGGACCTAAAAGACAAGCCACAGGGAGACTGACAAAAACCAGCAAGCAGATGAACTCAGGGGAACGCTGAGGAGACTCAAAGGAAAAAGCGGGCTGGGATTAATGAGAGGTAGCTAACCAAGTGGTAGCCATAGAATAGTTTAAATGGTTAAATAAGTTAAGAGCTAGTCAGAGAATGAGCCAAAGCTTATGGCCTAAGTGTTTATGAATAATAAGTAGTCTCTAATTATTATCTGGAACTAAGAGGCTGAGGGGAGGGGGAAACGTAATTTGTATAATTAGTATTTTTTAACCGTCTTGGCTGGATATGATACTTGGCACTCAAAAACACAAATCCTCTTTCTCTGAAGACATCATGTTTTATCGAATCAGGATGCCTTGGGGTCCCTGTAGTAGGAAAATTCAGTGTCAAAAAGGAGGATGAGGGTGTTTGCCCACAGTTACCCTCAGCTAGGGAGTGAGCAATAAATACCATGCAAGCCTCATGTGGTCCATCACACGGAAAAGATGCCAGTCACCTGCCATAAACACTGCGCCCAAATGTACCTAGTCTTCCTCGTGTATCCAATGAGCAAGATGGATCTAGAAAAAGCTAGATACTCGGATACACAAATAGAATTATGATACAAGCTACCATTCACAAAACTCTCTGGAGCCCAGGTGAGTTACAGAGAATGAGAAGATTTAAACTTGGAAAGCCAAAGGAGGGGAGGTGATGGGACGGGATGGGATGGGGACACAATGTTTATCTAGAAGGCACACTTATAAATACATAGTATTTCATACTAAAAGTAACACATGATAACTTTAAATCTTGCATTTTAAAAAGTAAGCACAGCTTTCATAAAGGTGTGTGTTGTCAGTTAAATTCACACCTGCTGGAAAACAAAAATGCCCTTAGGTTCCAGACAT